>NW_026638491.1:2400000-3110000 GCF_028554395.1 Pezoporus wallicus
TTAAAGGGTATGACACCAGCATTATTCCATACAACCCCACAAGAGTCAGCCAGTGGTCTCATGTAAGCCCAATCCTCTGTACACACAGAATGAAAATACTTAAGGTAAAAAATAGCCACAAAACAGGAATCTGCACGCAGGCATGACCACCATCCAACACAGCACATCTGCACCAAATACCAAGACCAAGTTTTGGAGCTTCTCTTCTGATTTTACAGCAGATAGCTCTACGTTAGAACAGGGAGGGAGTAGAAAGTCATTTAGTATCACTTGTACATGGGCTAATAATGATGCCACAGACAGACCCTTTTCTTTATATTTCTTTCTCCTATGTAAACATTTAATAATCACAGCCAATGTAACCTCAGAACAGCAGAGGTGAAGCAAAATAAAATTAGCACTTGCTATGTTTAGGCAACGGTAGAGCTGTTCTTTCAGGAAGACAAGTGCCTGGCTACAAGCTACCTATCCCAAAGGGTGTGTGCCACCATGCTGTGAGCAACCACCCTGTGGGACAGCAATTCAGAGGGCAGGGTGGAGTACGCAGGCACTAACACCACCAATTCCCAATTATCCCTCCATGTAATACTGTACAGAGTTGCAGGTTTTTTCCTTTGTTAAATACCTGTCAGTTCCCTAACTTTGTTGGTAGGTTTTTAACAGCTAAACAACTGCTGCCTGTATTAAAAGCTATGTTAAGCAGGAAAATTACACAGACCAAGAGAACTTCTTTAAGTTGAGGGCGGCAGAGCACTGGAACAGGCTGCCCAGGAAGGCTCTGAAGTTTCCCTCTCTGGAGACATTCAGGACCTGCCTGGACACATTCCTGTATAACCTGCTCTAGATGGCTCTGCCCTGGCAGGGGGATGGACCAGTTGATCTCCAGAGGTCCCTTCCAACACTAACTATTCTATGATTCTGGAAGTGGTGCTGGTCATGAAAAAACAGGCCTCCATCAACCCTGTCAGAGTAGAGACTCTGACAGCCCATCTACTGGCAAGGCAGAGACCCCAGAAAAGAAACAGCAAGAAAGAAACTTCAGTAGTAGTTACGCACTTGACTTGTCAGCATCTCTCTACAGAAATTGCTCAGCATACTCAGACAGACAGCAAATTCAACTACAGAGCCTTCCCAGCTACTTCCCATCTACAGGAAAACTTTTAAGAATACTTTCTTAGTGGAAGCTGTTGAAGTAATTCAAGGCTAGAATAAAACCAAAGAGCCGTCAGAAGCCATACAGTATAATCTACAAATCACACCCTTTTGCTTTCCTAGGGCTCTTATTACCAAAAATGCTGAGACCCTCTGCTCCACTTCTAGCTACTCTTCCAGAGAGGTAAAGCATCCAAATTTGACTGCATCTCCACCAACATTGTGTCCAGTGTGATTATCTCATGATGGCAATAGCAAGTACCTCAGTGCACGGACACCATCCTGC
This sequence comes from Pezoporus wallicus, assembly GCF_028554395.1. NCBI lineage: Eukaryota > Metazoa > Chordata > Aves > Psittaciformes > Psittacidae > Pezoporus > Pezoporus wallicus. Next base: position 2,401,439 of record NW_026638491.1, read on the forward strand.
AATCTGCTGTGCTACTGCTAGAACTGGAAGAGCAGCCAGAGGTCCCTCCTGCCCTGCTGTCACCCACCAGTAGCAGCCAACAGAGAATCAGAGAATTCATTTATTCATTCATTCATTCATTCATTCATTCATTCATTCATTCATTCATCAGGTTCTAGAGAACCCCAAAACCTAAGGTATAACCTTTGGATTTACCACAAGACGAAGCTCAAGACACTTTACTGAACTCAAACTTGGTTACAAATACTTTAAATGAACCTCAGAAATCACTCTTTGGGTGAGCGGGGGTCAGGGGTAGGTGGAAATGCTGGCAGAAACATTAAGGTGTTAAAAACACTCTTAATAAAATACACATAGACAAATAGCATATTTTATATAAAGCAATACACACTGGATCTTGAGCTAAAACAGTACGGTATGGCAAGAAGTGAAAGATCCATTATCAGGAGTGACAAAATTAACAGCTCCAAAATGCAAACAGTGGGGTTCAGAAAAACGCACTTGGCACAACATCCAGTCCCAACAACACTCTTGACATCAAGACCTTGTTGGCAATTATCACTAAGTGCTACTACCAATTTGTAACCTACAGCATTACCCTAACAACACAAACCAATTTCAAAAATTACAAAGGTTTTCAGCTGATAAAACTACAGTAATATGCATTTCAAGCTCCATATGTTGTTAGATTTATATAAAAGCCTTGTACATAATCAGTGTAATGCATGCAGGTTTTCAAAGAGCTGATGAAATGCACATATCCAAAAGTTATCAGCAAGTATGCTTCATTGAGAGACAGTAGTAAAAATAATGAAAAAAATAGTCTAATTCAATTCCTGAAATCAATTTTTGACAATTAAAAACCATTTTAAATTCACATCACTTTTGAACCTGCAAAATCAAAAAAAAATATTGTTTTATGGTTTTATATACACACAAACTGAATACTGATTATCAGTATCACCTCATCCCTCTTCTGTGGGGTCTTAGTATCACCAGTGTATGCTTCTGCCCACTGCCAACAGCAAGCACATGGGACAGAAGGCCATAGCATTGCCCTATCTCCCACATTCTTTGCACTGACATCTGCAGGGAGATTCAGGGTTTTAATAAATGCTTCATAGGAATAAAAATGATTTTACTTTTCACCTCACCGGCACAACCTCATCTGCATAAACACCCACTTACTTACCCACAAGTACTACTGCTTTACATAACATTAGGCCTGTCCTTTAATCAACCGTTGCTGTCCAAGATTTTCAAGCACAGTAACACATTGTTAAGGTAACATCATAGTTTCAAAATGTAACTGCTTCAAAATATTAATTGTGAACTGCTTTTGGCTTGCTTTCCCCAGCCCTCTGATTCAATTTCACTTCTTCTAAAGTATTTTATTAATAGTCCAAACAAAAATTCCTCCAAACTATTAGCTAGCCCTGTAGGATCAAGGACTTTCAAACATACAGTATAAACATTTGACAACATGGCCATTTCAGGCAACTTATTTTCACACAAATATTAATTTTACTTAATTACATCCCAAAGACTTATTTTCATGTCAGACACCTCTGCCACTTGCCAATTAATGCCAGAATTCATGGTACTTAGCTGCCAGCTGGGTTTAAACCACACATGCAGAAGACTTCTTCCCCCATACATATGCTCCATCACCTTCGCCCATGCTAGATGCTGTGATACTGTGAGCTGGTGCAGAAGGTGGCCTTCACCCACAAAACAGCCCTCCTTCAAAGACAAAGGATGGCAGATGGAGACAAGGCCTGATGCTTAGGCTTTGCTTTCAACCACAGTGATTGAGATCTAGTACTAGCTGCTCTTTCAATAGAAATACACAGCCGTATTTTCAAACCAGGCACAGTGGGAGCAGTTAGACACAATATTTACAAACACAGCATTGTAGCTGCCACTGATACCCTCTGCAATCACCTGATATACCCACACTCATGTCTGTCCTGATGTATGATGAACAGATCTTTGTGACATAAGCACCAGTGCAATGAAAAAAAGGATCACATTTCAGTACATCTATTTTAATGCATGAAAAAATAAAGGCTGCCTCCCAAACCCTTAGCCTTGACAAACTTAGGTTTATCATTCGACCTCAAAAAAAAACCAACAGAAATACAGCAAGAACCAAGAGGTCTTTTACCTTCAAGGTTATGAAAGCATTTCCCTTTTGTTCAAACTGAAACAACCTAAAGACCAAGAGAACCATTTTCTGAACTCTGATTTGAGTTGTTGCTCCTACACAACTCACAAAAAAACGCACAAAACCCAAAAACCCCCAATGCCAAAATACCACAAACCCACACCAGTACCAAAATAACAACTCTTATTTTTTGCTTCTATGAATAGAGACTAAAAAGGCATAAGATATCATATTATGCTGACTAAAAAGTAATAGAAAATTGAAACTACATTTGTTATCAAGAGCTATATAAAGTTATGATGAGCTAAGGTTGGCATTCCTGGAGGATACTTAGAAAGGTTTTGGTTAGTTCCTAAAATGGTAATGGTAAAATAGAGCTTTAAAATGGGAAGTCAGTTAAACAATTAATGAGCATTGCGCAAAAAATGCAAACAAAATCTTGCCAAACAAATATAGCAATTTGTTCAGACACAAGCCACAAAAGCTTATCTTGACTTTACGGTCTCTTTGCTCAGATAAGAGAATAAACCAGCAATCACAGCCCTGCAATTTTAAAGGGGAGGAAAATACTGTGAAGTGTCCCAATTCACTTGTAATAGCAAATCCTTGCAGTATCAGGACTCCTGACAGTAACCATGCTCACAAGTCTGGCAGCTGACTTTGAACATGCTGACCTTGAGCAAGCAAACGACCTTAGTAGCGAGTACTTCTGGCTTATTTCATTGCAGCAGCAAAACTGCCTCACCATCTATAGTAGTCTAGAGTCTCTGGCCACCACCCCTAACTATTTTAAGATATCCCAGTACACTTCAGTGATGCACAGTTCAAAGTGATAGAATAACATCTGCTAGCATGTTGAAGTGCAAGTTGTTTACAGAGGCATTTTTAGCTTGTTCACATACTGCGCTTCCCTGACGGACAGGAACTCAATTTATTAACAGGGCTCTGCTTCTCATTTTCACATCTAAACCCCAAATTTCTAAGAAATAAAAATTTAAAAAAAAAAGGAATTTTAGGCATTGTGAAAGGAAGAAAAGAAGACAACGCACTCTAGATAGAGCCTATTTAGAAACTTAAAAGTATGTGACAGCAATGGGTGGACTTGAAAAAGCAGCTGCTTCCTGATGTGTCAATTTTGCACTTCTCCCTTGGTCTTCCTTATAAAGAGAATTTATATTATTATATTTAAAATGTATTTAAGTTGTATGTTGATCTGATGGTAGAAGAAAATAATCAGTAAGTTACTCCAATGCAGCAGATGTGCTACTGAGTCATAATAACCCATACTGCTGACAATCCTAACCTACAAGAAGAAAACATTCAGTTTAACAAAACCATTCTAGGGAGGCACTGTCAGCCTGTTCTCTCTGGGGTCCCTGGAGTGACAAGGACTACATCTAATCAAGTTACAGGCCAGTGCAAAACCAAGCCTCTCCAGAAATTTACAGCCACAAGAATTTTTTTCTGATTTTGAAGGAATGTGTATTAGAAGGAGAACAACAGATCCCATAAATTTCATAAAAATCAGTGGAAGTTGGTGGTGGTTTATTCTGAAAGTAAGTGTGAAGCTGAAAAAGTCATAAATAAAAAGCTGTCCTAGTGCAACAGCCACAGAGCACACATGTAGCCCTTGCTGCAGCCCAGTGCAAGGGCAGCAGTTAAGCCACACAACTCAACTGCTTTATTCCTTTTGCGAATCACTTTAAAGCAGAAGAGCTCACACAGGACCAAATCACTCTTCTGAGCTGCAGCAGAACTGACTGGGTGAGTGAAAGCCATGTCAGCACTATAGGACACCATGATTGTCACTCTTCCTCCATCCTCTCTGATCCTTCATGGGAGAGAAGGGTGAGAGGAGAAGAGGGGGAAAAGCCTGCTCTCGTCCAACAGGAATATATCCAACAATTTTTCCACCTCTCGGAGCTCTGCCGCAACAGTAGTGACATTTGGCATTTAGTCTGGAACAACTCTGTTGATTAGTGACTACCCTTAGTTGGAAGACTGGAGGGAGGATATCACTGTCCGATTCAGGAACAAGTTGACTCCACTGAGCACATCTATTCACATCATCTGCTTTTCCTTTTGGGCACACTGCTGAATAACTAGGATTGTATTCTACTGCTGTCACCAGTAGGGCTGGGAAATGGTTTTCTGCCACAAGCATCCCTTAATAACCATACAGCTTCCATTCAGCCAGCATCACTCAAGTTGTCCATCATTCTATCACAGGTTCAGCTGGTGCCCCATTTTATATGGACATTAACTACATTGCTTGCTGACCATTCCATTTTCCCCAGTGAATGTGGCTATGCTGAACAGCAGTTTGCAGACAGACCACTGGATGCCAAGAAGAGCATCCTTCCATCAGGAAACTGATTGCTTGTTCTCAAAACATGTTTTCAGGAAGATTTCCAGCTGTGCTCTAACAGCAGCATAACCTGACACAGTCTGATGAAGCAGATGTTTCCTTTGGAAACAGGAGGCAAAAGACAGGAAACGTAACCAGTGGGGCAGTGACTGCTCAACTCCCTGTGCATAAGGAACACGCAGTAAAGTCACACACTCACTCCTACATCTGCAATGGCTAATGTTAAGCACATGATTTTAGAGGGACTTTGTGAACGACAAATTTTGTAAGGTTTACTTAAGTGTCATTTTCAAAATCCTGTCTTTAAAAAAGAAAACCCCAAATCAAAATTAACAGGAAGGTGATTCCCCTTGAAAAACTCCTCCCAACCATCAGCAAACCCTAGAAATAATGAAGCTTTGCCCACATGATAGCTCTCCCTTAGTGATCTACGCTCAACATGCAATGCCAACGTGTCAATGTATCTTATGAGCTCAGCTGGTGTTACAGCCAAGCAACAAGTAGGAGAAGGATCAGGGAAGAGGCTTCATTACCAAACCCTGCCATATAGCTGTTACCATTACACAGACCTGTGCACCTGTTAAGTACAATTTCACCCACTCTGAACAATGGCTGAATGCTACAGTGATGTGCAGAAGACATCTCTGTCCTCAGGGTACTAGCTAGTGAGTAACACAGAACTCCTTAACCGCTGGCATTGTGCACAGCTATTGCAAAAAGGGGAAATTATACATGTTTCAAAGGAAGTTTCTCCCCCAGACACACTCCGGGGGGGAGTACCAGGAGAAAGAAGGTCTGCTGCGAAACCAGACCTAAAGAGTTATCTCCAAACACAAAATGCAGAGAAGGCTATTGCTTCTCATGGCAGCAGAAAGGAAAGCAACTTGACTCCCAAGGCAGAAAGGCAGGACTGCCTTGACCACTTCCAATCACTCAACTCTTGCTGGAGGTTACTGCTTCTTGGAGCCTGCCATTTGGAACCCCTCTGTTGACACCTGCTTCTCTAAATACATCTAACCTTACAAGAGAGGCATAGCAAAGGAAAATTACTCCCAGAGGGAAACACCATGCCCTGAGAAAACTTTCTGCCTCACCAGATGAGCACAAGACACCAGACTTAGAAATAAACATGTTGATTCCCTTCCTTTGCAACCTGCATCATGCTTAGGTAAAGGGATGGTTTGGTTTTGGAGGCATCACTCCCCTTGTTGAGATTTGGGGTACAGCTGACCAAAAGGACAGCAACATACTTATCATACCATTCCCATATATGACAAAGCTTGAGCATCTACACTGTAAGGGTTTTCTCTTCTTTCCAAAATGTATACACTGCTTAGTTATTTACCTACTTAGATCATTCATAAAAGGTCAACAGTTTTAACGTGAGGCCAGCAGTGAAGAAGAGGCTTCAAATACCCAATCCCTCTAGCCCACAGCTATTAAAATCCCAACCAGCATAAAATCGGCATGTAAGCACAGACACTGTCTTTTAAGGAGAGAGCATTCAGAATAACATTTCATCTTTAAAACAAACATAATCTGAGACTCAAGACATGTATTGTGGTTGGTATTTATTCATATTCATACTCTAACTTCTAGCAATATGCAAGTCAGAAGTTTCCAAAAAAGTAATGAAATGTCAAAAAGATTTTTATACTCATTTTAACCATTCTTGTACTATCACTTTGCTTCACAAAGCTGAAACAGGAAAATATCAGATCATTATCACTGCATCTACTTTGTCTCCATTTTTCTGCTTCTCTACACCTTTTCAAAATCCAATTACTTTCATTTTTTTCCACCATCTCTCTTCATGTAAAAGTACTCTAATATCTCCAGTAGCCATCAGTAGGCCACCTCTTCTTCTGCTACAGACTCAGGTAAGTAAGGCAGCCCATTATCCACTCACCTGGCTGAATTACCTTCCCTCCCTTAATTCCTAATCCTCTTAATACTTATTTCCCAATTCATTGCTCACTTCCTCTTACTGATATAAAATATTGGTGCTACCATTCAAAAACCCCATAGTAACATTGGCTTTTGTGGTCTTCTCCATTCTCATTATATTTAGCTCATGATAGTCCCATGAACAAGAAAAAAAAAAGGGGGGGGGGGGGGGCGCGTTGGAGGGAGAGGGTAAAAAACAAACAACAAATGAACAACAACAAACCACTGTTTATTCACTTTAGTGATACTTCTTTATGGATTTCTCTTGAGCATCCAACGTAACACCTCTGTAGACACTGCTGGGCATATGCCTTCCATAGAGAAAGTGCAGATTTTATTCTTGAAAATGACAGTGGCATAAGCTGTCAGAGAGCACAGTTCCTCCCTTTTCTCCAGGCCACATCCCTCCCTCTTGCTGCTGGCACCAGCATGGGCAGATGCAAGAGGGCAGAAGGTGGAACTGGCACTGGCACCACACGGTTGAGAAGCTGCATCCCGATGTTGCGGACACATAGTATTGCACCCTCCCAGCCTATGCTGTTGTTTAAGGGCTTTTCAGTCCATCCTTTTCAAGGACCTCGGATCCTAAAATAGTAATTTTAAAACAAAATGTTTCCTCTTAATAACTTTTCCTTTAAATTCTTAGGCCTGGCTAAGTGCTTTTGTGTATCAGAAAAAGCCAGGTTCACACCATACTTACGTACAAATTATCCATATAAATGTCTAAATATTGCATTGTGCCTGTTACTTGGTGAAATCAAATCTCATGCATGGTCATCTCTGACCATGCCAAGATCCCAGCCAAGAGGGGTTACAGATATGGCTCACAACAATAGACAAACAGCTCTGCACAGAAACAGTTTGCAAAGCCTGTGCAGAAGAATACACGTGGGATCATGCTGATAAAAGAGGTGCTCTATGGAATAAGCATTTTCTAAAAAATGCCTCTAGTTTGAATTCTAATTGGATTAATTCAGCTTGAAGCTTTAAATGAAAATCTATTTATACAAATGTTCTCCTGCTAAATAACCTACACAAGCACACAGCCCCACTGTGCTTAAAGGGAAATTAAAATAATAATAAATAGATTTCAATGTCCCAACCACTGCCTGTTTTTTGTAAAGGGTTTGTTTCAACATGCCATAGTCAAACAAGTCAAACCTGCACTATCACTCCCACACTTTTCTAATACAAAAAACATTTAAGTACAGTTATATTTCATAAGTAGCTGTTTATCTGATTGACAAGAAGGCACAACCTCTTGCAAAATAAATTCCATCCTCTGAAGTCCCTTCTCATTCCTCTTTAATGCTTTTCTCCTCACATTTCCCTGGCATCATCTATTTTGAGTCCTTCTGAATCAAATTCATATTTTTTGGTCTTATTTACACTAGTCAGGTGCTTCCAAAGCAATAAAATCTGAAAAACTGCATGCCATGCTGCAGAAGAGTTAATTTGAATCACACCACCAATAGAGAACTCTGCATCTACATTTTCTTCAAATTACTCATTGCCCTAGTTTACCAGCTTTTTACTGAACTGGCAGACAGGCAAGACACAGGACATACTATTGCCATCGATGCAAAGCAGAACTGAAAGAGGTCTTCATTCAAGACAAGTGTGGCTTATAAAGAAATCAAAAGGACCTCCAAAGATGCTAAATACTAATAGCTTTTTAACACCACAATGATTGGATAACTATACAAAGAAAGGACTGGAAAACAAACAAAAAAAAATAAAAATCAAAACTATGCACCCATTTCTAGGTCAATGTAGAATGCAACCAAGTACCAGAAATCACTTTAGATGTTCACCTGGTATCACTGTAAATATTTAAGTATCCTATTGCTCACTAACTCCAGAGGTTCACTGAAGTTCACAGCTGCTGAAGGCACTCAGTCAGAAAGGAGTTTGTAAGAACTAGGCAAAATATTTACAAGTGCTGGAGAAAAACAGAGACATTTACATAATCTTTGGCAACAGGACAGAAAACATGGCACTTCTAGTACACTGTCCAGCTGCTTAGAGAGAAAAATCATCACATCAGGGAGTCAGGAAAGGCATCAAAGGCACCCCAATCAAGCAACTGAAAGCTAATTTTTTTTTTCTATTTTTCTTTTAAAATATCTCATCAGAGATCTCAAAATAACAGTAGAGTGACGGCTTCAGAGTGCAACCCAAAGCATACTTCTAGGAAAAAACACCACCATAAAAGCATTAAGAGCAAGTATTCACATTTAAAATGTTAACCAAGCATTTACACTTAGCATGACCTAAACCTTCTTAGATGGTCCTTATGTTTTGCAAGTTATTATTAGTTATCTGGAAGAGTAATTATTTAAGCCATTAACTTTAATAAATGCAAAAACTTTATTCCATTAAAAGCTAAAAACAAATGAAAAGACACCTACCTGTAGTACCGAGATTGTAAATAGGTCGAACAAATAGTCTTTGATACGTGGCTGGCAGATCCAAAGTCTATTACTTTAACCCGGTAAGGCTGTCGAACAGGATCCACCAACATAATGTTCTCTGGTTTGAGGTCAGCATGGATTAAACCCAGACTTTTTAGTTTTTTCAGTGCAGTAGCCACCTGTTGCAGAATAGGCCTTATTACTTTCAGTTGCAGAGGGCTGAATTTGTTTTGTTTCAGGAAGTCATATAAATTCTGTTCCAACATCTCAAAAACCAGACAAGTATGGTTACGATGCTGAAAGCATTCATAGGCTCTCACAAAGTTAAACTCATCAGCATTTTCAGTACTTAGTCTCGCTAATATGCTCACTTCTATTTGTCCTTGGCGTGCATACGAAGGATGATTCTTCAAGATTTTGATTGCCACAATCTCATTTGTACCCCTTTTCCAGCACTTCACAACTTGTCCAAAGGTCCCTCGCCCAAGAAAATCAAGGACTTCGTAAGTGTTTTTCACAGAGCACAGTACCTCATGCTGTACTAACTGGTAATCTCCGTCTCCACTTGTACCACTTGGTTTTGAAGCTGCAGCCGTTGTTACGACCGTTACTGGGTTTCCCACATTGGTTTGCAACATTGCAGGCAGGATGGACAGTTCATCAACAATCTGCATCGTGCCGTTTTGATTATCCAACTCTTCGCTCTTACGCTTCAATCCACATCGCTGGAGCCCTTCCAGGGTATCTGCCCCAGTCCGAGGTGCCTCTAACTGAGTTTGCTGTGCCCACGCCACTAACACTTTTGTAGCACCTGCAATATTTGTTAAAGCAACAGCATTTGACGTCAACAAAAAGTTCTGTCCTCGAGGTCTGTCAAATGGATTTTTAGTCTGAAAGAATGTACTAACCCTGTGGGGAGAAATTCCAAAGTTTTTACCATTCACACAGATTTGTGGGTAGGTTCCTTCGTGGTACACGCAACTGCTTGGTTCTAGTTTGAGTTTCTTCACACTACAAAAGGCACTTGACTGGGTTTGATAAACATATGGTGGATAGACCAAGACTTGTGAGGCCATACCTACAGAAGGAAAGAAAAAGCAAGTGAGAATCCTGCATTTACATTTCCAAGCAGCTTCCTCTTCTAAAAAGATCAGGACATGAGTACATTTTCGAAATGAACTAGCCTAAAGTTACTTCAAGTTTAGTTTCTTACAGTCCACAGCAACGTCCCCACGCCTTCCCAGTGCACACAAGGGCTGCGGCAGCAGGAGGTCACTGCACTAGTTGCTGTTGGTGGTTGATCAGGATGTGACTGAGATAGTCTGCAGCAGACCACTAGCTGTCATTTTTAAACGGGGGAACTACCTTTGTGCTATTAAAAACTCAGCTTTCACTTAAAAAAAAAATACATAAAAACATTCAGTAGCAAAAGTTAATTCAAATATTTATTAACAATGATCTAAAATAACTGAAAAGCTCTTAACTGTGAGCCAAAGCTACCTGTTCCACAAGGTATCAGACCTACTCATTGTAAGCACCATCAGGCTTCTGAGAACAAACGACAACTGTCAAAGCTCAAAGAATTTCACCGTGATGAAAGAGAAAACAATCAAAGTGTGCGTCAGAGCCCAAAATATCTTACAGAGGCATGTGTATGTTCACATAAACAACTGCAACTTTACTGTACATTGTAATTTACCTGGAATCTAATCCATTCACAGAAAACAAGCAGCCTCCCCAAATTATACAGCATCCCATTGCATTAGTTTGTGTATCAGTTTTCACAAGAGGAACCAGCCTGCTCGTCTGGGAAGCCCCTGAGCACAGCAGCCCCACTGTGCACAGGATTAGTCCCCAAATTTGTCCCCAGCTCAGGACACCAGCTCTACGGAAAGCAGAGCCATGCTCCTCACTGTACCTCCCCCCTTTCCCAGGCATGAAGAAGAGTCTGGTCCTAGCAGAGCATCAGAGGGAGGACAATGACAGCAGTAGCTGGCCTGCATGCAGGACAAGGAATCTCAATTCCCCCTTAAATTGCATAGACGTCACTCTCTCAGATCCTGCACCTTCCAGCTCTTGTCTCTGCACTCACCCTACTGTGTCCACTTCCAGAGCTGTCTAACACCAGCCTTAAGCTTTAATGTCACAGAATGCTAAACCCTAAGAAAAATACACTGAATGGCAAATGACTACAAGTTTCCAGGGAAGTTTTGGCTTATACAAGTCTGGTCAGCTCTAAAAAACAAGTTCAATACCAGTAATACTTTAATTAAATCACTTTCTCATACCAAGCACATGAAGATTCTGGCAATGGGTATTTAAATTGCAGATGAGTCCCATAAAATTTGAGCCAGACACTGCAATGACTGATCAAATGAAAACTAACCGAACACACGGCATGATTATTCTGAAGCTGTGATTTGATTTATGCAAATTAACATTTTAGCATCTTAAGAGCAATTAAAATCATCATACCATCATCTCATAATGGTTTTTGCCCCAGCAGTAGAAAAAATTCAAAGCCCTTTCCTTTCCAAAGCTGTTTGTCTGCCCAGAGCCAGCCAATGTAGTGAGCTGGAAAAGGCCGGCAGCCACCCAGCTTTATGGGCTGCCACTGGCCCTCTGCTCCACACCAAGGGTTTAAGACTAGCTCTCAAGGTGACTACTTTGAAAAAGCAGTGATAAACCTACACTGCAGTTAAGGAGGTTTTCTGAAGACAGGACAACAACCCAGTGGCAGAGAAAACCGGGGAATGATGCTCCTCCAACACAGCCAGAAGACCACTCAAACCCTTACCTGAGCCTGCTGGGATCACTGGTCTTCAAAAACATGCAAGACTTCTATAGCTCATGTTATTCGAATCACTCCAGAAGGACTGGAAGCACACAGACCCAGCTTTATCATTAATTTCATTTGGATGAGAAAAAAATAGGCTATCATCTTTTGGGGTTTGCATGCTAGGCTTCACTCCATGACCCTGAACTCTGACCACAGGAACAGCTCTGTTCTCAGATAAGAAGTGTTCATTGAGTTATTATAAGAACATTTTTAGCAACCCCAAGGAAAAAAAAAAGGGGGGGGGAGGGGGAAGGCACTAAATAAAAGGGATTACATACCCTGAGAGAAGAACCTTTCATGCAAACATGAACAAAAAAAAAAAGCCAAATTTTACTCCAGAAAAGTAAAAATGGCCTTGGAGCTCTTGTAGAAGCATCTGATTTCTCAACTTCCCCTTTACACCCCTTATTTTGTCTTTTTTTTAGATATACACTTCAAGACACAATCTCATTTAGAGAAGCAAGAGTATCTTCACATAACCAAGGAATAAGGTGTTCCTGTGAAACAGGCACATTAAAATCCTGCAGCATCCTACACTTGAGAGTTCTTAAAGACCTCTGCCATGCACTCATAAGCAGTGCTCAGGACTTTTCAGACAGTACATTCTTTACTACACATTAGAATATATGCAACGAAAATACCCCAGAACAACATATAACTCTCCAATACAACCGACTGCTGGAGGTCTTCACTTTGAGAAGTTTATTAACATAACTGATTTCCCCCCACACCCAGACAGCAGGGGAGGGGGGGGGAGGGAGGGCTTTTGTGTTGGTCTGTTGGGGATTTTTTTTGGTGGTTGTGGGTGGTGGGGTTTTAGTGGTGGCAGGTTTTGGCTAGGGTTTTGTATGTTTGCAGGGTTTGGGGGTTTTCTTACTATTTTGTGGGATTCAGGTTACAATATAATCCTATAGACAGCTACACTGGAAAGCGTAAAGAGCTGCTGCTAAAGAGCTGCTGCTGCAGGAGGTCTGGTTGTTGGTTTGTTCTGGGGTTTGTTTTTTAAGCAGGTCTTCTGATAGAAGAAAATATAAACTGCACATTGTCACCTATCACAGGATGGATCTTTCATTCTCCCCCTCCCTCACAAATCATTTCCCTAAGCTTATATATCTTTCTGCATGGTTCTTACTGAGACTACCACTGTTGCCTCATACAGACCTAGCCCACACTGTATCAACACTAACAAGTCCAGCAGCACAGTAAGAGGGATGTGTAGAGCAAAGCAACTAATGCTAAAGACAAACCTGTGCCGTTTCAGTGAGGGTACTTGAGCTTGAACACCCATGAGCATCTGCTGCAACCTTACAGTTAAATTTAAAATACATCCAAATGTACACCCACCTCTCCAGGATGCAAACCAGAGCAGAACACGCAAATCCACCAGAAGATGGGCTGAAAAGCAATGCCCAGGTGACAGTCTCCAGCTACTACAGCAGCTTCAGGCCTGATTCAGTTTTAGTCTCAGAACAGTGTGTCCATTCCCTCTACACACATTTCTGAAGCCCTCTTGTCCTTCTCCAAGTGCAAGATGACCACAATAACTACTCCAGCACAGTGACTGCTCCCAGCTGAAGTAGGCTCCAGATTTCTCCAGCTTGCTTTGCTCCAGTACTGAGACTGCTGCATCACAACTCCTGTGCAACCTCCCTGCTAGTGAATACTGCAGGGGATCTGGAAAAGAAAGTCTGTCCTGAGACACCTACCAACTACATTATTGCCTCTAGATAGGCTTTCTTCAAAGGAAACGTGTCTTGTTAGCTCTCAAGTTTGAAACAGAGAGAACTGGGAGCTCTACACTTGGCTTATTAGACATTAAGCTATACAAAATGTGTGTACTTTGATCACAGGTAAGACAATTCTGGAATTCTGTGCTTCTCAAGAAAATTTGAACAAAGTAATGAAGTAAACATATTTTAAATAAGTAAATTCATTTTTTGTTCATTTAAAGGAATAAATAAATATGTTTTCACAAAGCAATAACAATGAACAGGAGGTGCTTCACAGTTTGCATCCCCCCACCCTGGTCAAGCTTCTCTGCAGAAGCAGAGAAACAAGCAGACACTGCTCAGAGAAATGAAGCACTTCTGGCAACATCTCTGTAACGTTCACCTAACTGTCACCATGTTCTTTACTAGATTCTTAACACTACGTCTCCAGCCTTTTCAAGCAGTTCTAGGCAAATTCAGAACATGACCAACTTGGCAGACTAACAACATGGAGAAGCACAGGCTGTTCCAGGTCTGACCACCATTAATAATTAACTATAAATTCACATTTCCTCACGACAGAGTTGGGGGGGGGGGAGGTAGCAAAGTAATTAGCTAGTAAAACCACTGCAGCAGAGCTGCAGAGAAATTGCCAGGACACCCTTCATTCTTCTGCAAAATAAACAGCCCCTTTTAACCACCCCCAAAAGCACAATCACCATGTTGCTGCTGTTGCAGTAAAACCCCCAGCGGGTAAAGCCTAGCCAGGAGCAGCCACCTAATACTATAGTTACAGTTTAACTCAAGAGAACTTGTTTTCCAACTTCTTTCAAGCCTCCATCAGTGAGAGCTAGTTCCAGGACACTCACACCCTTCCCACAGTGCAGTTTGGCATCATGGGAGGCTTTCTGAAAGCTCAGTAACTTCCAGCAAATGCACAATTTGAGCAGTAGCACTTATGAAGTGTTTTGCTTACATTATGCATCACTTTGAAAGCACTGAGATACCAGCAGTCATTTTTCCCAGGTAAAAAAAAAAACACAACAGAAAACTATACTTTTTATATTAGGTGCTGCTCAACTTCTCAAGTTACTTAACAAATACGAAGCAGTTATTCACCCTCTCTTTCCTCCCAGAAAACTTATTACTGGTAGTAGCAGCACCTCTCTGTTACTGTTTGTTTTGGATACGGAGCCGTACAAGCTGTCCTGATGGGCGCACTTTCACACCCATGAACTGTTCGCCCTGAGGAACTCCCTTACTCAACCTGTACGATTCATAACAAAGCACGGGCAATTGAGGTTTCATGCAGTTTACCAAGGAAAACATATCCATGGCAAGTATAAAGGGTAAAGAGATACAAGTTCAGGGAATGTGCCCCCACCAGCTACCTCGAAACCAGACCTCTGACCTATGGAAGGGAGGGAGTGGAGCAAAGGAGAAAGCACCAATGTGGTTCAAGCAACACATGCCATAGGATTTGTTTCCTCACATGACCACGGAGGCAATTCTGGACATGAACTTCATAGGCACACACACACTCCATCACCAAGAACAGCAAGATGCAGAGGCATTTTTGCAGAGGCAGCTCTGATGCCAGCTCGCCAAAGCAACCAGCACCCAATTCTAGGCATAGCAAACAGAAGAGTTCACTGACAAAAACCATAATTATGGTCTTTGATTAACACACAGAAGGTATTTCAGAGCTCAGGAATCCTGGCCCAGCATACATCAACAAAATCAAGCTAAGCCACTGGCAGCCTTCACCTGATGTGGAAACCTCAGTCCTGTGTAAATCACGGGTGAAGGCTGAGGCTGGAAGGCCAGAAGTTGGTTCCAAGCTTTGAGTGAGTCTTGGTAGGAAGCAAAAGACAATATGATCCAATTTTGCAGCTGAAAAACACAGTTACTACCCACCTAAGAAAACTGTTACAGGGCTGCCTTTAGATTTGGACAACATCAGAGGCAGTTTTAATCAGGCACTGCAAACGTTACACTGATACCAGAAACTGAAAACACAAGTTAATTTTGAAGTGTGATGCAAACTCATCAAACACAGCATTGTCTCAATACTTGGAAACAGAACTGACCCCATACACTGAACACAAACATATATTACATGAAGTATCACAGTGAACTCCTAGGGCTAGACGCTGTCGTATCTACCAGTAGCAGTGCTGAATAATACAATCACTATATTCATATTTACCACAAACATCAAAAGCTACATCTTGTGATGCCAGTATGACTGCAATCACAGTTAAAAAGACAAACGGAATAATACTTCAAGCATTTGTTTTTTTTCTGCTGGGCAAGAAGCCGTTACGCAACTGGAAAGAAAGCACAAGCATCGCAGTATCGGGCACCAGCCCCCAGTGAGAGCATGCTCTCCAAATCAGAATGTGCCTCCATCAACACAAATGGCGCATGTCAACCAGCCAGGGCTTCACCAGCCAAATCTCTTCTTTTAAGAGACTAATTCTTTTTGAACCCCAAAACAGCAGGCACACCAAAATAACGGTGTTTAGGAGAGCCCGCACCTTCAGGTTCTGCACCAAAGCACAGAACTTAAGGATTTATTCAAACTACTGCTACCGCCTGTTGCTCTTCCGTGTAGCAAGACGGATCACAGCAAGTAGAGAAGTACGACAAAGCCACGCTTACTGTGTTTCCAAATGATTTTGCCACCTTTCATAAAGTAGAAATAAAATCTGGTAGAGGGGTTTAGCTCAAATTGCCTGTTGGCAAACCACCTCTTTAAACACACAAACAACAACAAAAACACAAACACCCAACCACAACTTCCTATATAAATATGTATGCAATTTTGCCTTCTTATTTTCAGCCACTTTACTTTGATTTCATTGCTTAATTTTGCATTCTTAGTCTGCTGGGTAGAATTAGAAGAGGACCAACCCAGCTAAGAAGTTCATTCAGAAGTTTCATTTTAGAATGGCTCTAGACAATATTGAATTCAGCCCCTATAATACAAATCTAGATGGCTGTTTAACTCATTGCTACTTCACCTTCGCAGCATGGCTGGCATGCCAGAACATCTGTATGCCCATTTTGAAAAAAACTACTTTCACAAAGTTGTTTCTTCATCAAGTCCTCTAAACTACTCAAGGTGAAGGGAGGTTCATTCAACATTATCCTTCTCCCTCTTATTACAAAAGATTTTCAGCTGGACCAAGCACGCATTAGTACAACACTACAAAACTGCTGTTCCCCACAGGACTTGCAAATGAAGTTCTCAACAGCAGACACACAAGTAGCCTGTCGACCTTATCAAGTCTGGCATGTGATGTAAAAATTCACAAATCAAGGTCCACTGTACCAAAAGAGCACAGTTCAGGAAGTGTGCAAAGCTATTTCCTACACACTGAGAACCACCCAGCAGCAGGTAACATTTCAGCTACAACTCTCCCCAAATACATGAAAAATCATAATCACTCCTTCAATAGGATCAGCATGAACTTGCGTTCCAAGCTGCCAAGACAGCATGCCTAGATCACATTCAACTCCTTCCACAACCAAAACATTACAGTAAATAAGAACTTCAGCTTTTCTTTGGCTTGTTTTAATTCTTTTACACTTAAATCAGAGTGAAGACATCTGATCTGACACATTTTCTTTAATTTATCTTTTCCTGCTAGTTTCCAGGTCAGACACTTCAGCTACACCGGGTAACAGCTTTTAAACATACACTGACTGAGGTGTACACACACATACAATGTATACGTTTGAAGGGGGTTTTCACACAGAAGGGTATGAAAGGGTTTATACACACACAGAATGAAAACTCTTCAGAGTCCTAATCAGCTTTTTAGAACACAAATCCCTTACTTAAAACTGCGTTTTAAATATTCTTCTGTTCTATAATATGCTGTGAGCAACAACATCATGGAGACAGCATTGGTTGCTTACTGAAAGCAGCTGTATAAACTAGACATGGCATATGCAGAGCAATAAAGAACAGAGGGAAAAATAGGTGTTTACCACTTCTGTCACATTTCTAAAGACATGCAGGAAGGGGAGTTTCCTACTGACAAAGAAATCAGTGTATTACAAATGCATATTCTCTCACAGAAGGCTCAGCCTTCTGCCTCCTAACGAATCAGTAACTGTTAATAATCCATATTATAATATTATAGAATCATAGAATCGTTAGGGTTGGAAAGGACCTTAATATCATCTAGTTCCAACTCCCTGCCGTGGGCAGGGACACTCTACGCTAAATCACATCACCCAAGGCCTCGTCCAACCTGGCCTTGAACACTGCCAGGGAACCACCAGGGCAAGAAGTTTCTCCCTCTCTCCTGTGCAGGGGAACTTAATGATTTAGCTATACAGAAAGCAAGCAAAAAAGAAAGGCAAGACCACAGGCAGCATACGCCCCCACTCACTAGAGCATGATGCTGATAAATGTGTCAGTTTTTCCTGTTGTGCTCTCTTACATATTTAACAATCTTTCCATTTGTAGCATAAGTAAATATTCACTCGTTTTAATATTTGAAGCAACGTTTAGATATCTCATCAACTAAGTTTTGAAAATACATTTAGTCTCAAGGAGCACTTGCTGCGAAGAGCTCCCAATATATTTCTTGAGGAAAACACCCACCATGTCCTTGTGCAGGGCTCAGAGCTGACACAGTCAAAGGGAGAATTTAGCCCAAAGCATCGTTTCAAAAGCCATAAAGAAAAGGTATTAAAAAAAAAAACCTTCAGAATCTCATGAAAGCAACACATTCCTAATAGGCTGAGTATCAGTTAATTTCTTGACTCACAAAACTTGATATTAATAGATAAGGAAAGAGGAGACCAAGAGCTTTTTAATTCTCTTTGGAACAAAGCCTGTTCCTTCCAGAAGGCTTCACAAGTAAGGACCCAAACACCAAAATTCCCATATGAAACAGATACAAATGCTGAAAATAAAGATCTTGTGAGGAAGTCCTCTACCCCTATAAATAGTTTAAAGCTTCAAAAACAAGCTGTGGAAAAAAACTTCTCAACTAGAAGAGACTGTAGATAAGCAAGCTGCTCGGAAAAAAAAAAAAGGGAAGAAAACACAGAATAATTGAAAAGGGTAGGAAGTAACAGATGACCAAACTTTCTAGGAAAACACAGGATGGAAGAAGTTTACAAAGCAATGATGCATGAGGTACTTTTCAGTCAAAAAGGCAGAAAAACATCTTACAAGAAACAAATAAAAAGCCTTCTGGAAATTGTGCAAGTTCCACAAATTGTTGTGTATCAACACAGGCAAAACCTGCACCATGTGGAAGAGGGGAACAAAAAGAGTATATTTTACTCAAGCCAGTGGAACCAGGTAAAGGTTAACACCAGATTTTGTGAACACTGACAAAGAAGCAAAACAGTGCAGTAAGCAATGGAGACCATGCAAACATGAGAATAAATATAGGTTTATATCAAAGTATGAAAAAGGAAATAGCTTACATAAATTACTGCAGTTTCAGTTAAATTGTGCATACAGATAATTTTTATGAATACCTGATGCTAGTGGTTACTGATACCTTCCAGAGAAAGCTGAAATCACCAGCTAAAACCCAAAGTTTCTGTAAAAAAAAAAAAAAAAAAAAAAAAAAAAAAAAAGGCTTTGTACTGATTGTCAGTACTGACGTTTTGTTTTCTCTCTGTGTTTTTGCATTTACATGACAGTCTTCTCATTCAGAGCTGGCGCCTATGCTGGCTCCTCCCTGTGGGCAGGCACTTGTTCCAGTGTGTACCAGTCAGATCAGAGAAAGGTTCAGATGGCAGTTCATAGAATGATAGAATCACAGACTGGTTTGGATTGGAAGGGACCTTAAAGTTCATCCAGTTCCAACCCCCTGCCACGGGCAGAGGCACCTTCCACTAGACCAGGTTGCTCCAAGCCACATCCACATCCAAAGACCCAAGGGAGGGGGCCTGGAGGGATTTGGTCACACTAATAAAAGCAGCAAACATCTTGCAATGAAGACACTCCAACAACCCTACACAAAGGACAGCTGCACCAGTTACTGCAATCCCAGCTGAAGTTGTCCTACTGGCAGTTTTTTCTGCACAGAGAACAGCTTTTTTATCTGGCTTCATCAGGCTTCAAGACAAGGTGAGCACAAGATGAGGAGACACCTTCTAACCAAGAACGAAGTAAAATTAAAGTAAAACTCCTAAAATAACCCAAAGCAGGTTCTCTCAGGTACTGGATACCACTTGCCCCAAAGCAAGGCAACAGCCAAGCTTCAGCTTTGAGATAAAAATCTGTCTCACCCAGCAATTTAAATTCCTACCAAGCTTGCGCCTTGGAAGTGAAGCATCCCTGTCACATAAAACCAGCTGCAGGACACCACAGTGTCCACACCTGAAGGAGCAGAGCCTCCAGTACAGAAAAGGGCAAGAAATTATCGTCAGTGGATTAGAGAGTGGTTGTATGGGAAGTGGCTGTGAGCACCTCTGACTGCAGCCACATCTTCCTGTTCCAAGGATGATGTTATTGGGACCCTAGATAGATATTAGGACCCGAGCTCGTGTCCCTACATTTTCCACCACTTATTCTGAACAGGCAGTTACTGCAGAGCCATACATACTCAGCAAGGGATGTTTATACAAATGTGAAGGGATTTTTGTTTGACAATAGCTGACTTGACAAGCATTAAATCACATTTAATTTCTAACATGCTTTTAAAAGCACTAAAATAGTTTTCTAGAACTGTTATATTATTTTACCAAGAATGGAGTCACACAAGTGTAACACTACAGATTTTAAAAATAGGTTTTTTTAAAGGGAGTATTACAACACGCAATAGCAATTATCTTTACATAAGGATCCAATTATTCTTTTAGTATTTAGATAGTTGCTGTAGCTTTGATAATACTAAAAATATATGAAAATATTTCTTGTATCTGTTTTGTCTTTAGGTATTTCACTGGGTCTTGTCTTATTGCTGTGTTGTGGAACGTGAACTTAACATTTTTCCAGGATTCATCCTTCATCCAACTGTTGTAGGGCACAGCAGAGATGAAGAAAAGGCCATACTTCCAAAAAGGAACATTTCCTACTTTTTTTCTGAAAATACAAGGTGAAAAAAGACTGTACGAAAAGTTTACTGAATGATGGGGCTATTACACATGAAAAGTTAACAACAGAGATATTTTGAACTTAAAACTGATTCCAAGTCACTGAGTAAGAAAAAAAAAAAGGGGGAAAAAAAAACACAAAACAAACCAGAACTAAAAAACTTGATTTGCTTAAAAACCACATCAGTTATTTGGCTCTCCTTCTATTTCCAAGCAAAATTGCTAAGCATGAGATTAACCCCACTTTGTCAGAAAACTAACCACTCTGAAAATTAAAGTGGAATATCAAGACACTGTATGAAAAAAAGGGACATCATGCAAAAAATATTACAAACCTGTACAAAAATTATCCCCAAACTGCACTTAAAACCAAGACTCAAACCACTTCTTGCCATCTTTCCAACATTCACTACATCGAAATAAAACAACCGAAGAATTAAGGCGGGGGGGAGGGAGGACAATGGCACCTACCCTGTATGAAATACTACACTATCAGCTAAAGCCACAGATTATAACCCGCTTTCACAATTACATGTTGTTCCTCTGCTCATCTGTCACTCAAAAGTTAGCGCCTCTGAGGAGAAAGAGAGCTTCAATTTCTCTAGAAATCTCAAGAGCTTCTGTCTCTTTTATATTCCAAATGGTCTACGGAGGGAGGGCAGGGAGGCCAAGAACACGTAACAGGATTTTCCAGGCTTTGTGCTTCATTACAGGTTATTTCAGGTTAAATAGAGGGTGTTCACTGCCTACAGAAGTCAAAGATAACTCATACCATAGCATATAGAAAGGCGCTTTAAATGCAGTTAAATCATCATTCAAGGTGCACTGCACACTCATCAGCTATGTCCAACAGTGCTCATCCTTGCCAGTTCTTTCATATTTGGTTTTACACACAATCCACCCAGAGTTCTGAAACAGTTTCAGATGCTTAGAGATCCATCTCATTCTTCACCCAAAGAATAAGCTTTTCTTCCAAGACCTGGGTTGAAAGCAATACATTATTTTCCACTCCGTCTCAGATTTTCAGTCAAGATATCTGAAGAAAAACAGTATTTCAGTGACTTAGGAACAGAAACATTAACTTAGTGAAAGGTCCTCGCCACTGAGCTCAGCTCTCACTACCCTTATTTTCAAAGACAAGAAAATGTAATAGGCCCAGCTGAAAATAAGTATTTGACTAGCTATGAGTTTACATAACCCATCTACTGGAGCGCCACAGTTCCAGCAAAGTGCTAAGGATGTTTTCTTCATCAAATTAATCCTAATTAATCAAATTTCCTTCTGAAATTCTCCTCTAACTGAGATACTGTAAAATCATCAGCTAATTGAAGAAACTCAGAAAACACAGAAAGGTACCAATGAGCTTTCTTGACATATGAAAGAGGGATACTGTTTCACAAAACAGCAACGTGTAACTGAGGAGAGCTGGTATCACCATGAGCGCATCCTACTCCCACATTTCTTCCTTCCTTGGTTGAGGGACACCAGTTGATTCCCAGGCCTGCTCTCTACCCAACTCACACTGCTGTTAGGCGACAGAGCAGTCTACCTCAGCTGTAATGCTTCTGCAGATGGAACGAGATCATCACATATTCAGTGAGAGTAAGGCTTGTCCAATAAAGGGATTTCAAAAAGCATGGATGGTCTCTGCTTTTTCCACAAAGTTCCATGCAGAAAACAAAACTGCCTATAGTAACTATTCTCCATGTGCCCAGCAGTTGTGTGCTACAACACCTCACAGGCCTCACACTGCAACATCAAGATTCAGCTCAACTAAAAGAAGTTTTCCTCCTGTATTTAACATTCCTCTGAAACAGACATTCGGCCTCACACAACAAAGCTCTTCCCCTTACTAATGCTTTTACTCCCCTACATACATACATGCAAAGAAAGCCAACTACAAAATTCCTGCTTCAAAATGCAATGCTTTGTCAAAAGGATCTTTGCTGCTATAATCAACATACCAGCAGGATGGAAGATGCAAGAAAGAGAATATATGCTGTTAACGAGAAAACCATTCTAAAACCAGGAAGAGTGCAATCCCTTGAAATAGCACAGAGAGGTGCATCCCTAAACATACAAGCTTGGAGAAGCACAGCCTGACATTCCTACACATTTAGGTTGGGATTATCACAAGAATTAAGCGTAGTTAATTCTGTTTTAACCAGGAGCTGATAAGCCAATGCTGCCTCTGGAAGTGCTGCTCAGCGTCCCATCCCCTTGAACAGACATGATCAAGCTGACAGATACTTTTCAAAAAAGTACCTCCAAAACAATATTTGTTTTGAAGCAAGTGCTTAAGTGGAAGCACACAGCAAGAGAAGCAGCACATACACCTTCTAATATTTCTAGCAGTTGTATCTGCTGCAGGATGAGTTGAAAGCTCACTCTTCCTCCCCACACCCTGCCTTTGTCTCTGGCATCTCATTATGCAGGAGACAGTCTCATTTCCCTGTTTCTGTAGGTAGTTATTTGAAAGACAGGAGGGAGGAAACATGCAAATACAAAAAACCTGAAACAGAACAAAAAACACACATCCCAGCAGAGACCCCAGGTCAGGAGCAGCTTTCCAGGAAATTTTTCAATGCAACTTTATTCCAGCTGATAAAATCTCTCTGAATACAGAGAGTTCTCAAGGCCAGAGAGGAGCACACCACCACCACCATCAAAATTAAGAGAATCTAGCCAAATGCAGCTATGAGAAAAACAATTCACAAGCGCAACTGATGCCAGCCCCTGAGCAAGCAGGAGAACTCGCACTACAATGAAAGTCCCTGGCAATAAACACACTCAATGCGAACTCTACTGAATTCCTGTTTTCCATGATGATAAACACCATCTCACCGAGTGCTACCATAAATGGCTCGCGGCAGCGCAAATAAAGCAGCCGCCACTGTTCTATCAGGATCAGTTTTCCCCCTGTAAGTCCATGCTAACGCTTTGCTCTATTTATTTGCGCTCTCACCATGCTGCTCCGTAATACAGCCCTGACCTATTTTCCAGGTGCTTAACTAATCTCTTTGCTGGCTGCCACGCTTATTAGATAGCTACTGCGTGAATCTTAAACTTTGTTTATAGCAACCTTTAGCCAATTTACTCTGTTATGGCATTATTATGTCACAAAGTCAGTCCTCACAGCCCAACCAAGCTTTTCTACTTCCCGTAAAACCAATCACAGCAGAAACTTTTTGCAAATGATGTAATGGGACGTAATACCAATGGGAAAAAAAATAACTAGAAAAATATGCATTGTAATTAACAACTGCAGCTCTACTCAATGTAATTGTCTCTCATGTCAATTTCACGTTTTCCCACACTTTAAAGATACAAAAAAAACTGAAATAGACACGGTTGTACACAAGCAGATACAAAAACATCACAGAGCCACATAATTACTGGGAAGGCAAGCCTGGGAATCTCAAAACAACTTACAAAGTTAACAAAAAAGGAAACCATAGCCTGGCTTGGCACCAAGTCAGACGCACAGCTCGTAACAAAAGTATAGCCTCAAAAGAAAGATATTTATATATACGTAAGCACAGAGCACTGATGGTTGAGGGCTTAACGTAAACTAAAATTTAAAATGAAAACCACCATTTCCTACAGCGTTAGACACACGCAAACGCATCTGCCAGTTTTATAATTGATCCCACGATGAATCGAGAACCAACACAAACCCAGCACAATCCCTGCTGCAATCACTATGTTAAAACCACCAGCAACAATACCACCCCGCCTGTTTTTACACAGCTAGTTTTTGGGAACTGACCAAATTTTGAAGCGTCAACTTCCTTTCCAGTTGTGTTTATTTACATCGACCCGGCAGCACCGTTCGCTCCCCGCCCGATCCCAGCCACCGCCAAGCGAGGAGAAGCGGCTCCCGCGGGGCTCTGCTCGGGGCTCAGGCCGAGGAACGCCGGCTGGGTGTCGCCGGGGTACGAGGAGCCACCGCCGCACCCGGGCACCGCCCCGGGACCCCCAGCGCAGCGCGGGGAAGCACCCGCCGCCAGCCTGAGAGCACTGTACAAGAGGGAGGGGGCCGCGGAGAGCCCGGGAGGGGAGCAGCGCATAGCCAGGATCTACCCGGCCCCGCCACCACCTCGCGGCCGGTAACGGACGAGGCGGGCGGCCACGCCTTTCCCCCACCGAGCGGCGGCGGCGGCCTCGCCGGGCACCCAGGCAGCGCTCGGGGCGGGAGCTTCCCTGCGCCGCGGACGGAGGAACTTCGCGGGCGCGGCGGAGCAGGCGCCGTCGAGGGCGACGGGAAGAGGAAGGGGAAACGGTACTGCCCGCTCCCCGCCGCGGGGCTCCGACAAGGGCAGCGGTGCACCGTGCCTGCCGCACCCAGGGCAGGGGGGTAAGGGCTTGCCCCGGCCCTCCGCCCCGCAGCCCCCCTTGGGAAAGAGGCGAACGGTGCCAGCGGAGGCAGCGCCGCTCGCCGGGGACGGCCCCGCTCCTCGCCCGGCTCTCACCTTCACGGAGCGGGCCGCGCTGGCGTCCGATCTGGAGCTGCCGCCGCCACCCTGGACATGTCCGGGAGCGCCACAGTGAAGCGCCGCTCCGCCGGGCTCAGCGCCTCACCCCCGCCGCTCCTGCCGCCGCCGACTTGGCCGCTGCCATCTTGTC
Source organism: Pezoporus wallicus (assembly GCF_028554395.1). Lineage (NCBI taxonomy): Eukaryota > Metazoa > Chordata > Aves > Psittaciformes > Psittacidae > Pezoporus > Pezoporus wallicus. Next base: position 2,426,586 of record NW_026638491.1, read on the forward strand.
CTGGCGGCTGGGAGGGAAGCGCCCCAGCTCAGCCCGCTCGGCAGCCCGGGCCTCCGCCTCATCTTCCCGGGGAGGGACCCAGCCCGCCCCCGGCCGCCGCCTCCTATGCCTCCTCCCGCCTCCGCGTCTGCCCTGCCTGCGCCGGCCTAGCGGCGCCTGCCGCCCATCGCCACAGAGCGGCGGGGCCTCTGCGGAGGGGGCCTGCGGACTCCGGCGTACCCCGGCCCCGCGCCCAACCTGCGGGGCCTTCCCGCCGCCCGCCCAGCGCCTCAGCGGCAGCGCCCCCACCCGGCCCCGCCGGAGCCGCTCGAGCGCTCTATCAGTCCCTCAGCGCATAGGCAGAGCTGCCCCGCCCGTCATGGCAACCCCGAGCCGGGCGTCTGCAGGTGCGTGGCCGTCACCCCACGCAAGCTGCAGGTTAGCGGCGAGGCTGAGGCAGGACCCTCTGCGTACGCCGGGGAAACCGGCGAGGGCAACTTGAGATGCCCCCACCGCGAACTCGCCTCTACCCACCCCAGTCCATCACTACCTGGAGGAAGGCAATTCCTCCAGGAATGACTGAGCTCCTCAAGGAGCACCCACAAACCCCCGTGGTCCTCCAATGCCCGCACTCACTCCTAATTGCCAAACACAAAATGGTGAGCGATTCGTCCCCATCTCCTTGGCTACCGGCTCCTGTAACATCATTCACAGACCTCTGGGATGAGGAATGCATCACAGAAAAGACCCAGCTCTCAAAAACTGGAGTTTAGAAGATGGCAATATGCGAATGAACACGTCAACTCCAGACTTGTTTAAGTTAGGGTTCCTGCATTATAAGATGAAGTGAGTCCCCTTCCCAGCCCTGAAAGTGAAGCACCAACCTTCTAGGTCCAGCCTGCCATCTTTCCCTGCTGAGCAGCCCCTGGCACCACAGCCAGACACCGTCAGACACACCACTGGCTACAGAAGTAACAGGACACAGCAAACGTAATGACCATGTTGTGTCCCACAGTACAGTCCATCAGAGGCTCTGCCTTGCTCAGCTCTTGCCAAAACAACAGGATGCACCCTCACATGTCCCTAATGTTACACATCACTTAAATATTAGTGGTTGCTTGTAGAACTAGTCAACTTCTGCAAACAGCATTCTTGACCCTAAATAGTATTCAGCTGATGTGGGGAGAAAAAGGAATTGCTGTTGGCCTATAAAGTAGTGAGCCCCAAGATAAATCCTTGGCTACAACTGGTCATCACATGCTTCTCCACCTCTTGCCAAAAATAACCAAGAATTTCTTTATTTACTTGCACAACTCTGTGTACTCCCCTATTTTTCTTGCACTCCCTGTTCCAGGAGTCAGATTTGAAGTCAGAATTTGAATTAATTAATTGGAGAAGACAGAGTTATTGTACCAAAGTACTAAAACCTAACACTGGAGTTACTACCATCACGTCACCAATATGCAGTCTTGTAAGTAATGAGACATATAATTTAGGGGTGGAGAAAAATAGGTGGGTGTCAGTGTTAGTAAATTACAGCTCTCAAGAACCGCTCATCACATCTTTTGCTTACTAATTTTACAGATATTAATCAAGCTTCTCTTCACACATCTCCCCCAAAAAATAACGTCCTCTGGAATTACTCAGATATGTGTTTTATTAACCTATAATCTATTTCAAAAGACTTGAAATGTTGATAAACATTCTTGCTGTAACCATACAAACTCCAAAATGACTTCACCAACCAAAGAATTAAATATCTGCTGATTCAGCCTGTGACAGTATTCCATCCACAGATATAAACTGGCATACGTGTCACCCCAAATTAGACACTTGGGATCTAAGAAATATCCCCAAATCCTCCTCCTCAGCTACTACCTAGTCTTGACGTATTTTTTACAGCTGTTTTTTAACAACTATTTCTAGTTCTCTTATTTTTCACCATGCAAGTTTTTGATAACCAAATTGACCCAAATATGGTAAACATGAATGACATTGATCCTCTAAAAATAGACAAAATTGTGAATCCAATGCTCCGCTGATATGCCTGAATGATTTTCACCAACTTTCACAAATAGATTTCAGGTTTAGAAAATAAGGGATAAACTTCTCCCATTACACTGGTCTCTCTCTCTGGAATTTTGAGTTGGTCATGTTTGCTACATAACAGAGCCTCCTAAAATATCTCACCACCATCAGGCTGGTCCTCATATTCCAGTTTTTGCTAATCAGATGAAGCCAGACTTCCCCTCAGCCTACAATGGGAACATCACCAGCATGTAATCAAACTCTCAAATCTCTTTGAAACTCCTCCAATTGCTTGGAGGACACAGTGTTTGTCCTCACTTGGATGCTGTTTCAATTCAAGTCTTCCCTGTGCTAGGTGCAAGTCTCATTGTACTAAGGGGTCCGCCTGGCATAAAAGGGCCAGTAGCGCTACAGCAAGCTGAAGTGCCAAACCTCCTCTGGCACTTGACTGCTTGTAAGGCTTCCTTTGGGCACAGAAGAGTTTTTAACTACCCACGACATGCTGTAAGGCAACATTAGATGCATCAGCAAATTTTAAACACTGATGAACATTTCTTCAGAGGTTAAACATGACTGCCTGAGAAGCCCTTGCATGATTTTTTTTGTCAGCTGAAAAACAGTGAACACATTCTTGCCCTGATTTTCTCTTGGCAGGTATTTTGTGCTGACAGGAAGCCGAGGGGTTAATATGGAAACTCCTGTTACACCTGTAAGTAGTGTGGACTACTGATACCACTTGGAGGGGAGTGTTTGGTTTCAAAGTACTTAAGTAACTCTGTGAAAGGAGGCCCATGTCATTTATATTCATTTATAAACTTCAGCACTGAAACACCACACCTCTCCACAGGCCTCTGTTTCACCTTGTTCTTGTACCTTTACAGAGGATTAAGCAATTGTTAGGTGTGAGTGCTCAAAGTGGAAAGAAGAAACAGAAGTTAAAGAAGAAGGTATTTCCAATTGATATAATCAAAATATGCAGCAAAAAAAAGAGATGATCTGAGGACAAACGCAGTCTGAGAACTTCTGGCAGCACAACTACCAATGACATTCTGTGCTATTTTTGTTATCAAAATCCCAAGCGTAGACACAGACAGAAAATGCTTTGGCTAGAACAATTTGTTTTACTCATCAAACTGCTATAAGCTGTATCATCAAAACACTTTTTACGGCCAGTATGAGTTGTTTATATCAGGTTATGAGTTGTTTAGATCAGCTGAGCTCTTAACTCTTGAACAAACTTGAGTCCTGAACAAGGCTGCGCTATTAGAGCTACCCAGAAGTGCCAAACAACAAAGATAAGGGCCGGGAGAAGGTGAGACTGTAGGGCTGTAATTCCATCCACCAGGCCCCTCACCTGGTCGCTAATAACACAGGGTGCAACTGCATGAAACAGCAAGCCATGCTCAAAGTCCACCCCTCTGAAAAGGGGAAGAACTGCTTTCTTATGATTTCCTTGATCTGCTCTCCACATTTCCAGTTGAATTCTCCCACTCAGAACCCTCCATTTAGCAGATTCAACTCACCTAGCAAAACAGGGGAAGGCAGAGTTTTTCCTTGTCAGCTAGTAGGTAGGGCTGTGCAGACTTCATTTTAGCTTTCTGGGGAGAAATTACGAAATCTAAACAGCTCAGAAGCATGCTGGTTGGCAACACACTGTTGTGGCCAGTGAACGTATCCGGGCTGTAATCACCTAACCTGCAGAGTATGAACAGCAAGCACTGATCCACAGAAGGGGGCTGAAATAGGGGACAGTTCCACTTCAATTTCTCTTTTTCTTAAGCTTTCTCTTTTCTTAACCTTTTCTTAACCATAGTCTTTAGTCTTTCCCACAGTATTTAGCAGTATCTGTCAAGCAGTGAATTAATTTGTGGTAGGACTTCAAATTATGGTATTACTATACTGTTTTTTGCATTGGCTGAAATATTTTATGCTTGCCATATTTATACTCCCAAAACACAGAGAAGACTGGACAGAGTTAACTATGGTTTTTATCCTCTCAATTCCTTATCTAAAGTATTTTTTAAACTGATGTAACTGTCACTGAAGTATGACTTGTATTATGAGACAAAGCATTGAGCGTGATGCATTTGGATTAAAACCTTTCAAGATCCAAATTTCTGCTGAAACCTGTAAAGGGATCAGAGTTACATTGATAAAAAGTGCTTTTGTAAAACATAAACATTCAAATTTACACTTTCCACTGATTACCATCATATTCATACCTAGTTCAAAGTTCCCCAGATGCCCTCCCCATGGATTTGTTTGCTAGACATATGAGAAATCCAACCTTCTGTTGCTGGGCATAAATGGAAGATTACTTTCAAATTTAAAGCAAACATACACTTTGCTCTTTCTGCAACAAGTGGAAGGTCAGTTGAGAAGCACTATGTTTCTTCAATTAAAAAACACGAGTTTCTCTATGCAGTTCACATTATTTAAGTACTTTTCAAAAATAAGCACAGATATTCAACCATATATTTCAGCTTTTATTTTCCACTTCATTGTTTGGGTTGTTTGGTTGGGGTTTTTTTGCATCAAAATACTACTTACTTTACTAAAGCAGGTTTAATAAAAGACTAAAAGAAAAGGCAGGGGGGTATTTTGTTTCTTGCTTGCTGTTTAATTTGCAAGTTAAATGAACAGCCTGGATCCTCTATAAGATTTAAAAACTGCAAAGGACAGAAGACACCTCCATGGGCTGGTGGCGCTTTCTGGGGCTTTGTTCAAGGGCCATGCTCATGCCGATGTTCATTTTCATGAAGGCATCACCATTCCCTGAGGATCTCCTAAGATACACATGAAGGTCAATCCACTTCTATGGCTCTTCCAAAGGTGAAAACCAGACTGAAAACATTCTTCAGTTGCCTGTCTTTATGCTTGTTTTTCCCTCAACCCTTAAAACCTAGTTCTAAGGAACCTCACACAGCATTCTGACATTGCCAATTCAAATTCTACCAATTGGTAACTCTTAGGAAATTAACTTGTCTTGCATACAAAGATAATAACATGGTGACTAAAATGGTTAGTCTTCGGAAAACTGGAAGGAATCTTTACAATATTTTTTATTATGATGTAGATAAAAGCTGGCTGACTTGAGATGAGCTGCCTCTTAGATGGCTTTCCTGAAGAAAAATGGTGAGCAGCCAATCTTGTGCAAGGACTTACAGCTTTCCAAAAAAAACCCAAACTGTTAAGTACTCACCAAATTAAAAAATAAAAAATCAGCCTTGATTTGTTATGTCTTCATTGAAAAAAGAAACTGCAGGAAACCTCTGATGTTGGGTCTGATGCAACCCAATAGAAGCGGATTATAAGAGTTGGTGCTGAGGACCAGTATCAAGGTCTGGAAAAATATCAAGGGTTTATCTTGAAATTATATAAATAATTACTACTTCATCTTAGGATTTACAGATTTATTTTTTTTTTATAAAAATATGTTTGTTTTCAACCTTACTGTTCTTTTAAGTGCCACGTTTTTGAAACAACCAGCTGGGACCGCTCCATTTAAAAACAATGTCACCCTGCCACTTGTTACAGATTATATTGTTCAGAGATACTGTGAAACACTTATTTCTCTGCTTGTGCTCATATTACATCAATAGGTGTAGATTTGACAGATGTCTTAAGGTATACTAAATTCTTGTTCATATTTACAGATGACCATAAATAGTTAAGAGTAATACAGTATTCTACAGGGTAGTTTAAACATCTTTCCTGGACCATGTGAACTATAATGTACATGGTATTTTATTTTTCCATCTCTATTTTCCTTTTCAGTCTGTTTTTGTGTCTTTGTAGGAGCCATAGAACTATCATAGGATCACAGACTGCTTTGGGTTGGAAGAGACCTTAAAGCTCATCCAGTTCCAATCCACTGCCATGAGCAGGGACACCCTCCACTACCAGGTTGCTCCAGGCCCTGTCCAACCTGGCCTTAACACTGCCAGGGATGGGGCAACCACAGCTTCTCTGGGCAACCTGTGCTAGGGCCTCACCACCCTCACAGGGAAGAACTTCGTCCTAATATCCAACCTAAATCTCCACTCTGTCAGCTTAAAGCCATTTTCCCGTGTCCTGTCACTGCAGGCTCTTGTCAAAAGACCCTCTCCAGATTTCTTGTAGGCCCCCTTTACATACTGGAAGACTATTACAAGGTCTCCCATGAGCCTTCTCTTCTCCAGGCTGAACAAGCCTGATCAAAATAATTCCTCATGCATACACCTTAGGAGATCCACAAGGAAAGGGTAATCTTCATGAAATGTGTCATGATAATGTAAATTTGTAGTTTGAAGCTGTAAATTTTCTTTTAAGAGTCTTGCTATTTTCATGTAGCCTTTCCGGTGTTTTCACATAAGAATATTTAATAGTCACATTTTTTATTCTCTCTCTCCAGCAGGAAAATAATTTGAAGTGATTGTTAGGATTAACAAATGTCAAATGTGTACAAGAATCCACTGTGTTTGAGTGTCTGAGGCACTTGGCAAGGACAAATACAATATTTTACCATATCAGAATACTCCACAACAAAACTGTGAGAATCTGATATAATCTGAGAAAAATAACATCCAAGGCCATCAATGAAAAGTAAGAATTGTAACACAGAATCACACTGACAGATTCCGAAATAAAAAAGAAAATGCAGCTTTTAATTGCTGGCTATAAAAGCTATGCTTCATTTTGGAGCATAGTAAAAATAAAGTTACCAAATCATTGATATCAAAACGTTGGGGGAAAGTATTTTTACTTAAGATAAAAAGTTAAGACAATATTGAAATGTTGTTTGTATGGAGGAGAAAACCAACTTTTCAAAATAGAAAAAAAAAAACAACCTGAAACTTACTTAAAACTAATAAACCAATTATATAGTGTTAATTTGTAAAATCGTTAATAGAAAATATTGTGCTTTCTACTATTGTTTTGAAATGAGCATCATTTCTGCACCCTACACTTGAGAATATTCATAGGGTACCATCCACTAACATTACCAATCATTTCAGGTTTACAGTTGAGTAATCACTTCTTTTTTTAGGGACTGATACATTGCAAGATCAAGGTCTGCAGAGAGATGAACACCACAAATGTTCCAGCTGACCTCACTTCCCAAAATGCATCATTCCAACAAATAAATATCATTAAACATAAGCAGGCAGTCAAATTACAGAATTAAAACATAATCCTGCATTACTCAAGTGAGTAGCTGCTTATTAATAGGTCCACTGACTCCAGGAACACTATTTACTTGAATAAAGATTCCTAGGGTTGTGCTTTTGGGACACATTCCAAAGCCTTTTAAAGTAAATAATCTGATTAGTTAACTCCTAGTTTGGGCTGATGATTTATCATGGCAAAGAGAAGTTTTATCTTGATGACAAATCCATCACTGCCCCACACAAACCCCAGCAGACAGGTGTGCAGCCTAGTTTAACTCTGGCAGGCAGTGAATTGCATCCAAGCTTATTTCAGAATTAAATGGAAGACCACCTCATTACCTGGGTCCTTCCAACTTCACAGTCAGAGCACTTGAGGACTGAGCCAGGGCTTTGCTATCAGCAGCTAGAGTCTGACCACATTAAAACCTAACCAAACCAAACAACCCTTTTGTTGCACTGATGAAAGGTCCTGCTACTAATCTTGTCTGTGGCACAAATCCTTCCTGAGAAGCAGTGTTACCCAAGTCAATTTGCACACGGCTTGCAAATGTTCACCTACAGCCTCCGTTAATAGCTTAATACATCAGGAACTCACCCATCTGTTTTCCTACTTTCTAAAAGTAGGTATCTTAAAGTCTTCCTTATTTCCCTCCCCATGAGACATCATTAATGAAATATCAGTTAAAAATATCTTCTAAAGATTGAAATTACCACATTAGAGACTCTCCTGCTAGAATGAACAACAGAACAAGCACGTTTTAATTACCTGGGTTATGAAACCAGATCAAACCATTATATGGAAAAAATCCAAAACATTTCTTTCTAAGTTCTAAGAACTTATTTTCCTATAAATGTGTTCATACTGAGATACAAATATTCTGAAGAAATTTCCCAAATGTTAAAAAACTAACTTGTGCTTATTTTGTCTTAGTTTTCTGTTCCAAACCACTAACAGCCCAAACCTGTTCCAAAGGAAAACCTGGTGTTCAGCAGCAGTTTAATGAATTGTTTTGACCCAGTGAAATACACCACGTCCACTCCTAGTAATGAAACACTTGGCAGAAGGTATCGCATCACAAGAACAATAGCTCCAGCCAGTCATTATGGTCCACCAAATACTGTAACCTCTAAGCAATCTCTCTTCAAACAATGGAGGGGAAGATAAGGTAACATTTCCACTTAGCTAACTGCATATGCAGTAGATGGTGGCCATGCATTAGCTTCTAAATTTTAAAGTTTATAAACATTTTAATCATAGGAAAAGGTTTATAAATATTTTCATTTGCCTTTTTTAAGCATACTGCTGTTATGAAGACTTAAAGCTCATGTTATTTTCTTAGATTACAAAGACTTTTGATTAAATAACAAATATTTTAGTGTAAAATACATAAAATATTGCCACAGCATCAGTTTTTGAAGACAGTGTGTCTACCCATGTAACATCTTAATTAGATCTGGGGTGAAGGCAGACAGGAAATGGGTTGTTTTTTCTGGCTTCATGGTCCTTTGATATAATTACCACTCTGTTATTGGAACAGAGAATACAACCCTACACATATATGATTTCATGTTTAAAAGAAGGTGACAAGCAGAAATTGAAAGGGAAATGGCAAATCTATGTATAAATAAAAACATGGTCATAGGCATCATGTCATGTTCAGCACTAAAATGAACAGTGATGAGATACAACAGGTGAGAAAATGAAGTGACAGAGACTGCAAAGCATCACACGTGATTGCTACACCAGGAAGTCTGAGCCTTGCTGGCTCACAATGAGATTTTACTGAATATGTACATGCTAAATTTTAACGTTATCTTCAGAGTTTTGCAAAAGCAGTGAAACAATCTTGCTGTAGATTCTCTTGGAGGAGACTACAAGTAATGGAAAAATCGCCATCAGGACACAGAGGCCCAAGGAAAGGCCCACAGTATCAGTCTCAGCTGCTATTTAAATGAGACAGAAGGTCTCAAGTAAATAGAGAATTGGAGATCCTTCTACAAAGATGTTGTTTGTGCCAACACTGTACTTGTGACTTAGAAAACGCAATTCCTACAGTTCTAATATGTGCACTGAACCTCAGGACCATTTTCAGTTTTTTTTCTTTTTAAACATAGACTGCATCTCTCAGAATAAGGTAATGAACTGGCATGTATTACCTAAATAGCGCATCCACCAGTGATTGATGTACTTCATGCATGTTGTGCCATATTTTAAAAAGGAAAAGGTGTACAGCTATTCTAGACAAATACAATTTAAGAAGTGTAAATTAATTTATCCTTTTCCTTCCTCAACAACCACCTTTGAGACTTACTTATTTTTCTATATGCATTTTATAAAATATTTTAAAAATAAAGAGCTGGCTACTCTCAGATTTCAATTAAAAATATGCTTTGTTACTCAGTTGAATTTATGATTCCATGTCATAAATTTTAAACACTAGAGTTCTTACTCTGGGTAATACCTCAAAATGTCCTAAAAGTGCATCCTAGAAGTGCAGATAGCTGAGGAAATATACCACCTATCACTCATGTTTCACAAAAACACCTAAAAGCAGCTCAAGATCATGGATAAAAGGGCAAGTGTTAGGGCACAGACTGAAATATCCCAAAATTAAGGCATGAAAAGAGCAGAAAAAAAAAGCAGTATTTACTACTGCTATAGGTGTGGACTTTTCAACAAATCTGTCTATAGAGTAAAAGCAATGCCATTTAATTCACTGGTTTAAGGTATTTCTTTTTGAGCCCTAAGTATTTAGTGTAGATGTGTGTGACCAGTTTTTATTCACTCGTTTCTCATTTATACTAAAGTGGAGATTACAAAACAAGGCAAGGACATGCACACGTATTGGGAAGCGGCACCCTAGACCATGGAAATGAAGTTATTACTTGGAGAGAAATCCTGACGGCTTCCCCATGCAACTGAGGTCCCAGGTGGACAGAAGGTCTGTGTTCAGCAGTCTCCATGGCAACAGCAGCCAGCATTGCACACAGGGTACCAGATCCTACACTACAACCAACATGCAGAAAAGCAGTCCTGGTATTAGCTTCACTTTCCTCCCTATACCTCATGCAGTTTCCTTTTATACCTAGATTTCTTCTTTGTATTTGTTAATCACACAATATGAACATTATCACCACCAGTGGTATTAGCTATTAATCATAATACATTCAGGAACAGGCCAGGAGGATCAGCATCATAAGGGCTGAGCCCTGATCTTCTACCATCTCACTGCAGAAAGGAAAGGAAGCTAATGGACAGTTACACACAACACAAGCAACACCAGATAAATGAATTCCTGGTGCAAACCCATTATGGTCAGGAAAATTATTTCTAGGATTAATATGGCTCCAGATGATTATTGATTACTGAAGAAAATCTGCACACTGAATATTTTATTTATCAAGTTCCTTATGCATACAGCTATTAAGATCAATGCTGGAATAATAGTAACAGTTAAGTTTTCATTCAAGTATCTACAGGTCTTTGTTATAACTACTACATAAAAGTCAATCAAAATCACATAATGCTTAAATTACTAACAGGAGTTAGTGGAAATACACAGAATATTGGTATTAATTTTGATAGACATAGAAACAGTAATATTAGCAGAGTAGCCCAAATTATGGGACAGAATTTCATGGTCAGGAGTCACCTAAAATAGAAACAAAAATGACGGCTTCTGAATTAAATATTACAGAGTTTGCTAGCTAAGTATCAGACAAGAGACAACAGATGGATTCTACAGAAAAAGGGGGTATACAAGGAAAGAGGAGACAATGTTGGCCAGCACTATAGGCAGAGTCATAGCAGTCCACCAGCTGCCTGCCTGCCTGCCTCAGGAGCCCTTACTTCCCGAAGGAAAAAAGTTTGCCAGTGCCAGCATTATCCGTTATTGTTGGGCTGCCAATATTTTGCCTCTCATGAAAGACAAAAATGTGTATACCATGTGAAGACCAAGAATACGGTATCAGCCTCACTGGAATCTTCAAAAAGCACATCACCAACATGAGTGGGGTCAAAATCTTACTGAGGTATTTCCCCATTTCTCCAAGTACCAATTACATGTGTACCAACATACCCTCAAAAGCCAGTACTTGGAGACCAAAATCATACTGAGAAAAGTATAAAAAAAGCCACCAAAAGAAAACCCTGGATTGTTAGGGTGGTTGCATTCATCATTACATGCCACATAGGGAAATCAGCTTTTTGTACCCCAGAATGATGACAGCTATTTGCATGTGAAATTCAAAAGCAATATAAATATTTTTGGTTTAACACATGAAACGTAACTATCAGTCATCAAACATTCTTTACCATTTAAATGCATTTCTTTAGCAGACACAAATTCATGTATTATTCTAGAAGCTAATAACTGCTTCACAGCAGGGTGTGAGTAGCTCTTCACTTATTTTTTATTAAACAGTTGTATCTGTTACATGTGTAAAAGATTGCTTTAGCTGCTTACATGGGCTTTTAAGCCAGAAAAGCATTCCACTCAGCAGACGATACTGAAAAGCACAAGTTTAATTCAATAATTGCTTCTTTATCACATTTCAATTCCAAGCTCAAAATATTACTTTTAATTAAAACTATAACTAGGAAATTGCCTAGTTATCTAGTTCTTTAACAGTGGTGTTCTTAGTATAAGGCACTTTAAACTACTTTAACCACTGTCTGTAGCCTTTGCACTAAGCCATGAGCTGGTTAACTTGTGTCCCTTAATAGACTTGCTTTATATACAGAGGAAAACAGCAGCTCAGAGCTGTATTTCTGATCAGTGATGGAGTATCTTGATTGCAGCAACCTGGTCATTTCCCCTTTTCAATTCAATAAGTGTGTCTTTCACCAGAAGCATCAGAAATGTCTCCTGATCTAGCAGACACAATTCTGTCATTTCCAGCATCATTTGCATTTACATTATTTACAATGATTTTGCACTCGCTTTTGTACCTTATTACCCTCACTAAATGACTGTGGAATCAAACTTACTTCTTAAAACACCTTCAGTGATACTCTTGTCTGAATAATACTTTTTAGAGTATAATTTTTAAAGCTGGATGATTATTAGACAAACTGTAATGAACTTGTGAGGCTTCCAAAGTGATTTATTTTTAATACCTCTTTCTATCCATTTAATTTAAATCTTAATTTGGAATTAGTTTATATGAGAAAGTGAAATCTATTTTTCACTCGAATCCTAAATGAATATTAGCTCAGAGAACTATTTTATCTGAGCTAGCTAGCATATATTTTACCATTAGAAGTAATCTGTGGCAGGGAATATATCTAATGTTGCTTTAAAAGGATTAATTTTAGTCCACAAAAAACTCACAGCTTCCTATTTCCACAAATCACAATGAGAAGTCTGCTTTGTTTTTTCTCCAGACAATTTTACATATTTTTGTCTCTCTATAGTTCTTCTCTGTATACTGGTGTCCTGGGTTCAGCAGTAGCAGTCATGTTTCTCCTCCTTGGTAGCTGGTGCAGTGCAGTGTTTTGACTTTCGGCTCGGGAACAGAGCTGATAGAGATGTTTTGGTTTGGCCAAGGACTTTGTGAGCCTCATGCTCTGCCAGGGAGGAGGGGAAGCCGGGAGGAAGCAGAGACAGGACACCTGACCCAAACTGACCAAAGAGGTATTCCATACCACAGCACGTCATGCCCAGGATGTAACTGGGAGTTAGCCGGAAGGGCTGGGAGACTGCAGGGTTGGAGGAGGTATCGGTCGGAGCTTGGTCGGGCTTGGGGGGCGAGTTATCGGTCAGCGGGTGGTGAGGTGTTGTATTCTGTTCCCTTGTTATTTCCTTTATCATTATTATCATTGGTGGTAGCAGTAGTGATTTGTGTTATACCTTAGTTACTAAACTGTTCTTATCTGAACCCGTGGGAGTTGCATTCTTTTGATTCTCCTCTCCGTCCCTCCGAGAGCAGGGGGAGGGCAAGAAAGGGGGGGAAGTGAGCGAACGAATTACCTGACTGGGTTTAAACCTCGACAACTGGTCTTGCTTAGTTGATGCTCATGGGTTCCTAGCAATGAGGTAGTTAACACATCCCCTAAAATGTTTGCTTTGGCATCTGTAGAAAGATTCTTCTACCTAAGACACATCAAGACAGCCCTCAGAAATAATTGAGCTGAAGTATATTGGCAGAAAAACGTGATTTAAATGCAACAGTTTGATTACATTGCAACATGTTACCATTATTTATGACAGATATTTACAAAATTGCACTTTCGTGAATCCTGTCAACCTAGTTGAATCAGTCTTTTTCTAAACCAGGTTTAATCAGTATTTCCCAGAAAAGACTGCTAAATACTGCAAAACTTTCTGAACCTAATCTAGGTGCTAATCAAAATAAAACCTCTCTGAATATTTTATTCTATAAGACAACCTTACAAATATAATCCCATCCCTGGTATCAGGAATGTGCAGGTACTGCAAATTGTGTGGTTTGGTTTATGGTTTTGTTTAAAAACAAAAACAAAATTAAAAAAAAAAAAAGAAGCTGTTTCCTCATTCATTGAGAGGCACCCCCCTATTATTAAAGCTCTTGAAATGAGTTTGCCTCATGAGGCCAACTGGTACATCCCATCCCACAGCACAGAGTACTGACTGACAGTGCCTCAATACCAGTTTCTGACCAAGCAGTGGCTCAGGAAAACTGTAATTGCTGCCAATCTTGTACTCATCATGTTGCTTAATTATCTGAAATGGTTCTTGGCAGGCTGGGAATGACACCCACCAATGACGGGGGGGAGCTGCACCCCACCATCATCTAGAAGACTGTCAGAAAAGGAAGATACGCATGGCTCAGAGCTTAAGCTCATCTTTCTCCTCCTAGCATCAAGCTGGCGGGTATTAATTGTACCATTTTGCCAAAGACTTCTCAATGTTTTTCAAATTCTCCCCTTCAGTCATGGAATGGGAGGCATATGGTGACAGATTTTGCAGTCACCTGCAGAATTTCCTCTCACTGACACCATTTCAGTGCAGAGCTAAACCACCCACAGATGTGTTCACAGGAGTCGTGGTGCTGTCTTATGCCCTGATGTCCAACAACACAGCAGGACTGAAAACCAGCCAAGGAAACAAAGAGAAACAATGGGAAAAGTGTGCTTTTTTGGTTTTATTTTTTTTAATTTCCTCAATCAGAAAAAGCTTTATAGCAAATTTATGTTCCAGTTAAGGAAACTCATAATGGATTGTAGTGGTCTGTCAGGAAGTACAAAGTCAGCTGTACTAACAGCAAAGTTTTGATTTTCTTTGAATGAGATTGAACTTTACAGTTAGCCAATGTTGTAGAAGTTTAACAATGTTAATCACATTTAATTTACTATTTTTTTAAATCCTATATCAAGAACATACTTCTCCTGGGCTGCATGATTATTTTTCCATTTCCAGAGCTGTCCTCCTGCACGCTCAAAAGGTGTGTCTACACACTCAAAAGGAGGTCCTCCACCTCCTTGTGTGCCATAATTCTGATCAATGCTGGGAACTGAGGTTTCTGAAGCACAGTTTCGTGCCTCCAGCACAGAGGCGTGCCAGGGCACACGCTGTACTCCAAACCTGCCTGGCTGCTGAAATGGTTCCCAAGGGGGCTGTCAGACAGAAGTAAACTGGGATAGTTCTCATCTTTCACAGACACCAACCTGGCTCCTGCATCAGCTTAAGGAATGGGAAGGCTATGAAGGCACTATTTAATCATCTGCATTCCCCACTTGTCTCTTCCAACTAGCATTCTGGTCTCTCTCTTCTTATAGGTTTTAGAAACAACTACAATATTCAGTTGATTTTCTATTAAAAAGCCTTGTATTCTAAGAGTTAAATTTCTATTATAATTTGCTTTTGAAGATCATAGAATCACAGGCTGGTTTAGGTTGGAAGGGACCTTAAAGCTCATCTAGTTCCACCCCTCTGCCCTGGGCTGGGACACCTTTCACCAGACCAGATCATATTAGATGATCATCTGATCTGGTCAGATCAGCTGATCAATCATAGATGAAGATAAGTTTTCTAGGACATTCAAGGTGAAATAGAATTCTGGACATAATACTTCCTTCTAGAAGATGCAATACTTAGAGGACTACTGAAAAAGTATTTGCCATAAATTCTAACTAACAAATTGTTCTGCAGAAGGAGTACTAAAAAGAGGGACACTGTTCTTCAAGATTTTGTGCTCATGAAGCCTTGCCCTGACATGTACAAAAGCATTGTATAACCATATAAAATCCCAGCACTGATGAAACTCTGATTACCACCCACTGAAATGCCCAATTCCTCCCATGCCTTCTTGCATATCCCCAGTTGACTGAGCCATTTAGCTTTCTTCCTGAGGTGCCTGTCTTGTACTTTCTGTGCCTCTTGAGGGCCAGGGAGAAGAATTTTTATTCCTCATAAGAATTTTTATTTCTCCTCTGTCCTTTCCTTTCTTATTCCTAAAGAATGGCATATTCCAATAAAAAAGGTTTGAGAGTGTGAGATAAGAAACACTGATTAGTGAAACAACTTCAACACAAGCACTTTGAATTTTTCAAGTTTACACTATACGTTATCAAAAAAAGTCTAGAGTACAGCAAGTACCTGTTATTTTTTTACTGATGGTGCTACAAGAACTCATTTTACAGAAATAAAACCACAGTTTCACTGTGTTAATGAAAAAGGAGAAAAATATTAAAGGTTGGCCAGAAATATCAACAACATATGCTTTTTATGAAAAGCATACTGCAGGAACCATTTCCTCTCCATTAATAAGCATTTACTCATCCTTATTAGCAGATACAGATGGCCATTTGTCCTGTAGCTTAACATTGAAGGCCAAATTAAAAAGACTTAATACATCTTTTGCTGAACAAAACAGAAATTACCTTTACGAGAAGTTTATTCTTAAAAAGACACTTAAAAGAATGCCAAAACTGATTTGAATTTACTCCAGATGTTACTCTGCTTATTATTTGGATTGGTGTGAGTTAATTCAGTGGCACTTCATTTTGACACAAAAAAGGTATGATGCCAAACTGAAATCCGAGTAATAAACTTTGACAGAAAGGAGACATTAACAGGAGCAACCAATGAAAAATAAACTATAGATCTAAGCAATGGCTAATCAAACCTAAGAGGATTTACCTAATTAATCCTGTGTTGCACAGCTATCCAGATTGCTTTTCCATCCAATCCATATTGTAACTACTCATTACTTACTCTTAGCTTTCCAGAAACAAGTGGCATATCACATAACAAGCTAAACAGTATTACCTATTTCTGAACTGGTTTACTGCACTACTGTGTAAGCAGTTGGCTAACATGCTGCAAAAATAGTTCCAGAGCTCCAAACTGTTTGAAATTAGTTTCCTTTTTCAATCGCAATCCAAATGGTAACAGTAAACGTCAATTATTTGGAGAGCATCATTTGCCTTGAGAAGGGAACCTCTTTTTAAAGGAAATAGTGGAAAAAAGGACTTTATGTCTGCATACTTCATGCTTGGTTTTGAGCTCATCAAAGAAAAACGTACAAGCTAACAAGAAGTGTATTGTCAAAGAAACCCAAATGGTTACAATTTAAAGGCTGCTCTAATTGATGAATTTAAACTATGCGACAAAGAAGCTTCAGAATGTGGCAGGTGTGTGTCATGTATAGTTTTACTGTCTAAGTAAAGCAAACATATGAAGAGATTAAAAAAATAGATTAAGTGTTTTATAAGCTACTGCTAGCCTACACTAGCCAGCTGAAGGCTTTAAATAATTTAATCCCTTCAGCAACTGCCAGTCCCAACTGCAATACTGAAACAAGGTCTGAATTCAGTTTGAAACCCAACAGGTGCAGTCTAATACTGCTTCCTTAATTCAGCTACTGATCTATGTTTATGCTTGTAACGGACAGCATATTCTTAAATTCACCATGGCATTAATTAAATTAGTCTAAGTGCCTCTTGTTTTAACCCATCTTCTACTATCAAATTTACCTCAGACAGTACTCTTTCCCCTCCCCTCTAGAAATGCTCCCCATGCCAGATGGAAGAGAAAGAGTTTTCAAAAAGCTTTTAAAATAGATTTTTCTTTATATAAAAATACAAAATAAACCAGGGAAACTGAACAATATAAAACATGCAATACTAGTTTAATTACCTTGAATTTTAATATTTGGAAGTGGAAGGAGGTATATAAAATTCATGACAAGCAAAGTCTCTAATCACCACTTGTACTCCGTCTTTTCTTTGGATAATCCAGGCAATTTAAATTGCACATGATACAAAGAAGCTATTTCTCTTTTTTATATGCTGATTATTTTTACCAACATTTGCTAGTAGCACAAAGTAATGCATATTGCCAAAGTAACAATTCACCAGAAAAGAAGTCAAAAAGCAGCACTACTATAAAGTTCCCACCTACAGTAACAGGCATGGGGTTTCTCTTCCCTTCTTTTTCAAGTTAGGCATAGTTTAACAAAGCACAGGGAAATGCTGCTTCATATCCTGCTTCCCACAGAAATTTAAAGGCTAACCTATATTTTTCTCCAATCACAGGGCAAAAGAAAAGGAAACTTCTCACCACCTTGCTGCTTTCACTCTGCCAACAAAGCTGGAAGATCAGACAATTCAAGGCATGACTTCCTTTCCCTTTCTTGCAGCCTGAGGCATGCTCATACTTGGGATGGATGCAGTTTCCTCTCTCCAGCAATTAAGCATGATGTTTGGCACATGCAAGAGAGAGGATAGAATTACCTTTTAAAGCAACCTTAATTCTAAATTTTTGCACCCTCAAGTAGCAAGGCAATGGAGTGACGAAGCCAGCACAGAAATCTGATCATAATTCAATGCCACTCCATCATTCAGCCTCCAATACGCCGTGCAACTGACGTGCAAGCTTATGAAAATGAATAAATGTACACTACACCAAAATACTTTCTTAAATTCCAAGCTGCTCAAGATATTAATACTTAGCTTAAAAATGCAAAGACGGTCATTCTATGAAAAAAAAACCAAACAATTTGTGACTACAACAGGAAGTGAACTCTGGTGCACAAGTACAGACTTGAATTCCAAATAATTCTGTCAGTATCTGTATGAGCAATACTCTTAAGTATATTAAAAGTATCTCCGAAATCAGATAGAACACTTATTTCCACAGTTCTGTATATACAGGATGCAACCTTTAATTATTAAACAACTATTTTTTTGATGATGTGAAGTAATACAGGCATCATCTCTTCTCTCTTACAAAAGTGTATTGAATTGTACATTTTTCTTTCATAATTCATCTTAATGCTGATGTAATACAGTTTTAGTAACATTTACAGTGCATTCTCTGATCACACTTGCACCTCAAAGCATTAAATAAATAAAATTTTGGAGCACAGAGCAACCCAAAGCAAATTCAGAGCTAGTGATACGGTTCTACTACTTAGTTTATACAAACCCGAAGTTCAAACTTCAGGTTCAAAACCGTCTATGCCAGGAGTATGACTTCTGAAGGAAGGAAAAGTTGTGAAGGGAGGAAATTTATAAAAGACATTGTAGGAATGCAGAGACAGTGATAATATCTGTGTTCTATTTACAAAGTCCAGTTTTAATCCAGAATCCCTATAACTTACAGTATTTAGGGTATATAATTTTATTCCTGTAAAAATGTATTTACAGGAACAATTTTAGTCACGTGAACAATCACTGCCTGAGAATTCCCAGTGTAATCTTCTGGAATTAAGAGTTTGCAGAATCATACCTTCAGTAAGTATTTAATAAACATGACGCTAATTAATGCTCAAATTAAAAAAAAAAACAAAACAACAACAAAAAAACCCAACCCTAAACTCATGGCATTGCAGTGGTAAAATACTGTACTGCTCTATGAAATCTGGGGAAAAGCTAGTGCTTTTATGAAGTCATCCACTCTGAGGGATACAGTTATTGGAGAAGGTTGTGTGAATGCTATAGACCTAGAAACTAAAGCAGGTAGCCATCCATCCAAAAGATATCCAAATAATAACAAATGGTGGGTTAGTTTAAATTCGAGTGTGTTTTTAAAGTTCACTTCTTTGTTCCCTTTTCTGAAACAGTTGCACAACAGCACTCCCACCCCCACCTCACCCCCACTAAACTCAACTTATAACGTATTTTTTTAAGAACAGCAAGATTTAGGAAAACAAAACAAGGCAAAAAACAGCTGTTGTGAAACTTAGCAGAGATTCCTAAGACCTGCCATTTCTGATGAGAAAGCACTGAAGCCTTCCCCTTCTGTTTTGTAGAAATTTACATGGAAGAGAGAGTCATCTGGGTCCTCTTGTCCATCCCCATTCTGGCAACATTTGTCCCCTGGTTTACACATATAGCAGGAGAAATTAATACACCTTTTCTTGCCTACATGTTGCGTGAAGGATACATGATGCTCCTTGTAGCTCTTACACCAGCCTGGCCTCCCATCAAAAGCAGCATTCCAAATCCATTTTTCTTTCTGTTAAGCTATTCTGCTTTATTTTGTTGTTGGTTTATCTGCAGAAGAGTCCTGACCAAGACAGAAAACAATACTACTTGCAAGAGGCAAGCAACACCCCAAGAGACAGAGCCTTGGAAGGCATGAGAAAAGTCAAAGGAATATAAGTTTACACTAGTGGGAAGGCCCAGACCACTGCTGCTCTGTATCTCTCTTGGATCCATTAGTCAGCATTTTGGACTAAAAATTTCTATGGGAACAGACAAGGCTTTTCTAGAGATTCCCAATTTCATGACAGTTTTTTGCCACAAACCAAAGGGTGGCTCCAAATTGGCAAATAATGTTTGCAGCATCTTTTCTTTTTTTTTCTTCCAAACTTGCAAATGTTGCAAACACACACTTGTGTATTTTAGTAGATGGAATTTTGGAAAGAGAAGTACACTGTAGAGAAATCCAGCCCTGCCCTGTTTGTGCCAAAGTGAACTTGATCACTAGTTCTTTGAAGTGAATAGTGAAGTCTCAAGTGACCCTTATGTAAGAAGAGTACTTATTATACAGGTTAATTAATAGCCTTGTTTTATGGACACTGGAAATAAGATTAGTAACTCACTTCCTATTCTGTTTGGGTTCTATCATATGCCCTGCCACCTCAGCATATCTGTCTTCATCTAGTCAAGTAAATGATAGGACTAACATTTGTCACCTGCAGCTTCTTTTTCCAACCCCTCCAGAGGAAGAAAAATTCATGTTAAAAGAATACCCCTTGCAATTGCAAGAGAAAATGTTCAGCTTTCTGTTAGTTCTTCATTACTGTGAGAATTAAGTCCAACGGCAAACAGCAGCCCTCTGTTGTCAAGTGACTGTAAGAGATACTTAGTGATACTCAGAATGTTAGTAGTCTATATTCAGAACTTCATTACTGCAACAAAAGGTATTACACACCAAACATTAACCTAGGCTATGCAACTTTGTATGTTAGCGTGGCTCTGGAGTCTGAAACTCCTAGTTGCCATTAATAAACGCATGATGCAGCACACCCAGGATGTGTATTGGCTCACTACACTTTCTTCAGGAATGAAGCATCATTGATTATGTGAGCTAATGCTCCCCACAAGAGCCCTAACAGCTTCCTCTCACCATGACACAGCTCACCAGACAGTTGCTACATATATAATTTTCAGCAGCTGACTAGTGTAGCACTCACTCTGTATGAACACGTGTGACCACTGTGAACATCTCCTGGGACCCATCACATAGTGGCCACGTGGCTCCTGTGAGTGCTCTGCCCTCAGTGCAGCCAAGCCCATCGACCACACAGCAAGCGTGAGCCAGAGTAAGGAAAACTTCAAATTTAAAATGCAGTTTCATAAGTATCCTTACTATTACTAGTACCCAGGACTATTATTCCCCCCTCTCCCATTTTTCCCTCAAGAACATTTTCTAATTTTTCCTCTTCAGCATTTGCACTCAATTCTATTTCAAGTTGTGCATGTAATTATCTTCTACTTTGGGGGCATTAAAAGATTCTGAATCATCCCACCTTCTGGGAGATTAGTAAATCCAGTGATTACCAACAAAAAATGTTGCTGAATGCCTATTGTCCATGTTAATTATTCAATTAAAAATATGCTTGAGCCATCAGCAGGACACTTCTATTTCATGGCTGAATAGAAGAAAACCAAAAATCTTTCAAAATTGCTCCAAAGCAATTATTTAAAACTTGTTTTTCAGAGCTAATCTTCCTCCTGTACCTACATGCTGGCACAATAAAACCTGTGTATCAAGTCAATGGCTGTAGCAACCCATGCAGAATAATTCAATAGATACAGAGACTTGTCTTGGCCACTCCACTAAAATAAAGCCCTCGCTTGTATCCAGGTTTTTTACCTTTCTGCATTTTGTGTCTGCCTAACCTTTCTAGATGCAAGGATGCTGCCACGTGTCAGTAACCTGACACTCTTCTGGGTTTGGTATTTTAAACATAGATTTATGACCACAAAGAGAATTTTTAGCCAAATCAAGCTTAGGCCCATCAGTAATTCAGAGTCTTCGGACTGATTTCTCCTCTTTCTATCCCTTCTATGCTTCCTTTATTTTTCTCACATTTTCTAATCATGATTTGTAATTCAGAGTGCCTATATGCCATCTTGTTGTCTGGCTACAGTTTGAAATGAGTTAACCAAGCTGGGGAGGAAACCCAGTAGCAGGTGGAAGAGCAGCCTGGGCCTCAGCCCTTTTCTAACAGGTACTTACACCACAGCCAAAGCATTCACTGAAATATGCTTCCTTCGAGGTCTTTCAAGCTGGTCTTAAATACACATATGCCCTCATACTGCATACAGCAAAATAAGCAACTTCAAAACTCCCTGAAGTCCTGCTAATAAAAACCTGGGTGCATTTCAAAGGAACGTTTCATTTTTGGGATCTGTTTGTAGCACCTGTGGAACAAGTGTTAGGCAACAGACAGTAGTTTGCCAAAACAAGTAATTTTGAAATTAGCTAACCCAACAAGGACCAATACATGAAGATCTCGCAGTACCTGTCTGAGGTTGCCATTATCGGAACATTTAGCTGCTATAAGGATGCTCTAGAACACAGGTTTTGAGCAGAAAATACACCTGGAGGTATACCTGCATTAGGCAACAACTTGCGAGGCTTGCCTGCCTTTTATATTTCAGAGGGATTTTCAAGGTAACTTTTTTAAGAAGCCACCATAGAATAGAATCTACACATACCCTGCTTCAAGGTAGGATAGGAGCAAACACTTCTTTTCCAAGATATGGCATATGCAGGAAGCCTGTCAGTGCCTTGTAATTCCAGTTACAGTCTCTGCTTATCCTAGTAGCAAGAGCAACATGGATGTTAACATACAAAACAGGCTCTGGGCAATGGAGCAGATAAATGGTGGTCAGCTGTGCATGATGCAAATGAATGGGTCAGGAATTATTACTAAAGGGGCCTGTCATACATATTTGTATACATATTTTTATACATAAGTATATAAACATACACACAGACTTTAAAATATGAAACAAATGGATATATAAGCTTCAGACTTTCTATTTTCAGGTGCATTAACATCTGCTGTACAGACACAAAAAGCCAAAAAGGTTAGACAAACAACTATTTGCAAATTATGACTTAATATAAGAGAACTGTGTCTGTTGCCTGTCTCTAGGGTCTGCTCTTTCATTTGGGGCTAACTGTAAAGGTTTCTGCTTCCTATCTGTCTCTAGCCAAATGTAAAAGCTGTGGCTCCAGCAGACCCCTTCAACTATCACAACTGCACTTGTTTAGAACAACATAATCATATCCTTTACTGGGTCACTCTGCACTTTCACATACTGAGCACTGACAGAACACTAGTGCTTCATGGACAAATTTCTCCATGTCAAACAGAGAAATGGTTCCTCCCAGTCCAAGTTGAGAATGATTCTGCTCTGCTTCAGTGTCAGGCTTTGCTGGTGAGAAGACTACCATTTGGTAAAGCCACCCACCACCCAGCAGCTTTGAGCAGGCTCAGGTAGGCTGATGAGCAGCGTTTCTATTCTCTCCTAACCAAAGCAGAGCACAGAAAAGTAACATAAACCCTAAATTTTTAAAAGACCTTTAAGCATTCTTTTTACGTTACTATTTCTATCCCCTTTTGCTTTTCTCAGTTGCTTCAAAACAAAACAAACCCCAAAAGGCAATTCTGGATGCAGAGCCCCTGTGTATGTGGATGCCTGACACACCCTGGTAACTTGTTTTTACAGGAGTTGCACAGTAGTCCTTGTGTTGCCTCAGTAACAACTCCTACACTAGGACACTTGAGGAAACCAGGGCACAATTTAATGAGTACCATGGCACGTACTCTGTAGTCCTAAAGCTACTTCAGCAGTGTCTGGGAGGAGGCTGTTTACTGCTTACCTTGACATTTACAAATTTACGACGAGAATATGAAGTAGACTGTCATCCATGACACGTGCAAATCCCAGTGCTGTGCAGAGCAACATGACACAGTTACTGGCACAAATTATACTGAGAAATTACCAGAGTATGTGTATTGGGTTTGGAGCTTTTTTCCTAAATATCTTCTGCCTTTTTTTTTTTAATACCACCGTCTGAATGCAATTTATTAAATTACATGTTCTGTAAGAAAGAAAAGAAAAAAAAAAAAAAAGAAGAAAGAAATAAAGGGGAAAAAAAAAAGAAAGAAAGGGGAAAAAAAGAAAAAGAAAAAGAAAAAAAAAAAGAAAAAGAAAAAGGAAAAGGAAAAGGAAAAGGAAAAGAAAAAGAAAAAGAAAAAGGAAAAGAAAAAGAAAAAGCCTTTTGAGAGAATAGGGAAGATCCACAAGGAAAATATCCCAGCTCAGTATCCACTAGACTGGTGAAGTTTTACAGTTCCCAAACCACATTCTAGATTTCATACGCTGGCTTGCTAAGGGAGCTTGCCTATATAGTACAGAAAAACTGGTGAGCCACAAGCACACCACTGGTAGCAAAAGCAGCAGTGAAAAAAGCAGCTCAGATGCTTTATGAATATCAGAGATGGATGTACCAGGATTCTCAGAAGCTGGTAGGGAAAGTTTCAGTAAGCAAGTAAACAAGCTAGTATGTCTTCTCCTGGTTTGCCTTTTTGCTCTTTGTAATTGGAACCTCCTTTATAAAGCCTGTTTTCATCTCTTCCCTACTCTATCAGTCTCGAGGTGCCATACCACTCTGGACTAAATGCCTTTTCATGTTTTTCCTCTCTTTTTGGTTTGGTTTAATGTTTGTTTTGTTTTGTTTTTCACTCTTCTGGTCAGAAAACAGGCAGAGGACACAGACCACAGCCAATTCAATAATGATCTTATGATAATTTTTTTCCAGTTCCTGAAAGGATTTAAAGGGTCAATAGGCGTCAAATATACAATTTGCACTGGAACAACTCTTCACAGTTTTATAGTAATTGTTAGGGACAACAAGACAGTATTCATGCAATTATGGGACAAATGCAACAGTCTACAGGATCTGGCAGACTTGTTATACAGAAACCAGCATTGCACTCAGAAAATGTCTGCCTCAAATTTTGCAGCCAAATCTCTGGAAATCACAAACGATTCTTTAAAGCAACCCACTAGTAAGCTCTTTGTGAGTTTTACACCTAAATTATCTAGGATCAGAATTTAATAAAAGACAAGGACCATCTAAGGAGAAGAAATAAGGATCCAAGAGTCAATGTGAAATCACAGCCACTCTCCAGGTGGCATGTTTGGACTTCTTCATCCTCCAGTAATGGTGACATCAGGTCTGGTTGTTGTTTATTGTATACTATTTTTCAAATTGCACTCCAGTTTTAAGCATTCATTTCTCTTTAGAGATGGATTTTACTGCAAATTTCAGTGCTAGTTTAAGTGTGCCTATATGAAAAAAAGGAATCCCTTCTATGCAGAGAAATAAGCTTTGGCACATTGAGGATTTTAGCTTTGTATATTACTTTTTTAAAATTTATTTATTTACAAAATTGGATAAAGAGATAACAAAGAAGGGCTATTACTCTTTCCTTACTGTATCCTCCCTCAAGCTGTTGGTATCTGCTTTAGCCTATGGCAGCTTTAATTCTCACACAATTTGACACTGCATTCTAAACATTATTTCAGACATTGTTTTCATATGTGCTCTTTTTCAATACAAAACAAACTCCATTAGTCCCTAAAAAGAACTACACAGAAGGCCAACTAATGTGATCTCCTCTTTACCCCTAGTTAAAAAACCTGGACAATTCCTAAAAAGGATGTTATTTACAAGCACTGATCACAGAGAAGTAACACAAACCTTTCTCTGAATTTTATCATTTTACAAATGCCTGAAGTATTCCCTACCTTTTTATTCCCAGAATATAATGGAGAAATGTATTAATTCAAAATCTTTCTAAAATGCAAAATAAATTACTTTAACTGAGTCCTATATATTCAGATAATCCTTAGGAATAATATTTTTTCTGAATTGACAAAAATAAAAGGTAAAATAGTTTCTCTCAAAATAGTTGCCTGTGTTTCATTCCTGTTTCTTGGAGTTTTTCAGTCATTTGTTGTTCACTGTCTCTCAGACATTTTACTGCAATAGAAGGCAATATTACCAGACAGCCCAGAGACAACATGCTATATCACCTTAGAAGTACATAGCTTATGTCCCACATTTAGCAACAGTTCAGTTTGTTTTCTAGAACCCTGTGCAAAGTAAGCAAAATAACCAAAATATGAGAAAAATATGTAAGCAATACCCTGAGTATACAGAAACAGCAGCATTAGCCCAAATAGCTCCTAAGCCCTGTCTGAACTAAGATGTATTTCAACATTATAAAATACTTTAAATAGAAAAAAAAAAAAATCAAAAATCTGTATTTGCAGGTTCAGGACTGAAATTGCCTTTTCACCCAGACACCTTATCTGGGTTTTATAAATGCTTTTATGTTGTTACTGTCATGTGCTATATATCCTCTTTTTTAATGTGAGTTAAATAGAAAAATCAAAACAAATGAAATACATCTAGGAAAGAAAAACCGCGGTTGTTTCCTCAATTTTATATATGCATGTAGATAGACTTAAAGGCATTCTAAAAGATATATAGACATTTAAAATGCATTTAATCTAACTAGTTAGTTCTCTTAGTTCTGTTTGAGTATTAAGAGACAGCTGCTTTAACTTACCAGTTTAAAGGAGAGGAATAAAAGAAGCCCTAACAGTTTTTAATCCATAGGATTCTTCTGAGGTCTTTAAAAGATGAGTAAATATGGTTTCAAGTCCTATCATGATTGTAAGGCTCATTTACCACTCTATTTGAAACAGTGGCATTTCTCTTCATTCCCTCTTGGTATTAACTTACATTTCTAATAATGTTCTCACTTTTCCAGTGCATACAACAGTGTTTTTTTCCTACAGACTTGAATATTTTCATAAAATATAAGATACATGATTTGGTAGATGGCTTAGGCATGGTTCTTTAACACTGGTAACTAGTATAGAGAGCTAGCTTCTATACCAAAAATGCAGTAAAAGATCATGAATTCTCAAAGCAAACCTGAAAAGGAGATTAGCAAAAGGAAGGGATAGGATTCATTATGAGAACCAGCAGATAACTAACAAAAGTATATTGTAAAAATGAGTTATGCAGCAAAAGAAGAAACAAAAAGAAAAGTGGGAGGACAAAGATACTAATGAAAAAAGCACATTGAGCTAGATAGCATACACAATGCACTAACTCTTCTAAGTAATCTTACACAACCAGCCAAACCTGCTGTCTTTCACCTTTTCTAAACACAATTGCATCTTTTGATGAGCAAATAACTTAGGAGACACTATTATGTGCCATCCTTCATCACAGACTCACACTGTCATCAGTTAGCTTATGGTACTCCCTGAGCATTTGTCTTCAGTGTATTAACCAAAAAGTTATCACATGCTTTTCAGCAAGACTTGTGTACCTCTCCATAAAACCATGCTACTGTTGACAGTCTCCATGCTGCTGCCATGTCCTCAATCTTACCAGCACATAGGCAAATAGAGCTGTCTGGCTCTGTATACTGAAACGCACAGGACCTCAACATACTATGTTATTTCTTGCTTACACCCAAAAGAAATTAAGGGGTAACTTCTCTGTTCATCTCAAGGATCACAGGCTAAAGGAAGCACCTGAAAATAATTTCTTAGTAGTAACAAAGTTAATGTAGGGGTATTCTAGCTAAATGACATCAAAACAGATTCTGTTCTCCCTCATTACTAGATAAAGACCTGCTGTTCTTTCGGCATGCAAGGAAATAGCAACGGGAGTTTCAGAGGCTGTTCTGGAGTCAAAGTCCACAAAAGTATTAGAAGCAACTTTGTCAGACTGCATCAACACAAACCCAGGGCCTGAACTGGTTCTGTTCTGACATACCAGTGATTCTTACATAGCTTCCATTTCAACTTGGGAACATGAACACATACTGCAGAAAGCACATTTTGATATTTAACCCACAGAAGGTCCAGAGCATTTCATATGCATGTGACAAAGTCCTCAGGTACTTCTAGCATCCAAACAAGAGCCCAAAGGCATGTTTATAGCATTCTGTGAAAACAATTAGTGCTGAATCGTTTCAGATCTGCTGGCAGTAAGTTTTTAACTGGGAAAGCTACAGTTGTTGCAATGGGTGCTTGGATTTACAAGGTAATTAGCATTGACAATATTCCCAAACCTTCTGTGATGCCTGAGTGGATGGCATTCCCAACCTGTGCTGGGATACTTACATCCTCAGTGCACATAATCTCTAATGAATTACAGGAATAAAAAGGAAAGTCGTGGAAGCCATTCATTTGCTATCAAATTTGCACTGAAATTCTGGTTTTCATACTTGGAATCATAGAACAGTTTGGGTTGGAAGGGCCCAAATGCATACTTCTGATAAACAGCAGCTCTCATGTTGTTGCCTTCTATTGCAGTAAAACGTCTGAGAGACAGTGAACAAAACCAGAACAAACTACCACAAGAGAAGTGGTAACAGAAAGACTGAATAATGAGAAATAAAGGGAGACCATTTTTGGTCAAGGAACAAATAAATATAAGAAACCCATGGCATGCTCATTTTTGTGTTAAATCAGCACAGGATCATTATGGTTTTGGGTAATTTTACATATACACATATGCAACTAAAATTATAGTAATATATCATAAGTGCTTCATGGCCTGTCTTGTAGCTCACCATCGAGGGTTTTAACTGCTTTGCTGTGTAGTGACAGCAACTCACAAACAGCATGTGATAATGTATACCATAACCAGGGAGGAATTTTCTCCAGGAATTGTACCAAGTCAGTCTTCGGATAGTTACTACTTAGAACAAAAGCTAACATACAAGCATAACATTCCCTTTTCTGCCTCATTGCCCTCCCTGTCCTAATAAAATGAAATTACTGTTTCAAAGTAAACACTCATCTGTGTATTATTATTTTTAGAATGTCAAAATAACACAAACAGTAACAAATGCCTCAATGTAACATGAAATGAACTGTAATGTAAGATTTAAGTACAATCAACATGTAATTAGAGCTGCCTAGACAAGGCAATACTTTTCAGGTGGTTGACCTGAACAGTGTTTTTTCTTTTATTTAGGATGAGACATTTCCTTTAACTGAGATTTCAAAGTTCAGTGTTATGCTATTGCAGAAATAAAAAAATCAAAGCAAATTCTGCTATAGCATGTGGTGGTTGACTGAGGCTGAAATGCAGTATCTTCACTGCTAACTGCAAGCTTGCCTAAGAAACAGAATGTAAAAGCACCTCCTTAGCTTTGTGTCCCTATTAATTTACTAAAAAGTAGCACACACTAACACTTGGATTCACTGTTTTACCAGAGAACAGAGCTCTGTTAACATGAAGCCAAACTTCTTCTTGAAAAGGACCCTGGCATTGTCAGTTGAAGTGCATATTTAACTGTCTGCTTGCCTGATCTGACCACCATGGTACCCTGATGCTTTATAGATAAATATGAAAACATAATCCTTAATTCAAAGAGCACACAATCTACCAAGGTAAATTTACACAGGGATAAAATCAAAGGGAGCTGTTATTTCAAGTGCAGCATGCAGAACTGAATTTGGACTAGGTAACATCACCAGTATGGAAGATCTGCAGAGGGTCAGACACATTAGTTATTTCTTCAAAATAAACCTCGATAACCATAAACTCTGACAACAGTGCATTAGAGACAGAAGCATAAGCTAAACTGGGAAACACAGGGCAGTCACAATTGTTTCTGAAGTTGAACCAAGGCAAGGAATATTTTGTGGATCAAGCTGTAGACTGTGAATGTGGAAGGAGGGGATAATTTCTGTTCCAGCACCAGGAGGGTACTGGCATTTCCAAGATTTACATCAAGCCTGCCTAAAATAAGGAGATTTAAATAACCCTTAACTTTGGTTCCTTTCACATCTCTTCTAGGTTTCTGAGAATTTGCAATGTATTTGGATCACACAAACAAGCTTTGTTTTGCAATAAAAGGAAACAAACTTAGAAAGGCTGATTAATTCTTACATACACTCTTGTTTCCTGGAGCTGAGCTTTCAAGTAAAATGTAAAATACTATAGTTGCATAGCAACCTCCCCACTCCCACTACAGGTGGACAGGGTGGCCAGTTCCACCTTTCCTGTTTCTCTAGGCTTCACAAACACAGCACCTGAATAGGTAGAATTTGTGTCAGCAGGGAAAACCTCCAAGTTTGTGAGCAACTTGTAATTAAGAAAACAAGAGTTATACCCAAAACAGGCTGAGGTGGAAACCTCTGATGTTCTGTGTTTATGTATTCCAGTATATTATCAAAACAAATAGCATCTAATGTCTTACAAACTTACTTTTACACCCGCATCTGATGACGACTGGATTATTCTGCCAAGGAGAAGGCATTTGAGTGCAAACAACATTATGCTTAGATAGTCACTTTTTATTTGCTGTTCAACATTTTTGGAAGCACTCTACTATTTTACCAGACAAACACAATTCACTGATCCTAAATGAGAAATAACTGCAATCAACACTTTTTAAAAGGCTTTATTTGTGTATTTACAACCAGACTAAGCATACGCTAGAAAACAACTGAGGCTGAATGCTGGTATGGAAAGCCATGCAACACCAACTACAAACAAGTATGCTCTGCCCCACCTCACTTTGCTCTCCTTTCTATTTGTTGGATTATGACTGCTATGCTAAATACTGGCAAGATCCCTCTTCGACTTTTAATCATCCTCTGATGCCTCTATTTTCCTTTCGTAGGCTTTTACTTTCTACCCTTTTATCATTACCTTTAAGCATTAATACCCTTAAAACTGAGATGCACATGACTGTTTCTAAAATAAGTTAATGTTAAAATACTTTAAAAATGATTCATCTTTGCAAGCTGTGACTCACAGCGGGATCCATAGAAAGCTACTCCTGATGTCAAATAGTACTGTGGCAGGAAAAAAATCCTGTAATCTAGACATAAAAATACCCGAAATTACTGCCATGCCATTTTCTCTGCTGGGCGGCTGCCGAGTACGTGCTGCTCGGCCTCTAGCCCCGCTTCCAGCCGAGCTGAAGTGGTGTTTGCCTGCCATCTCCCGGGTGAGTCAAAGCGCCGAGGACATCAGCGGTCACAAGCCTCATGAAGAGGCTTGTGAAGAACCCATGGCAGCCGTCATTAAACAGATTTCTAACTACTTCAGAAATACTCAAAAATTTGAGAACGCTGCAATTGGTGGTGAACTGTGCTGCTCTATTTTTATACATTACTTCATCTTTATCCTTCTAGCTGCCAGGCTTGTTCCAGACTTCACTTTAATCCAGTACACAAGCAAATAGCATTATCCATGTAGGGGTGGGTTTTTCTGGCTTGGTTTTTCATTTGTTCACGGGTGAGGGGCATGTGCTTGTATTTGTGGTTACGGGTTTTGGTGCTTGGTTGTTGGGTTGGTTTTTTTTTGGGGGGGGGGGTGTTATTTTTTTTAAACTCTGTTCTGCAATTTGAGTTTTTCAACATTTCTTCTATTTGCCTTCCGGGAAATTCTGCCCCGGCAGAACTGGAGGACGTTAGTGTCTCTCCAACTTTCAGACACATGGACACTGTTGCAGCCTGGGGGTAGGCACACAGGAATGCCATAGAAATGGCTGCTGGACACATGAGACTGTGCGCGTACTGGAGAACTGATCTGCGCACGTACTGTACATCCAAAGCATTCAGGATATGTTGGACTCTCTGTGTGCTGACTATAAATGGTACCTCCACGAAAATGTGTCCACAAATATTAAGAAAAAAAAACAACCAAAAATAACAAGTGTAAACCTGCCTCTGAGGATATCCAGCCATTGGCTTAAACAACTTTCAGCATTATTTCCACTGCTTAGCATTTCATCATTAAAATACAGTTTTGAACAGAGATCCAGCTTCATATTTCATTCCATTATGGTAAGTTTTCCAAAGAATCCACAAGATAATATAAACAAAGACTGATGAATAGTAGTACTAATCTACAACACAAGTAGTGTCATAGAATACGACTTATACTAGGAAAGAACACTGGAGTAAAAACAGAAAAAACTTTAGAAACAGCTTGTTTGGTCTAAGTGTGGATTATTTATACTTTTCTTGGAAAGGTGAAAAGGTGCTTACAAAAAATAAAGGAGGCAATACTGTGTTAAATAGCATTAAATGATAGCTAATTCAAGCAAAAAAATTGATGTTGAGGAAGCTAGAATTGAATCCGTAATTTTTACATCTCATTATGCCATTAAAATACGTAACTGCAACTATGCAGTCTGCTACAATTGTTTTCTACTGCTAACCCTCATTTTTCACTAATCCATTCACCTTTGTTATCTGTTTAAATACTAAACTTTTAAAGTACTTTCACTCCTTAAATAAACTAATTTTAAAACCTGACAAATTTCTCCATTTTTCTTCAAAAAAAAACCTTCCTTTCATTGCATTACACCCGGAACCTTTACCACTGCATGTCACCGACCCTGTTTTTAATTTCATAACAAACTATGATCATGAAGCCCAATTCACTGGCTAACAGGGGACACTGAATTTCATCCTTTGCTATTGGTGTCATAACCTATTTTTTTGTTCCTGTAACCTAGACACTCCTTATAACACATGACCCTCTCTGCACTTTCCATATCATAAACTTCTAGTGGAATGATAATCACCAAACACTGGTGTATGCCTACATGTCTTTCTGCCTACAGTAATCAAATGGGAAAGATGAAAACAGAAAGCATGAGTTAGGAACAGAGCAGATCTAGAAACAAATAAGACATCTTCTCCCAACTACTGATGATAAATAAGACCACTATTGGATCCAGTGACGTAGAAGCGGCAACAGATCCAATACCCAGGCTGCTTCATTTTGACATATTAAAGTCTTCCATATTCCAAACCCCACAGTGCATGTCTCAGTCCAGTGGAGTCTCATGTGATGAGCAAGTGGCTCACTGCACTCACCTCCTAGTTCAGTACCTGTAAATCACATATTTAGAGCAAAGAAAGGCTCTCTGTAGTGCTGTGCTGCACATGACCTGGTGATAAGAGTGAGAAAATGCCCAGAAAGAAACCTATTTCAGAGAATATTACTTGGGCAACAGATCTGATGCCACAGCTCCTACCAGTCACATACCCACACAAATAGCTTCATGCACTGACATTCCCATCAGCTGAAACGCCATTGCAGGATACCATTTTCAACTGAGCACTATTGCCTTCTCCTCACCACCCAAATCCCTCCAGCTGCTTCCTTCACTCTTCACTACAAGCTCCAGCAGTACCAGTGCAGAGCCCAAGAAAACAAACTCAGCAAAACTTGTCAGCTTGGGTTTTGCTTCCTTCCTAATCTCTGCCACTGATGCAACCAATTAGTGAGACACACATTCTAAAACAGTGGATGTCAAATGGGGAGCAAAACCAGTTTGGCAGAAAGATGAATTTAATTTTTAATTATGGCCTATGGGAATATAAATTCAGATTACCTTCTTGGTTTAGTCACAGAATTCCCATAATATTGTCATTTTAGAGGACAGATTATAGGTTCCATAGGGGTACACAAGCACTGCAAAACTCTCAGCTGAGGAAACAACAGAGCCCACAATTGCCCTAGCCAGTAGAAAGACATGTTTCAGGTCAACATGTCTTCACCCTACCTATGCTGAAATCCATCTCAGGGAAGTGACACAGCCTCCAATAATATTATGACAGAGTTGGGAGGACAACATCCAGCATACTCGTAGCTTGAGATTCAGCGCTAACACATAGCAATTAATAGGGCAGTTCAAATCTGCTGTAAATATTCTCTCCAGTATTGGGCACTGATAATAGTACCTGAGTGAATCCTTTTGCAAGCAGTTTCTGAATAATATTATAGAGTCGCACGCAAAAGGTTGCACAAAGCCTGCTATTTCATAACTAGTATTAAAAAATAATCTGCTGTGGCAACTAAAATCACTTGGAAGAAGGGTACATCAGCTCCATCTGATGACCACTGCCCCAACTCTGTTAAAGTAGCTTCCTTTCAGGTTTGTCCCACTTTATGGTTTGCCAAGATCTTGGCCTGGCAGCCCATAAGGTTTAACATCTATTTATTTTAAGAACTCATCTTCTTTGAGATTTTTTTTTTCCTAAGTGATACATTTTTTGTCTACTGTTTTTCCAAGCAGAAATATTTGAGTACCACTCTACCATAGGTATAGTAGTCTCCAACTCATGTTCCCGTTCAGGTTTGTTTTGAATTTCTGCAACACCCACAGAGCAGCATAGTCCACAATAGTTTGCTTGTTAACTCATAGCTTGCCATTAAGCTTCATGTCAATTACTAAACTAAGCATGAATCACTACAACATAGCACATATAAGCAATGTCCTGTTGCTTTGATATCACAAACCATCTGAAAATTAAAGTACAGCTTTCCAAAGTAGACAGGCCTGTAATCATGTCTTACTGCTCCCTCTACCTCAGGCTAGAAGCCTAGAGCTACTCCACTCCAGATGACACAGGTTCAGAAGGAATGAAAGGAACAGCCACATTCTAAAACAAGGTTTGACATATGCATAAGGAATTAGCAACTAAGTAGTCGTTGCAAGCTTTGCTGCTGCATCCCTATTATTTGCTCCTGTACTACCAAGAAAGGTCCAAATCAGCCTGCCAAGTGGGTCAACTAACATAAACTTCCAACGCTACTGAGCTCAAGCTAGTAGACTCTTATATAAGGCCCAAATTTAAGTTAGAGGTAAAACTTGGGTTAAGATAACACTGCTAGAGCTAAACTGTAAATTTAAGACAAAGTAACATTTTAAAGGTACTTTGAAATGTAACCTATCATTTACACACAGGCTTTGAAAGTAATACTGTCCCTTGAAAGATTCACACCAAAACAAACCCATTATCACAAAGTTGATAAAAAGTTCACACCTAACTACAAAACAAGACAAGCTCAAGTGATAAAGTACAATGTATCAATAAAAAAATTAAAATTTTATTTTCTGTACAGCAGTGCTCCTTTTAAATTTCTCCAGCTAACAGATTTAAGGCTATACGCTATTGCAGTTCATTCAGGCTCACACAGCAACACTTGGCAGAAAGGATACAGGCACTAGTTGTATTTACAGCACCTGGGGTTTTGCCCATGGCTTGTTCTATGTATGGAACTAAGAAATCAAGAACAACACTAGTTTAAGACACAGCACATTATTTTATTACATGGAGTGAGGGCCTATAGTAGGTAAGGAGCAGTAGGCATCATTTATTTTGCTCTTTACTAAGTCATTCTACTAGACAAACAAGATGTCATTGGTGCTGTCAAGATTCAAAACCACCTTTATCATTTTATGAAACTGAAGAAAGCAATCCCAAAGGCAGAAACAGCTAAAATAAGAATAAAAATATGCTTGAACAAAACCACTAAGAACTAGATCAAAATTCCAACCAGGCCCCTAAGAGAGCAAACACTCTGCACACCTAGAATAATATTCACATTATCTAGTCAGAAATTTTAGCAGCATTGCTTTAAGCAATTACTTATAAAGAATTTGTTCCTAATAGGAAATGGAAAAACATTACATCGATGAATTGGAAATTTTTGTTTGTTTTGATTTTTTTTTTTAAGAAATTGTAGTAACATCAAATGCTTTCAAAATAGAGTCTGTTGTGACATGGAAGAAACACCTCATAAAAAACAATGAAGTAGCCTTGTATCACAAAATCACTATTCTCACAGAAATCAAAGAACAGGACAGCTTATCTACCAACACAGACTGTTAAGCACGTTTTATTTCACCTCTGAAGAATAACAGACTCAAAATTCTTCAACACCAAAAGGAAAATGTTACTTCACAGGTGGGTCATATAAGCATTTACTATCTGCTCTCTTTCTGGGGAGGTTGAATTGTCAAGCTTTAGAAGAAAAGGTCCTCTTTCCACACATATTACTGGGGTGTAAGGAAGCGACTTGGAAGGCGAAGCAGAAAGTAACCTAAAGAGTGCTAGTATCAAGTTTTTTCAAGTATTTCTGCATAAATTACTGTATTATACAGTTTTAAGAACACTTACACTGCTGTTGTGAAGGCAGCTAAAACAGCTTTCACCTTGGTATTTGCCAAGCCTCCTTCAATGAATGCTTCACATAGTTTCTCTGCAGAGGCTGATTCAAAGCTTTTCCTCTCACGGAGAGACTGGCGATTACTTTGCAAATGAAGTTAAGTAGCTTTAGGGGGAGCTGCCTCCTGTGTCCTTGAGGTCTTTTGAGACTATGACCCCTTGGCTTGTCTTTTGAACTTGCCTCCTTGAATAACAAGAACTCTTGTGAGGTGGAAGGGACGGGTCTGCTGCTAGCAGACATTGCTGAAGTTACCTCACCAAGGGCACAGTGCCGGCTTGCTGCAAAGAAGTGACTGTTGAAGAGGCAACGCTTCGTTAACGAAATAGCCCATGACGAGCTGGCAGGACCAAGGCTAAAAATCACCAAAACTTTTTAGTTTCTGCCCACTGTCCTTCAGAGTTTCAACAACAACCGGTCCGCCAGTAAACCGGCCTGGGGGCAGAGCAAAGGGAGAAAATGCAGACACGGCAACCCTGCCCAGCGCCATGAACACAGCTACAGCGGCCCCCAGGGCCCTACCCGGGTGCCTTTCAGGGAACGCCCCGTTTGCGGCTTCAGGGCGGGCCCCAGGGCTTCCCTCTGCCCCTACGCGGCGACAGGCAGATAGAGCTGCCCCATGGCGGACAGGACCACCCTCCGCAACATGGGGAGAACGACTGGACCGCGCCGCAGCGCTCCCCACTCGCTACCGCAGCCTCTCTTAGCACAGCCACTTCCGCCCCAGAGCGGCGCGGCGGTAATGACGCGCTTCCCGCCGTTCTCCACACCCCGCCTTCCCGTGTCCCCCCCCCACCACCGCCTTGCTGACAGCCGGGCCGGAGGCGCCACGCCGCCATTTTATCGCTAAAGTGGCTGGGCTACGGTCCGCGGCCGTTGGCGCGACCGGTGGAGCGGGCCGCGGTAGCGGCGGCAGTGCCGGGCGCTTTTTAAAGGGGTTTTTAATCTGCTTGGGAGGGGGGGATTGTCTCTGTGCCCTGTTTTAAGACGCTATGTCCGCAGACGGAGCTGCCGGAGACCAGGTGAGCAAGAGGGTGAGGCTGTAGGCCTCTCCGTGAGGGTAGTACTGGGAGTTATGGGGACTGTAGCGGTGGCCCGGCCCGGGCTGCATTGTGTTGGCTGTGCTGTGCAGGCCGCGGCAGGGTCGAGGTTGTGTCGCAGCATGTGGAGCTGGCCGCCGCCCGGGGCTGCTGTTGATCCCGGGGAGGCCGCGGGCAGCACGGCCTTGCCTCTTCCCTACCCCTGTAAGTCCCGCCGGTCCCGTCGGTGGCGTGGTCGGCGAAGGGGTCCCCTCCCCCCACCGCACACACCCATGTTGAGGACCTCGACTTTATTCCGCCAGCCAAGGGTTCGCTGGGGGGAACGGGTACGCGGAGCCGTTCTCGGCGCGCGCCATCAGTTGAACCGGCAGTGCGCAGAAAGCTGTGTCGCGCTCGGTCTACGAGTTTCTGGTAAGCAGACTTGAATTCAGGTCGAGGTGGACAATAGGCACTCCAGTGAGCTTCGCTTTCCCGTTCTCGTTTATCCGCGGTCGTGGTGAACACGCACTCCAGAGGAAAACTGAAACTTGGATAAGCTGTTTATACTGGTACACCTGCAGTGTTTTGTGAAGTGAGCTTTTTCTGAACATAACATGTGGCTGTGAGCCTCTTTAACAGTACCTTTTCCTCCAAAATAAAGTATTATTTAAACACCTTTAAATTAGAACCAATAAAAGTAGTCTTATTTGGTAAAGCATCTTCTTTGCAGTACAACGTTCTTGCTCTTGGTGGAAAAATAACCACTTTTTCAGTTGAGTTAGGCTTGGTTTTTTTTTTAATATGTATAATAACTTGTTATTTTCTAGGCAGGTGAAGAGTGTTGTATGCCATCTTTTGAAATGTGGTATTACCATGAGCTGTCTCCTATTCACTGGCAGAATCTTTCTCAAAAGGTCTTTTTAATAGTTAGGCCTATTTTTAAAATCAGTATTAGTTGGAGGAGTGTGGATGGAAGCTCCTGACTTGAGGGTAAAGTGATTGATAACACTGTGGCCTTCTTTAGTGGCCAGGATGGCCTACAAAGAAGCTTAAAATTATGCTGATGATTTAGCGCTCCCTTAAGCTTTTCTTTGTAGAATGTTAGTCTTTTTACAAAACAGGTTATGTTTCTGTGTGCCTGGGGCTGTACTTAAAAAAGGTGGTGTGTAAACTCTGTAAGGTCACCGATTTGGGGAAGGGGAGTAGGGAAGTGCTAAATATGTAAAATACCTAGTTCCTGGCTCATTAGGAAAATATCCTATGAATTAAAAGCTTGTATATTTAAAGCTGGTCAGGTTACTAAGTATATCCGTAGTATGTTTAACTAAGGGGTTCTTCAGAATGGTTTATCCTCATCACAAGGGAGATAATATCAATGAAGTAAGAATATGCTACAGTAAAATGTTAATAATTCTGATGTGTAGTATGTTTCATCTTTAAGCTACCCACTCTGATATATTTTGAAAAAATACACTGATACTTCATTACATGATTGTAATACATTGCTATTTACCTTAAAACCTATGCTGATTCCTTTTCTTTTGCAAAGGAGACTTTAATATGCAAAATGTTGAATTTCCATATACAGAAGTAAAAGCTGTTCTGTAAAGTAACAGCTTTAACACCACAATGCCATATCACAGAGGGTTTTAGCATTCAGAAACTGCAAATCATTATTTGCAACCTGTGTAAACATAGGTTAACAAATGGCGTGGATTTGGTCGGGATTTTTTTTGCCTATATTAAGGTTCATTCTTTTTACCATTGTAATTACTGTTTTCACGTTGAGTCCACTTAACAAAAAACAACCAAACACCACCACCCCAAACAAAATATAGAAAACCCCACCCCCCAAAAAACAAAAAAAAATCCCAACAAAGCAACAAACAAACCGTGAAACAAGCAAAAAAACCCCAAGCAACTCTTTAGTTGGATTAAATAATTTTTCTTACTACTCCGTCTTCTTTATGAAGGCCTCTGGATTCTGGTGTCCTAGAAGTTTCTAATTTTGTTATGCTCAGTTATCCACTTCCATCATTTCCTTCAGTTTCAGTAACTTGTCTTCCACAGTTTCTTTTCTTACCCTGGCAGGATTCTGCTTCTTATTCCTAATGTTGAGGTAGACCACAGTTGCTATCAGTGTTTTTAACTATGAAGTTTTCTGCACCCTAGGCTACCACACGTCCAGTTGTGTAGAGAGGGAGGCGCACCTTAAGTAAGCGTTGATGCCAGTTCAACTATGTTCTTACAGAGCATGATGCACCTAAATTCACTGTGTCTCAGTGACAGAAGGAACAATAGAGAATTATGACTGGGACAGTTGTGCCCTGCTTCCTTCCCACCGTTGCGGCTGCTATATATTGTAATGTAGTGCTGTGTGAAGGTCTCTCTAACTTTGTGTGCTCAGTATTCTTACAGTTACAGATGCTTCTTTCTGTGGGAAGTTGAAGCTAAGCAGAGGTTAGGTTGCATCTGGCTTTCCTGGTTTGGGTTTTATCTGGTACTTCCATGACCAATTTCTGAGGTTTTGGGTGCCATTTTCACTGACAGTCACACAGATCAGTAGAAAGGTGTGACTGTTTAGTTAATTTGCATCTATGTTCTTAAGATGTACACATGAGAGTGCACAATGTTAAATATCTGACAAATCGGAATTGTTAGCTCTGACTCACTGGTACACAGGGGTGTCTACATCATGCTTCCCAGCTCATAGGGTTTTGGAGGGAACTTTTAAAAGCAGCTGTGTAACAAATTGCCATACTGGGTGCATCAAGCATGAAGTGCTGGTAGTGTGGGAAGGAAGAACAGAATGGAATGTTGGATGTAGGGAGGGTGGGAGAGTAAAGGTATTGTAAGGTTAAAGGTGCAGCTGGTCTTTAGTTGGCTGACCAGGTATAATACAACTGAAATGTGGCTTTACTGCCTTTAGGCTGAGCTTGGCTCCAGACATTTTTAGGCTGCTTTACTGTGTAGCTCAGGAGCCTAACCTATGTAGGTTGTCCCCTCCTTGCATCGTTATGGTAGAACAGAGAGGGGGCTGGGGGCCAAAGAAATGTGATGAAGCCACAGAAAAGTGGTGTGAAGCCACCACTATTGCAGTATATTTTAAAATTCTTGCAGTGTGTCAACTATGCTGGACCCACGTTAATTTCTGCAGAACCAATTGAATGATGTCAGGACTTGAATACTCATATGGCCCTGCCGGACTACTGGTAGTCTGCATGATGTTTTAACAAACCAGAATTTCCAAAGGTGGGTTTTAAAATGCCAGATGCTTAGCCCTGTCTATATCATAGAAACCCTCGTTTGTAGCCTGAAAGGCTCTATCTTCCACTGGTTGCCAGAAAATTTCCTGACAAGCTTTTCCCAATTTCTTCATGTGTTGAGGTTACAAACAATATAACAATGTATGTCCGCATTTTTTCAGGACCTCGATGTACATGTCTAGTTTCGTTTCAATCGTGTTTCATGTGTCCTCTAACAAGACCTAAATGTGTTGTGCTCTTTGCCTCTTTCTACCTTGGCAGGACCACTGTTCTTACCTGCTTAATAAGTATATACTTGCCAGGCATCAATTTTACCTGAAGAATATTTCCTTTGCCCCCTGCATTAGTTGTTTTCTCATCTTTTAAGGCTATAACATGCATTTCACGCTTCCTATAACCGTTTTCTATGATACGTTCCCCAGTCTGGCATGCATGTAACTTTACATGATCCAAGACTGAGCTGTGGAAAAAAGAAATGTCTGTATTGTCTCTGTGACTACAGAAAAGACCTCTGTGGCAGCCTGTTCCAGTTTCTTGAGAGTACTTTTGTCTTTGCTTTCATTCATGCCTTGTGTCTCTCTGTCATAGTGTATCATGTAAGTTTCTGATTTCTAAATGCAATAGTAAATGTTACTGTAGCTAACTTTAGCTTAACATTTTAAAAATAGATGTCATTGAGTGCAGTACTGAAAGCAGAAGTTTATTCTTGTAGGATTGTGTGGGTTTAACATCTCAGGAGGAGCCATCTGAAAGAAACTCTTCCCAAGATGTTTCTCAGGTTATATTGCTTTATGTATGATATATAGTAAAACTGGGTTTACTGTCACTGTTTAAACTCACAGTAGGAACAGGATGTAAGCAGATTGAAAACATGGATTGGTGGAGGAAGACTTGTGAGTTGGTAATCCAGTGTTTTTTTTCCAATATTTATACAACTTTAAGTAATTTCTATATTTTAGCCGCATTTCCAGAGTCAGTAAATTCCAGGTATACCAAGAAGTTGTTAAAGTAGAAAATGTCTGTCTAGATGCCAATGTTTGGGAAATAGTCTCATGGGGAAAGAATGGTAATTATTACTAATCTAAAACTTCTTTCAGTTTGATAAAACAGCCCAGATTATGTTAGGGCAGGCCAGTACTTAACAAAAGTATCCTTTAAAATATATTTAAAATGAATATGCTGGGTTATGTCTGTTAATAGTGACAACAAAATTTTTTTCAA
Source organism: Pezoporus wallicus (assembly GCF_028554395.1). NCBI lineage: Eukaryota > Metazoa > Chordata > Aves > Psittaciformes > Psittacidae > Pezoporus > Pezoporus wallicus. The sequence goes on from NW_026638491.1 coordinate 2,467,784, forward strand.
GATTGTGTTCACAGTTGAATTGAGTTGCTGGTAAAGTAGAAGGTGGCAAGGCGTTAAAAACTCATTCAAGAAACTGAGTGTTGATAGGGTGTAACTATAGTCTAGTGAAGGAATGTTTTACTGAAGGAGGGGTTTTAAAACTTGCTCTTTATACAGCTATAACTAAACTTTAAGGAAGAAAACTTAAGTGAGACACACCTGTAAACTAACCTCCCTGGACCACTAACAATGCTTGTTAAATTGTGTGTTAATATATTTGAAATTGTATTCATTGGACCTGCTACAGTCCAGGCTACGCTAAACTGCAACATTCAGGCAATACTTCCAAAACATAGCTTCAGTCTTAATGGACATAAATCTCCTTTTGGATGTTGAAGTGATTTGACTGAATTATCCATTAAAATTCCTGTCTTTTTTGTGTACAATGGCCTGTATGTCTTGTTTGTAGAAGTTCTCATTTCCTAACTAATGGTAGTTTTTAAACCATTTTAAACTGGCCGCTTCACAGGTGGAGCAGCTGTTTAATACTTCTCATTTTCACTGTGGAAGATTCCTTTGGAAATAGGAGGCTGCTTTAAGCAATTGGATGCATTAGCTGGTGCAGATAGTTGAAAAAGGTGCTTGACTAGGTATTTTCTTACACAATTTGGAATCACAAGGGGGAAACTGTTAACTGTTGATTTTAGGAGTAAGGTATAAACCAAGAATTTTTCCTTGAAGCTCATTGGTAAATACTTCTGCTGCATACTAAAAGTCAACTTTGTTTCTTCTATTCTTGTTCCCTCAGATGTTCTTATGAATTCATATTTGGATTTTGTGCAGTTGAGGTATTTTGCAGAAAGAAGCTCCTAGACTGCTTGTTGGATAGTTTGGATTTAGGTCTTTTCAGATTTTGGAAACTATAGTCATAAAGATGATTTTACACTTTTAGTATCCGTGAAACTAAAATTCCATTGCTCTTTATCTGTGTATAAATAATAAAAGGGAAGCTGTGAATCAGGCTAGATTGTAGTAACAGAGATCCTTGTGGACATGGAACCTTAAATGCTAAAATGCCATGACCTTCAGAGGGTTGTTTGTGGGATAGAAGCCCAATTATGTGTGAGATACACTGAACACAGTTATCAATAACAGAGGGGAAAGAAGTATTTTTCCAGTTTCTATGCAACAGTTCTTTGCAGTTTTGTTTGCTTTTTTTTATTTTAGGCAGTAAAGAAATGCTAAAAGCCAGTATCTATCTGATTATGTGCAGCTGTATGATAGTTTAAGCTGGGCGAAGTTGGGACTGCTGAAGTCCTGTATGGTTTTGCATCTTTTATTCTGCATCACATCTGATCCTGAAATCGAGGACTTGAACCGTTATAAAACTAATCATTTTTGTAATAGTGTTATTTTTCTGTTGATTTAACTCCATGAACTGACTTATTATAGGATGAGATTAAATTAAGTGCCTCTTTTAACCAGAGGAAGGGAGTAAAAATGCTCATCTAGGGGAAAGATCATGGCAGTGAACACCCAAGAATTAAGTACTCACACTTTTGGATATTGGCTGTTGTGCGTGTATTATAATGACAAATGCATAATCAAAAGCTGCATACCCCTTGAACTGTAAAGTTTTCAAAACTGGGATCAAACATCTTTCTGGCTATAAATGAGCTAGGTTAGAAGTCAAGGTTCTTGCTCCCTTTCATTGTATGCTTGTGGTAGATGCGAGTCTGCGCAGTTTTGGTGTATAACTGAATGCATTTTTGCCCAAATGCCTTAGTTCTGGCAGAACAGTCCAGGCTGGAAATCCTAATATATTAGGAGTAATTACGTGTGAAGGTGCAAGGTAAGGAGGCCTTATTTTTGCTCTAGTAGAACCAGGATACTGATTTGCCTCTAGGAAATGTGGATGGCTTTTATTTGTCTTGGAGAACAATAGAGGCAGGAGAGGGAGTGCTCACTGCCCTTAAGAAGTTGAGTGTGACATAGGGTACAAGTCATTTCAAGTAGTCTAGTTTAAAACCCCAATGATATCTGTAGAATTCCAATAGTTTTATGTTTCATCTAACTGCATGGAGGATTTTATCTGCTGCCACTAAGTGAATATCTGTTTATTTAGGAAGGCATTTAGCCTTTTAGGTTTTGTGTTTGTTTGTTTTTCTAATAAAAGAATGAACATTTTATTAGGCTTTATAGTTTAGGAGTCCTGTATCAAACATAAAAAAAATATGTAGGAATGTTATGAGTGTGCATCTTATCAGCATCTATTTTTTTACCAGCTTAATTTGTTTCAGCCTTTTCTGAGTTTATTGCCCAATATCTGCATAGGTGAAATTAAACTCCTGGAAGCCTTAACTGTTTCACTACAGTGTCAGATGAGTTATTTTGTGTCACATGGAGAGGTTTAAGATAATAAAGCTGAACTACTGCAGAAATAGGTGAAATGTGCTTCAGTGGCCCATTCTGCTTTTTCCTGTTAGAAAGCTGTTACTTGCAGTGCAGGACCCTGTGCTGCAAATGCTTCAGTTGTTTTTGTAGTGTGGGGTTGTTGTGGTTTTGTTTGTGGTTTATTTTGTTATTTTTTAATTGTAGCTGACATTCATAGTACTCCTGATAGGCATTTCTATCTAATTGAATGCAGAATAATATATGTTTGAATATTTGAGACAAGCAGGTTTCACTGAGATGGTATATAATGGGAAGCAGTGCTTACCACTGATGTGGGTGAATTAGAATTAGACCTTTGTTGAATAAACTTTTCAACTTTGGATCATCTGTAGAGGTAGATAACTTACATAAATAGAGTTTAAACTTTGGAAATTTAAGCTTCAGTGCTGTCTTCTGGAAGATGAAATATGTTTATGCATGCCATTTTGGAATAAATAAGATCACTAGTTCATTTCATATTGTGTTTTTCATCTTAAGCCTGTATCAGCTGAACTATAATGTTGTATTAGAGAGCCAAAATTTTGATGGACTTAAGGATGTAAAAGTATATGGAAATTAATAAATTTACTATTTTTGAGCTGACAACTTTGAGCTATGAATTTTAAATTTGATTTTTTAAAATCCAGTTAATTTTGTAATTTAGCTTGTTGTGGGACTTGCTACAGGCCTTCCAAGCTACACTGGTTTGCAGTGAGCAGTTACGAATAATGGTCTTTAAACTCCTATAAAGCTCATCCTCCTTATTTTTCTTTTTGCCTTCTATCTTTCATGCATGGCTGCTATTATCTGTCAGTTTAGCAGTTTTGCAATGTTTTTGATAATTTTTGTTTTATAAGTAAATCTAATTTACTTAGTCTTAAAATCTTAAGGGTTATGTCTTGAATTATATCCTGCTAGTAGAGCTGACACAAAAACTGGTAGTGCTGAAAAAATAGGGTAGCCTTTTTAAGTTATCAAGTTGAATTTCAGTGTATAACATAAGCAGCTGTTGTACAGTAGTGCATTTGCAGAGGTTGACAAAAGCAAAGAAGCCAGGGCACTCAGGAAAATAAAGTGGATGTTCTTAAGTAACTCAAGCTTGCTTTTTAGTTAGATTTACCAGCCTCAGCTTTTCTTTTTTTAGTCACTGTTTTATACTATACTTCACTGGCAGCCTATCTTTGTATAATGCCACTGTAAATGGTCTTTAGTAACATCTATTATTAATACCTTGCGTTTGTATTCTTGGAATGTCTGCTTTCATTCAAGAGTGATGTGCAATAGTGGTGCTTGTTAATTTTACTAGAAGCCAGAGCTCTGTAGTGTCTAGTTGCCTTCTTTTTCCCTTTGTTTATGATGGCACCTTTGATATGAGTATCAGTTCTCTCTGCTGTGTTTACTGTCTTTCATTTTTAGAGCTGTGTATCAGAACCTAGATCAAATATTAAGAATTAACTTGAAATGATCTTTTAGCATTTGACAGGAGTGTTTTAGGATTTTCTGTGTAGTAAATAAATCACACTGTGTTATACAGTACAGAATCATATATTCTGACAGTAATTATAAAGCTAACTTGTAAAATTTCACAAGAATGGTCTTGTAGTAATAATTTACAGGTTATTATTGTTACCTCTCAAGAAAGCAAGAGTTTACTTGATCGTGTGATTTGGGACTCCTAACATCTGAAAATGAGTCAAGTTTGGAAAGTTAGTAAATAAGCTGTTTGGAGTCCAGGTCAGAACTATTTCGTGCTTCATAAAACACAGTATCATTTAGACTTGTAACAAGCATGTATTTTAAGTCTTATTTGTACGTAATCATCAGATTGTGATCTTCAGATTTTTTCTAGATTCAACATTGTTAGCACAAAGTAGATGAGAAGAGTTACGAAGTAAGAGATTTTCACAAGCCTTTAAAAGAATACTTATATCTACACTATTATAGTGTAACTGTGTTAACAAGTTAACACTCAATTGGGTAAAACTTTTAGTATCAAAAAAAAGCTTTTAGAACTCTGATATGAGTGAATTAAAAAAAAAAAGTGGTTTAGTGCCAAAACTACTGGAGGACAGCTGTACACTAATGGACAGATGAGAAAGGTAACAGAGAAATTGTGCTTGGATGACATACACGTTGCTGCAAAAACTGTCATCTCCTGGTTTTCTTGTTAAATCTGTAACTTGTGATACAAAATACTGTCCTGCATATACAGAATTACTTGTGCAGTAACCTGGATTTTTTTGGCTAAGGTCTGCAATAGACAAGTTGTTCTGAATTTACTTTTTGCATCTTAAAAGTTTCAGGTCAGTAAAAACTGTATTTAACATTTTCAGTGCAATAAATTCTCTGGCAAACTCAAATGTGCTTGAGTGTTTTAGAAACATTTAGTCAGTTTAGTCTAGCTTTTTTGCCAGATCACCAAATACTTAGAACTTGTGGTAAGAGTGCATTACCTTACTGGGACAACTTGTTTTCCAGATAAAGTTGCAATCAGTAACTCCAGCATAAAAATTGATACCTGAAATGTTATGTTGTCAGAATGTTGTCATTAACTTGACTTTGTAGCTGGGACAGAACTTTTTGAACACTACTTGTGATCTCTTATGTCTTGTTTTTAAATTTTTCCAGGCTGCTGAATATGTCCCAGAAAAAGTGAAGAAAGCTGAAAAGAAACTAGAAGAAAATCCATATGACCTTGACGCTTGGAGCATTCTCATTCGAGAGGCACAGGTTTAGTGACATAGGATTACATTTCCTTATCTATGGTCCACTCACACTATTTGGTACTGGAGTAAAATCAGCATATTCATTTACATAAATCATAATATTGTAAATGCTGTTTTGATTTTCAATTTTTAGAACCAAGCTATAGACAAAGCACGGAAGACCTATGAACGCCTTGTTGCCCAGTTCCCCAGTTCTGGCAGATTCTGGAAACTGTACATTGAAGCAGAGGTTAATATTTTTATATTTTTTCTTATATAACATTTAATAGGAGTTTTAAGTTTACACTTCTATAAACATAAGTAAGATAGGCACATAATACCTAGGGAAAAGGGGATTTTAAATATGCCTTGCCTTTATTTTGTAAAATAGGTACAAAGGAGTGATTAAAATGAATTCTAAAGTACTGGGTCTTTTATGAGTTGATGATTGTTGCATTATGGAATTGCAACAACATTAAAACCGTTTCAATGGTATTGGAGTGCTTTAGCCTTTTATTTACTTGTCGTGTCAATTTATTGCCTCCTGTGTCATTTATTTAGAGGAGTTGTTTTTATTTTTATTTATACATGCAAACTTACTTGAATGACTTTCTATGAATGGATTTTATTTTTTTTTTTATTTCTTAGGGAATTGAGTGTTTCTGTGAATAGTGATTTCAGGGAGGGTGTGGGATGGAAACTGGTTTCTGGAATGAAAATGTGGGGAAAATGCATTGGCACAACTCCTTAGCTTCTGAAAATCCCAAGAAAATTATGATTGTTTCCATAATCATTTAAAACTTCCCACCAGTGCATTGATTATTTAAACAGTCTTTAATGATATGCCTTGAAATGCACTGGATGATCTGAGTTTGGGGTTGTTTTGGGTTTGGGTTGTTTTTTTTCCTGTAATTGATGGTAATACACATGCTTTTTTGTGGGCATCTTCTAGCTGCACATTTTTAAGTGACATCTCCTACATTCTAAACTACAGGGTGGGGACATGTGTTCTGTAGATGAGAAATGAGATAGCTAAATTTTTTTCCATTTTATGTGCAAATGCTAAGCAGCAATCTGAGTGTAGAGTTATGTCTTATTTTACATTATGTATCCAAATGTGTTCTGCTAGTAAATTTTTGAGATTATTAAATAAAATTGGGATCATAGGAATCTAGCAGACATTTTTATATTGTAATTTATAGTGAGATGTTATAATGCAAAATAATGCAACCTAAATTTAATATTACCTAATTAAATATAGAATTTTAACTATTTTGTTTCCAGTAGTTTGTAGTAGTAGTTGTGATGTTGGTTATTGGACATATTTGAGAGACTGTAAATGAACTAACACATGAAGGTGTAGCATTCCCTTTGGGACCCTGCAGCCAAATCCACTAGCTTTTTGTACCCTACAATGTTTCCTACAGCACCTAGTCTTCAGAATCTAGTCTAGTTTGATAATTACATTAAGTTGTCTGGTTTCTGTGCGTACTGGAAAGATTTCTGTTTCCCATGCCTCAAATTTAAGAGTTGAATAAGACCACCTCAGAAAGCGTGTACTATATTGTAGATCTTTCAGCAGAAAGTACTATTACCTGTTTACAGCTGCTTGTCTGAGGCTTCTTGTCTTGAACCACGTTCAGAGATGAATTAACAGACATTACCTCCCTTAATCAATACCTCTTAACTAACTTATAATCTAATAGTATTTAAAAACATCAACAGTGATAAAACTTAAAACAGTCTAGGGTAGAATTTTTTAAAGTGCTTCTTTGAGGAAGAAAGATGAGCGTCTACCCAGCAGGTATGGTAACAGGTAACACAAGGTAAATTTGAGAAGGAAATAATTGGCATGAAGGTGATTAATTCGTGCGTGTGTGTGCGTGTGTGTGTGTGTGCCTGCCTATAACTACACTTCAGATATAAGAGAAATGGCATATATGATTCTTTTATTGAAAAAAAATGGAAAATGCAAGCTGTAGAGTTCTGGTAGAGGTTCCACTCAAAAATGGTTATACTTGAAAGAAGTGTGAGGTTACTTCTAGACATTTATCTTTTATCTTAACAGGCAATTTGTTTAAATCCCAGTTAAAACTTTTCAAGTTTTCTTTCCTGGTTCCAGTAACTTTTCTCAAAACTCACATATTGACCAATTTAACTAAAAAAGCAACATGCTTATCTCTGCCTTTTTTTTAGGGTATGCAACCATTTATACCTATAAGCTGAAATAATGTCCTATTTCAAAATTCTTCTCTAAAATAATATATATTCTATTTCAAAATTCTTCTCTAAAATAATACATATTCACAGAATTGGGCACTGTTGTCACTTTTGTTTTGAGTTGCATATCGTGTACAGTCCTGTCTGAGGGTAAGTTCAGAATGAAATGTTTTATCAAATATTCTTTTAACTGTGTGGTTGAGTGTAAATTAAGGCCTCAATTATTTTTTGAAGGCTACCTGAGGTAGAGGAATTGTTCTGAGGCTTCTTTTACTGCATCCTTAAGATGTACAAGACATACAGGGAAGGTATTTTCCAAAAGCTTTTTCCTTGGAAATCTTAGTAGTGTTGTCCTGCTAGAAAGTTTCTCTTTGATATTTCAGAAGTATCAATCTTCCCACCCTTGAGCTGGGAAAGTATACCTGTAGTAAATATTTGTTGAGCATCGTTTTTTGTTCACTTTCACTGCCTCAGCATTTAAGTCTGCAAATTGCTAAATCTTCAGTCATCTGTAAGCTGTGTTTTTCCTGATCTCAAAACAAACATATCACTTTCCTCTTTAACATGACAACATTTCGTCTTTGCATCACAGAAAGACAAAAAGGTAGAGGGAAGTGGGGATTGTTTCTGGCAGATTGTCTTTCACTGGAGAATTTTGTTCTGCAAATGACAAATCTGAGCTGAATATCATCACATAGTGCTGGTCTATGAGTGGAAGATGAGCTAGGGTGAGGATTATGATCATAGAATCATGGTCTTACAGAAAAGTAATTAGCCCTTTATCAGCCTTATTCTTCATAGATGGTTAGAATTCTTAAATTTCCCTTTGCCTCACTTGAGGAATGTGTTCTTTTTAATCATTTCCAGTCTTCAAGGATAAATCATTGCTTATAATCTATATGCACAAAAACTGTTTCCCTGCCTATGCCAGTTCATTTTGTAATGTAAAGCTCTTAAGTGCAGGCTTTGCTGCTGTGATTACATCTTGGGTTTATGACAGTGTTTGTTCAGCCACTGACTGTTCTCCTTTTTGTGTGTGACTGTTGCCTAGTGGAATATAGTGTAAAGCAGTGCTTAGCACTTAGTGTGTCATCTAATTTACTGCTGTTGATACAGAGACTGGGCTGAAGTAACTGAATACTTCATGTTTTCTATTTTATGTGCCAAGCACTGATTTATACATTTTGGTCTCTCTATTGTGACTGGTTTAGTAGTTAATAGAACAGAGATTAACTGGGAAGAGAGCATGCTTTGACAGTTTGTTAATGGGAACTCTACTATTAAAGTTTGAATGATCAAAAAATTTTGGATCTCACATGGGTTCTTATTTCCTTTGACATTCAGAGAAGCTGTTGCAGGACATAAAAATAATAGAATTAAATGAAACACCTTCCAGCTACCATGGTTTTGAGTCATAGCCTATGAATGCTTAAGACGTGAGAATAGAGTTTCATTTAGTGATTTTGACAGAGTAGTCTATTTTTTTATACATATTTTAGCAAGTAAAATAGTCGAATTGCTATTCTACATCTACTCAAATGTAGCAAGTGGTACAGTAATACCACTCTTCTTAGGGTCTTGTTTTCTCTAGTTGCTTAAAGCATGTTTTTCTCTTGATACCTTTCCCATAAAAGTCTACTTCCAGAAAACTTGAATCAATTCACATGGCAGTCCCTCTTTCACGGTTTTAAAAAGGAGCCTGTAAGTCTCAGTCCCACGTGTGCTGTAATGTTAAATTCATGATCACATGATCTGGATTCTAGCCTGCTCTGCTGATTTGCTGTGTCTTCTTGGGTAAGTTATTTAACCTGTTTTGCATTATTAAAACAGATACTACCTACCTCACAGGGTTGTTGTGAGGCTCGCTTTAGCGATTAAAGTGCTTTTGGCATCTGATGAAAAGGTGCCACAGAAATGTAAAAATAAATTCTGATGTAACACCCTATGATCCCATAGGCCCAGCTGTCTATTTCCTTTGTCTCTTCAACTGTTTGAACTGTCTTTTAGGTACAGAAAGACTTGCTAATGCCTTTCATGCACATAAAAACTTTTACTTTACCAGTGTTGTGAATACTTTAGTAGTTCTGAAGCAAGTATTTGAAGTTGTCACCTCTTTCTCTGCTAGTTTCCTTTGAGAAATCACCAGGTTGAAAATCCTCTTTAAGCACATTAATTAAACTCTGTAATTGTTGTGAGTGTTTCAGACCAGTTCACACCACACCTTTTTACCTTTTTTGTTGTTGAGTATATTACTTTATAGCCTGGTCACTTTGCACTGTTGTTAGTAGGGGTTGAAAGGTTGCCATAATTAAAAATTTAAAAATCATTAGCACAAGACAGCTGTGAAAACCTAAGTCTAGAAACAATAAATACAAAGCTAGTAACGTGTGTAAAGTGTTTGGCTGGTAATATGTCTTAATATTTGTCTTGCAAATTTTGCAAGTAAGACTTCTGTATTATTGCTTGTTCTAATGAAATGAAACTAGATAAACTTTTTTGATATACTTGTTCACTTCTGTTTGATATGAACACTTGATTTTAGATGTCTTGATAACAAACCAGATGCTGTATGAGCAATCAAATAGTGGGACCAAAGCTTAGGGTTGATCGTTTTGCATTTCATCATATGCAATACATCAGTATCTTTAATTCATGTAATTCACACTGGTGTGGATACTAGTCAGAATGTATCATTTAACATGTATATGAAAAATGTAAATAAAACTGTTTAGAAAAATGATTGTTTTTGTTTTAAAATGTTTGTGTTTCTTCAAAGCATTTTCTTCCCCTGTTTTACTTTAATGCGGTTCTGAGTTCAGAAAGAAATTGTTATATGAACCACCAGAATTCTGCTTGGGGGAAAAATGGGAACTGACTTCTGTCAGGATGAAGTTGGAGTGATCAGAAGTCAAAGTAGAGTAGACTTCTTGGCTGGTATTCTGTTTAGTAGTACTTTCAATTGAGAATATTGTATGTATCTCTGGCTGATCTTTCTTAGTTTCTTAATAGAAGGCATGCCCATTATAATCCATGCCCACCCCACTAGTCACATGAGTCACATAGAGTAAATTTCAGCTTCTGAAAAATGGCTGTACAGGTGCTCTGTATGAACATCTATACTGCACACTCTTAACTACCTCAGTCTGAGATTTTTAATCTTTTTTACAGCTGTATTATTTATGATCTTTTCTTACACATGTGTGGACCTGTTCCATTCCTGTTAATAAATGTCATTCTGTCTGTGTGATTATTGTAGACTTGCACTAGAAAGTGAATGCAACTTCTTTCCTGTCTTTTCTACTCAATATGTAAATACAGGCATGCACATCTTGCATAGTGGCCATGGTTCTACAAGTTGTTTAATATCAGAAAGCTATCCACATAACTGACACAGTTTCGGAAGATGTGTGGTACAACACTAGTGGGTTTCTTTGTGATTCTGCTTTTTGTATTCATTAAAAATATCATGGGAAAGTGTCAGGAATTCTGATTTTTTTTTTAAGTGGAAGTGATGCCTCATGAAGAGATCCTTTCTATAGTGTATTACTGTTTTTTCACGTGAATAAACATGAACTACTTCCTGTTCTGTTGTATTCTTTCCATGTGGGGTGACAGAAACATCCCTATTTGAAGTGTTAGTTATACATAACTTGTTCACCACACTTTTGAAGTCTTGCTTTCAAATGTAACAAGGACAGTGGAAACTTTCCTTATTGTGTGCTTTCTTTTGTTGAAGTCATTTGCTGATCCTTCTATTGGTGCTTTGAGGGGGGAATGTGTGTGTTAGGTCAGGCACAAACTTTAGCTTCTTTCTCATGTCTGAACCTGAAAGAATCAGAAGTAAAATACAAGGCTTTCTTATGTACCATGTATTGACTACAGTTTGGTTATCTTCATCTGCATGGGTTAGGGAACTCCAATGGTAATTTCTCATCCATTTCTACATCTCTTCCAGCTTGTCAGCTGGTTGAGTTACCTGATGCTCTTTATCCAGATTTTGAGAAGCCTGATGGCTGAGAGAACACTGTCTGTTAAGCCTTATCTACTAGTACTACTACGTAAAACAATGCTTGACTTTATTCGCTGCAGAAATCTTTCTGCAGACTATGAAAAGGCTTTGAGTCACTGCTGTGGAGGAAGTACAGTGGCTTCTCTTAGCTAGAAACTCTGAAGGCAAGCCATTCGTTGTGGCATTCCTGTGTCCTGTTGGTACAAACATTCTTCACTTAAGAGTGTGCATTGTTTTTATCCCTTATTAGGGTATGCTTTTTCTCACTGATGGCTTCCATGTTTCAGGCAGTCTACATCCAGTAGCAGTTTTGGACTTCTGCAGTGAAGTGTTGTATACCTAATACTGTATTAAATTGGACATTTTTCCTTTCTTACATGAAATAATAGAAAAGTTAGAAGAAATTAATATGCATAGTTGTATAGTTGTACAGGCACCGTTCACATTTTTTCATGGCACATTGTATACATGCAGTTAACTACACAAGAATGTGTTACAGTGATTTGAATTTGGATGGTATTGGGGTTTAACTAGTTTGGTAATGACCGGTATTCATAGCATAGAAGCATGGGAGCATTTCCAGAGTTCATTTGAACTGTGGCATCAGAAATTTTTAATTTTTAAGGATAGGAATTATGAGTAGAAGGATGGGGTTTTTAAATTTATTTTGTGGACAGTTTTCAGTACTAGAAAGTGGAGTCTTACTGCATCTTGAAACAAACTCTTTAGTATATCTGACTTCTGACCTGAAGTATAAACATTTCATCTGGGTCTGTTCCCTGAGAAGCAGATTGTACTAAGCCATGTGACAGGCTCCCTATACTAATCTTCATTTTCACAGGTTCCAGTGAGCACACATTGCTGAACTGTTAGTAGATCCTGTAACTTGTTCTGTAGACTGAAAAAGGGTTTAAGAACTTTAAATTCTTTGACTTTCTCCAAAAGGAAGAGAGCTAGAATTGGTGGTATGCGGAGGAAGCTTGTCGATTTTACTCCTGCTTTCACACTTGCTCTGTGTTTCAGCAAAACAGTTATGGAACTTAGGAATATATCTAAATCGTGTAGGCTTTATCAATTAAAAATGTTCCTCTGGATCAACTAATTTGAAAAGATTAGTAGTACGGTGAAGGGTCAGCTGTCTTACCTCGTTTGATTCCTGTAAAATGACCGTATGAAACTTAAGACTTTCTAATGAAGGCAGCTTGCCCTATCCAGTTCCCCATGGTTTGTATTAGTGCATGAATCAGAGAATAAGAACTAACCAGTATGTAACTGGGAGGAGAAATGGCTGTACACTCTTTGAAGTGTTAACGCATGACCACAGCACAACAAACTTATTTAGAGACAGCCTGATACTTCCTTATCATTTAATGTAAAAATTAAATATATTTAAAAAACAATACTTCACAAGTCATGTGTTTGGACTAGAAAGCTAACTTGACGATTGTTGCCTAGTTGTTTGATTTAGTATTTTCTATGTCCAGCTTCCTTCAGCTGTCATCTCTCCTGGAAGTATAGATTTTCAAATACCACTTTTAATGTTAAAACTAAAAATGAATTTTCTACTCAGATTAAAATGGGTTAGATTTACAAATATGAGGCAGCAACTGTGTAGTTTTGTGTTGTCCTACTGATGAAACAGTGTAATACTTGAGCTAACTTCCTTGTGCTCAGTGGAACTACATTTATACATGAGACCGTATGCTTAAAATGTTCATAATGTGACCAAATAGGAAAAAGGGCAACTTAGCTGCAGCTGGGTCTTTGTTTTGTTTTCCTTAGGAAAGGGGAATATGCCCTTTCAAAGAACTGTTTTCTGTTTGTTTCTCCTGCTTGGAGAAATAAAATGTGTAACACTGGCTGTAGTTGGTGGCATTTTCTAATGTAGGTATGGGTGCTGGTAAAGCTTCCAGTTAAATTCTCTCTTAATTTAGGAACTCTTAAAGTATATTTTCAAAATAGTTTCAAACTGAAGTTTAAACCATGAAGTGACTTGTCCTGTTTCAGTACCGATACCATTCATCTCAAATCTGCTTTCAGGCTATATGAAGGAGAGGAACAAATATTGTACTTTTGTCAAATTCTGCATTCCTGCAGCTTTCATTAGGGCCATTGTTGTGGTTTCCAATATGTACAGACATGTATTTGTTAACCAAGTGATGGATAAGAAGTTAAATAATAAAGGTGTACTTAATATTTCCAGAGTTGTAAAGAGAGGTAGAGGAACAATCAAATGCACCATTTTAAATTTACTGACAGAATTGTGATTATTGTAGTTTTTATGGCTAAATGAAAACATGCTGTAGGTTCCGTGCCTGTGGATTGCTGGGGAATCTCTCTGTGTATGCGTATACACATTTGATGTGTCTATACATGTTTATGTAATAAGGTTACACAACATAATTAATGTTAAAATCATACTAAATAGAAATCTGAGTGTATGAGCAACAGAGCAGTGCAAATCTGCAGATAATTTACTTAGATTACTAAAGTTTATAGGTACTCAGAAATAGTGTGCATAATCTCAAAGTGGAATATAGTTAGAATAACAAGGAATGGAGATTTTTTTATTATATGAAACTTCAGTCTGAGTGCAAAAACATGACGATGTAGTATGTAAAGGAGTGGGAAAGAGCGAGCTAGATTTCCTGCTTTGCTTTTATTGTCTGGAACCAGTATTGGCCTGCCTTTTTTCCATTCCTCCCTTATCCATCAAAAGATGATTTTTGTATGTCTTCAGTGGGCACAATTAGAAATGTATTTGCTCTAAGAATTATGGATTACCAGATATTGTTGTGGGCCTTATCTTTTCAATGTGCCCTTACTGTTCATCTTTCAGATGATGAGGATCTGGGAGTTCTTATCAAGAAGCTGTCTGTGGACAGTTCAGATGTGTTCTTTGAATTTAAGTGTCATAATTCTACTTACAATTCTGATAGGATAGAAGGCAGGGGGAGGGGGATTCCCCAGTAATCATTGTAACTGTTTTCCACTTTCCTGTAAATTCCCTGATTTTTGTTTAAATAAAAAAAAAATCCCAAACTAATCCCATGACAAACATATGTGCATCTGAATTATTGTAGAGGGAATCCTGTGCTCTTAACATCTCTTAATTATGCTTATGCAGCTGCATAGCTGCTGGTGAGATTGTAGTGGCATTGCATTTGTAAAGCACACAAGAACATTTAGTAGCCTATGAGATGCAGCATGGAAGAGTTCTGAATGAGTTTCATTTAAACTTTCCCTGAAACTTGGTTTAGTTAATCTCTATTGTTTGCTCTTGTATTTTATCACAGATACTTAGAAGATAAAATTGTACTTACATCATACAGTGCTGGGGCTTGAGGTCTAAGAAGCCCTCTCATTGATGTTACTATTATGGAGAATAGAATGGTGGTGATGTAACATATGTAGGCTTTCATCTTCTTAGAGTGTTACGCACTTATACTAACATGCAATTAATATAAGTTGAAGATGAGTTACAGTGGATAAGTTTACAGAAAATTGCTTTTGTAACACATCTTGCTGGTGGAAGTTCTGCTTGCAGCTTTTCATCCCTAGGCCATGCTAGTTGAGCCTTCTCCCCAGATTTTCCACATACATTGCAGTAATTAATGGTTTTAATATGAGCAGTGTGCTTTCAAAGTCTGCCTGCCTAACGTAATAGTGCTGACAAGATCATACATGAAGAAACATATTCTTCATATTGAATTAGAATGACTAGCCTTACAGAGGGGCTTGGTCTAGCGGCTTTAACTTCACTGGGGCAATTCCATCATTCTAATGCTGTGACTGTGCCTTTGGGAGTTGTAAATTCTGTCTAATTGTAAAATTGTGCTAGAAACACTCCGTGGTAGCGTTGAGTGATAATGATACAAAAAATAACTGAAAGAAAATACACATTATTTATGATGCTGTAAAGTTTCAAGTGGGCTGGTTTTAAATAGACTGAGATAAATGTTTAAAAGTACAAGTGTGTGGCCATGACAACCTTGCTAGCTGCTTAAGGTTTTCTTTGTAAAAATGCACTCTAAAACAGTCCCTACTGCATGAACTTCTAGATCCAAGTTACCTGAAAAAATGTTGGGGGTGCAGGCTGAAATGCTTAATATAAAGCAGCGTCTCAGTCCCTACTCCACTCCCTAACAAAGGCATTGCTGCCCTGGTAAGTATATGTTATTTGCCCATTACTGCCCGCTAGCTAGCATTCCTCAGGGAAATACTATCAGTATACTTATGTCAACTCAAATTCTGCTCTGGAGTGCTTGAGCAGGATGGGCATTATAAATTTCTCCTACAGAAGATGTAACTAAATATAAGATTGATACTTTATATCCCTGTTCTGCTTTGCTTTGTATCTTAAAGATGGGAATTTAAAAGGGAAGTAAGGATGAAGTTTAAAATTAGCTGTCAGACTCTAATTCAGCAGAAATATTTTTCTGGCACTAAGCAGATGGAGGTAAGTTTTTCTTCGTAATGCCAGAAAGAAAAAAAAAAGATGAGAAATCTAACCTATTTACAAACAAAAAAGGCACAGGGTTAGACACTACATGTTTTCATTTTACTGATGTTCCTACAATTCAGGTTTGCCCCCCGATAATTTAGTTTACTAGTGAGAGAAACGTAGGTTTATCTCAGTAAGTTTGATAATTCTTGTTGATTTTTGGTCTGAATCAGTGAAGACACTGCACTGGTGCGATGTTACTAACCTGCATGACAGTGGTCTGAAATTTCTGCAAAAACTTCACAGTCAAACGTTTTTCATTGTCCTTAAAAGTGTACTTTTGGGCCTCCATCACACATAAATCTTGACCTACAGTTAGTAACACTAACTAGTTGAACTCAGTAGTATTATCTGTGCTTTGCCTTTCTCCTGGGCTGGCAGTTTATGAAAACTGTCTAAACTACCATGGCTTTCACACGTGAGCTTTCTGCTAAGAGCTATATTGGAGGTCAGTTCTCTGCTCAAGCGCTGGCTGATGCAGTGAATCACAGAGGTTTCATAGTGATGCTTCACCCTGTTCCTAAATCTTCAGACTGGATTTTTGTAAGCATGCTGCATCACTGTGATGATACAGCACCAAAACCAAGGCAAGCACTGTCATCTTCCAACACCAGGCTAAAGTATGAATGAGGGGAAATTCACACCTTTTCTTGAGAACCTTGCCTGCCTTGCTCTGAGCTGCATCTTCTCCATTTAGGTAGTTTAAATTATGTTTTGGTAACTGTTCTCTCTTTTATACTCAACCAAATGTTTTCTGCCAGTGATAGAGATTACCAGTTAAGCTGCTATGTTAGTTAACATGTTGCTTCTACAGATGATGGTAGTTTGGTATTGTGTGCTTGGTGTCCTTACATCAGATCACTCTTGGCATCCTACTTTAAAGCCACACAGTAGAACACAAAAGAACTGTCTTAGTATTTCTGAGATCCCTGGTGCATTTATGTGCAAATTAGATGCAAGAAATCTCCCGTAGAACCTACATACTGTTTTTTTAATGCAGTGCTTGAAATCAGCAGGCGTTTTGCATCATTCTTGAAAGCAAATGCTATCTGAAAGTATTCTGTTGATTTCTGTCCAGCCTTTGGCTACGTAACAATGAATCTGTTGTAGCTGATGTGAAGTCCTCGCAGTCTGAATCGAATAATTATCTGCTGTCTGCCTACGAAAGAGGATCTTTTGTTACAGAAGGTTTTATAACAGTACTCTGGGTTTCTGAATCATCAGTTACAGCAGACGAGCCAGAAAATGCTTGGTTTGAGGGATAAGGGGAAGAAGTATCAAACTGACTGGATGTTTTTTCGCTGTGAGAAGTGACAAACATGAGTATCAGTGGCAGAAATGAGTATCAAACAGGGCTTTGCTGAAAAGAAACTAGTTGTTCTGAGTGCTCTCTAGCAAGGGGGCAGAGCTACCAGCTCTAGTTGTTCTGTATAGGTAGACATAAAAACAACACTTCTGTTCAGTAAGCAGGGTTTTCTTTTTAGCTCATGGGTCAAGGCTAACCTTTCTTTGGCAAGTCTAGGGATTTACCTGTGCCAGTGTTGTTTCATCACTCCAAAATCAGAGTCTCCAGAATAAATACTTGACCTTTAACTTCTGGCATTTCTTCTCTATATATTCTGATGGGGAGAGGTGGGAGGAAACTGGGATGTCAGTTGTACTACATCTTTTTTTCTGCCAGGCTACATGGGCTGTGAATTTCTGTACTGTTCTTATAATGGGCTTTTGCATTTCATCTTTCTCGTGAGATGTGAAGTAAATTGTAAATGTCCCTGCTTAGCTGCATGTGAAATGAATCTTAGCACATGATATTTTTAAAATCTGGAGTCAGAGCAGCTCTTCCCTGTTAATCCAACACCAATTAATTTGAAATAGGAACAACATATTGAATGGTCTTTATCTTCCATCTTATAAAATGTGCAGCTGATTTAAATGGGTTTTAATCTTATTGTGTGGAGTGTATAAAATAAAAACCAAACTCACAAACCAAACTCACATAAAAGCTATTTTTAGTTGAGCTGTAAAATTAAAGACATCAATGTAGAACTAGCACCTCTCCCCTTCAGCAGAAACATCACCTATGTAGCTTTCATTTTTAAAACATGGGAATGTATAATCTGTATTTTTATTTTCCAACTTCAGTGCATTTCTATGTAGACAATTATTCAAGCATACAGTAGCTTAATAAGTTACCTAAGCACCAGTATCAACTTGGTAGCTACACGTATATTTTTATCTTTATCCTGTTTTATGAATAGTGGGATTATTCCCATAGATGGAAGCCCAGGAGGCTTAGCTTTAACCTTTGGAGGTATCAAGCTGAAGTTTAAAAGAGAAGGAGAAGAGGAAGCAGTTTTAAAACCTGTACTTGTACAGTGTTTTAAGTGGGCAAAGCAGTATAGCATTTAAATATTCCAGAAACCTGGGGGGGGGGGGGGGAAGGCTAAATGTACTAAGATGTCTGATTAGCTGGAATAGTAATTACACTTGAATTCCCAAGTATTCTGGAAACACAGGTCCCACTTGAATGTTTTTGGATTAGGTCTTTAACCAAGAAGATGTTCATTGTTTGTGTGGTTCCAGTTTAGGTTATTTCTGACCAGTCCAGACTTGGTAACTAGATTCTGAGAAGACCCTGCATGTAAAACTCGTATGCTGAAGGAAACCAGTGAATGCTGCTTTTACAATTAATTTCATTTCCTTCTCAGACAGAAATTTGGAAATTCAATTCTGTAATAAACTTTAAAATATCTTTTTTTAATGTTACAGATGAGACTTTTCAAAAACCATGAATAAGAATACTCAGAAAGGAAACTGTAGAGAATTTCCTTTATTTCTGACAGACATATGAAGGATTTTATTGAAACAGTTGCACATGTTAGAAAAATGCACTAATTCCCTGAACTTCAGCTGGAATATCTCATTGCTGTAGAATAAAAACAGCTCAGTCATTAGGTTAATCTTATATTTCTGAGGCAAATTATTTTCCCAATTTAGTAAATGACTTGAGGTAATAAATGTATCTTCATGATTTTATAGGAAATCCATGGCAAAGCCAGGACCCAGATCTCTTCCTTATGAGTTTATTTTTGTAGAATTGCAGTTAAAGTGCGCTTGGCTTGGGTTTAGTAAGGTTTCTTTTGTAATGCAGTTTTCATCCTGTTCATCCTGTCAACTGCAAATTGATGCTGTGATGCAGTTGCAGATAATGACTTGTGCCTGAGCGTTATTCTTCCCCACTATTAACTTTTAGATTTCTGCTTCTTGTTTTCCTGTGGTGAAACAGCTGTATGCTGTGGTCACACATTAGAGCCCCGTGGCACCTTTGGAGGCTTAGGACCAGTGTAATAGGTTTGAGAACCATTCTTTGAGCCGTTTTGCAGGAAATTACTGGAAAACTGCATTTCACGTTCCAGCTGTGGAGACAAAATATTAAGAACAATCTGTTCCTCTGCTGACAGGCCAAGCTAAGTCGTGTGCTAATATTGTAACAGTAAGAATATTATGCTGTATGATACAATTACATTTCCTAGTACCATTTTTTACTCTTTGAGCAACTCGTGTTCCTTTTCCTTAGGAGAGTTGCTTGTTTGGCTGTCTTTATTTGGGGAGAGCCTTTATTAGACTGGTTCTACACTAGAAAATGGGAGGGATTAATGTGAGGTCTCTCACTGAATTTGGCCATATGTCTGGTCCTAAGATGTCTTCATCTGGACTACTAGCCCTTTTTGCTAAGTCAGTGTGGAGATTGTTTAAGGGATCTTCGCTGTTTTCTAGGTGTGTTACTTCTTTTTTAAAATAGGTGTTCAAGGATCCCCTTAAAAAGTAAGATCTCTGAAATTCTGGCTTGTTCAGATGTATTATTAGCATATAATCTTGCTAAATGAATGGAGAATTCTTAAAACTTTTCATGCAAAAATTGCTATTATTTGATAACTTCATTCTACAAAAATAGATTTTCTGAAATACAGTAATTCACTGTGAAACAATTATGGTTATCAAACGATTTTTTGGTACTTTTATGCAAGCATATTTGAAAAAGAATATATCAGAACTACTCAGAGGAGTGTACTGAGAAATCATCAAACTGTAAACTTAATAGAGAACTTAATGTCCCCTAAAATGTCCCATTTTCCTCAGCTTTATCATCAAATTACACGGTACCTCACCACTTTCTTACAAATTTTGCTTTCTCACTTAACTCTGAAGTATTTTGAGGATTCTAAAATCAAAGAGAAGAATTATTTTTTTTTAATGAGCTGTGTTACTGAAATGATTTCTGATAGAAATGAAAGACAACTATGCAATTTTAAAGGAAGGGTCTTAAAATCTTAAGTTAGAGTGCTGTAAGGTGTGAGAGCTACGTAATGAAACGATTGGTTTTTATTTTTCCTGGTGATGCCTTGCATATCCTTTATGATCTGTAATATGTTGCAGCGGTTTGATCCCTGCTTCATTCTTAAGATCTTAGTATTGTAAGGAGTTTTTATCTTGGGTTATGGGGTTAGTGCCTTGCTAGTGGTGATGGCAGACTGCAGGGTATCTACGCTTCTCAGTTTGTCAGCCATGTGTAAGACAGCAATGGCTAGTATCTTGCTAAATTAGCTGAGAAAGAGCATTAGAGGAGCACATATGTCCAGTTCCATTTTCTCTGCTGAGGGACTGTTTGGTTATGATACACAATTGAGGTGGACAATTGGTGTAATTTATTCTGAGTTTACAAATCAGGGATTTCTAGGCCGGTAGGATGAGGCAAATTCTTTGCTTTTAGACTTCCCTCTTTTAACTTTTTAACTGTAAAGATCTGGCCAAGAGATAAGACAGCAAGTCTTCAATTTCCCTCACTGCATTTTGTCATATTTAATGAATTATCTTGCACTCCATGGATGCTGTATGTGCTTGTGGATCCTCTAATTTCTTCCTCTGGGAGTTAAACCAATATAAATTTAATTCTAGGTGAAAAAAAAAACAAACAAAAAACCCACTGCTTCTTTCTGAAATGGAATACATCCTAATAGCTGAAAAGCATATCAATAGAACTGATAATGTTAGCCATGTGAAAACATTTTAAAACTTTTCCACTGCTTCTGTAAAATAAAAAAGACATTGAAAAACAGGAATGGGAAGAAGAAGTGAACTAAAGTGAACTAAAGTGAACAAAATGCTAAGTCAGGAAAGAAGCAAGGTAGTTTGAAGGAGTGTGAATGTGGGGTGTTTTCTGCTGTGGCTTAAAGTGAGTGTGAAACTGAGGAGGAAATTACAAGCCCTAGGGCGTGTTGAAAATTGACTTTTTATTAAAGTGAGATTTATGACAAATTGGGAAACTAGGTATGAGGTTAGAAAGGAGTGAAAAAGGTGCTTCTATTAAATGTAAATTGCTTCATACAGATAATACTACATTTGTTAATGGGCAAATTGCCTAAATAAAAAAAAGGTAATGATTTTTCTGATTTGGGGAAGATATAAAGAATTGGTACCATAGATAGAGATGGGTTGTACAATAAAATTCAGACCGAAGGAGCAAATGATTGAAGTAGGTAGCTTGTACTTCCCAATTATAAGCATAAAGCTGGATGCTGTTACAGAAAACATGCTTGTGCATGGCAAGATCTAAACACCAAAGAGAAGTTCTTGTTTTCTTTAATAGTGTAGAGCAGAGTGTAGGAAAGGCATCTTCCTGATGTGTGGTAGGTCTGCGGGGGACAGTTGTCTTGAAACACTTGTAGAGGAAACAATCATTTTGCATGGAAAAGTTTGAAGAAATAGAACAAGGAAGAAAAGCTGGCAGTGCTGCTGCTTTATGTGAGCTCTAGATACGTATCTTCCCTCAGTACAGCAAAGAACAGTTCACTAGACTGAGGCAGTACTGCAGGTAGACAAAAGTTTGGATGCAGTAGCTGTTGTCTTCACCCCCAGTTTCTAGGCAGTTTTAAATGTCAGATCCATAGGGTGGTGAAGTAGTGGATAACTGAAGTTGATTTTGTTTTGTCCTTTTTTTTTTTCTGAAGGGCATGGAGCGTGCTTTTCATCATGACTTGAAAAGAGCTGTCTGCAGCTTTACTTGAGTTACAGGAATCCAAAAGAGAGATTTCCAATAATGGGACTCAGTTTTTCAGGAAGGAAAATGGTAGTGCAAGTAATAACATGAGTCGGGGTGGTGTTTAAACATAACTGCAAATCTGAGTTGGTTGTTGGAGTGGGTTTTTTTTGTCTGAAAATGTGTTCTGGAAAAGAACTAAAACACACAAGCATAATGAAAAGGTACAGTAGTAGAATACAGTATATGGGAAGAAAGAGGAAATATACTTGAATATGCTGCTTCTGGATTTTTATAGTCCAGATTGAAAGCAAAAGGAAGAAAAAAGAGAAGTATAGGTGGCATCAGAAATACAGGAGATAATGAATCAGGGATTGTAGTTCAGTACCGTTCTCCAACTAGAAAAATCTTTTAACAGGTTTGTCACCATTTAACTTTTGGTTTTTTTAAGGCTGCCTATAAGTAAATACTTCTCTGTACAGCTGCTGGCTATTCTCTTGATAGTGGTGCCTGAAAGCTATGTTTACTTTTCAGGTTATTAAGTGAGTAAAGTGTCTCACTGCAGGACTAAGAGGGCAACATTTATTTTCTGTGAGGGAGCAGAGGCAGATGCTAGTCCTAGGGGTTTGTTTATATGTGGAAATTAAATTGCACTAAGGTGTAAACTAAAGCACAGTAGCTTAATTGCTTAAAAAAGCACAATTTTTTAATGAAGTCCTTGTTTTTCTTTAGATATTTAGGAGTTAGGGTAGACAGTTCTATTCCAAACTGTACTATTAGTAGCAAAGTTAACTTTCTTTACTGCAATGCATTAATTTTTCTTCACTTCTAGATCACTCTGTTTACTCTAAGTTTGCTCAACAAGGTTGTCCAGATTCTCAATCTTTGTGTAACTGCACTTCTAGAATGCAGTTTGCTGACACCTGTATATTCGTGTATTCTTCTGCATTAGTTTATTTCCTGATGCATCTGAAAGTTAAGTTTTCACTAGCTGCTCAGTAAGTGCCTGTTCTTGTATATGTGTATGCAGGATATTAACTGGTAATTGGATTTTTAGAATTACAAGTCTTGTTCATTAGCTTAAACGATAGTTACTGAGAAATTTATTCTTAAATATTGTGAACAAATTCGCAATATATCTACATATAAAGATATGAAAGTGTATGTGACAGACCACTATTTTATCAGGAAAGAACTGTGAAACCTAAAAGGTGGCTGTGATCAGGAAGCGTGATTTGTTAAACCTGGAGCAGGCTTCCTGGAGAGGTGGCTGGTGCCCCAAGCCGGTCTGTGAGTCATTTGGACAATGCCCTTACATGCTTTGTAGCTTTTGGTCAGGCGGTTGAACCAGATGATTATTGTATGTCCCTTTCAACTGAAATGATCTATTCTTAGTTATCCTCTGAAGTAGACTGCAAATTGGTGCTTTTTCCCCATCTACATTATAGCCATTTAGATACATGGCCGCTGTGGCTGCCTCCTGTTTTTCAAGTGGCAATATATCTAGTGGAAACAATGTTACTTTTAAATGTTAGTGCACTGCCATGTTCTGGAAGCTCCAGAAGTAATTCATGTAATAGTAGTTGGAGGCATTTAATTTAGAATAATTTTAAGGAACTTTTCAAATTCCATTTTATGGCAGATTTTGAAATTGAGACACAACTTGTGAATATAAAAAATTACACCATATTGAATGAAAATGCTTAGAATCTCATCCCATTTTGAGGAAATGAGATTTCCCATACTCTCTGTACTATATGTACTCCTTGCAGTCTTTACTAATAGCAAGATAAAAGCTACATTTTCACAAGGAATATTAAAACCTCAAATGAAGACTGCAGAAATACCAAACAATTCAATCCTTATCTGGTACAAATTGTACTAAAATTGTATATTACAGAAGTTACATCCACGGTTATGTGCTAATTGTTTAAATAAAGGATTTCATTGGTTAAGCTTTGGAATATCTTGCACAAATGAAATATGTGCTTTTTTCAGCATATGTGAATTTTACATCCAGTTATTGAGGCAATTACAATCCAGACACCTCAGGTTAATGGTTACATGCAAGTGCAGTGTTAGTCCTGCATTTCGCCTGCATTTCATGTACTTGAATGGGGCTTGGTTTGCTATTTGCAAAAGTAATTGCTGTTATTTGACCTGTAGGAAAACGAGTTTGTTGTGTTAAGTGCTCACTCAATTATTCAGTAGTTGGAAGCTTCAGCAAATGGCAAAAGGTTGAACATGCTAAAGACAGAAGAGGGAATTAGCGTGTTACATTGCTCCATTCTTTTCAAGATTACATTTCTTTGAGGCACTCTGAAAGTTTGAACTGCTCTCCTCCAAAACAGTATTTAGTCTGTAACTGAAGTGTGAACATCTCACCAGCCAGCCCTAGCCTGTGGAATTGTGTAGAGAAATGGGAATGTATTTCTATTACACCTACTATACTGGTAGAGACCCATATTACTGGCTTGACAGTGGCTAGTTGATTATTTTACCCTAATAGTCAAGATGCAAAAAACTAAAAAGGTAAATGGTCAACACAGATTCTGATTTTATTTTTAAATTCTTAACTTTTTAATGATCTAATACCTCATCATCTAACTGTGAATGAATATAGGCGTTGCATGAATATAGGTGAGCTCCTCTGCCTGTAGCAGGCTGCCACTGGTGCACAGCATTCCTCTTCAGGCCCCTCTTCTAGAAAAGTTCCAAAACATGTTCAAGAGCAATGCAGGGGTAGTGGGTAGAGGGCAAGAGGATCTACCTCACCAGTGGGAGAGCTGGAGGCAGTGGATAAAGGAACGTTAGATTTTACGTTTGAGAAAATTAATGTTTTCCTTGGAAAATGTCCATTGAAAAAAAAAGATGGAGCTGGGACATAGAAATAGGTCCTTAAGTACCATGCTGATCCTTAAGTACCACATACTAGCCTTGATTCTTTAAGGGCTTAATCCAAACCAAGAAATGCTGAAAAGGTTGAAATAAAAACTAGGACAATTTTTAGGCTTGTGTTGTACATTGCCGGATACCACAAAGTAGTCTTAAATCTCTAGATTAATAAAATTACTTGCTTTGCATAATCACAAATGACATATATGTCTTGTAGTAAGTCTGTTAAAAAGGGTGAAGTGCAATGTAATTTGTGGATTAAATTTTGCCCTTGAATGTTTGAAGCTCGTTATAGGGAATCACGTTGTATATTCTAGGAAGAAATTTGATGCTGTTATTATGAACTGGTCTTTCACAAAGCTGATACAGTAGTGACTTAAATTTCCTGTTGGAACATCACGTTTAAAGTTACTCTTTCAGCAAAACAGGTGGAATTTCTCATTGTCACAGGCATGGGAAGGCAAGGTCAGATGTTTAAGTATAGCTGGTCAGACTAGGTAGCCCCTGTATAATCTTTGAGAATGGAGGGGTGACATACATATATACCAGTTGTTCCCTAGAATGACAGTATACTTAAGCTCATTCTGTAGGTGCTGGATCTGTGGTGGAGACACTCTTGTATCTTAGCCTTCACGAGGGTAACACCTACTTCTTGAGTGAAAGTAGTCAGAATAGGAATACAGCCAGTTACAAACTGATAATCTGTTCTAAACTTTGTGTTTTCCTTCAAGGACAAAAATACAGTATTAATGTCAATCCTCTAATGCTTGTCCACTAATCACTGCCTGGTCCTGTGTCTGTAATAGGAAAACCAAGAAATGTAAGACAACTGTGTGATGGTGGGTCCTGGAGGCGGTATATGCCTTCTCTGGTTATGGGCTTTCCCCATCCCTGTGGCATCCCTGAGCCAGGGCTGCCAGGATGTTTGCCTGAGAGTAGTGATCCAAGAAATGCAAACAGATGCCTGCAAGGAGATGTAGATGCTTTGCCCTCTGGCTCTGAGGGCTTCATAAAAACTCTCCATTGAGAGAGAGACACAATAAGCATTGGCCAATAGTGGTTTTTCTTTTCCTTCATTTTTAAGAAATCCTACCAATCTCCAGCCTCCTAACATCAGTGGTACCAAGATTTCTGAGTTTTCAGATGTTACTATCAGACTGCTTGTGTTGATTTATCAAATATGTAACACTGACTTGAAGTCCAGATGTGGTCAGTGGCTTCTTATGTATCAGATGATTATGTAGAAAATATTTTGTTGTTTGAGTCATAACATTTGCAAATAAGGAATAGCTTTTCTTTCCTTAGCAAAATATTTTGCTTTTCAAGGTCTTTGGTTATTGGAAGTGCATGTATGGATAATGGATAAGTCTAATGGATAAGTACCCTGTTTGCTTTCGTCTTTTGATGTTGCTTTGTTGATTAGTGCTGACAGGCTTGTACTAAACACTTAAGTGGGATTACCATTTACTTGTGCACTTACCTCATGCTGTATACAGTTACTGAGGTCAGTCTAGGTCACTTCTCCTGAGTAATAGTTGTCACTGGGATTTTGGGTGACAGGGGGAAGGGAGAGAGCATTCACATTGGCTACATCTAGGAATTCGTTTTGTGTTTTAACATGGGGTGGATGTGCAAAACGCTTTTTACAAGGCTAAGCCTTGTCCTGCCTGCTTACAGCTTTTCACTTTGAGCTTTTAAAAATTATTTTGGGTCTTGTTCTTGAATAACTACAAGGTGATGCCTTCTGTGGGTGGCAAAGCCATGGATTAATTTTACTTAACTTTCACAAAGAAAGGATTTATACTTGAGATTCACTCTGTGAGTTTTGGTTGGGGGGTCTCGTCTTACTGAAGAGCAGGCAGGCAGCTGTACTCTGTAGACATACAAACCAAGATTCATTTGTTCTTTTCCACTCAGTGACCAAGGATAAAAGGTGTTTGCAGGAGATGGGAGGTATAGACTGAGTTCTGACTCTTCAGTGGGAGTTGAATCCTTTTTGTTGTATTGTAACAGGTGCTGAGGAACCTGAAAAATTACTCTTGTTGTCAAAAAAGGATGAAATAAAGCTGGGAGATGTCTTTTTTGGACTTCACAGTGGAGGAAAATACTAAAATACAAGAGTTTACTTTCCTGCAATTAGAAGTAGGGCAGTGTCAGACTCCTTACTTTGTGTCCACAAAAGCCTTAACGACCCTACAGTTACTACAGGTGCTTTTTAAAGGTGAAGAAAGGTGCTCTGCTCCCAAAAAGCTGTGAGAAAGTGGCAGTAGGATACGTCCCTGTCCCTGAAGGTGTGTTGGGTCAGTGTGTCTTACTGCAAGGCTTAGAGGTATTCTTCGTAGCATGGACACCCTGCCTCCTGATTTTGAGTTCAGTGTTATTTCTGGGCATTGTTATTTCTATAATCAGTCATTTCTTTGGTCAGCTATCTTTTAACTGAATAGTTTGCAGAAAGATTCTGAAAATTGTGTATGCCAGGTATAATTAGGATTAATTTTCTGTAAACCTGGATTTTGTGGAATCCTTTTAACCTGGGCAGGATACTGCTCCAGCTCGAAAGCAGTACAGACACCGGGGTCCAGTCTGCCATGTTTGCCATTAAAAAAAAAGTTTTCCTGCAAAACTGGTTTGAATTCTCTCATTTTAATCGATTTTGTTCAGGAGTGAGAGGAAGGGGGATGCTCTGTTAGGGCTCTTGGAGGCTGGGGTGTTGCAGGAGTATGGAATCTGGAAAGCAGCAACAGGACAGGCAGTGCACAGGTGCGGTACAGGACATACTTATTTTAGGCCTCCTGCAGATGAGTCAGTGTTTCTCAGCACTTTCATTAAAAATTTTCATGTGCTTTAGAATGGGAATGTTACAGAAATGGTATAATTAATACCTGATGCAAAAGGATGCTCTTTGTTGCCTACCACTGTGCTTCATGGGGGAAAAGGAAACGCTTTCAGAGCTGCTTCTGTGGCTCTCGTGTTACGCACCAAAATAAAAGCTGTGAATCCTTAAGTAAACAAAGAGCAAGGAGGTTTAAAATGGAGGTCTGATGCTTTAAAAAAATGCAGCACAGTATAACGAATCCTTATTTTATTAAAGGGTCTTTATTCCAATGCACACAAGCAACTTAACAAAGGCACTGTCAGGAGCTAATAAATACATGCAGAGTGCCAGTCTGCCCTCTGTGTCTGTCTTGTGCTATTCTTTGTCTTGTCTGAAAGGCAACATGCTGCTTCGAGACTAGGTTTCACCCTCTGCCTTTGCAGTGTGTGTGCTGTCTGAATGACACAAGTGCCCAGATGTGAGTGTGGTTTGGGCCCTCCTGGAGGAGAGCACCAGAGCTGGGGTCCTCTTTTGAAAAACAGTGTCTCTGCGGTTTATTTGTTATTCCCTTGTTCGACATCAGCATACTATAATAAAGTGTACCTTGAGAAATAAATATTCAAACATAATACATTTATTAGTCTATTATTTTTTTTAAATATGGTGTCTTACCCTTAATTTACTAAATCCTGATCTAGAGGCTTTGGTATTTAAGTCAGTATATGCACTTAAGGCAACAGAGTATCTTGAAGTAAGAGGCTAAGTCTAGGTCTCTAAACTGGAATGCAGGAAAGCAACTTCACCTAGTGGTACGTAAACTTTGGCCCTAGTGGAAGTGAAAACTAAATTAAAAACAGCAACAGCAAACCCAAACCTGCTAATTTTGAAAAAGCAAAGTACATGATTTTTCTATGCTTAATTATATTTTTGTGACATTATGTGTGTTACATCGTAATGAGTTTAGGCAGCCAAAGTAGAAACTGGAATGCTATAGTAGTGTATGAAGAATATATTCCTACTATTCTAAAATAGTTTCTTAAGTGATCTGTTTTTTTTCTGCTTCCCTGTAGATTAAAGCAAAAAATTATGACAAAGTGGAGAAGGTGAGTCCTATCAATATGTAATGTATCTCTATAGAAAGAACATGTATCTTGTGATTAAGCTAAAGCAGATTGAAAAGAACTATGGTGTTGCCGAATGCTCTATTAAAAACACAGCTAAGTATCACTAAAATCAATTTGTCGTTGCTACCAAGCCGTAATCAGTGAAATGCGCAGAGGAATTTTTCTGCTTAATTCTCTCCAGCTCCCTTGCATAGCACAGATATGCTTTAGTCCAAAGGATAAGTAGTTTAACTTACTCTTTCTTACAAATCTTACGCATAATTACAAAGATTTTTTTAATTCATACTGTATAGCTTTGAAAGTAGAAACCTGATTTCGATATCTGGAATCCTGATCACGTCTTCTTGATGTATTAAACAGTTATTTCAGCGATGCCTTATGAAGGTTTTACACATTGATTTATGGAAATGTTACCTTTCCTATGTTCGAGAAACCAAGGGGAAGCTCCCTAGTTACAAGTAAGTTAACAGATTCGCTCTGAATTATTTTAGTTTTATGGTGAATCTCTTCTTGATTATTGACTAGGGGGTGGGGAGGAGCCTGGATGGCAAACCTGCCTGGGGATCTTCTGGTAAAGTGTTGGGGGGATAATAGATAATCTGCATTTAGAAAACATTTCTTTAAAGTTTCTTTACTTGAGTTTGCTGGGTAAAATTGGTTCCATAGTCTGGATCCATATGACAAGGTGGGAGGGACAAGAGCGGGGAACAGCTGGCATATCCATGCTGGTTCCCTGCAGATGAGATCGGTGCTTGAGCTAGTCTGAAGCACACTTCTTCCTCAGTCAGGTCCTTTTGCTGTCCTTCCCCTTAGTGTCCTGTTTAGAGTCTTTACAAAAACTCATCGATTCCAGCTGAGGTCCTGTATTTAACTAGCAGTAGTGCTCAGTTCTGTAATTAGAGAAAGTTTCAGAATGCATAAAAAGGCATTAAAAATCAGGGTATCAGAATTTTAGGGTGCAATAATCTTTATCACTTTTCAGTTCTACACTGTGCTTGTTTGTAATCCTGTTTGAGGTTTCAAAAAATACCAGTGCCTCTCAGAATCTATAAACAGCTTCTTCCCCAGCCCACCATAATTTGTGTGTACTATAAATGGCAAGGCAACTGTGCATCAACAGAGAAAAAAAGAAGGGATTTTTAAATTTAGTTTTACAAGACTGTTCTGAAAAAGTGCCAGCACACACCCTCAAACTTCTGATCCACTTGAAATTTCCTCTTTTATTCCTGGAGGTATGGTTAAGGAGGTAGCCAGGTACTGAAAGATGTCTGAGTCAAACTGGAAGAAAAGTGGGAGAGAGAAAAAGCTGTTTTCATTGAAACTTGACTAAGGAAGTACTCTGTGAATGTTTTAATATGGGGGAAAATACTTTGGATTTGGTGGGATAAGAGATAACGTGAAAGTTTTGGGGCGGTTTCAACACAGGGGAGACCACAGCCTTGTGTGTTCCTGCAGAATTACAATGGGGCTTGTGGAATTCTGAGAAGAAAAGAAACCATGGGTACATCTGTCAGCTGAGATGATCCAAAAAGCAGTTGGTTTCTGTCTTCTCCACTTCACATAGTATATATGGATTTCCACTTCCTTGAGGGACAGTTTCTCAGGGGCTGTTAGGATGCTAGATGGCCACCAGTAGGTCTACATCATTTTCTTCAATTAAAAATGAATAAATGCAGAATTTAAAGCTACCTGAATGCCAGTTTTTACTCTCAGCCGTTGAATGATTCTTTTCATGCCTCAAAGTTTGGTTAGAATTTGCTGCACAAAAGAAAGCTCTAAATAAAGATTTTTCAAACTACTAAACGCTTGCTCTATGGTCTTTGTGGTTTGTTGTTTTTTTTTCCTCAGAGAAAAAATGGCTCAGGCATATGATTTTGCTCTGGATAAGATTGGCATGGAAATCATGTCATACCAGGTATGTTTTTTTATCAAAACACATTTAATATCTACCTTTATAACAAGTACAATTAAAAATTGCTTTCATTATATTTTTTTCTCACATAGATCTGGGTGGATTACATCAATTTTTTGAAAGGCGTGTAAGTACCTTAAAAGACTTTTTTGAAGCTCAGTTACTGTAATGTTGATGTTCGTGCTAATTATGATCTGTAATAGCTGACGTTCATCTCTCTCCCCACTATTTAGAGAAGCAGTAGGATCTTATGCAGAAAACCAGAGGATAACAGCTGTCCGTAGGGTTTACCAGCGTGGCTGTGTGAATCCAATGATAAACATAGAACAGCTCTGGAGAGATTATAACAAATATGAAGAGGTAATCAAGAACATGATCTTTTTCTTTTTTTTTGTGACATTAAGAAAGAAATAATAATCGTATCATCAAGTATGGTACCCAAACTATGTCCACTAAATAGTTGTATGTAAAAGCGATGACCAGCAGTATAAACATGGTTTGAGTGTTCAGCATGTACCAAGGCCTGTGCTAAAACTCTGCAGGTACCTGAGTGAATTTTTTGATTTGTTGTAAACACTTTCCATTGGGTACATTTAACTGGCCCGTGTCACTGGTGGCCCAATGGATTTGCCAGTGGATTAGAAATCATGGCATTCAGTGATAGAGAATATATTTAAAGGAAGCTAAAGCAAATCAGCTGGCAGTGAGGGCTTGCTTCCCCAAGGAGGCACTCCCCTTCTTCAGTTACAGTTGAACGGGATAGAATGGCATTCAGCTGTGATGCTTTGGACTTCCTTCACAGTAGTAAGTTACATGGGCTCAAGTACATATTAAATGCTCCTCACCATTCTTCACCTGAAGCCATTACAGCATCAATTCAGGTGAGTCTGCTACCACATTGTCTTCAACAAGTGTAACCTCAACTCACTGGCCTTGCAGGCCAATTTGTAGCTGCACCTTTACAGTGTGTTTGTAAACACATTTAGTAGCAGCTTGTTAAACTATCCCAGTCAGCAGATGTGAGAAGGCAGAACCAAGGGTGGATGCACTTATGCTCAGCACTGTCAAGCAGAGATGCTCATACAGCACTCCCTTGTCCTGCCTATTGCGCTTAGGCTTGCAGGGGCCGGCATGCTATGGGTCAGCTGTGCACTGAGCAGGAAAGAATCCCCAGTTTCACTTTCCTTCTTGCCCAGTAGTTGTAGGTTTAGTGACCTCTGACATTAATAGGGCCACTGTACTAAGCCAGTGGGAGTACCTCGGGGCATCCACAGCCATGAGCGTGTACTGTAATCATGAATCCCGTTGTATTCGGGTGTACCACAGGTAACCTGCTGACCACCAGGGAAGGTAACCAGTGACGTGCTTTCTCCTAAGTATGAAAACATGCGGTACAACCTCCCTGTAAATCTCTTCCCCTCCCACACAGCAAATGAAGGTTGTCACTGCTGATCCCTACTACTTTCATTAATATGTAGGCAGACTGCCAAAATGATAGCTGAAACCTGTCCTACATTTGTCCTGTACCTTCTCTGAGCTGAAGCAGCTCTGGCTGACAGTGGTAGTGCACACCTTGGGCTGTTCAGAAGTGCAGTAAGCCAGGGGCTAGTGCTCTGCTTGGACACAGGTTTCTGCACATCGTGTTCTGGTCAGCCTGGCCTCAAGCGAAAGGGTTGCTGCTCACAGGTGTGCTGGCACAGGAAAGGAACTGCTCCTCACCAGAAGGGCTCTTTGAGGGGTCACTTATTCCCCACATCAGTAGCCTAGCAACACAGAGATCATGTGCAGCTCTCGGTATGAAAGGTTACTGGCTATTTGTTGCAATTAAAACACTCAAGCTTCCCTTTAGCTCAGGGGGTAGCCACCAGGTAGCAATGTCAGCCTGTCAGCCACCAGTATCTTTAATTAGACAAATGGTCAAAAGTGGTAGCACCCCGGTGAGACAGAGAAGTGACAATCTTTGGCTCACGAAGCTGTGTCTCATGAGGCTGGGAGCACTTCCTGGGAGAACAAGCTGTGTCCTCAGCGTGCTCCTGGGTTAAATGGGGCATTGCTGCCTTTGTGTGCTAACTGGCCCAGATAGCTATCCCAGACAGTACTCTGCGCGAGTCCAGGTGGTACCTCTGCTTCTGTAGTGGGTACCTGGCTCAGCTGTCTGTTTGGAACACGACTGAAAGCTGCACTCCCCTTCCTCAGAGTCCTGGCAAGCCGCACCAGCAAACTCCCCCCAGCTGCAGGCATGAACAGAAGGAGGGTGGTTGCTTATCCTGCTGAAAGAACAGTGCTTTGGGATGTTGTTCATGCCTGGGACCCCATGACCAGGCCTGCATTGCTGATGCTGAGCTGTGAGGTGTGCCTGGGCCGGCCTGCCTGCCCCAAACCCCCTACTGCTCTTGCTCAGCGGCATGGCTGAGAATGCAGTCCTGTAGGGGTGTCATTTTTTGCAGTGGTGCATCTCAAGTTTCTCAGCTGACAGAGGTACACACCTGGCAGGTGTGAAAGCTGTCAATTACTTCAGGAATAGGGGAGAAGCTTTGAGCTGGGAGGTCAATCTGTTACTGCTTGCCAAAGAACACTGAATTGCTCATACGCTGTCTCAGTCTCCATGGGCTGAGCAGCAAGGCAGGGAGCTTTACTGACTAGACACAGACTGACAGCCTGTGATTGAAAAGGAAAAATGTAAATCACAAATAGCTTCTTTCCACTTTCTCCCCCAGCAGATTTATGTAAATTTCATTGTGTTTTTGAAAGCTGTAAGTGAATAAAAATCTACAGGAGTTGCTTTATGTCAGTTGGATTTTTAGTAGTGAGTTAATTTTAATGAGTAAGTTTTTGCTCGTATGTCTGAGAAATGCAGTACCTTTCACAGTAGTATTCTAGAATAACTTTGTCCTTCTTGCTCACTTTTGCATCCCCTTTAAAGCCCTTTTCTGTATGAAATGAGATTCAGTATTTCTAAAGTGAAATTGCACATTCCCAGTTGCTCTTTTTACCCCTCTCCAGGGCATCAATATTCACTTAGCTAAGAAGATGATTGAAGACAGGAGTAGAGATTATATGAATGCACGACGCGTAGCAAAGGTAAAGCCTTGTGTTAACTTTCCTACAAACAAGCACTAAACTTGGGTCTTATTTTCAAATAAAAGCATGTGTTAGACCAATGAGGTTGCTGTGCTATAATATTTGTATCAGTTTTATAAAGCATAACCCGAAATAAGTGTTTAAAGTGTTTAAATCTGTTGTTAGAAACATTGCTCCTTCACTGTTTCAGGAATATGAGACAGTGATGAAAGGTCTGGACCGCAATGCTCCCTCTGTCCCCCCACAAAATACCCCCCAAGAGGCTCAGCAGGTAGACATGTGGAAGAAGTACATCCAGTGGGAAAAGAGCAATCCGCTGCGTACAGAAGATCAAACTCTCATAACAAAAAGAGGTAATTAGATACTGTGCTAGGACATGTAGAATTGTATTTGTTAGCTCCATTAATGACCTCCAGCATAATTAATGGTGTGATTTAGCATTTGGAGCAGAAGTTGATCAAGTTTCTTGAACTGGGGGGTGCTGTGGTCATGTGTCACTGAACTTTCACTGGAGGTCAGGAAGTGGTGGATCACAGCCTGATTCTATGGCTGGTGTTCTTGAATAAGTTCTGCTAGGAGGAGACAGGTTTTAGCTGCTGATTGTGATTAATAGAATTCCTTACAATGATTACAGTTTCATATTGAATTCCAAGCCAATTTAGTGTTAGTATTGTCCAATTTATTTGCTGTTTTTTGTATTTCATCCTTCCACTGTGCAAAATGATACCATTTCTGCCATAATACAAGGGGTATTTCTTATCTTTTCCCCACAGTTATGTTTGCCTATGAGCAATGCCTTTTGGTTCTGGGACATCACCCAGATATCTGGTATGAAGCTGCACAGTACCTCGAGCAATCTAGTAAACTGCTAGCTGAAAAAGGGGTAAGCAGATTGACACTGGTTTTCTTTCTTCCCTCATTGCTTCAATGTGGTGTACTGTTAATTTTTCCACAAATAATTAAGAACTAACTAGGGGGGTGTGAAAAATACTTAGCACCATGAGCTGTCCAGAATTTAAAAATATTTGCATTTGAGATAAGAATTACGAAAAACTGTTTCATTGTTGGCCAGGTTTAGGTCTGGGGGGTGGGGTTTGGCCTGACTTTGTGATTCATTAGGTACTGGGGAGATGTTACCTCTTTATTGGAGCACTGCATGGAAGTTCACTGGGACTTCTCACACATAGAAGATATTCCATAGGTTGGCCTGCATTGTCATAGATGCTAAACAATTACATTATACTTATTTTATAACAGGACATGAACAATGCTAAACTTTTCAGTGATGAGGCCGCTAATATTTATGAAAGAGCGATCAGCACTTTATTAAAGAAGAATATGCTTCTTTATTTTGCATATGCAGATTATGAAGAGGTGAGCAAAAACAGTGATGTACTGACGTTAAAACCCAAAGACATCTCCCATCGATAATATCATTTATTTGAAACATACTGAATGCACAAAAGTCTACAGAAGTAACTTACTGATTCTTCTAGCCTTAATCTCCTTCAGTGTTTCTGATACTTGGCTGACAAAATAGAGAGAAAAAATCCATAGTATTCAATACAAAAATTTTGAAAATCTACTGTCTTTCCACTTAAATATTAACTATATTTCTAAACTTGCTATGAGCTTGAAAGCTTAATAGGTTTCTTCACTTTTAAAATGGGGATAAAGGACACCTTTCGTGTCTAATTTTGGGGGGTTTAATGTTTGTCTCTGCATGGCTGTGGTGGAGGATGGGAGGTTCTCTTGAGAAATCGCTTTACCCAGGCTGCCACCTTGCTGCACAGCCTCGCTAATGAATAATTATGCCCTGACATTGGTTGAGTTTGCACATGAGCCACCATGAATAAAGTCCGTTTTCCACTGATCAGATAAGGACTGTGGAGTTCTCTGCAGGATATATTTTTCCCACTTTTCGTAACATGGAAGAGTCTTTGCAGGAGGATCCTGAGGACAGCAGCAAAAAAACCAACAACCAAACAACCCAAATCTTTGACTTTTAAAGAAAAAGCTTTCTTTGGCTTTCAGTGCAGCTATTTAGGGTTTTTAAGGTTCCACAATAAACCTTGGAGGGCTGCAGCTGGCAGGGAACAGAATGGATTATTTGAAATGTGAATGTTGGAGAGGAAGGAACGGGGTTTTCCTAGCTGTCTGCATGTTACTTTTAGATAGAGGTAAAAGAAACAGTCTTATTATCCCAAACACCTACAATCCCAGTTCCGTTGCAGTATTACTAAAGTGTAGAAAAAGACATCAGAAACTCTTGAAAACCATGTATGTAAGCACTAGTGAGAAATTAATGTGGGAAGTAAAGTGACTGCACAAGAGAAAATGCAGCCTGGAATAAAGGGACTGACTTCGTGTTCAACTGGGGGGAAAAGGGAACAGAAATATTGCAGGTTTTCCTTCAGATTGATTTTTGCATTCTCACAGGTGATTTGTAATAGTATTACCAAACGGTCTGTATTTCCTTTGTATTTACTTAGAGTCGTATGAAGTATGAGAAAGTGCACAGCATATATAACCGGCTCCTGGCTATTGAAGACATTGATCCCACTCTGGTAAGATGAGGGTAGCGTAGAGTTTTTCCACATTTACACTAATAGTCACTTGAGTGCACACAAATAATGGGGAAGTACTTGCAGGAGTTCACTGGGTCATGGGGTGGTTGAGCAGATGTGCTGAGATGACAGAATTAGATTAACATTTCAGCAAGGGTGATTTACTGTAGCCTTTAACCCACTTAGATGCACCAAGTCATGCAGTTTTGTCCTCTCTCTTTTGGAAAATCTTTTAAGACAAGCAACGAAGATATGCAATATTAAAGATTTCATGATACAGCTCATAAAAATTAGTGTGTGTTTTGTTGGCTCAAATAAAATTGTGCTTTGCCTCCCCTGAACTGATTAAAAGCACATTGCTTTTGCCCATTGTCCTCCCTATGCTGAAATGCATCATCCTATGTACATGTAGCTTGCATATAAATTTGTAATGCACCATATTAGTATCAAGGAGTATTGCTATACAGCTGCTTAAGTTCTGTAATAAACAACATTGTCTGTAGTGCCAGCTGTGGTAGCACAGAACAAATGGTGTGAGAAGTGACCTGCCCTCAGAAAGTCATTCAGTTTATAAATAGACATGACAATGCATGAGAAGGAAAAAGAAGGTCCAGGGTCTAAAATTAAACAACGGGTAAGTGTCAGAGGAAAGGTATCCCTTTACTGACACTTTCTAGTCATTGAAGACACATCACAATGCTTCCCAAGTGCATGTTTTCTGAGAAACTGGTTCCTCCTATTTGAAAATGCTCCTATTTGTGATCTAGTTCATAGTGGAGGAAAGTTAAATCCCAAAGAAATGCAGATCACAAATTGGCAACTGAATTAAACAGCACATTCATTATTTCCTTGATCAGGTATAAATATCTGTAGGACGGTTTGTGTCTTTGATTGTATAATGTACAGTAAAATGCTTAATCAGGCATTTGGGCTGTTCTTTAGCTTTATGGATGTCTTAACTTCATTGGGAAGTTACAGTTTTTGCAGTAAGCCTCTAGTTTCCTGAAGGCACCAGTTTATGTAAATTACATTCATCTCCCCTTCCCTGGAAAAATCTGTGTATGAACTGTTGGCATTTCAGGGCATCAGTCTTCGGTATATTCCATTTAAAAAAAAAAACAAACAAAAAAGTGTATAAAAAGCTTTGCCTCAGAATTTCTAGCAGAACGCCACAGAGGCACAATAGAGTCTTGTTTCTGTTACAACTTTTTAGTTGTGTTTTGTGAGGAAAGATTATTTCAGCTATGGTAAAGAACTCTTTTATATTCTAGTAGTCTTTGTCAGGACTGATGCTATATAAACATTAATATGCACCTTAGGTCTATATCCAATATATGAAATTTGCAAGGAGAGCAGAAGGCATAAAATCTGGAAGAATGATATTTAAGAAAGCAAGAGAGGATACCCGGACCCGCCATCACGTCTATGTTACAGCAGCTTTAATGGAGTATTATTGTAGTAAGGTAATCATAGATACTCAGTTTGATACTAAAGCAGTGTCAGGAAGGGTGTGTAGCTCACTGAAGCCGGCAATGTTTTTCTTCTTAAATGTTTGCAGGATAAGTCTGTGGCCTTTAAGATTTTTGAGCTAGGACTGAAAAAATACGGGGACATTCCAGAATATGTACTGGCATATATCGACTACCTTTCTCATCTTAATGGTAAGTTTTATGCTTTGAGAGGTCCCTTGAAGCATTCATCTGTCTTCTCTGTGAGTTTAAAGGCCAAGGTTTTATAATTTAGTTTACATTTTATATTTTAGTTTTAATTCTTCTTGACAAGCAATGAAACCTCTTCATGAAACTCAGCAATTAATTTGAAAACCAAACCTGCTGGTTTGTCCTTATTGAAGTTCCAGAAGTACAGATCTTGAATTAGATCTTGACTCTGCCGAATAGAGGAGAGTGAACTTTCCAAACTGTAACTCACTGCTTGCAGTGCAGCAGTTTGACAGCATCTATTGTGAACAGTGAGAAGGACACCGAGAAATCTAAATGCTGAGGAAAAAGTTCGGAAGAGAAGTGATGGATTAGTTGGTCCTGATTAGAATTAATGTAAATTTGTTCTCCTCAAATAGATGAGATGAGCAGGATGTAAAAGCAGTATGGCAAATATCAGTTCTACTTGGAAGTTGCTAGGGACCTGGTTTGGATGCAAAGAGCAGGGCATGGGCACAGCAGCAGCTGTGCAGGGGGTGGTGGAGGTGGTGGAAGGTCTCTGCGTGGAATTCCGTGATGCAAGAGTTCACAGTGATGTTCTAAGAAGCCTGCGCTGCTGTGGGGAGCTGGGGCTGGTAAAGACCTTTGTGTGGAACTGCCCTGGTCCTCGTTTCATGGGGAGTTAGAGAAGAGTGGTTCATCCCAGTCTTTTCCTCTGCCTAGCTCAGGTTTGTGAGCTGGCCTCCATGCGGCTGGAGTGAGCAGTGGCTGCAGGTAGCTCTGCTGCAGGATCTTCTGGACCTTCTGGTGCATTCTGCAGGCACCAGGCACATGAGTCTCCCTTGTCAGCCTGCAGGACCTTTGTTTTTTCAGGCTCTGAAAGTTTGAACAGATTGAAAGCTTTTTCTTTTTTTTTTTTTTTTTTTCTGTGAGCCATAAACAGAGCCTTTTGCAAGTCAAAGTGTATTGCATTTTGTGAGGAATTATTTGAGGTCTACATGAGTATTTGCAACGCCTTTCCATAGACTGCCTTTGGGAAAAATTACCTTAAGATTTGCCAGTGTATTGCTGTGTGTCAGCAACCCAGCTGACTTTACTGAAAAACAAGAAAATTCGTCTCTGAGCACCTGTAAATGTAAGAAATGGCAAAACATGCAGAGACAGAGCGGAAGCCAGCAGGTTTAAGACCAAAACCACCAACCAGGTCCCATACTTTCGGGAGGACTTCCAAGGAGTATAGAAGTGGATTACTATTGTCCTCATTTAAAAGGGGAGTAATGAATTGAAATGCCAAATTTTAAATTACCAAGACAAGCCGCTGTAATTACAGAAAATGGGAAAAAAAACCAGAGATCCTGAAAAAATGGCAAGGAATAGCTGTGCTGTTATAAAAAAACCTGTGGTAGGATGGGTTTGTGGATACCAACAAAAATAGACTTTCAAATAACAAATTCACAGTAGAATTTAACGCTGGTAAAGTTTTATGTAGGCCTTCAGACTTTCTTCCTACTTTACTGAACTTCAAATCCAGGTATCAGAATGTCAGCCTTATATTTAATCCAATGTATGCATTTCTTTGAATGGACATGATTTTAAATTGCCTTTAATATATTATATTCAGCTTGATTTTTCTTTTTTCTCTATTTTTAAAGAGGACAATAATACAAGAGTTTTGTTTGAACGCGTTTTAACTTCAGGGAGCCTTCCACCGGAGAAATCTGGGTACGTCTGCAAAAGCAGTTTCACTACACTAAAAAACATACATAACCCCTTTCAATTACAAACATCCCAAAGAAATTAGAAACATGAACGGCAGGACACAATTGGGTGCAGACGTTCCTTCCCTTCTTCATGCTGTGTAAAATAGCAAGTACTGTGACAGATTTGTGGAAGTTCCTATTCTACTTGCAGAGAAATTCATCAATTTATTGACTTTAAAACCTCATTGACACGATTGTTGAGGATAGAGTGCAAAAGCCTCCTGCACACTAAGGATGCAGTGGTCTGAGCAGGTGGCATGGCTATTGACGTGTATCACTCACCAGAGATGCTTTAAGTAGATGGGGAGAGGGAGTCAAGAACATCATCTCTGTTAGAGAAGGCAAGTCAGGAATTTATTGAGGCGAATCTGAATGACTCCCAGACAGCTGAACACAAAACAGGGAAAGACCCAGGAAAGACCTGGATTAACCACTCATCGCCAGACTTTCATTACTACTTGTTAAACTTATTTCTCTGAAAAAATGTTTACCAAACTTAGCAGTCCAAGTGTTCACCAGTATTCTGGTAGATGCAGGCAGCAAAACTAAGGAATTGGATGTCGCACTGCTGTGCACATTCACTCTGTACTTCAGTTCTTACCTTTCATGAGAAGTACTTTTATGTCCATTTTAAAAGTGAAAAAAACCCTAGAATTTGAAAGGTGAATCTTCTTTGAAGGTGAACTCCAAAGCTAAAATAGAAGTTGAATCAAGTCCAGAAACATGGCCAGATGTTGCTTTAGTTGAGATTTTCCACAGAGAAATGAGCAATAACTATATATATTTTGGGCTGTGTAAAATTCCAAAGTGCTGCTGTTGTGCTAGAGGGCATTGCTCTTGCCTGCTACACTATGCTATTCTGTGCAGATGAACTAAATCACAATCTGTATTGAAAAGTCCCTCACATAGC
Source organism: Pezoporus wallicus (assembly GCF_028554395.1). Classification (NCBI taxonomy): domain Eukaryota; kingdom Metazoa; phylum Chordata; class Aves; order Psittaciformes; family Psittacidae; genus Pezoporus; species Pezoporus wallicus. The sequence goes on from NW_026638491.1 coordinate 2,508,393, forward strand.
AGGATCAGAATGCAGTTCTGTGTAGCAGGATGAAAGAAGTCTATTCGTGCATCTTGCGCTGATGGTGATAGCTTACCTCAAAGGCAGAAGTCACACCAGTAGTCTTTTCTTTACCATAACCAAGTCCTTTATAGTCCATTTCAATAGATTGAAAGTCTTACAGAAACTTATAGGGCCCTGGGAAGGTAACACATCTTACAGATACATCTGAACAAAATAATAGAAGTACTCACATGTTCCCTGATTGCCTACTTTGAATCTTTCCTCTCATGTGTTTTTTAAGTGGGCTGTGATCAGTGATTCTTCCTCCTTCAGCAGCTGTCTCTCTGTTTTACAGGGAAATCTGGGCTCGGTTTTTAGCTTTTGAAAGTAATATTGGTGATCTGGCCAGTATACTGAAAGTGGAAAAACGGAGGTTTACAGCATTCAAGGAAGAATATGAGGGTAAAGAAACAGCTCTGCTAGTAGACAGGTACAAGTTCATGGATTTGTACCCTTGCTCTACTAGTGAACTGAAGGCTCTTGGATATAAGGTAAAGTGGATAAGAACACTTAATTCTACTGTTGCTCTTTTCAGTCCTGGCAAACTTAAGCAATTCCTTGTTTAGGGCTTGCCTGACTTTTTTCCCTTGATAGAAAAGCAGGTCAAGCAGGCCTGGTCTGGTATGCCTCCTCCTCCTCCTTGCCTTGTTGGGCATTGCTGGCCCAGAGGCAGAAAGCAGCAAGGAACATGACTAACTTCTGGTGTTCATATTTACCTCTCATCTTCCCATGAAGAGGTCCATGTGAAAATGCCATTACCCTGCAGCTAGAGGCTTCCACTTGACTGAAACCTGAGCTCCTTCAAAAAACAAAATTCTTTTGGAAGTTTGTAGAATCAGGTCTTCTGTATGAAAACTCTGCTCACTTCATTATCAAACCAAACATACTGCAGTCCCAATGGCTGCTGCAAGTGCCTGAGGAAAATTACCAGGGATCAGTGGCTGCCTGCTTTTCTTCAGTTGTTCACTATGGCTAAGTGCTTTGGTGTTGCTATTCACAATTGGAAATCTAGGCCAGACACACGTAGCTGGTGGTCTCCCATCTCATTTCTGACCACGTGTATTTTAACTACTGTTTTAGTCATGTGGAAGGCCTTAACACTTTGGAAAACCACTAGAACAGAATAAAATGTTGATTTTATTGTTTTTTAAGCAGGATGTAAAACAGTCTGTCAGACAAACAGAAACAGCTCCATTGAGGAACTGCTGTTTCACATTGGCATGACCAGGCAGAGAGCCTTCATGTCTCAGAAACGTGAAGTCTCGGCTTCTGTTTTTCTTGCACAGAAAAGTAATTTTTGAAAAATACGGAAGTCACCAAGATTAGAAAAGCCGCTGAATCATTGTCCTCACACAGGTGTAAAATAATAGTGATAATACTAAATAAATAATAATGATAGGTGGAAACGAGTCACATTGAGCCACTGAATACTTTTAACACGATCAGGACGAAGTTATCTTGAAGTGAGAGTACATCTTGCTAAATGCATGTGAGGTGGCGTGTTCCCAAGAGCATTCAGCCCTTGGGCTGATTTCTGTTGCTTGTAACATGCCAAAATATAATCCTCTTTGAACTGATGCTTTGCATGCCTGCTGACTGCCTTATGCTTTATTTCTTTTCCAGCTAAAGCAATCTAGGGAATGAAATGAGGGAGAAGTGATAGCTGCAAAGGCCTAGTGGTCTGCACCTGTTCACCTAAATCTTTGAAACCCAAAAACCAGGAGCCACTCAATAATGACAAACATAGCTGCATTCAGTAACAAAACCAAGTGTTTCCACTCCCAGCTGGGACACTGTAGGACTAAACTGTTTGATGAAAACATGCAAGTTTTGCCCAGATGGTCTTCTAACAGGACATCTGAACTTACAGTGAACTGACAAGATTGCGAATAAGCGCCTGGGCTAGTTTTGTTCTGTTATTTAAACACGCAGTGTCATCCTGCCAAGCTCAGGGCTCTCATTGGCTTTCGCAGGATGTCTCTCGTGCCAAGCTGTCAGCTGTAATTCCAGACCCTGTGGTTGCACCTTCCATCGTGCCTGTCCTCAAAGATGAGGTGGACAGAAAACCCGAATATCCAAAACCGGACACTCAACAAATGATTCCATTTCAGCCACGACACTTAGCACGTAAGTCAGATGGGGTTTTATTTCTCCCACCTAGCAAAGCTAATCACAGACTTTCCTAGTCTTCAGTCACCCAAACATGTACTTAAATTTGAGGCTGTTATTTAATTGCATTGCTAAAGGCATATATATTTTACTTAATACTAAGGTCACATGGAAATAAGTACAAGAAGTTTGGGGTCTGGTAAATGGTAATAAGCAGTTATACAAACTGCTCATAGACTTCAGATCACTGACTAAACATGTAATTAGTAGAGGCAAGTGTGACAGGGTAGTAATTATTTGTATCAAATAATAGTGCTGCTAAAGCAGTTCAGGTCTAGCTGTCTTGCACTGCCTTCATAGTTTTTCTGTCCTCAGCTCCAGGTTTACATCCCGTCCCAGGCGGTGTGTTTCCTGTTCCACCAGCAGCTGTAGTTCTTATGAAGCTCCTGCCACCTCCTGTTTGCTTTCAGGTTTGTTTTAATGAATTCTCAAGCTGTAAAAGAGATTCTGCTTTGACAGAACTACAGTGTGCATCACTCCATTGAAAATAATCTTTCTTCTTCTTTGGTAACAAATCAGGGTCCCTTTGTTCAAGTGGATGAGCTCATGGAGATATTTAGAAGATGCAAACTGCCAGACAGTAAGTTATTTCTTGGCTCTGGAGTCTGTGATAATGCTGCATATGACTTTGTTTTACGTATGAATATTGCTGTCTAAAACCCAGACCTCATTTACAGGTGTATAATTATTATTTAAGAGTGTACTGTTGAATTAGCTGTATCTGTAGGTTGGAATCTACATAGAGACATTTGTACATTTAACTGTGGGAAGATCAAGAAGTCAAAAATCACTAGCTTCTACTTTAATAACATTCTGGTGGTAACCATTAAAAAAAAAAATAATTAAAATTTTCAGAATATCCTGTAAAAGAAGCAAAGTGTTATTTGTAGCAGCATTGTAGCCATAGCATTAAATTGCACATCTGCAGTACGGGGAGTTCACTGGAAGGCATAACTCTGAATGCACATTGTTGGGGTACTTGAAGAGCAGTGTTTTCCGAGCTCCTACAGAAGAGGTGAAGTTCTGAAACATAAAACCAGGACAGATCCATACTCCAGGCTTCACGTAAACTATGACTTTCATTCCCTCTGTTAGTTTCAGAAGCAAATGATGAGCGAGAACGAAAGCTGGGATTTAATTTCTTTTAGAGTGAAAAATAAAACATCTATTGAAATTATACATGGAATTTTTGAAGCCCTCTTTGTTGATAAGCAGAAACTGACTTGTTCTGTATGCGTACTTTCTGATGAATCATGAACTACTTACACTGTTTCCCCAGCAGGCTTTCCTCTTTCATTAACCTTGCAAATGACCTCAATTCTTGTGTAAAGGGAGGTCTTTATAATTAGTGCTTGCCATAGCTTAGAGTTTTCCACTGTCAGAACTCAATTCTTAACATTTATGGGAGAACAGGGTAGGAAAATGTCTCATGGTCCAGAAATCTCCACAATGTACCTGTCTTGGTGTCCCTGTTCACATGCTTATTTCTAATTGGAGAGGTTAAGTTTCGCAAATGAAATGAATCCTTTTCTCTTTCTGCAGCTGTTGATGAAGCTGTGCGGTTAATTACTGGAGGCCTACCTGAAATAGCTGTGGAAGGCAATGGACCTGTGGAAAACAACGCTATGCTCAACAAGACTATTAAGAGGCCACATGAGGATTCTGATGACGATGAGGAGAAAGGATCTGTAGTTCCCCCTGTACACGACATTTACAGAGCACGACAGCAAAAGCGAATCCGGTGAAACAAGTCTGGAGTTCTGCTGTGATAGACAAAGACTTGCATTGAGTCCGTCAGTCTCTTAAAAGTCAGGCATTTAAAAGGGACAGCTGCAAACAAAAGTAAATCTTGAAAATGGTTTTGTTACTGTGGTGCCTCTTTTCTCCTCTGGTTCTTGATCCGAAAACAGCCAGAACAACCTTAGAACGTGCTCTGAACAAATCAAGGTTTTCAGAACCAAAAGTGCAAAATGTCAAAACTGCATTTTGTTCTTCAAAGGTGTTCACATCTACCACTTGAGATCTGGTGGGTTCTCAACAGTTTTATTTTAAAAACTGGATGGCTTATACTTGTGAAGCATTTTTAATTCACATTTTCTGGAAAACAGTTGTTCTCAGTTTGTTCATGTAGTTCCTGCCTTATTGTTCATTTTTATTTATGGCAGAATGTATGGAATCTGTTTTGTAGTTGAAAATGGAAAGAAACATTCCTTTAAAATAAAAGGATATCCATAACATCATGCCTCATTCTGGTTTTATTCAAACACAACAAGTTACTTCTTAAATATGACTCAGCCACTTCAAAAGCAATGTTATTAAGACCATCACAGGAAATTGATCAGAGCATACATATTAGAATTAGCTTTTTTTTCCATTTTTTCTAGAGGATACAGTATACTTTTGCTTTTAATTCCAGACTGTTTAAAGAAGACAGCATCGTAAGACAAACTCAGTACGTATTTCTAATGTGGATTGTCCAGGAGTACTAGTTCACACAGTCTGTTCCTGGATAACTGCATTGGTCTTCCACTTAAGGTACAAAGCTAAATGTTAATAGATTAGCTACACAGTTTAACCTGGTATTATCAAACAAGCTAACAAAACCACTATATGAACTTTTGAAGCAGTTTCTACACATACTGTAGATTTTTAACTTGTAACAGGCTATTTAGAACTGCACTCATCATGCTGAGACCATGAGAATCCCTGTGGACTAAAGGACATTCAGACACACAGACATTCCCACCACCAGCAGCAGAGATGACACAAGTCAGTGCTCCTGTCTATTGGACTAAAAGGTGAAACAGCCTATGTGTAACCATAGAACTATGTTCCCATGGAGGTAAGGTCTGGCTTTATCAGTCATAGAATTTCTTCTTTGCTTTGCCACTTAATCGTATCTCCCTTTTTAAGAGGATGTAGAGAAACTATTTATCAACTGCTATAACTAAAAAAAACCAGTCACTAAGGTGATTTGCACTCATGGGGATTTATTTCTGTCTCTAGATCTTTACTGCTGTAAGGCCCACAACACCCACCACTCACTGAGGCATCCACTCCCACTGCCTGTATCCCCGAAGGCAAAACAAGCCAACAGCAGGTACTGCACTTCTCTCCGTGTGAAGCCCTAGGATCAAGCCCCTGCAAGGAAAGTTGGGACGTACTGCATCAAGCCTGTAGCACAGTCCGTGCTTCGATGGCAGAGTAAGCAGGAGCTGATCGTCACAGACATCTGGACCGTGAATTCCTCAAGGGGGAGCAGCCATCTCCTGGATTCAGCAAGTACAATTTTATCTATCTATAATGCAGTCCCAGTCGTTCTACTTTTCAAAGGCTTTTCTAAGTATGTTGTTTCACCACTATGTTGTTCCTCCCCAAATCCTGGAGATCATCCCTACACCACCTAAATTCCTGTAGTATGTGTAATTCCACAGAGGCCTGTAAAGGCAGCTTCTAGACAATGCTAAAATATAAAACAGCAGCAATATATAACTTTTGCAACTGTCATTTAACAAAAATGGAAACAGCTTTGTCTTGGTTATACATCCCTAGCAATAACATTTCTGTTAGCTCTTTCATTGCAAAGACAACTGAATTACCTTGTTGGAGCTGCAGAGCTATAGGCTGTATTTTGAGGTGGATCCTGCACTAATGACAAAGTACAGTAAGCAGATGCAGCAATCTTGAAGACCTCTGTAGTATCCTGTGCTGATTCAGACAATGAAATAGTCCACACCAAAAACCTACTCAGAACTTACTTTTCTGGCTAACCAAACCTACTCATTTTTGAGTTATCAAAGAAAGAGTCAAAGACAGATCACCTTTTACTATCCGAGTAACTTCAGCCAAAAGAAAAATAACTTGACTGAGCTGCTGATCTCTTACAGGGCTTTGGTGTGGTTTTTCCCTTGGGGAACAGGGTTTGTAATGAATGAGAAAAGATTTGGTTTATAGTTGCACAGGCTAATGGAATAAAAGGTCTTACTGAACCCACCTTCCTCAAACTCAAAGTCAGTGCAGCTATATCCACACTGACAATTAAAGGAAAACTAGAAAGGGAAACATCAGCACTGATTCATGATCAAGAGCTTCCTTCTAGAAGTTCTATTATTCTGATTGATAAAATGAACCTGGATGTGAGCATTAAAAGGCCCTCATTTATTTATTTTACGTAACTTGTTGGTTTCGTGGCTTTTAAGACACCAGCACATTCTCTTTTGGCTAGTCTAGTAGTACTTGGGACACTTACTGTTTCTAACTATGAACTTGGCTTTCAGGAAATCATCAAATTTTGATGACTGAAGCACAGCACGGTGCTCAGCCAGAAGAAAATTTCAAATGTACTTCCCTCCTGGCTGAGTCTGAAATCTCAGTAAGGCTGTAAGGTCATTGAGCTCCTCTGTGAACGCTCCTATGTACAACATGTAGCTAACTCAATTCAAGACCTGCAACTATTTTAAGTTTCAAGAACACCTCTACAAAGTGAAAAAAAAATCTTCTACTGAAAATATTCCCTGTATGTTCAAACTATCAGTAAATCATTCACTTCTCACAGTGCATCAAGATCACTTATACTTCTGATAGTGCTCTGCACTTCCTGGATAGTTTTGAAGATATGATTGAAAATGCAACCATCTCCAGTTGTAGTTTTAAAAACACAAGTAAAATTTTCAGCCTAAAGTGTCACACACTTGAAATCTGCCCTCAGAAAATGACAGAGTCCCTTGAAAATGAGTATTTCACATAAAAAGGAGTAAACTGCTAGCAAAAAAAAAAAAAAAAAGGTAAGAAATGCCACTTTTATCAAAACATTTTAGCTCTGCCCTTCTGAAGTCTTTACAAGAGATAAATACAGCTGCAATCTATAAGATTGCCACCTTTGGAAGTACTGTACATAGCAGAGGACAGTTACCCAATAACCAGAAAATTTACTACAAAAATATATTATGTCTTGTGTAACATCTGCACGTAAACAGCAAAAAAATGCTATTAAAAATGCAGTAAAATGCAGAAAAAACTAGTAGCCTACCACACTAACCATAATGTTACAATAAAGTGCTGTTTGGCTTTGTTTTTTGCCTCTTAAATTTTCTCTTATCCAGAATTTTAGCTTTCTTCTTTGAAGTAAGATTTTTTATTTTTTTTTACTTTAAAGCCAAATCACCCCATAGCTAATCTGCTCTGGATTAATTAAACTAAATTCACAGTAAATTAGAGTAAAATGCCCTAAAATGAGCCACTTACTTAAATACAAAGTTTGATTCTTAAACTTCTCCTACCTAGCACCAGCTGAAAAATTGCAGCCAGAAAACTACCAAGACATTCCCCCACCCAGGTTGCATACTTACATGAAAAATGCATGTCTCTCTCATCATTTATTTCAGAACCCTTTTTGGATCTCAGGTATTTTCCTCATCAGTCATCACTAGTGAATTAAAAGGAACCAGTATTTACATGGGAAGCTGTTTTCCTAGACAAATATTGGTGCAAGTGTTTAAAATAGCTGACGGTACTGTACTGGTAGCATACTAGGATTCTTCTGACTTCCCTGCAAGTTGGTATTCTTCCTTAGACAGTATTTTGCCAAGGACTGCATCATAGTAAGGGCTGAAGACCATTTTGTTGTAGTTGACAAGACGAACATACTTGACAGCGATCTCTTCCAGCTCTTTTTGAATAGGGCCTAGTCCTCCAGGAACAGTAGGCAATGATTTCTGGTGACTAGATGCAAGGTAATTCTCCAGAAACTTTTGAATTCGAGAACCTGGAAAAATTGGACCAAGAGTTTGGTTTGTTTTCAAAAGAGAGAGTCAATCAGAAATAGTGTAATCTCATGTAACATACAGAACATAGGAAATGAGCATAAGTGAGGAACCATGCATGTCATGCCACCAGCTGATGTGCAAAGACAGACAAGTGGTCACTTGAGAACAGAGTGGTTTTGTCCAAGCATACCTATTAACTTGCATATGGTGTTATCCGAATTGGCCACCGCTTGGATTTGTCCTTTAAGTACAGTCTCTCGCTCAGCTGAGAGCGGTGTGAAGCCATGCTGGGAGAGGCAGGTGTTAACTTCAGCACATACCTTCTCACCCGTGGCAGCCAAAGATTCCTTCAGGTTAAAGGAGCTGGAGAACGTGGAGCACAGCGTTACTGAACTACAGGAGTTAGTTGCCTTTTTTTCTCCACCTTTAGAAAATAAACTATAAAAATATATTTTTTACAGTTGGCTATTTTATTATTGGATAAAAAAAATACCCAGTTATAGTTGCCTTATTTATCAAATGTAATGGAAGAAGTGTAATCCAGATAAAGCCAGAACTATAAAGAATAGTATATTTTTTATATATATATATATGAAAAATAAAGTCGAGATATAAAACCAGGAGGTAGAATAGACAGCACTGAAGATTTCCAGCCTGAACAATCCACACAAATAAGAGCTGACCTTCTGCCCTCACAGACAGTTCTAATGCAAAAACCAGTCATCAACCCATGATGTCTACAGCAATCGTTCTGTATCTGCACACATCTTACTGTACCACACTCAAGTTTTTGAGGGACCTGGCACAAAGGGTGAGCATGGTTAGCTGCTAGTGCTCTCATGTGCCAGCAAGGCATCAAGGAGAACACTGAATAAAGGAGCACTTAGAGGTCACAAAAGAACACAGCAAGAAAAGCTAGTTCTGTCTGAGTAAGCTGAAAAAAACTGTCAGCCTGGGCTCATAAAAAGCCCTCATCACTTCCTCTGACACACTCTACAGCCAGAAAGAGGCTTAAGCTGATTATTTACTAGGGTGAGAACAGCTACGCCAGAGCCTGTGTGAGGACTATTCAGTACTCACGGCAGATGGATTCCCGTCAGGAGCACCTTGACAATGGTTTTGATTTTCTCAGCAAATCCAGGCATGTCAGCGAGTGCTGGGCCTGCTGCACTGAAGGTGACCAGAAGGACTGTCCCAGTCAAGAGGCACTGCTCCAGCTCCAGCTGTATTTCCTGAAAGCGGGTCTGGTCCATTAGCACCGTCTGCAAAGAATGAGGAAGCCAGCACAAAGTGAAGTCAGCACACTGGGCTGTGATGTGACACTGCATTTCCCACCTAGCCACACCAGTGACAGCAAGATAAAGACACAGAAAAGAGCAATATGTGCTCAGCAGTCAAGTAACAGGAACAAAATGTAAAGAATTAACTCCTCTTTTTCAACTAAGTTTCAATACTGAAAAAGCAGCACTTATTAGAAGAGCTACAAGAGCCCTCAATCAAGGGATGTTTTAGTATCGTACTTGTTGCAAGGCTATAAATCCAAACAAGCTTCTGTTATATCCCAGAAACAGAAAAAGTACAACAAGCACAGAAATGCGTTTTTCTGTTAAATAACCTACTTCTGGGAAAGGCCTGTTCACATGGTCCCACTTCAGGAGGTTCAGATAGGCCTGATTTTGTACAGCAGTGGAGCACAAGGCGGAAGCTCCACCAGTGGCACCATCACTACTACAGTGGGGAGGCAACATTTTACATCTCAGCTTGACAAGATCATCTGCTGCTTCTTGCAACCACCTTGTGACAAGGTCTAAAGAATCTGCAGAGTAGTGGGAAAAAAAGTCTTGTTAAGAAAATTCCTTTTCAAAGTTAGGTTTCTCCACCAATGATTTCCAAATAATCCCATTAGTTACTAATACCCATGATATCAGTTAGTGACATGCATTTCACTTACTGCATTAAGCAGAACATCTAAGACAATTAAAACCATGCAGCTACAGGAAATCAGAGATGAGATGATGCCAGGTATTTATGGCCTACACTGTACTGAAATGGAACTAAACTGCAGTGTATGAAGTGGAGAACTGTTGTTCTGGCAGATTTTGTCAAACCACAGTTTTGGGGCACAAGCTGTCATTTACCATATGAAATCTAGAACTTATGAAAAATCTGATTTTTTCTCATGATGTACAAGCAAAAGCATACAGTTCACTGGGAGGGCAGAGGGGAAGAAAGAAAGGAACAAAGTCATACTTGGCTGTTTCTCAAGAAACTCCTGAAACTTCTTTCTTTCATACTCAGCAGACTGCTGCATTAATTTTGGCCTAATACTAGTGACAGCGAAGTTTGCCATATCCATTTTCATTAGGTCTAACACAGAGAAAATGGCTCTAAACAAACAAACAGAAAAAGTTATTCAAGGCTGCAGACGTTTAAGAGGTACTATTTACAAGATTTATTACAGACTGTGTAAGGGAAGAGCAGAAACATGCATGGGGAACATTAACAGGATGTTTAACAATGTAAGAACATGGGGCAGAGCTGGAGCAACCATGTGTGTGCATGTCTGTTCAAAGTAGGAAATAAATCTTGGTCTCCTGTAAAAATGCCTCCATGGAATTGACTTTACCAACTTGGGGGGTGGGGGGAAGGGGGAGAGGGAAAAGGGAAGAGAAGAGGGCAGGGACTATTCAGCTGAGAACACAGTGCCAGAGCAAAAGCCTCTGTGTAGGAGAGAGAGCTCCAGTTGAGGGGAAAGGATGAACTGGTTAGGGAACAGTAACACCTTTTTCCTATGCTGCTTCTCTCCCCACCCCCCCCCCCCCTTCTGCTGTTACTATTCATTCTAATACAAACTGCCCATTCACCTGCTATCTTACAGCTTACATGCACTTGGCATTTAAGAAAATGTCCTTCAGTGACATGTGGGAGCCAAATACTCCAATTCACCAGAACAAAGTTGGTCTTTGTTAAAGACCTCTGGAGTATCTCCCCCTTCACACCCACAACTACATCCCTATCACTCCCTTTTCTTACAGAGATTTGCAGGTGGCCCTGCTGGACTGGCCCTCCCTCCCCCCAGCCCCCATAAAATTATTGAAGGCACTCTCAATGTGACCAATCAATACCATTTCAGTACCTGAACAGAGGAACTATTTCATTAATATCTTTCAGTTTCTTAATTTCTTCATCTCGAGCTGGAGCACAGAGAGTCCCCATCATCCCAATGACAAATTCGACCAACTTAGCAATATCAAGGGCCCCGTTTTCTGCCTCCTGTTTTATCAAATCCAGATCAAGAACTTCTGTAATCTGGTTTCTCAGTCTAGTATGACCAGGCAACAAGAAAGACAGAAGGTTCTGAAATGGAAAGTTTTTAACAGTGTGTTAGTTCTACACACCAAAGACAACTACAAGGATCAAAACAGTTACGGAACCACTTTTTATTTAAACTAATTTCCCTTTACAAGTGGATTTTTTTTCTTCTTTTAACCAACCATTCACCAAATGTTTCCCCTCTTTATGATACTGAAGTTACTAAATGGTAAATACTTTGTAGTACAAATACTACAGTCATAACATGAAGGAAGCTTGATATGAGGAAACTAGTTTTACTTTCCTTTTAATCCTCTTTCTTACATTGTTTTGCATTTGTTTTTACATTCAAATTTCTCCTCTGGGGTTATACAACTTACATATGTTCACAGATAATGATACAGTAGTGAAAAAGATTAAGAAAGTCCTTCACGAAAAGCCAAACTTCAACCACGTGTGCTCATTCGTATCAACACAGCTACTCAAATTCAGTAATTTCCCTTGATATGGCATCATCTTACCTCTTTAATTTCTCCCAGTAGTTTAATTGCATGGTCATAAGTTGGTGGATCTTCCTTTAGCTGAGCTTCCAGACAGTCCCAGAAAGCTTTATGCACAATATCTCTTACTTTTTTTTCTAAGCTGTGGGTAAATACGACCAATTAATAAACAATACTTGTCTCTGCACCACCTGACAAAGATAACCTGCAGCTCCTGAAGAACAGCAGACAATAATATGAATACAGTGTAATAATGAATATATGCTGATCAACAGAGAAGAGATTTGTCATTTTAAGTTATACAGAAAAGCGAGAAAAACTGGACACAGGGTTTGGGATGGCTTATATCCTACTAAAGGTTTACACACAAGCAGAAGTAGCTACAAATTAAAATCCTTGTAATTATTTAGCACATGCTACCTCTAAACCAAACAATGGGAAGAAGAGAGATCACAAAAATTAGTTTTGTATTCAAAAGACCAGAGAACCAGTATTCCTGTTACTTTCAAGAGCCTCACTAAGTCAATGCAATTCTACGAAGGAAAATTCATTAAGTAAACAGAAATGGAGTCACTTCCCTGACACAAAAGCTTCTACATTTCAATGTGTAGATACTGCAACTACTCTGAGATACAGGCCCAGTCCAGTTTGTTTTAAAAAAAGAAATGAATTCTACTGCTTCAGTACCGGTTCCTAATCCAGAACACTGAAAGTTACTCCTTTTCAGCCAGCAGGCTCCTGTTCACACCAGGTTTAACTTCAACATGGAAGAAGCTCACAACACTCAGCAGGTTCCCAAAGCTCTGACTGTGTGCAGCTGAGGTTCAGGCAGCACCCAGAGGCCTTTATGCCCTGTGGCCCTCTGAGGGCAACCAACATATGCTCTACTGATAGCATCTACAACTGCAAATACAGTCACAAGCTTCCTCCTCCAACCATGTGTCTACACATACATTCAAGCTGCAGGAGACTGTAAGCCTGAAACATACAAGAAAGGATTGAAAAAATAAAACACACTAAAATCCTTCTTCTCTGAAAAATACTGAGATCAATTTTATGGCATTGAGGCACACCAGAAAAGTTACCCCCTAATCACAGCACATTTTCACATGAGAAATCCATCTGAAGGAACACAGAGCAGCAGCAGACACTGAATACAACAGCACCCTCTTAACTGAGACTTTAGATGAAGCATTTATTCTCAGCCATCAGCTGCAAAGCAGAAAACGCCTGATGGAAGTTACACAAAAAGATGCTGAGACACAGAAGGTAAGGCAGAGTGGGGAGAAAGAGCTTTGCACACCTCAGGCATACTTTCCATTCTCAAGAGAGCTCCTAGTTCATAGAGCCACATGACCTGCAAATAAGGCAGCAAAGCAGGAGTCTGTCTAACAACAGACAAGGCACACACTGACAGATAGTGCTGAGAAGACAGATCAAATCACTACTTGAGCTCTAAAATATACACGAGTCTTCATGGACAAGAGGTATCTAGTGTCATGTACCAGCTCAGTTAAATATTGTTTGTCCTCAGCATTTGAGGAGGCCACCATTCCATTTCCTACCAACTGAGAAGCTGAAACAAGTGAAGAACATACAGCAAAGACCCTCATCTACTCCATTCAACCCTTACTGAAAGGCAATTCCTGCTGGGGCCGTGAGGTTCAGTGTATTTGATAGCATGAGCACATTTTCTTTGGTTACTATTGTTTAGCAGTCCACAGCCATTAATAAAACACCAGTGGCACACTGGAAAGACAGCAACAGTCCAGGCGAGAAAGGAAGATGAGAATGTTCCCATTACTGCATTTTCAGGCAGGGACAATTCAAGTTCCAAGCAACATCCTCATTACTGATGTTCATGAGAACCACCGTCACCATATTTTGGTGGAGATGGGCATCAGACCCTTTGTCTCAGAATGACTGATTTCTATAGAGGACAAGCAATGCCAGTCTTCTAAGAGCCACCTGCATCATATTCTTCTGCAGCAGCCATGAAGGTAACATGCTCTGGGGCCTCTCTCTCAAATGCAGACACCTACAGACAACACTGGTTTCAACGTGGACCAAGTTCCATCCATGAAATGTGCACTCACTCTCACAAATCAACCCAGGAAACATGGTCAGCCAGATCCCTCTGTGTGTGAAAAGAAAAAAAAACAGCACACAAAGCCTCTGTAGATAGAACTGGGTCAGCTACACTAGCCAATATGTGACCAGACATCCACACAGATTCTGTTTTCCCTTTCAGCAGGCGACTGAATTACTGTGGGTCAGACAGAGAAGGAAAGACTTCAAACATAAAATGAGCAAGGACTAACCTAATAAAACATAGGAATCTCTTCCCAAAAAATCCCTGGAGAAACTGACAGAAAAAGCTAAAATGTTCACAATTTCATCTTAACTGCCACAGGTGGTGAAAGCTTCAAAAATGCTGAGCACCACCTGCATCTGCAGCTAGACTTGGGTATTGAAAAGGCTGCGGTCTCAGACTCCTGAGACAAGGGGACACTGACAGAAACCCCAGCACCCTGGGATTTGTGCCCAGTTACTCCTTTCACACACACACATTTCTGGGGAAGCAGAACATCATGATTACCACCTTCTCCTTATGATACTAAGATACTAGCCAGAGCTTGTACCTGATCCACTAAGAGCTGTTCTGTAGTTCTTCAAATGCAAATTTAATTTATGTATCTATTTGGTAACAATCTTACCTGTGTTCTGGTAATTCAGCTGGCTTTATCTGGAAGTCTCCATTTACAACAATTTCGTGTGCTAATGCCATGTTGGTTACTCCCTTAGCTGTTTCCATGAGCTCCTCTATTGACACAAGCCGAGGAGGACTAGCTGCAACGTAAATGAAAGTATCAGATAGTTACATGAAACTCTATGGAAAAAAGTCTGCTAATGCTTATGGACCCTTTCCACCTTCTTTACAGTACAGAGGGACACTTGAAGATTCTTCTTTCCTTCCCTTCCCAGCTGGGGATGACACAGTTTGGAGTACTACAGAAAACAAAGGAGTGAACCCCAGTTGATATTCTAGGCTCAATATATCAATTGCTTCCAAGTTCTATCAAGATCTTTTAAAAAACAACCCCCCAAAATCCCTACACCCAAACCCCCACTTCTTCAGGACTGCTTAATAGTATCTTAGCATCTTCTTCCATAGTGTAGGAAGAAATTATTGAAAATACTAGCATTTTCACCACACTATTTCCTCAGTTATTGTACTGATGTTGCCATTTCAATGTTATATTTTTCAAGGAAGTGACTTCATCTCTAAAGCAGTCAGCAAACAAACCACCATTAACATTAAGCAATAACACACTAGTAGCTAATTATTCTCACTACTTCTAGTGCAACAGGCATTTCTCCAGACTCTTTTTTTTTTTTTCCCTCCAGAAACCATGGTCCAAACAATAACAACATCAACACCTAGTCCCAGCACCATTGCCTAAGACCTTTTCCTTTGGCAGGCATTTGGGCTTGACAAGGATGAGCAAGCAATTGCAAATTGGGCCCTGGGGCATACAAGCAAGTAGGAGTAAGCTCTAGACCTGAAAAAAAAAGTCAGTTTTCATTAGGCAGGAGACAAAGGTAGTGGCTGACTGTAGAAATCTAAAAGGTAGAAGAGGGACAGGGACAGTTTCAGAAAACTTAATATGCACTGGGAATTATGGCTCCTAATTGTTCTGGAGTATACAACATCCTCCTAGGATGCTAATGGCATGGCAGTAGTGCAGGAAGTGACACATAAAGGCAGAGAAGGTGCCAGGGGTGTAGGCCATGCTGGTCAGGGGGGTAATCCCAACCCCACTGAAGCCAACCGAAACCTGTTGCTGCTGATTCTTTGTGGTAAAGGTTCCCCCTAGCTGTGCTAGCACCAGTAAAGCAGGGTGTGGGGGTGCCCTTCAATGCCTTGCCAAATGTCAGGAGAAACACCGTATCTCTTCCCTGGTCCAGGTGTTTGAGGAAAAGGAGAAGGTTAAAGCCTTGGTGTCCTCACGTGATGCAGACAAGAATGGAAAGGTCCACCTCGGCTTCCACAGAAAACATCTGGTGGAGCAGGACAGGGGAAAGAGCCACAGCAGAATTGCCCTTATGGATCAATTCGTTTCCATAGTTCATTCACTTCAACTAGAGTCCTGGCACAGGAGCAACATGCTAATTCACAAAATGGAAGAAACCAACCAGGGATCTTCATAGTCTGGGTTCACTGAGGTATGTTTGAGGCAAACTATCATGACAGCCTCATTTGCTAATCCAATTTGACTGGACTTAAGCTAGTAACATAGAAAAGATGCTGTAAGAGTAACTGTCCATCACTTGTCTGCCACTCGGAGCTGTTCCAAGGATATACTGTGAGGCTCCAATGTGGTATTTTTTCATTCATATCTTGCTCATTTTGTGCAACCCTCCCAAACCCTTATTTCCTTCAACTTGCAGCTTAATCTTGCACAGTGACTCTGGAAACACAGCAAGGATTATCCCTGGATATCCTGAGAACTAGCAGGGCAACAAAGTCCAGAGCTGACTGGGAGTGCTCTTGTCAGACTGCCAAATGACATCACCCTAGCAAAGGATGCACTAAAAGCTAAGCCTCTTTCATTTATCAAAGAATGCTCTTAAATCATGTTACTTCATCCTCTTATTATATCTGCTCCCTTACAAAAGGGCAGAGCTTGAGACCCGCGATTACTTTGTGGTACAGTGCAGTGCAAGACTGTGCTGTGCATTTTACTTTCCTGTGTTCATAGCATCTCTGCACACATACAACTCATTTCCTGTCAGGCAACCAGTAAGTCATAAGAACATAAACTCCCTCAGAACATCTCCTCTGTGTAACATGGCACTAAACCACAACACTAAACCTCAAGTAGTAATGAAGACTATTAAAAAAATAAAAGGAATGCAATAAATAAAATATTACCTGCTGAGACACTCTCTACAGTAACTCTCAACTAGTTATCTGAGCAACACTGCCTCTTTGAATTGAATCCCTAGGTCCAGAAAACTTTCTCTTACTTTTATCTATAGATTTGCTAGAAATAATTGGTAACCATATTGCATCCAGCTCCTCATGTCAAAAGCTGAATGACAAATATGACTTAGGAATAAATTTAAAATATGCAGTCCTACTTGACACTAGAAGTCATATTAGGACTAAATGTACAACTTTCTATTTGCATTAGGAGAGGGATAACAGGATATAACTTTGTTGATAACAGCTTCTCTTGCCCTGCAGTAGAAACAGAGGCTGCTCCACCAATCCAGAAGGTTCAGCTGATAATGCAAGCAGCAGTGGGAGTTTAGCTGGAACACACTGGAGTTGTGCTTATCCCTTCCATGGCTGCAGACATGCAATGGTATACATGGCTCAGAACAACATGGTTATTGTGTACAGTTAAGTACTAAAAATGAGGAGAAAGGTGTTGCAAAGTTTCAAAGCCTTTTTCATAAAGCAGTTCTGCTTACACTTTGGCGTATCATCTCTGTGTGATCCTAAAGCACTCTGTCGTATTCTTTTTCTGACAGACTGATCTGGGTTGTCCAAGCTCTCCTCTTGACCATCCCCCAAATCACTTGACTTTTCTTTGCTTGATGGTGGCTTGTCAGGATTCTGAGACATTTTCAGTTGGCTCTTTTCAGAAAAAGAAAAGAAGATAAAAAGGGGAATGAATAAGCATTTTCTGACAGGGCTGAGTGGGAAATATCACCAGGATTTCTCTTGATTAAGAAAAAATTAAGAATGAAAGAATTCTCATGAGGAATTAAATGATGTCATTCCCATAATGCTAGGGGACCTGGACTCGATGACTCACTTCCCATCTTAAACAAAATGAGATGCTTTCAATACAACTACCATTTACTTAATCTCCATTCCCACAAGTTCTCAAAAGTCTGAAACTGTTCCCTTGCCATAATGCATACAGATGAGAAAGTAATTTTCTTTCTTAGAAGTGCTTATGAAATTACTGAAAAAATACTATTAGAAACACGTTTTACAAAAAGATTATGCCAGATACTTTTCCAATACAAAATGATAAATCTGTCTGACTGTAACAGACCCCTGGACTATGGTCTGCCCCAACTGCTCATAACTTGGAAGTTTTCACTCTGAGCAATCCAAAAGCATTAAGAAGCAGGAAAAGGACTGGAGTTTAATTAATGTGAAATTCTACTCCCATGTTTTCATTCCATGCAAGAATCACAATTTATGCATTGAAAAAGCAAACAAACACTACATTGCAACAGTAAGGTATATAGCTATAGTATTTTAAGTATTTATTAAACATTAGATAATAAATATTTCTATTACATCACAGATACCAGCAGTGTACCCAAAGTTACACTGCAAAAATGACCACTGAAAAAGCATGTCTCACTGTTCATTATCGTCACTTATTTCACGTTCAGCTTTCCCTCTGAATGACATAATTTGCACATCTTCCCATTGAAAACTCTCCATCCTACAGGAAGCTACAGTTCAGACTTCAGTTTTACAGAAATCTGTTAAGAGAGCATGCAATGTCTCTAACTGAATTAAATAACCTTCATGTTCTGTGAAGGGGGGAGTCAGGGAAAGTGTGCCTTTCAAATAAAAAAGGAAAGCTCCTGGAACGCCACCACTGTCATCTTTCACCCAGTATCCCACCATTCCCACTTTCCAAATTGAAAGAAACAAGCTCTCAGCAAGAGAGTTAAAAATACTTGCAGTTCCAAAGACTACACTGAGAAGGAAGCAGCATAAGCAAGCAACAGCATAGAAATAAAAAGCGCAGCACAGGTTCTTTCCATTTCACAGAAGAGCTGTAATAAGTAACCCTGCTCCATCAGTGCTTAAAGTGATTGCACCAATGTGATTCCAGAGGACAGCTGGAAAGCTCAGTGCACATAAGAAATGGTTTTGTTCTACAGCAATGACTCAGGATCATCATCTTGCATGAGATACATAACAATATGTGACGCTTATCCACAGCACCAGGTGAGCTCTACTTCAGAAAAGAAAACAGAGCATATAAAGCATGGGATGAATTACACAGGAAAACGAAGACACCAGTACAGGTGTTGTCAGAACCATGTATTAGCCGTACCTCTAGCTGGAACAGTCACTGATGTCTCTGCTCCAAATGCTTGATCATTCCTCTTCACAAAGGCAGGCAACCCCAACTGGGACAGAAAGTACTTGTCACTGTTACTTTTTAACTAAGGCAGGGAGATCCTCCAGCTAGGTGTAACACAAGGCATCCAATCCAGCATGCAAGTGGGAAACCACTGATGTGCTCCAGGAGAAGTGAATCTCCAGTCTAGCAGACAAGGGGTCTGTTACTGCAAACGCTCTAGCAGCAAGATGGCAAGAAGCTCTGTTAAAAAGGAGCAGTTAACAGAAAAGATCACAGCAGCAGCTGCAATAGAAAATGTAAGGCAGGACTGGTTAAACAGAGGAAGGAAATGTGTTGTTGAATTTGACTAGAATAAAAGCATTACCATAAAACCTTTCCTATTCATTCAGCCATACTGGAGGGTTGTTCCTATCCGTTCTCTTCCACAAAGCATCCTCCTGAAGCCAAAATCTGAAGCACAAAGATGGCTCAGCTAAGACCCACTTAGGTCTTTAATGCACATGACACTTCACAGTGCCTTGCAGTTTCTAACTGCACTTTATCCTCACTGCCCTTACAAAGGTATATATACCTTACTTACAGAGGGGAAATTGAGGCATGCATTAAGTTGCTTGAGGACTCTCAGAAGATAATTGATAGGAACAAGACGATAATCAGTCCCATGATTACTACTCCCAGCTTTGCCCATCAGGACACCATTCCTACCATGCAGGCTACATCCTAAATTATCACATTCCGTAAAGTGGCAGACCAAGAGCTACAGTCTCAAACCCAACAATTTCACTTAATTGCCATTTATTTAAGAAAAGAGTCCTGCTTCTGCTGTGGAAAGTGGGTACAAGAACTGCTGGACTGTTCTACCAAATGACTGCTCAGCAGATGATGTGAACAGGCACACTTGTTGGCTTAGTTGTCTGGTCTGCAGTAATTGCTCTTTTCTGCTGGACTACTGCTGTTATTTGCTGGAACACATCTAGAACACATCCTCTTTCCACTGGGTAAATAAGCTTGACAATACCTGTTCCAAAAGCATGATCAGCATCTGTTCTTTCACAGAAACAATTCTGACTCTTAACAAAGTCCACTGCTTGGTGCTGTATTTTCAATAAAAACAGCAGTGCAAGAGAAAACCCAACAAATTAAAATTTAAACAAAATACTTCCACTGGTTGTTTTCATCAAAGGTCCTCCAATCATCCGAGGCACATCGATATTAAACAAACTTCACGTGGAGCACACACAAGACTGAAGCAGCTCCTCCTTCACGTCACTCATCTGCCTCTGTACGAGACCTGACAACTCCCTTACCTTAAAGCCAGGCACATGTACCCTGAAGGCCACTTTTCTTCAAGCCTGATTCCAACACTTAACTCTCTCCTCTTCCTTCTGTTCTCCGCATCACAACCTACTTTCCCTCACAATCCACCATAAGGCAAGCTGCATCTCAGCTCCTCTGTCCATCTTACACATTCAAAGGGATGCTTGTGGACTTTTACCATTTCCCCTACCTACAGCTTGTTCCGTGCACGGCCCTCCAAGGACCGGGCTATCAGCAGGCTCGCTCGCAAGGAAGGCACCGTCAGGAAACCACCGCAGCAGCGTTAATCTCCCAGCCCCTCACTCTACCCAGGGCCGGGCACCCATTTTGCTGCACGACTTCCACAGGGGCTCGGCCCTCTCCCCGCACTGCGCGGCTGGGGGCTGGCAGCAGCTCCACCCACAGCTGCCACACAAAAAACGGGCCCCGGCGCGCAGCCGGGGTTGTTTGCCCACATGCCGAACGGCCGGAGCACAGCAATGCCGAGGAAGCAACAGCCTCCTTTTGCCTTCACTGCACTCGAGCGAACAGGCCCCGGCAGCAGCCCCCGCCCGCACCGAGCCCAGGGCCCTCTCCCCCCCTCCAGGCCTAACGGAGGCCCGGCGGCCTGTCCACCGCCGCCTCAGGACTGCGCTGCCACCCGGGGCACGCCACACCGCCACCGCCTCCTTACCGCTGCTCGGAAGAGCCGCGGCCCCCCGCTGTAACGGAGCGGGCGGCCGACCCGACTCTCCCCTGCCGGCCGGCGCTGCTAAGCTCGGCCCCAGCTCAGGGGCGGGCCACAGCGGCTGCCCAGGGCCTGGGCCGCCGGCTCCCCGTCCCTCCGCGCGGGGGCGGGGCGAGCAATCGCCACCCCTCAGTGCGTCGATAGGGGGGAACCCTCAGCGTGGGGCCAGAGGCTCGGTACGTTGGGTAGGGCTGCACTGTGAGGGACGTTGGGTGCTTGCATCTGCCTCAGGAAGCCTGACTCCTAACAGTCACCTCTGGGCCAGAACAAGGGCTGCACGCCTGTAGCCTCCAGCCAAGCTCTAGCACAAACAAATAGGTGTCTGCTCCTAGCACCTTGTCCTTTTTAGGTTAAATCCACCCAGCAAACAGGGAAAGCAGCCCCGGCTTTCTGTTGCTGTCCCGCTGGCACGTATTCACTTATAGACACCTTACCCACCTCACACTATGACCATCACTCCCTTCTAACTTCCATCTCTGGTACTGTTATATAAGCCTCTGGTCCTGTGCCTATCAGAATGCTCCTGAACATCACCTGGTGCCAGGTTCTTCCCCACAGCCTGTGTTTCCGTAGCCCAAAATCACGCTTCTCACCAAAGCCAATCCAGTGACTGCACAGTGTACCGCTATCTCTAAGTCAGAGTTTGCACTCCAGCAGGCAATGGCCATAGGCAAGAGCTCATTTTCAAGATAGAAACCTGATCCTCTTAACAGCAATGGTAGAACATGCTGAAAAGGCAACCCATGCATAAGTAACTTCAAAATATGATCAAGAAACTGCCTTTCCACCCCCGTGTTTTTAAAAGTGCGAGTTAAGCCACTTTTCCCAAAAAAAAGTGCCTTTATAACCAAAAGCCTTCAGTTGAAACCAAGAACTAAAAAAAGTAACTATTGAAGAGTAAGGGTTAGACATCAACCCATAGTATTAGTTTTCAAGAACTGATTATCTTTCAGAGGCCCTTTCTAACTGACTAGAATCAGCCTCTTACACATTTGTCTTCCATCCCCCACCAGAGTACAGTAACACATTATCCTCTTGCACACCAAGTTGTCATCTCACATTCAGATAAAGTACTCTGGAGAAACAATAGCCAGTGGCAACAGACACTGCTAATGACTGCAGAGTTACTCAGTGAGACATTACAGAGTAGTATCTCAGACAGGACTGCTTATAAAAATAGCCCATCACATGCATTTATAACTTCCTACTACTTCTTTTTCATTATTAAATTACCATTGATCCCAATTAAGAGAGCTTTTTCCCCCCAAATACAAGAGAACAGAGCTGTCAACTCTGTGTATGGAACAGTTTTTGATTTCTTGCAATAGTGACTGTAAGGGAGTTTTGCTGGCATTACCCCAAAGGCAGCCCCACAAGAATCACAATTAGATCTCTAATCATACTATATATTTTCCCTGCTTGCAGTTGCCTGTGTTGCACAGCTTGAGACTACCATTATAGGCTAGCCATAGATAAAATATACAGCTAGAAGAAAACCCAAAGGCCTTTCATTTGTTCCAGTTCTTTTCTAATTACTGCTGGTGACATCAATTAAGACTTACAAACAGCAAAACACTGCAGAGATGAAGATAACTAGCCAGAAACAGCATGTTCTGTGGCAGCCAGACTGACTAAAAATCCAGAATATCTTTACCATCCCAGAAGAGCCAATGGGAGTTCAGGGTACACAACAATTCCTCAATACAGCGCCCTTTACCTTAAAACAGCATGGTAATTTGTCATATACACACACAGTATAGTTAAGCTGGCAAGCTTGAGGAAAAGCTGTGGAGTATCAAGCAGAAGGTGTTACTCAGCTCTGTCCACAGCACAGCAAGTTAAAGATCAATGCTCCATGATAGTCACATAATGCAAGGGCAATTAGAAAAAACTGTTCAGCAAAAAATTCAGTGCTGGGGTAAAGGAAGGCAGAGGTCTTGCTCATAGAGGGGTGTTCCCATCTCACCAATTTTCATATTTAAATAGAGGGAGGCAGTAGACTTGGCTTTAGGTGAGGAAACGAAGGATTATTCTGGACCTACAGCAAGTCAGAATGAGCAAAGCTGAATTGTAAGAATGGGCTAAACTTGGGTACTGTTGGCTCTGGTAATAATTGTATAAAATTCCATCCATTGCCACAAAATAATTTTATTAGATACATTAATACAAAAGATTTACAAATATATTAGTGTTTTCAATGCTGGAATATAGAAAGTAATCTATTTGTAAAGTCAAACATACATATTAGTAACTCTGTCTCCAAAATACTGCATAAAAATACTTGGATTGCTACTATGAAACTGACCTAGCAGTCTCTTTCTCTCTTTGTCAGAGAGCTTTGAATCTTCATCAATAGCTTTCAATAAAGACAATAGCTCATCTTTTGTGGTCTTCTCTGTAGTGGAGCGATATTCTCTTTCATCAAGTTTTTGGCAAAAGGTATAGCCTAAAAAGGAAAGATGAGGCATTCAAACAGTTAACACCACACAAAATTCTACAGACCCATCCTCCTTCAGAGTCAAATTAGTCACTGTTACAGCAATGTCTTTTCACATTATCTCAGTCCCTTTTATTTCTATTTGGGTGCAAGACAAGAATAAAAAGTTCTGTTTAAGGTATTACCTGTTATGTTACTTGGATCTTGACCTTTCTGCAAAGCCAACAGTTTATTGCTGACCATTTTATGCAGTGTCCCTGGGATCTTGAACGGAAAGAGAAGACAGTTAAACAGCAGTTTAGGAAAAGGCAATTCTGCATAAGCGCACAAGATAACAAAAACATACGGGTCACCTTCTAGTTCTTACCTTTAACACATCTCTTTGGTGGTCCATAAGGAACAAGATCAGGAGGTCAGTTTTCCCTCTGGATAATGTTTTATTGTTGATAATAGCCTTAGAGAACGTTCTTTTCACAACCATCCTGTTGTCACTCTGAAGAATAATGTGAAATAAATGACCAGAAGAGGAGAATTAGTCTCCTCCTTCAAGAAGGGCATTACTTTTGGATTTGTACAGCTATTGCTTTTCCTGTAGCTATGTATCTAAGGTACAAATGTGTTTTCTGACCAGTATCTGATTTCAGTAATTGTAATGCAACGTGTAACAGTCAAGTACACACATTTACCTCCTCCTGTAGTTTGAGCTCAGAATTATGTGCTGCGACAGCCATGAAGTACAGTAGTCTTCTGAACTCCTCCCTGATTTGGCTGTCTAGGAGTTTCAAATAGAGTTGAACAGCTTCTAAAGATTGCTCCATCTTCCCATTCACTGGGGAGAGATAAAAGTATCTATTGCCATATTTATTTAAATAAATTTACAATGGAACACCTAAATTAGCCAGTGTTCATATCTCTAGACAGAACTGGTCAAACAAAGCAATTCATTCTCAGAAATTCCTCCCAGGCCGATTAGAGCTGTTTGCATACAATGGGAGAACAGCCCACACCCAGGTTTGTATTCAGACAACTCACTATCAATTAAGTTCAGTTGCAGTTCAGCCATTCTGAATGGCATGAGAAACACTGAAAAAGGAAAAGGTTTCAGTTAAATGAACAACCTCTTGTTCTGGAAATAATGATCTCGTATGAAACGAGGAATGTGTCCCAGATAAGCAAGCTAGCTCCATGAATTAATTGCAAACCATTTTGTAGAGCTTCCCAAGTTTTAATTTGCCACACTATGCAGAATAGCCACTTTAGATATGTACTAGTATCCTCCCTTTATCACGCAGGGAGGAGGAATGGGATATAAATGCAAAATATTCCCACCAACAATAATAATAAAGGTGGAAAAGGATGAAAAATAAGGAGAACAAGGATGAGGTGATGTTCACTGAGAACTAAAATAAGACAGCATTTTAGAAAGCTGTTCATAACATGAAATCTAAGAAACGCATTTCTGTTGAAAAGAGGGGAGAGTTGCAAATGGGGTACAAAGCATATACACAGCTTTAAGTTTAGATATTAAAGCCTAAATATTTAATATTAGACCATATTTATTTAATTTCCTATGGATACTTACTTTCCATGGATACCAACTACTGAATTATAGCACTCCAGTTTCACAGCCATTCTACATAGGCCTGAACAAGAACTACCGAATTGCATGCAGTCAGGACCAAAATTTCAAAGCAGTCTTCATGATTAGAAAGTAAAAAAGCCTGTAGGCCTGAAGTCAACTTTTAAGCTTAGCTGCTGTAATAAATACTTAGTTTGTCAGTGCATCTCACAAATAAACTTCAGAATGCAACTTTATTTTACTTACCTAATAGTTCTGCAATTCCTGAATGAATTTCAGATGCATGGTTTAACAGTGGCTCCTTTTTTTGGCCATAGTATCTACCAATATTTTCAAACAGCAGTAGTTTCCACGCGTCTGCTTTGTCTGGTTGATCAGGCAAGTTCCTGCTAATATCTACCACCATATGATCTGGAAGATATTCCAAGCAATCTATTGCTGCTGAGAGCCATTCATCTGTCCTAGAAGACAGAGTGGTTTAACTTTGTAGCATTACTTTATGCCTTTCAGAGTCGCTTGCACCGTCTTCCATAGAAAGCAGGTAGACTGGTTTCTCAGTCACAGTGAAAACTGCTTGTGTAGGTACTTAAATATATCAGAAATCGACACAAAAACAAAAAAGACTTTTCCTGACACACTCTGGTAGATCACAGCCGGATCTTAATCAAGAAAAAGAATTAGTAATCCACGTAGGTAAACAATCACAAGCAGTTAAACCTAAAGTTAGTCATGTCCTCTGCCGTTAGACAAGGACATAATTGTTGCTAGATAAGCAGAAACATGAACCTTAATCAGATTGGTAAATTTTCCAGACTATGTTTTAAACTGTATTTATATACAGTTTCACGCTCAGCATTTTTGGCTCTTACTGTAGGAGAAACTGAACTATTTCCCTCAAGTATTTTTTTAATGGAAAAATTTTCAATGTCACAGCAAAATGCTCTGTTCTTCCCTCAATGCAGAAACCAATCCCCCTCCAAATTCTATAAAACACTACCATTACATTAAAAAAAAAAAAAAATCTTCTGAGTGTTCAGCAGAACCTGTCTTGGCTACTTCTGATTTAGAGGTTAGCAACTGTTACGTACCAGTTTCCAGTCAAGCCTAACCGGTAGAAAAGTGCCTGCTCACATCCTTCCTGCAGTACTGGAGACTGCTACACTTCTACCCAAAGACCAACTACGCTTTACATTCCTATGAAGGCAGACAGTTGTTCAAAGTTGCAGAAGTGAGCGACAAATACTTACTGTGAGTCACTGAAAGCCTTGAGAATTTCTCTGTCTAGGTAGTTACTTGTGATGACATATACAGTTCCCTTCCTTGGTTGTGGAAGCTGAGGTCTGATCTCTTGGTGCTCAAGTAAAGACTCAAGGAGCGGAAGGTCCACAAGCTGCAGCAGACGAGCAATTGTTTGTTCTTGCCATACTTCATTAATAACTGGGAAGGATGAAATACACAAAGCACATGGTGATGCAGCAAGTGCAAAAAGAGATTACGAAAGACAACCCCCCTTCCTCCCACCAGTCCTAACTGAACAGATGAATTTTACCAAAACAAAGATTTACAGCAGCAGAGAGTGCGGCCCTTAACAGCTGCATCTTTTATAACTGCAAAAGGCAAGAATTAGCCATTTGTTTAGTTAACTACAATCCTGGAGAACTGCTTTTTGGGTAAGTCTGATGTGCCTTACATTCTTTGTGCTCTAATTTGCAAGCAACATTTGTTCTAGATAAGGAATTAAAAACAAGAGTGTAACTGTGAGACTGTCCTTATCACAGCTTCTACAATTCTGATCTGGCTCAAGTTCTGGGAGTCTGTAGGATATGTTAACATTTTAACCAAAGGAAAAAGAACACAGCTCTGTCAGAGAGAAAACATGAATTGTCACGGACAATTTCACACAATACTTAAGGAATGCTGGATGGTGCAGATTCACAGGTAAAAAGTAAGGGAAGAGTTCTAGCTAACAGCAGACTATTGGCAATGAGTAAGTCAAGCACAAAAATAGAGCAGGTAATTAAATATTATGAAAAATGTTTCTAACTCAGATCAAGCTCTGTGCAGTTGTATACTTCTGCACAAAATTCAATGTTGGCTTATTTCAACTATAGATAACAGGTCCTGTCTGGTGAAATAAAAAGGCAAAAAGCAAGCCTGCAACAAATACAATTCACCTTTGTTATGACACTGTTTTCAAAACAAAGTACTATGAGAGTCAGTTTGATTCCCTCTCCAACCTGACAGGCATAAGCCTTTCCAGTCCTACAGTGATTATCTTCCTTTTCCCACAAAAAAATGGCTGCAACATTACTTGGCTTACCTCGACGGGACAAGCTGTCCGAGATGTTTACTTGAGGGCTATTTGCAGGTTTTAAACTCAGGTTTTCCCAGAGATCCTCCAAGCTTTCTGGTTTGACAGGAGTAGTGTGAAACAACATGCTCTTCTCATGTCTGAGATTAAAAAACAGTTTATATCTATTTATATCCACATGTAGAAAACCAAACATACCATGTAACACACATGGGTAACTGACTGAATTTACAAAATGTTCTATCTACATAACTATTCATGTAGTCTTCCCCCCCCCTCCCCTGCCTTGAACTTTCTTTGTCCAAGTCGCACAGGAGAATGCGTGATACTTTAAAGAACTATGTGCATGCAAGTGCAGAGTTCTTCTCTTGGAACTTGACACAACAGCATTATCAAGTTACCTCAGTTACCACAGAGAATCTAAGATGACAAAATGGTTAAGGAGGGAAAAGTATTTAAAACAAAAAAGGCCCAAACAAAATTTCCCCCTTAAAACCTCTGGAGTTTGAAGAGGTTATTCCCGATGGTGAAGCAAGGACAAAAATTAAGAGCTGTTCTTGGAAAACTTAAGTGGTGATTGCTCTGTGGCAACACCAATCCTAAAGCTATGTGGCTTATTCATGCCATCAACTAATGGAAGGCTTCAGGAAACCTGTCACCCACTTCTTAGGTTAGCTGGTTCTTGGAGTTGCTTTCATATGCTATTGAGCAGATCACATCACTCCAGACACAGAATCATTATTCCTCCAAGCATATTTGTTTCATTTCAATTTGTATAGCTTCTTTGGTTTAGGGCACTGCAAAATCCTTTTGATGCCCACTGTCTGCTGTATATGTGACAAGCTGTCTCTATCAATAAATCTGTTCCTGTCAGCAAATGAAGCGATGTAATCCAACGGATCTGTGCCCTGCCCAGAAGAAAAATGCCTTCATTCTACACTAACAGAACATGAATAATCTTGCTTCATGACTGTCCATTATCTTCCAAGTCTTGCTTTAACAGCCTTTGTAACAAATATATTTTAAAATATATATTTTTAAAATACCGCAGTTGATTAAAGTGTTTTTTAACTCCTCGCTAATTCTTTTCCCAAATAAAGACTTGGGACAGTTTGCTTTAGCACAGAACAAGAGCGAGGGGAGCATGCAAGGGAGGAGGAAGAGGGGGAAGCAGGACAACACAAACATAGTTTCTTTGTGAGAACATGTCAGAATACATTCAGAGATGAATGCCTGACAAACACTGTTAAAGGGCAGTTATTTGATAACACATCATCCATGTAACAATGTGTTCTGCTTTGTGAGGGTTTAGCTAGTAACAGGGTTCTCTTTGCCCACTCCTAAAGAGACAGGGAAACAAAACCTCATCACAGGACTTCCCCCCGCAATGGCATGCAGTAGCATAACAGCCTGCTACCTAGCCTAGGAACAAGTCATACATGCATGAACAAACAGCTGAAAACATTTCAAAAAGGTAAATTTGAAATGTAGTGAAGCCAAGATGGTGAAAGAAGAAATTTTTTACCTGGGGTTTGCCCCTTCCACCCCCCTCCCTTAAAAACTGGATGGATTACGGGCTTATGCCAGAGCTAGGTGTGCAGTGACTATAGAGACAGGCTAATGCAATGGAACAATTTGATGCACCAGAGTTCCAATTGGTCATATTGGTTTAGAACTCAACAGATCAGTATCTGTAATGCACCTAATCTCTACCTTCTTCCCTAATGCAACATGGTAACAGACACAGGAAAAATAATTAATCAGGCTCAATCATTTCCTCACTCCAAATTGCTGTTTCCAGTATCTTCCACCCACAAACTCCAGGTCCTGTAATTGTACAGCAGTTTCACCTTCACTCCCCCAGAATACACAACTTTTCCTCTTCACATTCCATGTACTGACCTTTGTGGTGTACACTGCTGGAAATCTTTATCCAGTTCTGTTTGGTTTGAGACATTGGTGAATCTGTAGAGGCTACTGCTACTGTCTTCAAACACAGAGCGTTTGTCTTTCCCAAAGACCCTCGTTGAAACAGCCTCAAATACTTTGTAATCCATCAGCGCTTGACATACACGAACTATTTTAGCACGGGAAATATCAACATCCCCAAAATACTTGTTCTGTAGAAGATGAGCAAAGACAACATCCACAGCATCCGAGCCAATGAAACAGTCATGATAGCACTTCAGGTTCTGGCGACGGTTTTTCACCTCCACTTGAGTTTGGAGTGCATTGATAATGCTGCTCCAGACATATGTTGCTCCAAATGGTTTCTGTGCCAAGCTAAAGCCTAAGAACAGAGAAAGCATAAAGATTGAGTTCACACTGCAATTAGAGAACTGCCTCCTTTCCAGCTCCTAGCTTTCATGGATCTTGTAAGGATTTAAAAAGCTTTGAGTCTCTCAACTTGGCTTGGGTTGCTCAGTTATTAACATTTAGCTACCTTCTTAGCAAGTCTGTCTGCATTGTACAAAGGTGTCCCTCTCAGGTGGTTGCTCTCACTAAATGACATTAGCCTGAAGCTTTAGAACCAGGAGTTTCTACTTTTTCAGCCTGTCCCTTTGACACTCTCCTTTTTCACACTCCTCCATCACCTAACAAGTTGCACTTGCAGAACCTACTTCTAAGCACACGTGTTCCCACAATGAAGAGCTAGCTGCATGTACTTGTAACTTGCCAGTTCCTATGCTAACACTGACAGAACTATGCAGGTGGGCAAGGAAGAAGAGACTCATCAGACAGAAGAGACACCTTGTTTCCTGCAGGATTGTGCATACATGCAAGCTACCCATTATCAGTGCTTAGCATATCACTAACAAGATCAAGACTTCTCTTGGGACACCAATTACTCAACATGTTTATCCCACCATAGCTCCAGCTGAGCTTTAAGTACTGTGTACTCAATGCCACTTCCTTGAACCAAGCAGCCTTCCTTCCCCCAATAAAACCACTGAGCTATTACTCATTTACCAATCTGATTAAGAATAGCATGCTAACAACTAACAGTTTGATCAGAGGCTAGACGCAACCTCCACAAGGACTTAAAAACACAGAACATGCCTGAAAAGTTCGCAGATGGCACCTCACTGGGAAGGGTTGCAGCCACCAGAGAGGTCAGAATTAGAATACATGATTCTCAGGAACTGAGTAATTTCTTAAGAGAGAAAGCAGAGGAAGAGGACAGAAATCAAAAGATAAATGACAAAATATGGAATGGGGTACTGGCAGCAATCCTACAGAAAGCCATCTGGGATTATGACAGACCTCAAACCAAATGAATTAACAGTGCGACGCAGTGTTTCAAAGAAAAAAAAAACAAACAACAAACTCGTTCTGGAACATATTACCATGAATATTTTCCACAGAGATGCGGGAGATGTTTTTTCTGTTCTGTTTAGTCTGAAGTAGCTTTAGTTACAGAAGTGTATCCCAACTTTGGGCACCAGAGTTTTCAGCTGATCTCCATCTGCCAGAGAGCCCAGAAATGAGCAAGTTGGCAGGGAGAAGGGGAAGTCTGGGGGCACTAAAGATTGAAAAGGAGGAAAAAAAATAATAAAAAAGGCAGTGAACACAACAGTATTTGAACAGAGCAACAGTGATCTTCAGAGACACTATCAAATAGACACCTGCTTTCTGAAAAGATTCAGGTCAGGTAAAAAAAAAACACCTTTTCCATACAAAGCACTAAAGACAAAGCAGAGACCTCCCATGATCTCCAGTTCCCAAAGCTTTGAAAGCTCAAGACGGACAAAGCACACACCTGCTGATACTTTGACCTGATGACACCTTCAGGTAGGCAGAGCAGACAACACAAAGCTTCCTTCCAGACTTACATTAGCAGACTAGCCTGTTTCAAAGGAAAATAAGAAAAAACCCAAACCCAGTGCCACCAGACATACACCAGCTCTGGTTCCTGTTGCTAAAATACGTATCAACATAACCACCTACAATATTCCTACTATTAACCACTCTTTATCACCTCGCCCTTCCACACACCACCTAACCCCTTTTTTCTTGTTTGTTTGTTTTGGGAAGCGGCATTAAGCTTGGCATTAAGGTTACAAGGCTTTACAAAGTTAAGGTGCTCGAGGTGGAGGAAAAAGCCTAAGCTGTTCTCAACGGGCGATCTTTAGCCCTTCACGCTGCACTCATAGAATCCATAGAACAGTTTGGGCTGAAGAGAGCTTCAAAGGTCACTTAGTCCAATCTCCCTGTAGCAAGCAGGCACAAATTTCACTAGACTAGATTGCTAAGAACACCTCTTCAACTAAAACTGATGAGCCACCCGCTTTTCGCTTGTTTCCAGGACAGAGACAACCGCCCGGCCTTCCCGGCCGGTCACAGTTCCAGCGGCACCCGATAGGCTCCGGCCGCAGGCGAGCTCTGTGCGGGACAACAGCGCAGCACCGAGCCCGGACAGGGCCTCCCGGACGGAAACACCTCCCTCCACCGGCGAGCAGCCAACTTTTGAACCGCGAAAGGCGCCGGCACAGAGCTCCCGGCGGACCGCAGCCGGGCGGAACGGCCCCAACCCTCCGAACCCTCAGCCTGGCTGACCCACCTCACCTCACCTCACCGATTGTCCCCACCGCACCCGGGCTGTGGGCGCTCCGCAGCCCTCTCCCCCAGCCCAGCCACCGTTCCATTCCCGCTGCAGTCCCCGCACCCCATACCGGGCGGCCTAGCGGCAGGGCTGCAGACGGTGCTGAGGTTCAACGCCGCCGCTTTCTCCCGCACCGTAGCCATTCCCGCTGGCAACCGCTCCGCACACTGCTGCTCCGCGCCGCCCGCAGAGACGGAGAA
Source organism: Pezoporus wallicus (assembly GCF_028554395.1). Lineage (NCBI taxonomy): Eukaryota > Metazoa > Chordata > Aves > Psittaciformes > Psittacidae > Pezoporus > Pezoporus wallicus. Next base: position 2,540,485 of record NW_026638491.1, read on the forward strand.
CCAGCCGAGGGGCGGGGCAGCCACCCTACGCCCAACCCTATTGGCCCGAGGCCGGAACCAGGGGCGGGGCATGCGCGGCGGCGGGCCGTGGCTGGCTTTCCTGCGGCGAGGCGGGAGCGCTTCAGAGCAGCCGGCGGGGCGGAGGGCGCTGAGGGAGCTGGGGCTCGGACCCAGTGACACCTCCGTGAGGAGGAAAGGAGACGAGGGCAAGGGGTCGTGTTGAGCTGCGGCGCGGTTGTGCAGTGCTGCTGTCACCTGGCCGCAGTGCGGAGCACCGGAGCGGTAACACTCCCGGTGCTTCCTGCAGCAGTACAGATGCATTTCCCGCCCTGTATTTACTCTGCAATTCAAACCAAGAAATCAAACCGGTCAGCTCTGTTTAAATTAACCTGAGAACAGGCTCGTACGTGACTGCGGACGAACAATAAAACAGCGCTCCTGCTTGTGACCAGGCTTGGACAACCACATGTGGTTGAAATTTTCCTCTGATGTCTTATATGAGCTGTTTATTGCAGCAGTAGGTATTTGTTAATCGGAATGAAATAACAAATCCACTTTCAGGGTAATCAGCTTTCTCTACTGTCTGCAGGACACTGCTGAGAGATCCAACATTGTTTTCTACTAAGTATGGGCTATATTGATGATTCTTACTCAGTGCAATCATATTAGAACAATAAAAAAAAATCAATCATGTTTTTGGACTGGTTTCAACAGAAGCAGACACAGAGCCAAATTGCTATCCATGATACGCAAACTCAAAAGTGTATAATGGACGTGAAAGACCAAACAATATTGATATCACAAGCAACACAAAAATTCATTTATGAGTTGTCAGTGTTGAATATCGACAGTAGCTTTGCAAAACAAAATCCCCTGTGAAACTTCAGCCTATTCTACGATAGGCTCGTGCACACAGGTGGAAGTGCAGGATGTCTGCTATCCACTGGAGCTCAGGTCAACCTTCTCTCGCCTTGTCTCATTCGAAGGTAGGGTGCTGTAAGCGCTCATCCTATACAAATGACTAAACAATGGGCTTCATCATGTTAGGCTGTGAAAAATTGGTACAGGGAGCTAGACACCACAAATTTAGGGCAAACAAGCATTTCTTCATGTTTCACTGTCAGAGCAAACAAAGTATTTAATTGTGGAGTTCTAAGAAAGTTTTTGTTAAGTTTTTCAGATAAAAGCAGTCTTAAATCTCTGGGCTTAAGACCAGAGAAAAACTGATCTTTCCAAATGGCAGCAACATGCTAGTCTTTGAAAGTTCATACTGTTTTCCAGCAACAGGAATTGACAGAGATTTCATTCATGAGCGAAAAGTGGAAGATGTTTAAAGAAAGAACAGATCTGATTCAAGGTGTCCGTTTTACAGTTGCCATTAACAACCTAATAAAAATTATATATTGCACGGGTCAGTGGGGATTTCAATAAATAATTTTATTATTTCCTACTTTTGTAGTAGGTTGATGCTAGAGTTTTTTGATGCATTACCAGAATCTATTAACTGCAAATCAGTAAATGCCAGTTTATTTTCAAAAATGAATTATTTTTGCTTAGTTGTTGAAGTGATGCAGCCAACCATTCTGCAATGGCTCACCATAGCCTTGACAGTATTTAGAACTACAAACATTTTCAAATAGGAGGTGTACCAAACTGTTAATGAGAACATGACACCTCTGAGAATGATTTGTCAAAACACTGCTTGCAGGGAAAAGTGAACCACAGCTAATGCACTGTGAGAGGCTCATCTATAAGGTTGTAAGATTTTTATTATTTTATTACCAGGTGAGCAGCAGTCTACCTCAGACTTCTGCCTTTGCTTTCATGTGTCCCCACAGTGATGACAGCTGCTAACACACCAGGTTCTCCAGGGGCAGATGAGTCAGCCAACAGGTAGCTCTGGTTGAACAGTCTCTGGTACCAAAGGATGTTGAAAAATGTTCTGTATCTTTTAGTATTTCCTAAAATAAGATTATTATAAAATGCCTTCCTAAAGCACAGATATATTCTATGTAATTATTAATATATACATATTTCATTTATACTTTTATATAGTTATTTTAAAGAACATAATCTTGTGCAGCCACCATGGCCATTTGTAGCTGATGTCATTCCAAAGGCTGTGGTGGAAAGATCTCGGGATGAAAGTGTAACATGCTGTACTTGGCTTCCCCTTCCACAGTGTTTTCCCCAGATTAACCTCCATAAAGTTGAACTTGGGATGCACAAGAGAATGCCAGTTACAAGGACGTAATTAACATAAGTCATTCGTCAAATTACTTAGGACCAACTTAATGGCATTCCTACTTGCACATGGAACAATAAGCTTGCTCCAAAAGCAGCTCCACTCAACAATGCAGGACTACATACAAGACAGATGCTGCTATAGGTATATGTATCAAAACCTCGTTCACAGGGTGCAGGTCTGCAAGGGAGACTGTAAGCAGCACCTGACAAGGAAGTCTGATGATATAGAATACTGTTGGCTCTCTGTCTAATAACGTCATTGAAGTTGCACAGAACAATTTACGGTGTCAAAAATGTATTTTTAATACATTATGCAACCAAGTGCTAGATTTGTACAGTTGTGTCAGATTCCTTGAAATTGTTATAAAGAACTTTTGTAGTGAGGAACAGCAAAAGAGAAGTCTATATTGATTTATTTCCAGGTCATCTAGAAATACTGCCACCAACTACAACAGGATTGAGAGAGTGGCCTTCGTTTAGAAGAACTTACAGACTGAAGTTTTCAAGAATTTCTGAGTCTCACATAAGAACTGCAGGGTTTAATTAGAAGCATACAGCAAAAATACAGCATTTATATTCAACAGCCACAATTTCAGGCCTGTCTGCTGCTCAGGATCTGATTAACTTACTCATATCAATGAAGCGTTTGCTTGAGGATAAAGATGATGATAAAGACCCACATCTAGGTCCTCTCTTGATTATGGGGGGAGAGAAGGCAGAATGGAAACCTGTACCATCACAGAGCGAGAAACTGATGCGTACATTTATGTAAAGTGCTGTCTGGCTTTTTCCATAATGAACCTAGAAGCTGGGCAGCCAGCCAGTGTTTGGATGTGAGAGCACCTGTAATTCCCAGGTATTCTGGGCACAAGTGAAGGAGACAGAATTGATAGAGGACCTTACTAAAATAAAAAAATAAAAAAAAACAACCAAAAAAAAACCCCAAAACTGTGTGATGTAGTCGTTCTGTATCTTAATCCAAAAGACAAAAGTTGGAGGCTTCCATTACCTAACAAAGATGGGGGAATGTTAGTAGAAAATACAGGATACTACTGTTTAATCTATGGCAGATCAATGCTTGGTTAAGGGATTGGGAAATGTTGTGTGTTCTTGAAAGAGACACAGTAAAAATTCTGTTTCAATTTTGAAACTTTTAGAAAAGCTGGAAGGACCCCAAACCTGGAAAATAAAATATTCTAAACCCAAGAAGTTTCCATGTTCCAATTATTATTCACATTCTAAATGCCAAAAAAAGAAACATTAAAAATTACTATGAAATAAAGAGGGATTCTCAGAGAACACTACTATCCCATTTCTTATTTCCAAAACAATTTAGGTCCCACTTTCCTGAAGGATTAACACAGAACTCTGCATGTGAAACGCTAATTTTACATCTCAGAAACACATCAGACTACAGAAGGCTCTCTCTTCCACCAAACTATTTTCTTTACATTTCAAATGTCTTCCCATAACAGTAACAGCTTTAAAGATTGTTTCAACACAGCCTGATCTCACATATACATAAAATTTTATTGCCACATTTGCAAGGATATGTTGAACCCAATCTTTATGGGTGTTTCTGAAAACACACAGAAATTAATAATTACCATAAAAATTCAGAAAAGTATTCCACTTATTTAGAACAGTTACTCTCCCCCCCCCCCCCCCCCTTAAACATCAACAATGCCTGTATTCACTGCAGTGCTTAAGTAGATGGAGAACATTTTATACAGTAACCCTTAAAATGTTACTCAATCCATTCACAAATGATGAGACACATAGAATTTTGTGATATGGTTCAGTGTCACATGAAGATATGTAAGGGAAAAATCAACAGCTTCAGTTACAAAAATTACTATTTTTTAAGTCGCGCTTCTCATAAGCTTATCAAATCTCATCTATTTCATTGCATGAAGATACAAAGCCCTGTACATTGTTTTTTAATAGCGAAACAGTCCTATCAAAATCAGAAAAATCTCTTCTACCTTTATTAATTGGACATTTAAGGGAATGAACAGCTATTCATACAATACTGGATTGCAAAAAGGTATGAGATATGCTAGACAGATAGGAAGGAAACTGAAAGAACTCCTGCAGTGAATCTGCCTTATTACCAATAACACATTCTATTTGTACTGAAGAGCAGCAGAGGTTTTCTTGGTGCTGGGTTCCATGGACTGGAGAGGACTGACGCTCTCCCTTATGATGCACAGCAGGTTATTCACAAATTAACTCTGCTCAGTCCCAACTTCCCATCTACATTCAAATTAGAAAGGGTTGTTTAGTAGCAGGTTCTGTGGGATACAGTGATGCCACCCTGCACCATTAAGTCCATACTAACCATGTCTGCCCCACCACGGAGCAGCTGCTCGCAGAGGCTTTTCTGTTTGGGCCAGAGTACAATTTACTCCCAGAGTGCAAACTCCAGTGTTTTATACCAACATGAAATCTGTGAGGATTCCACCCTTGCATTTTTGAAGAGATCGGAACAATAAACAAGTTTCCAGGACAGAAGCTTCTGGACGAATGCTTGAATCAACAAAGGGTGCTTTGTTCAGGAGCAAAATCCTTCCATTCCTGGCTGGAATACCAATGTGACTGCAGGACCAAGTCAAGCTGGGCAATGGCAAAGGAAGGGCAGGGAAGCAACGCTCTGGGCCTGCTCTGGCACACACTGACCTCCAGTGGAGCACGTTGCATTCTGAGTAACAAGCCAGGCACAGCAGCTGGAGAGGAAGTCACAAGCTGGAATTACCTGAGACTTACTGTATTGAAGTACACAGGGGGTAAAGTCCAGCAATGTCACCAAAAACACTGGGACAAGCTCTGCTTCTCTGTCTTAATAAACACTAAATAATTTTATCTTAAATGGATTTTAAAACTTTTCCTCTTGGGGAAGTTTTCTGGGACTTGCAAGAATGATTCTGCATTATAACTGGAGACGAGAGTGTGCGTGCCTAAATGTGTACAGGACAGCATGGTCCTACCAACACTGTTTGGATAAAGACTCCTCACAGAGCAGTAAAAACTCACTGTCATCTACACAGCAGAAACCTGTTCAACGAGAATGAGCATGTACAGGTACAAATAATTGGAACATCAGAAGTTACATCGGCCCAAGATGGGAGTTACCATCTCTCAGGTGACCTGCAGCAACTGATGGAATGTGAGCTCCTGGATACTGCAACACAAAACCAAACACACTAACTTATGTGACTACTGAAAGTAGCATTGGGTCAGTTCGTAAAGAACTAGGGGACCAGCTCTCACCAGTTTGTGCAGTTGTGGAGGTCCCCCACAGCAGCATGCTGGGGTAGTAACTTACGCTGCTCTGCCAGGAACAACTTCACATCCCTACTCCCAAAGTGAGCAGGCACAAATAGCACCAGTTTAATAGGACAGAATGGTCTGAGGGATAACAGAGGGGGGAAAGATGAGAACTCTAAATGGATTTCTTGATTATAATAAAATTTTTGAGTTTTATTGTTCATTTTGACTTTTTCAGAAAACAGCTACTTACCATTTATATTTACGCTGACTGCAAGGCTGGTGTTCTAGAGCAGAGGATCAGGCTTGTGTTCACGTATGCTACAAGCAGGAATCTATCATTCACCTTTTCTATTACTGGACAATGCACCAGGGCCACGAAACTCAATTATGCCATGTTTTGCCAGGCCCACAGTTTAGTACGGGAAAATGGCCCTGAAGCATCCTCCAGAGAGCTTTTATATGCGCAGAGTTCACGTCAAGAGGAAAGTAACAATCCCGGCCAAGCATTTCTTATGGCCTTTGTTTAAACCAGCTGATTCCAGCATTGGGACACACGGGTTCTCACACAACATGCAAGCTTTCTCTTCAACTCCTTTAGCGCAAAGCACTGACTTACGGACAAACTACCTCTCTGGCCGTTTAAACAAAGTAGCTGGACCTTGGACTGAAGCAAATAAAGGGCATTTGCTTACCCTATTCTCTTACAAAAGCTGGAAGGATGGTAATGTCTACATGCTGACCAACAGCAAAAATGTGGGAGGCTTCAGAAGCCACCATAGCTGCTTAGAGAGCAGACCTAAATCCTTATTCTTCTGGAGCTTTGAATGAGTTAGCAGCTTCACCTAACTACATGATAAAACATTGCTGCTTTGGCTTTTATTCAGTTATCATACTATTTACCTTCTGCTGCTGCATCAAAAAGGTGTGATACATAGTTAATGCACAGACAAAGCACACCAGCAACAACCAGTTAGGCAGGAGAGAATGATGCCAAATAATGTGGTTTTACTTGAAAGGTCTTGCTGGAAGTCTTAGAAAGCTGCAGCACATACTCCCATTTCAAGATTTCAAGTAACACATGTAGAATAAAGAGACTTAATTTAATTCTAATTTGAACCAAACCCACCTATTAAAAATTAACCACAGCACTTTAAATTGAGTTTTTAAGGCTAAGGATAGTAATTGGACCCAAGAGTGGCTGCTACCATCTATAACCTTTATCACATGCACAGGATCACATACACAATTCCAACTCCCCTATGTGTAAATACCCCAGCATGTCTAGAAGACATACTCCCAATTCTGAAGCTGTTACACAAACTATATGATCAATAGTTCACTGCTCAGGATGTTCCATTAGGACCCAGTTACTGTATTTTAAAGTTAATATATTAACTGTATACAGGACACTGCCCAAATATAAGGGTTTTTTTTAGCCCTTCACATGGACATCTGAAGGAGGATTAGTGCTGAACGTCCGATGATATACCTGCACTTGCAAAAATAAAACAAAAGCTCTTACCTCAGATGATTGTAATACAAATACTTCCTAAAAGGGCTTTTGCTCTCCTTATACTTGTCTGAACACTGACAATACAGGACAAACCAAGTAGGAACCATGGTCTATTAATACACATTCTTAACAACGGGTTATAGGAGGAGGCAATAAAAAGCCACTGCTGCTATGTGGCAATATACACTGGAATCCATGCTTCTCAAAAGAAACCCCCTTTTTAATAGCAAAACAAAAGGCAGAACTAGGACTAGACTGAATTAATCTTATGAAGTCACTGTGTGCAGCAAAATGCTACTAGTGCCCTAGTGGGACTCTCTGCTAGGAATGTCCACCTGCCACCAGGCCAAGCTGCTGGCTTGTTATTTGCTTTTCAGTCAGCATATAGGCTGCAGCAGAACTAATTGAAGCTATTCCTAATGAAGACCACTCCTCAATACCACACCCTTTGTTCCTCAATTACCTCCGCTCCAAAAACTCCCCTAGCCTCCCTTCAAATTTTTCATCCTTTCCAATGTCTTCTCACACCCAACTCATGTTTCTTCCAAATTAAAATCAATTTAAGACAGTTTTCTTTTGTTTCTAGAAATGAAACAAAGACTTGTTTTCTACAGGAGGGGCAAATACCTAATGCAGAACAAGTTCTTTTGATTTCCTGATGCTTGCCAACAAATTGGTAGCAGGATAGTTTTGTTTTAAAAAGCTGCATACGTTCAGCTTCTTGCCTTTTTCTTTTCTCTTTAAAAACAAAACAGTTCATCAATGATAATGGAACGCAGCAGCTAAAGGTTCATCCTCCACACTGCAATGAGGCATTCTCTGTGTCTACCTGCTTCCCAGTGCTTTTTGGAGAAAACAATGATCAACTCCATGGGCAAAAATGTCTTATGCTTATATTGGTTTGGGAAGCAGCTCTTGCACACAGAAGCATCAAAACCCCCCTCATATTCCAGCCCTTCAGATTCACCTTTTTGTGCCAGCAAGTGGCTCAGAGAAGGCCTATAATGTATCTTATGGCCAACAGCCACATCACGGGACTTCATCCCTCTGCATGGGGAAAAAATATTTCTAAGAATACCAAGAGTAATTAATTGTAATGTGGGGGGAGACTAAAACTCTCTAGAGCACCATTTCTTCCCGCAGGTACATAGAGATGGTATTCTAGTTTAGCAAGAACAGGAACAGGAGAAAATAATGTAGCTGAGAAACACCTGAATCACAGAAGTGGTATCTTACACCAACTGTCTTGGCTTCTCACTTGTCACATCAGTTTAAGACTTGGCAGATATATTGTGAAAATTAACTGAGAACATTAAGGATGTAATAAACCAGATCAACCAGACATGCTCAATTCATGTGGTAAAATGGAGGAAAAAAAACCCAGACACTAGAACTGTATTTCTTCATCTGGAAACCAAAACATGTAGTTTAAATTGCCAAGGGTTTCCAACAATCTAACTTTTCACAACTTAGTATTTTAATAATAAATGACTAAGCATTATAAGGTTTTTGTTTAAAAAGTGTTTTCACTTTAATGGGTTTAGTTAATAACATCATGAATGGTACAAAACTGTCCTTTTTCACATTTCCATATATTGTATTACGGACCACCTGAAAATCTGGACTAAGAATGCATAAAGTGTCTCTTAATTAGCCCTAGCTTCATTTTTGCCATATGTAGAGGATATACGCAGAAAAACATGCATTTATTACCAACGACATGTCAGTATTAGCTTAAACAATAAGATACAGAAGAATGTGCACTGTGTAATGCACAGGTATGCAAGAGAGACCAAATGTGAACTGCTGGCAACAAAAGAAATGGTTGATGACACACTGACATTTTGTGAGCATAGTATTAGCTTTTCTGTTTTAAAATTGTTTTAAATAGTACTAAATATTTAAATAATATTTAAAATATATTTCCCTATGGAAATCATTTACTTGGAAGACAGCCTGCAACATCTGACTTTTTAAAAAAGTAGTATTTCATTTCGACAAGATATTAATACAATACATGCCATAGAACGTCGAAGACCCTAAAGTCCCTAGCTATTTTCAGAAACAGTTTCTCAATCCAATTTTGCCTCTGATTTTTTGCTAGCAAAACTTTGGAAGTAGCATCTCAAAGAAAACCTGCCTTTAAGAGAAATAATGTATTTCAAGAAAAACAAACCCAGTGTAAACAGGGATGCCATGGCTAAAGGAAGGAAGAGCGGCATTAAAAACCAAGTAATTCATCCTGCAATTAGTTTAATTTCTGGTTTACTAATTCACAGTCTAAGGAGGGTTTTGTTCCTTCCTAATGCATTTCTCTTGCAACCAAATGAGTACTCAGTTTTCACTGTCAGATGTTAAGGGGTGAAGACCTCACTGTTACTTAAGAAAAACAAAGGACTGAGCTGTGAGTGCAGAATTAATAACCTAAAATGCAACAAAACAAAGTATTTGTGTAAAAAAGTAATTCATCCATTGACTTTTTTCTAAGTTTGCTTCAGTATAAAAAAAACCTCTTCGATCCCACTAACAAAGCTTTATGCTGATTCATGATCCTTCAACACACTTGAGACTTTTGTGGTTTTACTTATTCTAATTTGGTAAATTAATAACCCAACCACCATTTTTGCTGCCCAAGACAAAGATGGAAGCTCCATTATATTAATCTTTACTAGCCTAGGGTAATCTTATTAAAGACAGGTTTTTCCTGTCTTCTACAGCCTCAGTGCTTGTTTAACTTGCCTCAAGAACAAACAGCCAAAAATAAGCCAGGTCACCTTCTGTGGCAGTGCAGAGCATCCTGGCAGGTTTTTCCTTTTCTTTGGGTTTTATTAAATTGTTGTTGCTAAAATTTCCTTCTTTTAGAATAGGGACAAGCTATTCCAAAGGCCTCTCATTTCTTTCTTCAGCTTCTAAGGACTTGGACTGAACAAGTAGCTTCCTAAAGCTGCTTCTAGATTCAAATTCTAGAGTAAACATCCAGTAGCAGTTAAGAAACCATTTAGAAAGCACAGAGACCTCTCTCATTTAGTTGCTCTGTAGTCACATTAGGCAGGGATACGTAAGACACAAAGTCTGACATGTTCCTTTCCATCAAGGATCCATCCTGATTGTTCCCTCAGTCTGCATCCTGGTAATTTTTACTGCTGCAGACTGGGAATTCCCAAACTGTGCTGTCCCTATATATCTCCATAACGTGACCACAGAATTCTGCCCAGGTAAGTATCTCTCATGAATCTACACACACTGCTAACCACCCCCACCAGTAATGGAAGACACTCAGTAAATCTGGGAACCTTCACTATCAATTAAAGAGTATACCAGGCGCATTTCTACTGTATCTGCAGTGTGCATATGTACATTAAAACAATTTTAGCTGATTCCTATCAATGTTGGTAACTATGCTGTCTGGTTTCACCATATAAACTTTAGCTCCTACCAGAGTCAACATGGTGCAACCGAAACAATAGCAACTCTTCAACCCTGTGGCTACCCTTCTTTTCACCACGAAAATGAATTAGCCTCATGATTGCTCCAACAACCTGCACATTCTTCCTAAACCCAAACCCATCTTGCTCTCCTTGATCACAGGCGACATAGCAGTAGTACAATGCATCTAGTAATATGATAGTGACCTCCTTTTTTAAAGCAAAACCACTATAAAGAGGCTTTAAAAAAGGGAAGGGCACATACCCATTTCTGTTCACTGTAGTCTGCATACAAATCGTAAAGGAGAATTATTGCTTTTAAAAGATGAAAAGCTTTGGAAAATGGTAAACAGCCTACAACATTCTAAAACTAATCAGCTAAAATTCTGTACATACTTTAATACTCAAACCTCTATCTGATTACTCAAGATGAAATAATTTCATTTTCACATCTATTCATTAAACTCTATAGTTCTATGGTCTAATGAATATTTAACAACTAAATAGGATCAAAACAGATAATGAGGAAAAAAGGTCACGTGGCAATGAACATTATTTCATTTGGCCAATGAATAGTGAACCCTGCTTTCTTGGCTGAAATTAAGGCACTAAGTGGCAGCAAAAGGATAAAGGAATGATTTTTTTTCCTACATTATCTGAACTAAAGACCAACACGACTGTTTTTTAGGACGCCAGTAGAGTACATATCCATTCTGAATGACTCAGTAAGGCATTCTGTTGGCAAATTTAAGGAAAATGTTCTCCTGACCAGAGCCCATTACATTCATTGTCTGAGTGTGACTAGTGGCACTACTGTTAAAAACTGGAGGGGAGAGAAAAAGCTACAAAGATGTCTGAAGACTTGAAAGGCACCAAAAAGAGAACAGCTCTGCAACTGCCACTTCTACAGATAATAATGTAAGCTGTGTTTAACACTGCATATAGTCTAGTCAATCATCAATCTTTGTTGATGAAGATAAAGTGTAGTAGCTCTTCATTTAAACTCTCAGTTAATCAAGTGCTAGTTTAGTAAGAAATTTATTTTCATGTATCAGAAAATAACTGCAGTGTCTAACACAACTACACTTAAAGCAAAACTAGTCTAGAATGCATTATTCTGGTTAACACTGAAGCAAACCTGTATAAACAAAAGGGTTACCTCGAGATATATAGTTTACAATATGAAATCAACATATAAATGAATAGGACTTACTGAAAACAATGGAAAGTGTATTACAAAGATACATGTAACAATTTTAACCACAATATTTCCTCTGTGAAAAATACAACTATTAGTGAGCTAAAATGTACAATTGAGATTTTTTTCCCAAAAGAAAAAAAAATACCAACACAGTATAAAGCAAAATATTCTTTTTCTTCAAAACAGGGAAAATAGTTAAGGTCATTGTCTTTCATTACAATATAATTTGACACAAAAAGCAGTCATAGGATTGCACCAACTCCATGCTCAGTCTCCTGAACATGACAATAGTAAAAGGAGTCCATAAAGCATAATGACATTTCTGGATTTCATGATGGCAACGTACGTAATGCAGAAGCTGATGTCATTCTGGCTCTGTTCACAAAATGTAGAAAACTCTAAATTTGGTGGCCAGACATGTAAAAATTAGTTCACCCCAACACTGATTTTTCTGTCGCTTAGTCAGGGATGGAAAAATCTGTAGTATTCTAAGAGTTGTTATCTTTTTAGCAATAAAGAAAAAATATATGTAGTGCATGCTTTATCATTTGTCAAAATCATTTCTGAAAATAAAACTAAGTTATCCAATAGCTTACAAAATAGAAAATAATTCTTCAGGTTAAAAATGTGGTTAGGTTTACATTTAGTTCCATCTCCAAAGGACTGATTTCCTTGGCAGCATCACTTTTTCTTAGCAAGAGCCAAGGCACAATGTTCCATAAAGAGAAATAAAAACGGCTATGAGCAAGAACGCAGTCTGGCCTTGCAAAAGAAATCAGAGCCTCTCTCCGAGCTTTCTGTTCCATTGGGTTAGTGCTGTAGAAAAATGTGAGACTTGGGATACATTTCTGTTAGGAGCATTTCTGCTGGACACGGTTCAGAAGTTCACCAAACTTTTCAAAAAGATCCTCCACCCACTTTATATTTTTCATGCAGAGCTGCACAATCTCTTCCTGTCCTAGGTCTGCACTCTTCTTCTGCACAGAAGAAATCTATTTAAAAATGAGAAGGATGGAAAGAGAGATGCATACACACACACGTTAGGCTGCCAGCAATTCAGAATTTTCATTTTTATAATATTCTGCAGTTAAATACAAACCTTCTTTGGAAGAAAGCCTTTAAAAATTTAAAAACATGGGAAATGCCCCCAAAAAGCATTTCTTAACAACTGAATCAGAGTTCAATTCTTGTATTTCTGCTACCTGGAATACTTCCACCAAGGATTTTCAGAAAAAATAAAGGAGTGGGCATTCTAAGACAAAAAGTAGCTTCTAAATCTGAGGAGTTACACATACCGATAAAATTCGGTTTTGTTTACTTTGGATAACAGTGAAGAATGCTTACCTATCCCCAAGGGAAACTGATATCACACAAACGTTGTAAGCCTCATCTCTTAATGCTCTGGGCAGCACTGCCCATCAGGGGCAACAGATGTGCTCAACATACCCCTTCCTTTGCCAGAAAGAATTAATTAAAATAGGAGACCAGAATCCATACTCATTTACAAGAAGACAGCAGCTCCTCTAGTTGGACCCAATTCCCTCAAATGCATGAAAGTATCTCAAAGAGGACAAGACTTACCTCTTCTTTACATGTTAGATATATGTGATATTTATAATGATGGAGTGAGTGATACAAAGAATACAACTGTATTTTTTCTGGATCTACTGTAAACTCCTGCAAAAAGAACAGTTATTTTAGGTAAATTCACATTATTTTCCAAGACAGGTATATGATGGACATTTTCTTCTGTAAAGAATCCTCCCCTCCCTTGCATAAATATACAGGACAAGAGCATTTACGTCTAAACATAGACATTAAATAGGGGAATAATTCTGAAATAATTTATTATTCCTGGAATATAATTATATTTCACAGATGAGTTAAACCCATGATTTAATATACTGTTAAAATGTTTTTTAACATTCCCTTATTATAGAAAAAGCACCTCACTCGAATACTTTATATTTTCATAGATCTACCAAAAAAAACAAGTCATGAAGTAGTACTTTACATGTAAATGCGGTTTTCATTAGGAGACAGATGTGGCAGCAATAAACCCTCTGAACACTCACCGGTGCTAACTTAGTGGCTGATTTAGAAACCCTCAGTGTTTTCTTGTTGTAAGCTTTACCATTCATTTTGATCTTAGACACAGACGTTCCTCCAGTTTTTGTCTTAGAATCCCGAGTGATCACTGTCAGTTCAGGAAAATTTTCCAAAGCATTCTTTAAACAGAGCATATAAAGAAAAAGGATTTTGAAAAATTCAAGAATGGCCAAGCCACCCAGACTGCTGATAAACTGGCTATGTTTCTTTGAAAAGTTTGACTGCAGCCTATTATGAAATAATTTATTCTTTCACAAAAAGCCTATAAGTGGTCTTTATCAGCTCAAGCAATCATACACACTTTGAAAAGCAGGACCACCTGTTCCTGACTACTGTAATTTTTCAAGACTAAGAAAATCCTTTTATTGCATCTCAGATTATCATCTGTGATTCCTTCATTAGGATGAGCAAACCAAAAACGCTGCACTAGGCATTTTTCACCTTTTAGAATGCTTCCCATTCCATTTCTATCCAAGAATCAATAAGGCCACGTTACTTGGAGATGCCCAAGTACTTCCCATGGGAAGCCTACCAATTGTAGCAGGGATTGGATGCCAAAATATCTTCATAGGTTTTGTCCCAGCTTTTGCAAAATACAACTTAATTGCATCTTGTCGTATCTGTAAGTTAGAAAAGCTTATGCACAGTGAAGTGCATGGCTGGCTCAAAAAGGCACAAGTTTTTAAGTATATTAACTCATAACCAGCTTCATTTCTAAGTTATTTGCATAAGTACATTTGAATACAACTTTGTTGTACAAATACAGCATTATGTTAGTGGCTGCTTTGAAACAGCTGTTATGCTACATAATTTGGTATTGAAAAAAATTTTTAGTTCAATGAACATATCTGTCTTTGTGTTATACTCCAGTACGAGAAAAAAATCAGACACACAAACATATACCAGTGCTGCAGCTTAAGGAACTAATTCGAACCATTCGATTAAAACACGAAGTGGATTGAATTATTATGTTTTCTTTTAACAAGCAGTAGTAGAATTCAGTAACCTCCCCGCCTATGATTTTTTACCACTTCATATATCAGCCATTTTCCACTTCATAAAAAACCCCTCTCAGTAAAATGGTACAGAATCAGCTGGCAGAGAGATAGTTTCACAGTGGTAGCAGTAACCTTGACTAGCTCACCTGTGCATATACAACATTCATCACAATGCTCTCAAATTGGAGCATCCACTTCCATAGGTTTAAATTAACTTAGTTTTTTCTAGCTCCTGTAATAGCCTTCCTCAGGGTTGACTTTCAGTGTCAAGGGGCTTTGGCCAGTTCTTATCCAAAATACTGGCACAAGGATGGCACAATTGGTACTATCATACCAGGAGGCAAACACAGAAGACTTTATCTAGCAGTTCACATCATAAGCAGATCTATTCCTCACATTCAGGACTCTACTAACTTCTTGCAGACCATACAGAGAAATACAGGCTTCTAGCAAACTTAAGAGATATGATACATAATCTGCTAAGTGTACACACAGCAAAGCTATTATAACAGTTACGAACTCCAACTGAATAAGCAGCTATAATTATATGTCAGTATTACAGAAGATCCTATGAGCTTTTTCCCTGAAACTGGGAAAACAGCATTACCTACAAGAAATGAGTTAAAAGAGAGTGCGAATTGAAGCTGTTTCGCTGGTGGATAATGTTTTCACCTCTGAAACAAGATCACAGCATCCCACAAAACTTATCAGGAATGGGCTGTGGAAAAAAAGATCTCTGAAACAGAACAATCAAGTCTGCTATTATATTCCTCCTCAAAAATAAGTACAGAGTAATACAGAGAGACAACTAGTTTTGCAAGTTTGTCTGTAGTGCGGATGTAAAGGGAATGGTGAAAGACAGATGAAAGCAAATTTGGTCTGATGGTGTTTACAGACAGGTCTGCTTTACTGTGGTTGGTCTCAAAACTGTTATAAGAAGAAATAATCAGTCTGATTACAGACATCAACAACTAGTTCTCCAACATAGGTGAAAATAACCTTAATTCACTTCACTGCACTTTGGAAATCTGCATTGTTGCTTGGAGGGTAGATGGGAGGAACCACAGTGCTCATTTATCCTCCTGTTTACCTTCTCTCTACTGAGACAGTAGGGCTGCTTCCTTCCATGCCCACATCCAGATCTGATTTTTATTTTCATGTCAAAATTGCTGTAGTATGGGCTTGTTATCCATACTTTTCCCAACCTTCTATGCTGAAGATACATGAAAGAGCACACAAACAAGTTGTTCTCAAGTCCCTCTGTCCCAGTTTTAAAATACTCTGATCATGTTCTCTACTTCAAAGAAGTTCAGACATCTGCTCCACAGCATAGCTGTTTCATGTAAAAGTTTATTAAGATTTTTAGACAATACAATCACTTGACCAAAAGCTTTAGAAGGACAGGAAACAGATTTTCCTTTTGGCAAACTTGAGAAGCGTAACAGAAAAAATGCTTGGGAATGAACCAGAAAGCATGGGGATTAAGACTAGAACTTTAACTTTGCAGTATATACTCTTCCATCACAAAATGTTCTCCAAATGCCACACACAAGCATGGAATTTATAGCATCTTTTTCAAATCCATATTCACTTCTGTTACGAATTTGTCTTCAGGGTTTTAAGTCATGCCTACATGGTACGCACTCAATGACTGACTTTACTGACAACGTTACTCAAAAATCCTAGAATTTAAAAAAGAATACCTTGAATGTATGATCCAAGCGTAATTTGGAAAGCAGTCTTTTCCTGTTGTCATTCAGCATACCATCAATTTTTCTCATGTGAGGCAAAAGTAACTCATCTGAAAGACAAAAATACCAGTGTCAGCAGTTGATTGAGAAAAATACAGTAATGAGATTCCTATTCAATCTATTCTTCGACCCATTAACTTAAAATGTGGAAGTAAAAAAAAAATCATGCCATTTTCATATAAATTGATTTCAAACATGAATTATTTTTTATTAGCCTGTTAAAGTGGTCTAGATATTATGCAGTTTAATTGCTGACTGCAATCCTCCTCTTTTTTCTGTTGAAAGGAAAAAAAATAAGATAAAGCAATACAGAGCAGAAATCCTGAGACAATTTCAAACCATGTCCTAGATAATCCTCTTCTCTGTAATACAACTGGCAGTTCTGTAAAGAAAAGTATGTGGTTTTGACATTTACTATTCCATATTACGAGCGATGACCCTGTTTGCATTTATAATAAAAGAAACTGTGGAAAGCACTTACTGATACAAGTTATCTGATAAACCACTATAGATTTTATGTTATACATTTGAACACAAGGCATGTGGCCATGAATGAGTTTACAGTTCGGTATGGAATCTTTAATTTATAATGTCAATTTCTGTGCTTTTAGTCGGCCTACTGATATACACGTGGGTATGAAACCTTGAGGTAAGTGTGTACCAATGCACAACCAGAGCAAATCAGAGAAGGAAATGATAGAAACTAGTTTTCTAAATACAGGCAAACAGAACAGTACAAAACATCAGCCTGCAACTAAAGAATACGTGAAATGATTTCTCTTTCTGGACCTTTATACATGAGTGTCTCACTAAATTTTGAGAAATAAGAGTTTTGACTTGTATCCTGGAGTCCACTAAAGTAAATAAGTCCACAGTGAATAAGTGCAAACATTTTCTCCCCAAACAAAATGTGAAATATAATTAGTTTTGATCAGAACTTTAAAGTTTCAGAGTTTGAAATGCAGAATTTTTAATAACAGCAACAATGAGAACTACTTATAAGGACGTTTCTTCATAAGAAAATAAATAACACACTTGAAACAGTAACTTGAAATAATGTTTGCAAAGATTTTAAAATTTAGTAAGAGCAGGAACAAAGAGCTCAGCTCTGACATTCACAGCTCAAGCTGTACTTCAACAAAGCAGACAAAACAGTCTTTCCAAATTACTTAGATTATTCAAAGAGATAGTGCAAATATATATATATATATATATATATATATGCACAGACAAGTAATTTGTGTAAAGTGTTCCTCAGATGTGGGTATGTAGCCAGAAGTTTGGTGGGGTGTTTATTTATTTTTTTAATACATTTGTTTCAGCAATTAATAACCTTAAAATGTAATTAAAACGTACAAATGTTAAACATACTGTACCATTGCTCTTTTCCAGGGCTTGCATTGTGTCTGGATCCAAGGCAATGCTAACAAGCAACTCCATGTAGCTCTTAAAAGTCTCTTTCATAGCTCTTGTGTTCAAAAACCGAGTAACGAGGGGAGCTGGAGGTACAAGCTCTGAAAATTAATTGGAATATAATGACTATTTTCATTTGATATCTTTCAAGTATTTGTATTTTTCAAAACTAAAGGTTTCTCTCTTAAAACACAAGTGACCCCTACTGGTATCCCAAGAGATTAAAACTCAATACAACAGAAATAATATTCAACTAACTTACATGCCAAAACCAGGTACGAAACCCAAATCTGGTATAAATGGTGCAATTTTTTGTAGAAACACATATAATTACTTATAACCATCAGCACTTAGACTCTAATATTTTAGGGAATTTTAACATTTTTCTATTATTGTAGATGAATGCCTGGAGAAAAAGAGATAATAAATAACTTCAGGCAGGCAAAGTGCCCTAAGTGCAGGTGTCATGTCAATGCAAGTACCTCCTAAAACCACAAAACTTGAAGTAGTTCAACAGAAAACCGTTCAAAAGCACTCACGTCACCTAGGAGTCAGCATACCATTGAAGTCAATCCCACCTAATTGTCCAACTCACAAAAACCACATAAAATAAAATTTTACCAGGGAAGCAATGAAGGCACATTTGTACTTATTCTGGGGAAACTTTTGGTCGGTTTGTGGGGTTTTTTTCTTTTCTTTTTTTTTCATAGACAGCAATTTTACATATGCACATAGAGCAGTCCTCAGTACTATTGAACATTCTGGAGCTTTTCTTAGTCTCCAATATATGACACCAGAATTTTACAGGGCTCTTAGACTTTCTCAGATAGCAACATTTCTATGGATGACTATCATCACATAACTGGAAATGTTAAATATGGACACTTGTACATATTAATGGTTATTTGGGCAAGTTTGCTTGAAAAACAGTATTTTAAAGGTGCTGTCCGCAGCAGAAGCACTGTTCCAGTACACCAACCCAAGCTTATCCTTAGCTGAAGTCACTAAAGCCAACATGCTTTGCAAATGCAGCAATACAAAACATGAGTACTACGCAACTTAATTTCAGACATAGAAGAAATAAACAAAAAACCCTGCAAAGTGCACTGTATATCTGCTATCATAGATAATCTCTATAAACACCATACAAAAATTCCTCTCTGTTCCAGAGAATTACTGCAAACATCTTAACTCACTGTTCCAAGACACCATGAATGTCTTAAGAGCAAATGTGCTCATCAGGCTACATTTGAACAGCTGCCATTTGGTCAAGCAGTGAAGCAGCCAAAAAGTAACTGCTTTTTCTTCTTGGGTTTTGAAACAACAACAGTAACATCTGAATTCTGCCCACATCTTCATGCAGACATGGAGTTGTAGTGGAAAATGTTCTTTTAGACATGACATGGAGTTGTAGTGGAAAAATAACTAAGAATCTGATTCTTGAGATGTATTTGAAAATCAGACTTCAACTGTACCCATCTGAGAAAGGACGTAGTGAAAATATATTTACCCAACTGGTAAACTACATTTGAGATAACTTCAGTTGCCCACATTTGCTCATGCTCAAACAAATGAAAAGTTTTAAGAAATCAATTTTGTGTGGCAGTCAGATTTTCTTCCTTTTTTTTTTTCTGGCTTCTGATGCTAGCAAAGAAAAAATTGCAAGACTGAGCAACATACTTTTCTACTACTACAGTTAGTTAAGTACAAATGGCCCTAGTTGCTAACAACAGTATCTCTCTCACCATCCTCATCGCTCTGGGCCTCAGGTGAAGAATCAGATTGGGAAGATGAAAATTCTTCTTTCCACTTTTTCCTTTTCTTTGGCGGCGGTTCAGCCTTTACCTTTGGCTGTTTAGCTTTGGGTTTCACAGAAGAGACCTTTGCTGCTGCTGGTTTTGGTGTTGGTGGATCAGGCGTTTTGTTGGTGCTACTGTTAGGTTTGCAATGAACAGTCCTGCAATATCATAAAGATTATTTCTATGAAAATAATTACCACACAAGTTTTGATATTAATAAAATAGCTAAAATCTTATGTAGCCACAATATTTTCTCCATGGATTATATATACTTATTTCATTTAACTAGAACATGTAACTAGAAATGAGATGCCAGTCATTCCTTGAATAAAGAGCACTGTGGTTTTTTATTAGTTTACTAGTGTCTGATAAAGAAAACAATCTGCATTAAATTACTGAAAATCCATAGAGAGAAAATCTTCAGATACCATCTGAAGTTGTGAGAACATAAGCTAAGCAATAAAGCATGACAGAGTTCTTCAATACAGAATCCGCAACCTGTTCCAAAAGCACAATCAAAGGTCAACACAAAATTCAACAGAAAAACCCTTAGCTAGTGAATGACAGTGAAAACCTTATCAGAAGGGAAGTAGGTGACTGGAAATCTCAGAGCTACCCGAAGTAACTGTGTGAGAGACTCTTCTGGTCATCACTCAAAGTTATAAAGCTTTCTGGGGTATGGTGAGGGGGGTAGGGCATGTGCAATGAGAAAAGTAAATACTGTCAGTGTGCTGACAGAAGAGGGAAAAGCATACTTGCAACAACCAGCTTCAACAACTGACTTCTGTTTTGAAATTAACTTTCCAGGATTGAGAAGTACTTGTAGTATATTGGTACAGGATTATCATTAAAACAATCCAGAAAAAATTAACTAACTTGCAAAGTCCATGGGATAGGAGAAAACAACACACATTTAAAATCATTACACCCGCAGGCTTCTATGTTGATACTGAGGCAAAAGCTGACAGAAAGAAATAGCATCAGGAGCCCCAACACCTCCAAAATTTATTGCAATCCACAGATTCAAGGTAGGAAGGTCTTAATATGACAGTAATTTATATCTCATTTCTTAAAGCAAAACACACAGTTTTCAGTTTCTAACTTAAAGCTGAATTAACATAACCCTGAGTTACAGTCTTACTTATTAAAATAGGTGTGGTCTTAATATGAAAGCAGTATGGCAAAATGACAAAAAAAATACCTTGCTGACTGTACAGATTTGCTTCGTGGCTTTTTTGAACATACTCTGACATACTCCTTTTTGTTCGAGTTTTCAATGAACTTCACATACACTCTTTTATATTTTGTTTTTGCATCCCCAAAATACCCAAGATACTGAAAAAAAAAATACACAAGTGCTTTTTATTAAGTAAAATTATTCAGTTTAAACAAATAAAAACGTAAATACTAAAGACAAAATCAGTTCAAAACCAACTTCTTTACAAGAATGAGCCATCCTACAGCATTTACAATTTAAGAGAAATTCTCCAATGGATTTCCACATTTAAAGGAAGAAAATAAGGAAAATAAGGCAAGACATACTTTGGGCTTCATTTTTTTCCATTTATTTAATTCTCCCCATGTGTTATCCCTAAAGAATTATCTGTATGGCAAAGGGCTGCCTGTTGAAACTGCATCCTATCTGAATCCTTCCCACTGTGGTTCACAAGCCTGCTTCCACTGACTTTATTCTGGTTATGTAAACTTGCTCCTTTATGCAGGCTGAACGATACTAAAGAACCCGTGCTGGAAAACAAGAATTCTGCCCATTATTTAGAGTGAATTTTAGAGCAGGAGGAAATCCAGAAACCTTTCCCCCTCCTCCCCTTCAAGGATGCTTCCTAAGAATGTATGTCAGAATCACATTTCATCTTGCTTCCTAGACTTCCATCAAGGAAATCAGTTCCCACGAGGCTCCACAAGGAATTTTTAAGACTCACACTGTTAGTAGCAGCAAACTCTCTCTGAGTATCTCGGACTTCAGGAACAAACTTTTGCAATAAAGCCTTCTGTACTTTCCAAATAGCTGGAGGCTCTTTTCCTGTTTGCAAAGCAGCCTGTAAGAACATAAAATTATTGCTAAGAAACATACTTATTTTTCTCCCTGAAATGTGCTGTGCATTATATTTTTTGAGCAAGTTACACAGGGATGAAATTAAAATAAGTCATTCAAAATTCCAACCTCATAGTCACTATGTGCCATTTGCATCAAGATAGTATGATGCAAACTGCATATAACAGCATACCTTAATCATTTTTGTAAGTGACAAGGGAACACTTGAGAACTAATATCACTTATCACAGGCAACAAAGCTATGTGAATTCATTTAAAACTGCTCAAGAGGATGAATTCAGAGACAAGTAATCAGAAGTATTAGAAATTAATGGTAAGAATACTGCTGGCTACAATAGCAAAAATGATAGGTAAACATGAAGAATTTAATATGGAGAAGCAACAAAACCAAACAAGAACACAAGAAGTGTTTCCATAAACTCGTGTTTATGGAGCTGTACTGTTGCTTATGGAAGAAACTCCTTTTTGGAACAATGAGCAGAACCTTTTTCAAAAAAAAAAAGAAAAAAAAGAAAAAAAAGGAGAAAAGACAATTCCAAGATCTTTTGCACAAGTTCAAAAGTAATGTCCTCAACAACTTATGCTTCGAAACCTACTACTACTTTAATAAATAAATCACAGGTTGCCAACAGCCTGTGAAAAAAATATGCCTTTCAATAATAAAAAGGTAAATCCAAGTCCTAACAGAGGTTACCTGCACATATATCTACTTTATTATGTATGTAGAATAAAATAGGTCATGTACATATAAAACATATTCATAACCTGCACTAGAAAGACACCTTTAAGGCATCCTGGCAGCAACCAGGGCATATTAGAATTGAAACAGAAAACTGATCTCCAGCCTTTTCCCTTTTGATAGTTTGTTGAAACTAAATTCATATGCAGGATTTCTAATGATTTCCCCCACCTCTCCCCAGCAAGTATTCAGGTTACCTTTAGTGTCTCTATATCTTCAATCTTCACTACAAATTCATCACGTTCTCTGTACATGCCCTCTCCTCCACTGTCTGTATTCTCCTCATCAGTACATCCTTCTATTGCAACAGTTGCCTGTGTTTTTGCCAATTGGTCTGAAGTCACAGCATCCTGTTGGGCTACTTTTAAGGGGTCAGCTGGATTCATTTTCTCCTGTGCACTGAACACAGGAGCAGTTGTCTGCGGTTCCTGCTTGATCACAGCAGCAGTGGTGGTGGCAGCAGCAGGAACAACTGCCGCTTTTTCAGCTTCTGAAGACAAAAATCAAAATTCTAGTTAAACAAATTATCAAGGATTGGCAAAAAATAGGAACTAGAATATTTTTCTTCATTTCTGTTACAACTCATATTAAAAACACCTCTTCTAAGAGTTAAAACAGAAGCATCATCTTGGCTACAACTAAAATGAAACCAAACCCAGAATATTGTGGCTAGTATATCTCTGTATTAAACTGCTACATCTGTTAGCATCATGAAATAACAAAGATGAACAGCTTTCAAAACCAATTTGATAGCTGCAGACATGATCAACAAGAAATACTGTTGTACTTTGTGCGAGTAAGCAAACACAACAGCAAAGGTTACAACACTAAATCTTGTTTCCAATCTGCTGATAAGCAGTTTTTTAAAATTGGATTAAGGAAAGAGAAATATACATGAAGTATGAAAACATTTGCTGTCCAACTTTTGGACATTTATAATTTTTAATCTTGTGATACTGTAACTGGAAGTTTGAGATTAAAACTTTGGCAACATTCTAATAATTTTTAATATTAACAGATTTGAAAAATGAGAAGTGATGATACAGAACAAAGAAGGGAAAGAACATTCTCCTCCTCTATGCCAAAGAGCCAAAAGAAATTCCCACCTTTCAAAATTATTAATCTTTCCCACCTGAAAAAAATAAGAAACCTTTTTAGATATTACTTTATACTCTTTTATACATATTAGTTTTAACACCGAATTACTGATCTAAAAGATATCAAGCCATATTGGCTACAGCATAACTACTAATATCACTTAGGAAACTGGCTTCATACTTAAGATTGTTATTGTACAGTTTCGTTACAGTCACTGTTAACTGCTGGCTTTATCACTTTAAAAAGAGAAAAGATAACGTGACATTCTAATAAAAGTGACCCAAACCAAATGATTTAAATATCAATGTGCCAATAAAAGTTATTCCAGATACATGAAGATTAATTAAATCAACTCGGCAAAATTGCTAAGCCAAGAAATACATTCTTCTGCATATATCCTATACCATTATTGCAAATAGGTTGTATGTCTTTTTTCAGTGAAAGCTATGACAGCTTTAATTAGGCACAGCATTATCAGCTCCCCAAGTATAATTACAGTGTCTTCAAAACAGCAGATAAATGGATATTTACTACCTAATGCTACCAACAGACTACATCTTAGTATTTGTCTTTCCATAGTTGTGTAAAGAAAAAAAAAGGCAGAAAAATTACTAGAAAACCTGCAAAAGCCCAGCAAGTAAGAAAGAAGTGATTACCAAGCAACTTGTACAATGTACAGTCTTGTACACAACAAAACAGGAAGGTGAATTCAAACATTGGTGGTATAAATATTAAATCTTTATGAATAATAAAGAAGTCACAATAACATTGTAAAAGGAAAATACTGCAAATAGAACACTCATGCAAATGGCCATCAACAAAACCCCTTTGAAATACTTCCTTCAGAAGCTGTACACAGAACATGGCTTATTAAAATTGACTTCAGCAAGAGGCTCACATGATGGCACGGTCCACATTTTGGCTTTCTGGAAAAAAAAGTCACTGCTTATTTGTTTAAAATATGTATTCAATGGAAAGATATATGAGGAACTTCATCTTCTGTAATGGCCTTTCCAAAATGCTTGAACCTAACATAACTTAATAGAAATATCTTCGGAAGAGAACAGTAATTAAGATGAAGTATTGTTTAGTATATCATGTATTCCACAATCTTTTCCCAGTATTTTAAGTCTGATTATTACAATTTAAGTTCAACTGTACTATGTATTTTTCAGTAAATCATGTCACCCCTAGAGAAAAAAAATCTCCCCCTCTCATCTAAAAAGAGAAAAAAAATACTGTTTTCATAAACATACTCTGTGCACCTCTATCGAAACTGCATATTTATCTAGGAAGAACTTAACTTTTGCTCATGGCAATTCTTAATATGCTCTCTTGCTAAACTTTTTTAATAAATTTTTTTTAAACCTCTGACATGATGATTTGCTGAGATTTCCAGGTGAAAATCATATTTAGCATTCTAAGCCAAAGAAGAGAACAGACACATTATTCCAATTCTCGGCTAAAATAACTTTTTGGTGTTAGAAGAGTCCTACTTAAGTAGCATTAAAAAGTTTACCTACAGATTTTCTAACTGTGTAAAACACTAGTTTGGTTCATAGTCAATGCACGTTTTGAACATAACTCTTTATTATGGCTGGGATTAAAACCAAACCCAATGAAAACCTTTACCTCAACTGAAGACAGCTAAAATTATTCCTTATGTTTTCACCATCAACTACAGAAATCTCCTTCAACGTGTGCACTTGTTTTACCTGATTTGTTCTTTCTATCAGATGTATCATCCAGGGCTGACAATGCAGTAGAGATGCTCTTCTGAAGATCGTGGTTACCCCCCACAGAATCATCTTCATCAGAAGAAAATGAAGCCAATGCTTCTAAATTTTTCTTAATTTCTTCATCAGTATTTTTGGTTGGACTTTCATCACTACCTTCAGCAGCTACAGGTGCTGCTGCTGCTGGCTGAGGCTTTGCAGAGGGTTGAAGGCATGGGGCACGAACTACCTGGTTAACAGGTCGCCTCGTCCTGTTTGGCATTCGAACGGCTGGAGCTGAAAACTGCTGCCTTGGCCCAGATTTTAGGAAGTCTAAAAAAGATGCAATAAATCCTGTTTTGACTTCAGGCTGTTTTTCTTCAACTTCTTTGATTTTTTGCCTCATTCTTTCCTGATGCTGGTAAGTATCATAACAACTTTCAGAAACAGCAGAAGAGTATGTGAAACATGAGTCACTTCCTCTTGAATTCTGACGTTTGCACTGTCCACTTCTTTTTAGCTGTTTCTGAATTGCACTGTCGTCTTCTGCAGCATTTCTGGTTTGGATTTTTCCTTTGTTTTTTTTCTTTTGAAGGTTCCCTTGAGATAGATCTTGGCATTCTTCTTCAGTTCTATTAATGGTTCCATCTCCACTGTGGGGCACAGAGAGTGGCTGCAACAAAACCTTCGACTGGTTACCTGCCACAGTACCATCATCACCACCCATGTTAAAGTCATTCTCTGAAGCAGCACTTTCTCCACTTAGGCTCCTACCACTTGAAACAAATTCTGTGTCTCTTGCGTTCAGTGCACCATCAGCTGAAGCATCATTATCTTCTTCGGATTCATGACTGATGCTACATTGTTTCTTACCTGGAGCAGCCCCTTGTTCTTGCTCTTCTTGACCAGGGCCAAGGGTGGGAGAGGTCATTCTTGTTGCTACATTTTGATCTGAAGTTTCAATGTGTTGCTGATCAAGGTTCACAGTTTTTGTCTGTATTGTTGACACTGGTGTAAGATTTATAGTAATTTGGCTTCCATTCAAAGAAATATTACTAATGCTTGTTGGCTTTCCAACTACTGTAGGTGAGGCACTGAAACCAGAAGACACACGTCTTACATCCACTGATTGAAACTGTGGTTTAGACTCCTCACTATTTTCAACAGACTGGATTTCCCCGTCATTAGAATTTGATTTGGCAAAGTCAGATGGTGTTACTCCACAGGCTGCTGCTGTTGCTGCTAAGATGTCATCTACATTGGATAATATATTCCTCTCATCACTGAGAAGTATAGATTCTGGGAAACATATTGAACTGAGAGAAACAAACTGGTTTTTTGAATCATGTTGATTTGTCTGAGTAAAATGATCTTTTGTTGTCAAATGCTGCTGTAGTGGCTTTGAGGGCTCAGAAATGTCCATTTTCATGACTTCTGAATTCTGAGTATGAAGCTGCTGCTGCGAATGACCCCCATTACTTTGAATAATATGACCATCCATCTGAAGGAATGGATGTGGCACCTGTTGAGGACTCTGTATTCTTTGCACTTGTGGTGATGCCTTTGTTTGTCCTAAATCTGACTGAAGTATTGACTGGTGAAGAATCTGCAAGTCACAGGCTGACTCCAGCAGTACTTGTGCACTGGGCAAGCACAGCTGATGACCATGCCTTAAAGCATGAGACTGAACCTGCGATGCCACGCTAATGACTTGGCCTTGCTGTTCTTGAGCTTTACTTTCATGTACCTTATGCATAAGAGAATGTTGCTGGTTTAGTTCTTTAGTGCTCACGGTTACTTGTGTCGTGTGCATTAAATTAGCTGTCTTTTTCATATCATGGCTTAGACTAGTGATATGGCCAATATGCTGGGAAAGCTGTTCCACAGAATTGACCATTCTTTCATCTTTTTTTGTTCCTTGAAGAGTAAGTCCCACAACTTGATCCTCAAGACGAGAGTTACTTCTGATGACACTTTGAGAGTATCTGTCATCTGCTTTTGAGACCCTATAGGATACATCCTGAGCATTGATTTCCTCATCAGTTAGCCTTTGAGTGGAAGACTCAAGAGTAGCTTGCTGTTGCAATGCCTGCATATCCTGTATTGATAATTCCTCCTCCTGTTTTGATGAGGCATACAAATTAGAGTCAGACTTCCTTTTAACGTATGACTTTGTTTCTGAGGAAGGCCTGCTGTTCTGCAGGGTCTGTGAATGAGCTGGGGATGCAAAAGGAGGAGACTGGACAGATGGCAAAAACTTCTGAGACTGTGGAGAGGAGGATTCCTGTGACTGAGAATTCTGAGAAGAATGTAAAGAAATATAGCTCTGGTTAGGACTCGAGGCTGGAAGAGCTTGTATCCGAGGAGAGGCATTAAAGGAAAGGGAAGGCGATGTCAATGTTAAAGACTGCCCTGAAGAATAGCTTTCTGAAGGACTAACAGCTGATAAAACTTGTGATTGAGATGAAAAACTAACTTGGGATTGGCTAACTGGAGATAAACCCTGAGTGTGACTAGAAGAGTAGCTCTGAGATTGGCTGACTGAAGAAAGTTCCCTTGTTTGCCCAGAGTAATTCTCATTTGGAACTGAAGTCAATACCTGTTCCTCTGAGGAGTAACTGAGAGTTTGACTATCAGAAGTAACAGCTTGTGATTGCCCAGAAAAAGTCAATGTTTTATACAGAGAGGGCAGCTTCTCAGCCTTGCTGGATGAGAAATCCTGTGAGTGACTGACAGGTGGCACACTCTGAGTTGGGGATGAAACATAGTTTTGGGACTGGCTGACCGACAAGAGGCTTGGGAGCTGTGCTGTAGAATAGATCTGTGCTTGGCCTGTAATGACAGAACTCTGGTTTTGTGCAGTTTTGGCATAGCTTTGTGTCTGCACAGTGGGAGCTACACTGTGAGGTTTGGGGGTCTTTGCTGACCTTGGAGGCTGCTTCACGGAACAGTTTTTCACTTTTGTTGTGGAAGCAGATGGAAAACCAGGTGATGGAACTGCAGATGTGTATGACTGAGCAAGTTCCACTGTGACTTGAGAAGTCTTCTGCTGTAGTCCTCCATTGCTCACCTGAGTAACATCTCCAACTGGGCTGCAAGATAATGCTGAGTGCCTAGATGTATCCTGAAAATTAACTCCACCTGTACTTGTTAAATAGCTGTGTAAGGAATGCTGTGAAACAGTCAGTTGAGCCTGAACAGACTGAGTATTTGAAGGCCGCTGATGGTGTTTAATAACACTACATTCGCGCTGAAGTGCTCGATCAATAGAAGCAGTGGAACCAGTAAAGACAGATGTGCTATATGCCTGAGAAACCTGCTGAGCTCCTCCAAGGGTTGAAGACAACAAACTAAATTGAGGTTGCAAGAGATGGGGTGCAGATTCTTGAGCAGAACGATATGTTGATGACTGAGGTGGTATACTGGTACTTAAAACAGAACTGCCTAGGCGCTCAAATGTCACAGCAGTTGGAACAGTGCCTTGTGATGTTTTAATCTGCAATAAAGGATCATGGGTAGTTAAGAGACCATTAGATGTAGCACTGAAAGTAGTATCTTGAAGAGTAAGAGAAGGAGTAGTAGCAGCAAAGTTTCTACTACTCAAAGTGTTGGGATGCTGATATGCTGATAAAGCAGATGTTGGTGGAAATGTTCCAGAGGTTGGCAAAGCTCCAGTAACAAAAAGTTCTGTGGCTGTTGAGGAATGCATACCTGGAAAATAAACAAAAAACAAGAAGAAAAGGAGCATAAGAGAGCTTTACAAGTTGCAACAGTCTGCATTTCTAGAACTCATCTGAGTGTAAGATTTTACAGCATTTACAAATGTAACCTTCATTAGAATCACCACCCCTTTTAAATGAAAACATATAAAAGGGAGGCCCTTACTGTGGGTCAAACTGGAAGTGCAGGGTTTTCTACGAATTCCAAATTCTGTACCTACAGTGAATTGGCAAGGGGAAAAAAAAAAAATCATATCCTTATGATAAAAACCATGGACAAAAAGATTGTACAAGATGAATTCTTCTTTGAAACTGAAAGCTCTTTATTACTTTCAGTTTAGAAAGAAGTTTGTAGCAGAGAACAACTGATAAAAAGCCCTGCACACCTTTAATATACAGTAAAAGGCAATATTACACCTCACCAATTGTAACACATACACAGTTAAAGGAACAATACCATCTCCTGCATCTACCCTCACCAATACTTTCATAACTTGCTTTATGGAAACATTTTGGAGCTTGCAGTGAAATAGCTAACAGCTACACTTTGTAATGTGTTCCTTAAAAGAGGGCTTTGACTTTTAATAAAAAGAATAAATATGATTTGTATGCTTTCCAAAATATTCACAGACAGCAACTATCTGCACAGTGCAACAGCAAGTATCCAACTGAAAGGTATAATATTACTTGTTTGTATCTGGACACTAGTATGATATCCTGCCTTAAATAGTATTTCTCTACATCACATACTACTCCAATTGCAAGAGGAGTGAGAAATTCCCTTGCAAGTTTTCCCTTGCAGTGATTCATACTCTTCAGCGCTTTTCGCCCTGTAACTTGCAGGTACTGGTGAAGTTTGTGTGCTATTTCCAAAGTCTATAAACAGAAGTGAAGGCAAGTTTATTCTTGGGGAGACTTAAACTTCTTGTAAAGGGTACGTAAATCAGAAAAAAAAAAAAGAGTGAAAGTTACTGGTTTAATTTGACCTTTTTTAGTTCTTCTTGGACATTTAAAACAGCTTTTAGTTTTGTATAATTTAAGAATAAATAAAAAAAATCACAGTAAATAAAAGGTGGGTTTGAGACAAACACTTCAGGAAAAAAAATCCATTTTAAAATGTATTTAGTCCTCTTAAACTGATTGCGACATAATCATACATTGCTTTGGAAGTTTCAGATGAAACTGCGAAAGAAAGTTTTTGTTCAAGACAAACTGATACAAAGAGATGTGAGACTGAGGGAACACCAAGGTATTTTTCATAAGTTAACAATATGGTCTTTCTCAGTAAGAAAGCAT
The DNA here is from genome assembly GCF_028554395.1 of Pezoporus wallicus. NCBI lineage: Eukaryota > Metazoa > Chordata > Aves > Psittaciformes > Psittacidae > Pezoporus > Pezoporus wallicus. The sequence continues at coordinate 2,570,852 of NW_026638491.1, forward strand.
GAGCAGTGTTTTAACACCTTTTTTCTCCTGCTCTAAAAAACTTCAACATCATGTCCAACTGGGTTCTCTTTTACTGATCCCTACCAGTAACACAGAAGTAGGGGCATCCCGAAGCATCAAAGAAGAGGAAGAATTTACACCTGTTGTAACTGCAGATGTTAATTTCTCATCTAACCTGTATTTTTCCCTTCTATAAATTAAAGCCCTTCCTACTAAGCAGGCGATTTCTTGAACCAGACATGGGCCAGTCACAGAAGCATCATCACAGCAGAACTGCTGGGTTTATATTTTACTTGTGTAAAGGAGCAGCCAAAAGGTATGGCAAAGGTAGTAAGTTGTGTGCCCAGACACCTCCCGCACTACTCTAAGAAATCAGAACACTGATAAAAATGCCACATACCAGAGGAAAACTTGATAAGACAATATAACAAACATGCTGCTCCTCTTTTCTCCCCAAAATCAGCAGTTGCAGAGTTTGGAAAAAAAAAACAAAGTGAAAAGCCCTTCTAAAGAGAGGCCACCTTGAAGAGCAAAGAGCACTTGCTTTTCCTCATCAAAAAAGTCTGTAGAAGACAAAGCTCTCAAAAGACACTTGGGGAGACTGAGGGATACAGAAAAGCAACAGAAGTATTAAAGGACAACAGAAATCTCAGAAAACTGTAATATTGAAAATGGGCTTACTGATGAGTTCTTAGTACTGAGTACTGAGAAGTCTCTCAATCACAGGTATCAACATCAAACCCGACCCACAGCATGTCTCCCCCTTCTTCACAATTCACTGTTAGGCAGGCTGCAATGGAGAAAACATGCTAGGACGAAGAGAAAAAAAGATTTCTTCCCAGCTGATAATCTGCTGTGAGGATAGGTCATCACTACTCTAAACACCACTGATTTATATTAAGATTTTTTTGACAGACTAACAGTGTGCATCTTCATCTGTGCTCCTACACATATGTTTCTGGCCATGGTGCATAAAAAGCCACATTCTCTCTTCTCACCTTTGAGTAGCTCTTCACAGAATGCAGCTGCATGTTACACTGAACAGATCAAGTACAAACTGCCAACAAAAGGATTGTTCAACTCTTCCCTCTTCCTACCTTATGCCTCCTCCCTACATCAGAACCAGCAATCACACAGCTGCACCAGGACAGAGATCAGCTTGCTGATATGACAGAAACCCATCCCACCAAAGGAAAACCCACCCAAACCTTTTCTGTCAGATGAATGAATAGATCTGATTCACTGCACAGCTGCACAATCGCAGCACAATATTAACCATACCTTGAAGCTACTCAGAAATGTAGTAGCAACACTTATCTTACTGTGGCTGTCCACAGCAAGCTCAAAATATACAATGTTTCCTGCTTTGCACAGAAGGCTTCACAGATAGGGAGGTTTGCAGAAGGCAGTCAGCCTGCCAAGGAAGACGGCAGGTTTGTTTATTTGTAAATTAGATCAGCTATTTCTGTGCAAAATGCATCTCAGTCCTCGTTTCTGAGGACATCTTGCTCATTACTTCTGTGTACAAAGGGGCTAAAGTTATCCACAGACTTTTAGTACAAATATCACAGAACAACAACTATGACAGGGAACACTTTGAGAATGAAAGTCCTGGTCGCGTGTACAGGTAACCTACTCCAATGTGCTTATGGTGTTAGCAAGAGTAATCCCAAAGTTGGAGAATATATTTGACTCTTTCAACAAAATAATATCCTATACATCCAAAATCCTTCTAAACAATTAGAACTTCTGCTCATGTAATTCTTCTTCTAATAGAATCCTTCTGTTAATATAATTTCATTGATTTTGAGACATTTAAATACTGAGATGGAAAAGAGGTAGAAGACCTGTAGCCTTTTCAGTTAAGTCAGGGTATTTTTGCTTAAAATTCTCTCCAGCATTCAATGTAACAATGACAAATTCTATTTCAAGAGAAATTTTTCACCTGTCTGCCAGGAAGGAGCCCTGAATTGCGGTAAAAGGGTAGATCCTGAAGAGACTGCCTGAGCAGTACGAGACTCAATAGCAGAGAGAAAATTCATAACTGAAGAAGTTTCCTTAGTGTTACTTCCAGCACCGTGCATACTGGTGGTATCAAATATTCCTGAAAGACCTAGATAAGGGTGGAGGGAAATGAAACAGAACAGACAATTTAGATGAACTTACAAGAAGCTCAATCAAATAACAAGCATATACATTCATCATTCAGTAAAAGTAATCTATGAAACATTAGCAATATTATTAAAGTACATTGATTTTTCAGTTTTGACTGTTCTGTAGTGTTGCAACTGTAAACTGGAACTTGAATATACATTTTAAAATCTATTATTAAATGCATGTCAAATATCATGCTTAAAACCAATATTTAGGTACACTGATAAAATTCTCCATTCATCTGATGATTCACTGTTCTATTTTTTTTCATACAAACTATTTAAACATTCAGAATTCCTTCTGAAATAGGTTCAGCTTCTCTGTTCACCTTCCCCCCTGGTTCTTGCTCTTTGGAGTCTTGCAGTTTGAAGTCCTCTGCAGTCTGGAGTTTTTTTCTGTGACTAGCACAAGAAAAGGGGTTTTGGTTGCATTCCCCATTCCACTGAACACCTTTGTGGTTCACTGTTGCTGACACCTTTCAGTGGCAGGAGGTTCAGTGGAAAGCACTGGAGAGAACCAGTTTTTAGTAACAGACATTATGAAAGAGTGTAGGGTCTGCACCCTGGAACACTCCCTGCAGTTCTCTGACCCTCCATCGCCCTGGTCAAGGACTTGGCCAAGAGACTGAAGATTCCAGCCAGCACAAGCTCAAATATCTTTCCTTAGAAACTGGGCTGCAAAGCGATCATGAAGGGGTCATGCCCTATCTTCTCCTGACATGCAGAAAGGCTATAATCAGGATCACCAACAGATCCTGATGCAGATGTAACACAGCCTAACCTCCTACTATATTTAAATTTTAACTTTCTCCCAGCACTACGGCTTAGTTTGCACAGGTAAACACTAGAACAGTGTGCTCAAACTTGCATTAGCTTTGCTGTTTGCTTTACTCTAAAAGAATAAGCATGATTTCTGCAGCTGGCTTCAAGGCATACTTAACACTTGGCCCTTATGCGTAGGCCAAATCCTGAAAAGCTGTATTTTAAAGAATAAATTTAGTTTCTTTAAGAACCAACATTAAGTTAATAAACATAGCCCCTCCCCTTATATTTCCTTTCTACTTAGGGCATTTTGATAAAAGCTAACAACTGACTGTTAACTTCCTACTACAAACTCAGCTCTTCTAATACTACCTGCCACCACCTGCATGACAAAATCCCTCCAATTATAAAATTCAGCAACTTGAACCTAAATTATCTAACAGGTTTGTTGGGTTTTTTTTCCTTTAGCTATTTAAGCTGTAAACTCGTTATACGGACAGTTACCAGCAGAATGATGTGTAGCAGAGTATCCAGGAAGCTGATGAGAAGCTGTGTATGTCTGTCTGTGAAGTTCTGCTTCTGAATGTGATGAATGTCCTCCTCCATAGCTTAAGCTAAGAAAGAAATTAAACATTATTAACAAAAAAAATCCACAAACCCCAAACAAACCAATCAACCAACAAAAAACCCCAACCCAACAAAACAACAACAACAAAAAAACAGCTACAGAAACAAAGTACAAGTATGAAATCCCAACCACAACTCAAGAAGTTGAGGAAGCAAAAGAGAACATGAGCCCAAGAACTAACAGACGTAGTTGTGCTAGCACATAACTAAAAATGTTAAGCAGACAAAAATCACTTCAAAACTTAACGAGCCAAAGCAGGGAGAGATAGAAGCCTTACAAAAATCAAAGTTGTGAAGTCTACAAAAAACTAGGTCAGGAAGACACAGGTCTTCCTAGTTCAACTGTAAGAAACACTGAATGGACACTTTCGGTAATGATTTACTGATGTAAATCTGCAAAGCAGATGACTACAAATACATGCCTACTTTTAACATTTCAGTTTCTGATTCTATTAGAACTTCCAGGACCGGATTTAATACAAAGGCCGGAATGACAAGGAAGCTGTGGGAGCAACAGTTTTTTAAAGATTTTGTTAATTTTGGTGCAATTCTAAAAAAATTGACAGCAACAACACTACCAAGTTACCAATCCCAGTCCTCAGACCTCCTACCATTAAATGCAAGTTAATGATGCACAGATTTTATTTAATGTTTTGAAATGAGTCATCTACATTAACATGATGTTATAATCAGCAGAAGCAAACTGAAAATACACAGTGTCTGGCCTGTGCAAAAGTAAAAATACAGAAAATAAAGAAATGTGATCTAAATATCAAGCTACATCGGGAACATGCCAAAAGTGCTAATGATTTCCAACTTTAAATGGCAGAAAAAGGAGGGAGAAGCAAAACAAAATCCCCAAATTTTCAAGCTTCCACAGATTCATCTCTGTATAGCACCTGTCAAATGGAAAAAATGAAGCCAGCCCAACCAAATAACAGTTTACCTTCTCTTCTTGCCTTTTGGACATTAAGTTTATAGGTAGCTGCTTACCTACTCCACTGCACATGTGAGATATGCTTCAAGTTCAAAATTAAATTGTAAACAGATGCCAAAAAAACCCTAACAGCAAAACCCACAGCCGTCCCTGCCTGCTTTAAGGGAGGCTTCCCCTATCCTCTTTCATCCCCTGGGATGAGGGGGCAGTCACTCTGCTTAAGGGAAAAATGGAACACTTTATGCCAGAAATCATGACATCATGGGAAACTTTTATAGAAGTCACCAAATAATTTTAAAAATTGGGAACACTGCTGCTTTTGCTTTGTTTTCATTAACATGGCAAGAGGAGACTGGAGATGCGATGAGCCTTTGAGAGCAGTGTGACCTCCACACGTTACGAACTAACAAAAGCCTGTCTGTAAGGGATACAACATTTTAGGCTTTAGGCTTCTAGATTAACTTCTGTGCCCAAGATGCACTAACAGGGGATATATTTTCCATTTCAGCTGCTTAGAGCATAGCAATGTCATATCATCAGCATGCCAGAATGAGGCACAAGCCTAAATAATGAACGAAAATCCTTTGGTTTTTTTACAAAAAGCTTCTGCTTCTATTACTTTCACACCTTTCACAGTAATAACTACCATTTAGAGAATCCCCAAACCTCAATTCAGAGTCAGCACATCTTTGCCCTTATGTTGTAGAGGACAGGCTTTTGTGCAGTTCAACACTATGTATCTGCAACAGATTTATATTGTATGCTGACTGAAATCTAATGGTTTGCATCATTACTACAGACAACTTCCAGACCAAAAATTCATAATAGTGTTCTGTATGTAAAACATTATGGATGTAATAAAGCCAAATTAAATTGTTTTTTTACAAGGCAGATTTAAAGGTAAGCTGGTTTTGGTTTTTTTGAACATACTTGCATAGCTAGTCCTAACTTAGGACACATGATGTTTTCTTCAGGTTTTTTAAAAATAAAAATGTACTACATGAGAAAGTAGGTTTCTAAGCTGAACCATACTAGTAGCACATGTATTGCTAGCATGATTCACCAACACAAATGCTGACGTTATGAAAACTTTCTGCTCACAAAAGAATCATAGAATGGCTTGGGTTGGACAGGACCTTAAAGCTCATCCAGTTCCAACCCCCTGCCATGAACAGGGACACCTTCCACCAGACCAGGATGCTCAAAGCCCTGTCCAACCTGGCAGTAGGTTTTACTTTAACATTTTCTTTAAGCATTTACCTATACAAAAGTATGTGATGCTTTTTAAATGTGTATGAAAAAAAAGTCAGCACATTATGAAGTCACAAGTGGATTGCTCATATAGCAGAGCACCTTCCTTTTCCCATTTAGGCTATTTTCAGGCTGAGAGGCATGTGTTGTAGTGGTGCTCCAGGCAAGTGGGCATACACTTTACAGCAAAAATCCTTTGAGATAAGGTGAGACTCACAGAAGCCAGTACAGATTAAATCTAGTAATACTGCATCATTCATGCTTTCACACTGTCACAGCAAAAGGACATGACCAAAAGTGGATGAACTTCATATTAACCACTGAAAAAAAACTGGTAATCTAAAAATTGGTTTGCTGGTTGTTTGTTGGGTTTTTTTTTTTTTTGTATTTCTAACTTGACATTTCTACTTATTCTGATAACAACGTGAAGACTGAGAGTCACTTCTTTGTAAAATAGCATGGTATATGCAAAGACTACATAACAGCCTAACACACAAGTGTGTAGATGTGAGGCACTACACTCTGAATTATAAAAGCTACTTGTAAAAGAAACCTAGACGTGCAACACGGATGATGCTGGAACTAACACTGGGGTAAAAATAACCCCTAGGCCTAGTATCTAAAAAACCTCGTTAATTACTAGAATCTCAAAATTCTAGTGATTGTGAGCATCAAAAGAACACTAAAAGTATATGACGCCTTTTTTTTTTTTAAATAAAAACTCCCATAAAAACTCAGGTCATAGTTTGTGCAACCACAACCTCAAAAATGAATTCGTCTTTCAATAAAAACACTGTTTATAAGAACAGTTGTTTATTGTATAATTACTAGTTGCTGGAATGTAGATTCTTATCTCAAAAAACCCCTGCATATATCCCTTCAGTTTACATAAGCTTATCCCAAACACAAGCACAGCAACAGGAGGAAGATTATTGCCTTAGGGTTTCTTTTTATAAAATGTAGCTTTTAAACAGATGAACTTATACAGCATGTAATTTGCACACCAAAAATATATTAAGCATGGCAAACAACGTTATGGCTATCTAGCGTTTGCACTCCAGTTCTGAAGACTGTTAAAATTCCACATGAGCTCTCACTTGTACTGAAATGTCGGATTAGTTTCTGAAGAAACATTCACATTATTTGAAACTTTATTATTTGTTATCATTAATTGCTATACAATGTTCATTGTATACAATTTTTCATTGAAAAGGTCCATTCAATTTTAACATAATATTTAAGCGTCCTTTTAGGGATGTCCTATAAAGAGCCATCATTATTTGTCATTCCTGTAATAATGCAATCAAAAAAATCCTTATGACAATGAAAGTGCAACCATTCAAATATTAATGTTTTTTTCAGCTACATCAGTTGGGCTAACAGAAGATTATTACCTCACCAGTAAAATTTATGGAAGAAAAATGCATAGTCATTGCATTTAATTGTTACTAAAATACCTCAACTTTGATTTACAACTCTTGTTAGTCCAGATTAAGTCTTCCCTAAATCAACTCTTTGTGTACCTGCTCATATTGCTATTCTTATGATAATTTATTTCCACAGCATCCTTTAATCTTATAGTTTCATACAAATTTAGGTCTTCAACTGCGAAAGGTTACTGAGTTACATTCAACACTGCACTTGCCATCCTCCTCACCTGTCAAGACAATTACTTGGTTTGTGCTTTACACAAAGTAATAAATGCATTTAACTTCAATCTCAAATGGAATGATCGTTTTCACAAGGAGACAAAATGTAGCTGCAATAAGCACTGGACACACAATTAAGTCCGTATTTCTAATTTTCTCACTTCAAACAACCTTGCTCTTCTAGGCATTCAGAGAATGAAACACAGAAACACTTCAAACAAGCATTTTAGTTAATACTTGACACAAAAAGGTATCATTATACGGAAAGCAGACATTTTCCACTTTCTACTTTATTTTCTAGATCAATTTTCATTAGATCTTAGCAATTTTTAAGTTTGTTTGTTTGTTTTTAAGTTTAGTAATAGCAGTTGTTCAAGCTCCAGGGGATCCTGTAATACATGAAAAACAGATCGGGACTCTTAAGGAGCAAAGGCTACTTCTGGGTGCAATAGCTGGGTCTTTTGTTCTTAGGCACTTCTAACTCTAAATCTTCTAAATTCTACCTCTGCTATAATGTGTCTGAGATCCAGAACAACCAAACGCACTGAAACAGGAGGTGACAACCCAGCACACACCATATGAGTGAGACCCGGAAAACAAAGCTCATGCTGGGGCTGCCTGTTCAGGCTTTCTGAAAACAAGGAGCTTCCCAACTCCAGTGGGAAGATGACCAGGCATATGGTCCACTTCTCACCAAGTTGCCAAAAAGGAGATCAAAAAAAGTAGCAATAGTTTGTGCTGACCTTAAAACTCACACTGCATTTTATCTGACATAAGAGATATGCAAAACAGGGGAAATATGACTCAAATTTTCCCCTCTACCCCAAAGCCCAGACACTTGGCAATAGTCTCCCTTCAACCAGCTCCTCAGCTACGCACCAGCGAGTCCCACTCAGAGGACCAAAGCAAAACCAGTCAAGGTCCAAACACTGCAAAAATGACAAATGCCTTTCCCAACATTAAAAATACCATTCTAAATATAAGATACTGAAACTGACATGCAGCTTACATCTCTTTTTGTCTGCTATATTTCATTTGAAACGCACAAAATGCAGTTCCAGCTTGCATTACCTGCAAGTCCATATTTAGAATTGGTTTAATATTACATACAATAGTTAATGTTTTGCTTAAAGATCTATCTTTGCTGATTTGCCCGGGCAAAAAAACCTGAAGAGCATCATTTGGAAACATTACTTGAATTTAACATGGATGAAACGAAGAGCATAATGGTATTTTAGCCAGCATGCACTTCAGCTGCCCATTATAACAGCAAGAGTTCACTGCCATGTGCGTAGTTCAGCATCTAGGGTTTGTACGCAGCTCACAAAAAAGAATCTAAAAATGGGCTTGATCTTGTATTTTAAAAAAGCAATGACTAAGAAAACAGAATCATAACAGAAAGAGTTGCCTAGAAAGAGAGTTCAATACTCTTAACACAACAGCAAATCACCCCTGCCCAACAGACAGGCCAATGCACTTCATAAGTTTAAAAGCAAGCCCATAGAAACAACATAAAATGTTTCAAAAATTAATTCCAACATAAACCAAAGGAAAACAAACTTCTGCTCAGCCCAGATACTCACTTCAGGGCAAATTTTTTTTATTTTTTTTTTTTTTTTTTTTTTTTTAGGAAATGTATACAGTATGTTATTTTTCACCTCTATTTCCCAGCTGAAAGAGACACTGCAAGAACAAAGTCAGTTCAAAGCTTGCAAACATTAGCAGGTTCAGGAAAAATAAGAAACCAGCCAACTCCTTGCATCTAATTCCCTGATCCTCTGATCAGATGATACAAGACAAGACAATTCTTAACATTTGAAGATTGAACCGATACTTGCATAAAGAGAAAGAATAGTTAACAGTGTGGAAGAGTTATGGTATCCATCAGACAAAAGAAAAAAGAATCTGCTACTTGAAAAATAAAGTACACCACTGAAAAATCTGAAGGATCTCTAAAATTAATGCATCTTAAAAGGTACACTGAGTGTTCCTTTAGGTACAGTACACATTTTTAGCACCTACCTGGCCTATTTTGAAATTACCACACAAGAAATAAATAGATGTCAATGTTTTGAATTTTTGTTAACTACCTAATACTATTCTTCTTCGAGACAGATGACTTTAAGATAGAAAATACAGAATCAGACACCAGTACTGCGGCATTTCAGTAAAACACAGATGAGTAGTATTTTATTGACAACCTCAACTGTCTGTTGGTTATGCCTAAGAATGTAATTTAATGTAAAGACTATGTAACTAACAGACGACACACTGAATGTAGAATATTATCGAATAGTAACATACCAGAGGCAATGACCCTTCACTCCTTCATTAAAGATGAAATTATAATGTTAATTTCCAACTTCAATTCATACTCACAACAACCAAGTCCATGACTGGACCAAAGGCTGTCTCAAGGTACTTGCGAGAGGAAATACTTATTATTTCCTGGCTTTCTAGGAGCTGAGATAAGGAGGTTCTAAGAAATAGATTTTTAAGTAGCAAATAGCAAGCAGGGAACTGCCTGATTGAGCAAGAGTTCATGCTGTTCCTGCGATTCTTTACCCAAACACATGCTATATCGTAAGGGAAGAAAAAGATCTTACAGCAAAAAAGTTCCATCTCCTTTTTAATCCCATGTTTAATGTGTCTGAACCCCTTATGCTTGATCCTTTTTAAAACAAAATCTTCCAAACTGCTTCAGGAAAGCCAAAATAGTCTTACTAGTATTTCAAAGCCTGAGTGCAAGCACTGGCTTGTCTGATTAAGTAACTTGTGGAGCTCTTAATAACAAAAACAATATAACTCCATTTTCATCAAATGTTTCATCAAAGTTAAACTATGTCTTGACTCTATGTGAAAACTAATATTCAGACAAAAATGAGCTATTTCTATATGTCAACCCAGGACAAGTCACTATGGAGGGACTGGACAAACTACTTGATTCTTATTTTTGAAGGTATATGATCTGAATTGTCTTTGTGATGAGGTTATGTACAGTTGAAATGTAGCACATTTAACAAAGTCATCTTTTTTTTTGAATCAGAATTGGCAGACATTGCTACTGCTTCTCTGGGTCTGGACAAAAATTTGTAGTACCTAACCAAAGCAACTTTCTAAAATCCTATGGCATACAAAAAATAAAACTAAGCTATTCTATAATAATGCCCATTTTGAGCTCCTGATGTACTTTTTAAGATTTCAAGTTCCAGAGAGGAACCTTCAGTTTTCTTGGTCTGAATACTGAAGCCTGAGTTTGATGCCCTTATTAACTCAGTATCAACACTCCCCACATCTAAACAGACATTGCTATGCCCACACTCACCACCCAATTTATATTATAATGTGGTGTCAGATATAATTTTAATCCATGTGTTTGCCAAGCAATGTTTTGGGGGTTTACATCTTCTCTGACAGCTTCTACTCTACTGCTCCCTGCAGAAAACCGGAGTACCCATTATGGTTTGTGTAGCTTACACCATGTAAAGAATTGCAATATTCATTTCTCACCTTCTGAGGTGCTGGTTTGTTTTGTCACTACATTTACTTATCTTCTCTTACCCTTTCTCTATGAAAAAACCTTCTCTTTACCTAGCAAGGAGATAATAGGTGTTTGCTGGTTTTGTTTTGTTTTTTTTTTTATCAGTAATAGGTCTCTCCTACAGAGCTTTGCTCACAATTTCAAAGTATTTTGCAAAACAATAATGAAAATATAGCACTTTTTCTTCAACATGCGATGCTATTCTGTTTTCAAAAGTGTACTTGGAGGTATTTGAAACTCTTCCCAAGATCATCACATTACTGATGTTTGAGCACACAGCATAATCCTCTATTACTGTGGCAGAGATAAACACAAAAAGATTTCATTACTTTAAATAATAAAATTTTATTTCAAAATGTAAAAATCAGCAGAACATTATCTCAAGAAGTGACTTACCCACATCAGTGCCGTATTAAAAATACAATTCATTTCAGCTACTGAAATGCTTCTCAATCCTTATCCTCCCACAGTTATTAATGTAGTATTTTGTGGCAAGCTTGAGTATTACCTTTGGGGTACTGCAGAATGCCTGATATCCTATTTCTTATTAAGCCCTTTATTTTCCAGTTACATGGAAAAGATCATGCTGAAGTTGAGATATTCATCAGAAGAGGTAAGAGGGGCAAATATATATGACATATCAACTGACAGAGCCACCTCAGGCAACACCTCTTTTCACCACCAAATCTTCAAGCACTTTACAGTTCCACAACCCACGAAATATCTTCTCCTTTAACCTAGAGCAGCTAAGGCCCAAACACTAACCCACTCAGATTTACAGACATCACAACCGAGTTTCAAACACTCGGTACCAAGAGTCAGTTTCTCAGAGTTCTGTGAAGTTAAAATTTCTAATTGCTCAGTACACAACATACTGAACCTGTGTAAAGATCAGTGGCTTCACAGCTCACAGATGCAGAACTTGCACATAGTTGAGGCACCGACTCACTGCCGATATACGAGACCACAATATCCTTGCTCATGACCATATCCTTGGTCATCTGTATAGCTTGCAGTTGAAGGCCATCAAATAGGCTCTAAGCCTTCAGGCACACCTACATGGCCACCACAGTATTCTCCCTACACTACACTACAAGGTCAAAGCAGCTCACAGGAACTCTTTTGGCTTCAATAATGTGGCATCCCAATGACTAACACCTCTTCTATCCCAATTTAGGAGGTGTGCCCAGGAAAGATCTAACATATTAACAACACAGAGCTCATTGTAAAATGCAGCACCAAGAGTCCTTATGTTAAAGTCACAGGGTGCTTTTACAAGGAAAATCAGCATAGTCCTTGTTTTTAGCTCTTACACCTCTTCATCAGTGCTTTATTCGCCCTAAAACAGATTCAAACTTACATTTCTAACCTTGCAAAGAGGACTCTGGCTATCACACTGTCAACAGCTACTATTTAGCTGAAAATATACCATACAAATTCAATTGCCTGTGAATGCTTCAATGAGAAAACATGCACTGTTCAAAACTGTAGAAAAAATAAATGCCCTTTATTTTGAGATGGGAGAAACACACACACACACATATAGAAACATTCTTTAAATATGTCCCACTACTGATTTAAGATTTCCTGACATTCAGGCAGATGACTAGACAAAAACAAGTAATAGAAATCAAAACAGTATACACACAAATTAAAAAAAAAAATCCTTTAACTGCTGGAAAACCTGTATTCTCTTTTAAACAAATAATGACAAAAAGGTTTTTTCTGGAGAAGAAAAGAAGAAAATCCCAGCTCTCTTCAGTGGTACTGAGCATCAGTAACCTCCAGGTCACCAGTTCCAACAACTTGAAGAGTTAACAAATGGTTGCTGTTGAGAGTCGTAAGGAGTTTGTTTTCTAGGATCACTGTGTTCACAATTGAGAAAAAACTAGTAGAAATCCTATTCTTGGTAGGCTCAGTAGAGACTAGTGAAACTGGAGGAACATAGGAATTAAAGGATTATTCACTGTCTAGCACTGGAATTTTTGACACGGAGAAGAGAGAAAGTAAACAGGATGTGGTGTGAAACTCTTAAATTGCTGCATTTCTGAAAGGGATTTCCTGGTCAAAAAAAAAGTGCAACAGGGAACGTGCAGCACACGCTGGTACATTCAGTATTGCCACAAAAACACCAGCTCAGCTGCACATGCACCATGCAGGCGCAATGGCCATCTGTCTGCCACGTTCTGGATGTCCAAAAGCTTTCAGAACAAGTTGCCAGACATCTGGAAACGCTAGACAAAGGGCTAGCGCCCTCAAACTCTTCACACAACACTGCCAGGTGAAAAAGAGGGCTATCTCCAAAGAAATCTAGATGTATGACAGCCCCAAGTATAATTCATATACGGTTATTAAGGAATAAATGTTCCTCCTATGTAAATACTATTACTCTTAAGATAAGGATGCCTAAGGGTGCCTTCTTCCTGCTGAGTGTAATTGGTTACACTTACTCAAGTCCTAAGCAAGCAACAGAGGTAGTCATGTAGAAGGAAGATGAAGAACAAGAAAAGCAATATGGGCAAATAAAAGCTTGTCTAAACGTATGTATATTCTTGCTAAATTGCTTTGGAATAAGAAACTTTAAGCATGAAAGGATTTGGGAATAAAAGCTCCTTGCCTCTATTTACTGTAACCCATGGTCAGAGAGGTTCTGAGGATGGTCTTAAGTGTCAATTCATCCCCAATAGTCCATTCAGAGTAAGAAAACAAGGAAGTGACATAAGAAGGGACAGAGAACAGCTGAAGTAAAACCAAACCCTATGAAATCTGCCCAGTGAGAGAAGTAAATCTAGTACTTAAAAACCAAGAGCTCCTTCCTCTCTGAGTATGTTACTTCTCTTTGCTTAAAAATTCTAAGAATTTTCCTTTCTCTGTTGCTTGCATGGTACAGCAAGAAATGCTGTGAAGGCTGAGCTCTGCATGCTGTTCAGTTATTTTTGTCGAACTTAAGACTGCTAAGGAATGTTTGAAGTAAGACTATTAATGTGTTGCCTTTTAACTGGGTTTTGTTTGGGCTTTTGGGTTTTAAGGTGTGAACAGGCATTCATCATACAGAACAACTTTTTGACATGCAAATTTGTGAATGTTAGGCAAAACAGAAGAAAAAAATCCAAGGAAAATAAATACACCCACTCTGTAAGACCTCTAGTATTGTTTAGAATGAATATAACCCAATCATAGTTGCCTTTTTCCTAACAAAGATTTTTTTTAAAAACAACCTCCTTTGTATGACAGCATCATGCCAGAATCTACAGTGACTCCAAGAAAAAATAAAACGTGGGCAAAAGTACAGAAGAAACAAAGGGAAAAGGTTGTTCTCTGGCAGTATAAATTTCTACAATTAAAGTTAATGGGATGAAAGGTAAAATACATATATCGGACTGAAAGACTTTCTGCACAGGTGGAAGAATACAAAACCTCTTTCAGAACAACACATTCAGAAATGCATTGAAGTTGTGAGCTCCATGGGAAAGGGCTCACATGTGAAGCATCATTCTAGGGGATCTCAAGAGAGGTCGAGCACTCAACTAACACAGACACTAAGTGCTCCTGGTAACAAAGCACAGGTAGTACAACTTGGCTGGGATGCTCACTGAAGACAGCAACAGAGCAAGCCTGAGCCCATCTAAAGCTGCCCTGGATGGCACAGCAGAGTTCCTGCTGAGGCCACAACTTATTCCTTACAGCTCTGCTTCCTGTTCGTCCCCTGGTGCCACCTCTGGATTCCTGCCTGGCAGCACAGGTATACCAGGGCAGCTCTCCAACTCAAGAGAAAGCTATTCACCTGCTTGGTCATGATAGTTTTCTCATGGATTAACAAAGCAGACCAGCTCCTCGGGTGGTTGCACAAAACCAGGGCCAACGCAAGGGAGAAGGATGGGAGCCCCTTTCAGCAGCAGTGAGCCTGAGCAGCAAGCTCAGCCATCTCGTGTAACTGCACCCTCAGACTAAGTTTCAACTCATTCCTTCTGCATCCAGTTCCATCACCATTTCTCACTGCAGCAAATGTTTCATGTACAGTTGTTAAATCTTAGGTAAGCAGCATGTAATTCCAAACAAGCCTAGCTGGCTTATTTTGAAACTAAAGCAAAGATTTTACAAGAGGACCACACATCTGCTCCTGTGAAACCTATGGGGCATACAGCATGAATGCGTTCAGTGCGTTTGTTCAGTCAGCCTTTGACCTTCCCACAGCTGTTATTTCAGTGTGTACTGAACGCAGGTTACAACAAGAAAAAAACCTGAAGACTGACAAAAGCTAGGAAGTCCCTATAAGGTACCTGAGCTACACCCCAGACTACCTGTGATTGATTTTGAATGTGTAAATGTTTTAAATATAAACTATGACAAAAAGTTGGTTAAGATTTTGAAGTGACCTACCCTTTTATATGTTTATAAAGTTTATTTAATCCTTCTGTGCCTTTTCTTTTAATAGCAAATGTTCTAAATATATTCACAGTTTATAAGCTTTAGCTTTCAACATCTGAAATACTCTGCCATAGGGAACTTTTTGCAGGAAACACGTTTAACAACAAACATTGGTTTTACCTCTCAGAACAATTTAATTTGATGAAAGACAATGTTCTACACTTCTCTAAAACACTATTTGCACTTTTAGAGTTTCTATAGCTATGCAAAAATACATTACAATTTAAAATTGAACCTTAACTAAGACACAATTATTATACAATTGTTACAGTAAGTCTTCGCTTGACACCTATGCAAATACAAGTTAAAAAAAAAATCATCACAACCACTTATCATAAAAGTTTAAGGCACAAAAGGTTATCATAAAAGTTTAAGTCTCCCACTTAGGTAAATCTGCATATGAACTATTACGGTAACTAACTCATTATCTTAGATTACCTGCTATAAATACAGGCCAGGCTAACCAAATATCAGTGTTATCTATTGTAAAGAACCATCCTGAATTAAATTATATAAAACCACATGCGTCTGGGTAGGGCAGAGGCAGACAAAGACTATCATGCATAAAGAAACACTGGAGACACGACAGCCGTCGTAAAATTTAAAGTAACCACAAAATAATTGTGACTGATGTCCATTCAATCACATACAGCAGAAGATTTGATTCTTGGAGTTGTGTAAAAACCAAATAACAGGGGGATCCCTCCACTAGTGAAAAACTTTCTCTAAATGAAAGAAGTAGCCCCAAGACAGAAACAACCAACCAGAAACCTCATCTCTTGTCACCTATCTCCATTTCTTTTCCCAAGCAATTATGACAGTCTCCCAAACTATTACAGTGTTCACCTGTTTCCTGAAGACCATGTATTTCTTGTGCAAGTAACAAGCAAGCATGACATATGTTATCTGCTATTCAATACAGGGCTAGCTTTAGACTGTGCCACAAAAAGGCAGCGTTTTAGCACAGAAGTAAGGTTTTCTAACAGCTACAGTAAAAGGTCAAAAGTGGTACTGTGCCCATACAACCATCAGAAATTCCATCAGGATGCTGACAGCCTGTGTTAAGAGATATGGGAGAGAAGGGAAAGGTGAAGGACAGGAGGACCTTTTTCAGCCCTCTGCTCCAGGGCCACCACAGCTGCACTGTTCAAATATGCTCTTCAAGTACTAGCTAATGCACTGATTCAAGCGACTGCTATCTGCTCCCATTCCTGTCTCACTACCTTCTACTATTCCATGGGAAAAGTTATGTCACAGCAGGCCTAGTAGCAATGTCTTCATAATACTTCACCACACATTTCCTTTCAGTTGATAAGAATAGTGCCACTGCACAGACAAAACAGTGCCTGCAAGAAATAAGAGGCAGGATAAAAACCAGATGGCTGAAGTTAAGCACAGGAAGACGGGAGCAACGCTTATAGGGAGGGGAAATCATTTTGATGAGCTGAGACTGTGAACATGGCTCTCCACACAAAGGGAACATAGCCTGCCATGACACAGCCTGCAACAGCATAAATATGAAAAGAAACCTGAATGAAATATTGTTATTTCTATCACCTAAAGGCTGAATTCTTTTCAATCAAGTACCAGATCAAAATGACATACTTTTTAAAAAAAAATTAAGATCAGGCTAATGCAGCTTCAGCTGTTTAGATGACTACCTGTCAACTATGATCAAAAACACCATTTGGAAAAACGTGAAGTGATCTGTAACACAAGCCGAGAACATTGACAGCATATTCCCTTACAGTACTTCTATAGCTCCACAATTTGCTTCCAGGCTAGTACAAGCCTTAGCAGTGATAGGCATGACTCTTGCGTCCCAATTCCCCAGAAACTGTCTCCATCTATACACACACAAATGTTATCAGTGATAGAGGAACTAGGAACACCTCTGCAAGCCCAGACTGTATTCAACATTGTGCCCAACATGCTTCAAATCTTTAAATCTTGCTGAAGACAGGGTATTTTAATGCTTACTACAATTGCATGAACTCTAAGAACTCAGTACAGGAGAACTTCCAGCACAAAATATGATTCATAGTATCTTCCCTGCCCTTGTTACACTTAAAAAAAAAAAATAAAAGAATTTTTAAATATTTCAGTCAAAGTGTGTGAAATGCATCATCCATCACCACCTACACAGCCTCAAGATGAACCTTCTAACAACTGAAAGCAAGGTCTTTTTGACATTGCTACCTAACGTATAGAATAAATAGTCATATCAAGAATGGATTCAGTAAGAGTAATTTGATTTTTCTGATTAACAATTTGATCGGCAAAGGTAGCAGGCAATGATCCAAAGAGCTTCTGCATGGTACTTGTCTTCAGACTGTTCTCCATGCCATTTCAATTGAGGAATTCCCAAAATACACAGTTAATATAGCAGCCATGGTTTGAAACCAGGGAATTTCTTTGAACGTACAAAATAATCATCAAATAGCTGTGTTTCTTCTAAGAGGGATCCTAGAGGGATCCACTCTTGCGTCTGCACGGGCACGCTCTTATATGACCTGTAAAACCCAAACCTTCCTCATGGAATAGATGCATGATCCTCAATAGACAACGAGAATTGGGGAAAGCAATACAGAATTGACGTGTCACTGACTACCATCAAAACCAAGACAGCAACATGACCAAAAGTAGTTCGAGAATTAGGAAGACTGACTACAAAGAACAGTAGGAGACCTCAGTCTGCCATGCAGGCAACTCTGCACAGAGCTTGGCTAAATGCAGCTTCACCGGGCAAGTGTTTGGCCAAAAAACACCTAACCATCCTTGCAATTCTCTGTGAAACCAGGAATCCAGAGCTTCACACCCCAGAAAGGACCCATTATCTTCTTATTTAATATTGACTTAATTTCTCTTAAAATGCACTGTCCACAATTCACCAAGGGTGACAATAAATTGGAGGGGATCCAGGAGAAAACTCAAGAGAATAACTGAAGAACAAAACAAAAAAAATAGAGTGTGTCTGGCAACAAACTACATAAAATTACTTATTTCTCTTAATAAAAAGAATATGAAGCAAGACACTAATCGAAATTCATAACGATGTTATGGGATTTTCAGTGCCCATAAGGCTATAGCAGGCTAGAAACTAAAAGCAGCCCTCTTAAGATCAGAAATAAGAAATAAAATACGAATCAGCCACTCAGTACACCAAGAATCGTGTTGAATTTTGCCTCAGTCAGAATTTTTAACTGCGCCTTCTGAACTACAAACTAGTTTCAAACACAAATTGGGGGGGTGGGGGGGGGAAGTAGTCCTATGGCCTGCATCATGAAGAGGTCAGACTAAGATGATTGCAACAGTCCTTCTGACTTGATAATCTATTAACCTTACCAGTCAATTCAGAAAACACGCCTGACCACTTTCAAAACCAAATGCAAAGCCAGGTAGACCAACAGGTACACCTATTTTGACTGTATTTTTTTAGCCTCTTTTACCTTTAAACGTCGTCTAGAACTGCAGCTGTATCAAACTAGAGACACAGACAAGCGATAACAGAAATCTCATCACCTAGAAAACACTCATTTTAGTTGGCAGAATTATACAACCAGAAAGCAACCCGAAGCCAATGAGCTAGCTTGTAATTTTTCCGCACTTCCCGGAACTTTACAGAACTGTCGGTGGGACCAAATCTCTCCAGACAAGTTTTAGCTGAGAGAAGGCTCCGCACGCCCGAGAGCAGCGGTTTAGACAAAAGAGGTTAACCAGCCTTCTCTCGTTGAAAAAAAAAAAAAACAAACAAGGGGGAAATAAAGGGCGACGGGGGGATGCTGGCACGGAGGTGGCTGCCGTCTGCCGGCGCGGGATGAGGCGGCCCGGTGCCCGCATTGTTCCTGCGGGCAGCGCCGGTGCCCGCGGCCCCGCGCACGGGGACCGCTCCCCCCGCAGCCGCCGAACCCCGCTTCCCTCCTGGAGCCGGGCAGGGACGCGTGAACTCTTGAACCCGCGCCGCAGCACAACGCGAGTCTCCGGGGTGGAGAACGAAGACGCGCCTCGCGCGGGGAGGCAGCCCGCCCGCCCCGACGATGAGGGCCGCCGGGGAGCCCGAGCCGACCACCTCCCCTCTGCTCCCCGCCCGCCAGCGGCTCGGCGGCCGTGCCCCCAGACGTGGAAGCCCGGCAGGACGCGGCTCGTCCGTTCCCCCCGCCCCGCCCGGCCTCACCAGGCGCGCAGTGCCTCTGGGCCTCGGCCGCCCGCCACCCTGCCTTGCCCGGAGGGGGCCCCTCGCTCGCCTCACCCCCTTCACGGGGCGCTCTCTCAGCCGCCCCCGGGCCAGGCCCCAGCCCGGACCCTGGCCTTTCCTGCTGCAGCCCCCCGGAGAACCCTCCTCACCTGGGCTTGAGGCTGCCGGCGCCTCGCTCGTAGGCCCAGGAGGCGGCGGGCTGGGCGCCGGCCGGGGCCAAGGGGTCGGTGAAGCTGGGGGTCGTCGGGTAGTTCCTGTCCATCATCGGGCAGGGCGCGGTGCCGGGGCGACAGGGGCTCCGCTGGGGTACTGCGCGCAGGGCGGCGGCGGCGGGCACCGAGCGGGGCGGGTGGGAGCGGGCCCCCCCGCCTCATGCGGGGCGGGCAGCGCCGCGGCCCCCCTCACCGGCGCGGGCCAGGCCGCCGCGCCCCGGCCCCCCCTGCCCTGCCTCCACTCCCCTCCCGCTCAGCGGCGGGCGGCGGCGGCGGGCGGGCAGCTGAGGGCAGCGGCGGGCGGCGGCGGGGGCTGTGCGGCGGCCAAGCGGAGACCCATGTCGGGCTGCTCTTTCCCAGGATGCACCTCCCCCGCCAGCGCTCACTGGAGCTCACGGGCTCCGGCTCCGTGGCCTGGGGAGCAGGGAGGCCACAGCGAAGGGAGCAGCCACTGGAGCCGCTGCCAGCAGCGCCGGCAGGGGGCAAGGAGGAGGTCTGCTACTTGCGAACGGGCCACCGCGGCCCGACGGGGGAGCGTGGCGGGGGGCGGTAGCCGCCACCGGGGCGGGGTGGGGGGGAGCTGAAGGCGGGGACCGCCGGGCCGGGCGGTGAGGCGGGGGGAAGGCCGGTTTCTCGGCGGGGCCGCGTCAAGTGAAGCGCTGGCGCTTTGTTGGAGGAGCCGGGGCGGGGCCATCTTGTTCCCGCTGAGGGGAAGCGGCGTCAGCGGCGGGCAGCGCCGCGGCCTTCGGGGCGGCTGCCGCCGACAAGATGGAGGCGCCCAGCCAGCCCTGCCCCGGCTCCCACCCCGAGGCGGCGAGTTACCTCACGGCGAGGGAGCGCTTTGTAAAGTAATTTGTAGGGCGGCTTTCCCGCCCTGCCCTGCCCCGCCAAGGGGGGAGGTGTCCGGGCGGGCGCCTCCCCCCTCCGCGGGGCGCCCCGGCCCGCCGCCTTCCGCACTGGAAAATCCACCTGGCGGGGGGGTGCAAGGTAGAAACCCCGGTGGTAGGCGCCGGAGCGGGAGTTCGGAGGTGCTGTGGGTCATCGGGAGAAGCTGCTGGCCGTGTTTTTCACTCAGGGCCGCTCAGAGCCTTTGCTTCGCCGCTTCAGGCTCCTGCGTGCAGGTGCTCAGCGGTTTAGGTTGGTCATTGCTTTGAGAATGTTTTACGGAGGTTAAATAATATAAAAATAATATAAAACCAGCCCTTTAGCTTTTTTTCCTTTTTGAACGCTAAAAGCCTGAAATACACACATATATGTATATAAGAGTTTTTCAAAACACTCGGGCATTCCCATTAATAAGTCAGTGCAGGTCTGCAGCCTGGATAGGCTTTAAAGTCAACCAGAAGGAAGAACAGACAGAATGTTTTAAGTATTTAGGGCAGTCTAAGCCACCTGGTGCACAGCCAGTATGTTCCTGTATCTTTGTCTGTGTGTTTGTTAAAACAAAGAGAAATGGGTACCAGCTGTGCAGAACAGGGTAGGAGCAAAGGAGGCATCTGTGTTGGACAGGGAGATGGTGGGTGACCTACGGTTCTTGCTTTCCCCACAGGCTGAAGGTGCAAAGGCAGAGGTGCCCAGGAGGTATGTGCCTCTAAGGTAAAGATGAGGAGTATGCACTTGAAAAGAGGCGACTGTACCTGAAGGCAGTGCTCAGAACAGGAAGGTGTTTGCTAATGTGTAAGTAAGTCTTTTGAAGATTCAGTTTGTAGTAAGTACTTCGGGCAATATCCAGACACAGAGTAAAATGAATTTTCATTTCACTACACATTAAATGAAATGGTGAAGTGCAGAGTTTAGAAACTTGGCTACAGCCAAATAGATCAGATGCTAAAAATAAATCTCAACATTTGAATTAAAAAGTGATCGATATTAAATGAGAAAGCAGGAAGGTAAGAGACTTCAGGAGGAAAAGCTGAGGTTCTGCTTTTCTCATGCCTAGTTTCAAGAAGCTGCAAAGTCAGCTATGGGAAGAAATGCAGCTGTAGATCAGGAGGGAAAGGTAAAAATGAAAGTTATCAGCACCGAAGAGACTGAGCGAAATCACCCAGAGGACGGGAGGAATTGAGGAGGGAAAAGCAGCAGTGTACCAGATCCAGAAACCATCAGTGAGTTTCCTTGTGTTTGTGTAAGTTAGCACCTGTATTGCTTGAACCTGGAGGGGAGTATATGGGGGGGTGGGAGACCGTCTTTCCCTGGGAAACACAAGGGTTACTGTTTTACAGATGAACGAGGCTTGATGACAGAAAATGGCTCCAGTTTTATGTTAGTGACAAAGCACTTACTATTGAAAGTAGCATTTCCAGTGGGGAAGAACCTGTAGTTTTCAATTTCCCTGCAGGATCTGTGCCAATCTGTTTTATAATATTACCCTTAGGGTGCATTGTGTCCCTGAAGAGGGCCTGAGGGGAGGGTGATACGTGGACCTATTCCACCTAGCTGTAGTGTTTGGTTATTTAGGGTTAAGTGTGTTAGTGTGGAGCTACCTTAAAAGTGTCTTGCTGCAAGTTTGGAATGACACATTAAGAAATTGTAAAACTGTTGTTTTGTTTGATGTTTTTTCTTAAGTAATGGCAACATGAACTTTAAAGAGTGGCATAATGTTGTGTGTTTTCATTACAGGTTATTTCTCTAAAGAGAAGAGTACTCTCAGATACATGGCTGTAGAAACAACAAGTGCCAGTCCAGATTTACAGGCAGGTAGACAGTTAGTTTAGACCGCTAAATGAAGTAATTGTCAGTATACCACAGACACAGTGTTTTCCTGAACATTGTTGGAGAAGATCCTCATTCTTGTAATCAGATAGAAAAGTTAACAGCTGTCATAATTTCTATTTGTGTCGTTTGATTTCTTTTACATGGCTTTAATAGAGGTGGAGTAGACTGAAAAATTAATCACAAATGTCTATAAACACCAGATAAGTCAGTTTGCTTTTCCTGTGTATGAGATAAATCTACTTGTCTTGATAAGTAGTTGCTGAGACTTACATAGTGTTCTCATTACACTGATCCGTGCTGCTTGTTTCCATCCTATGTTTAGGAAAGTTACCTCGAAGTTTGTGCATTTTACCTGTTTGTAACCAAAAGGTATTTTTTAACTGTTCTCTAAGACAGCAAAGGAGGCTGTTTAGAGTAAGTGCTTTTTACAGTTTTCTGGTATCCATGATATCTATAAACAGCTCTTCTGAAAGATCTGACAGAAAAAAAATCTTTTGATAGATCCTTTTAATCACGTTATTTTAACGTGTAGATTAAAGTACATATTAAGATGTGTATTTAGGAGTCATTTTAGACATGTTCATGATTCTGAATACTGAAAATACTTTGATTCTTGTATTAGCAATAAATGCTTTTGTTTCAAATCCAGCTGTTATTTCCTGTTTAGGAACTGAGTTTTGCTGGATTTTAACACCTTCCAAACTGTAGTTCATAACTGAGTGCTTATATCCAGTAAAGCTTATCTCTCAAGTCAGGAATTTAATATAATAAATACATTCTGCTGAAACATAAGGTAATGCAATTTTTCACTCTATTTAAGAGCAAAATCTCAAATTACAGCACTGTAATACAATCTGTGCAGCATACCGGCCTGGGGCAGTACTGAATTTTTGTTACTCATTTCTTTCCCTAAACGAGCAGTCTCCACTTGGAAAAATAACATAGCAAATCCTTTACAGAGTTAAAAATGTTATGTGTTGATTAGGAATGGATTTAAGCACTTAAGGTAACACTTTAGTGGTAATCGTCTGCCTGAGGTCCAAGGAGTGATCTTGAAACTGCAGCATGGGCTGCTGCCTACAGGTGTAGCGTGCAACAGGACTGTGTTGCGCTGCTCAGCTGCTTGCTGACAGCCAAAGGAGAAGGCCTTACTCTCCCTTCCTTCCCTGCTCCACTCCACCTCCTAGCAATGTGCTGTAGCTACAAGGTGAACTGTAAATTCACTGGCAAAAGAACACTTACTTTTTTGCCAGAGGTTATTTTTTTATAATTTCACTAAGCTGAGTCAGCTTGCTTTGCATCAAATGAGTGCTGGCTCAGGGCAAACAGTGGCAGTGTGCAGGTAGAAGCAGCTGGAAAGGGAAGGAAATGACAGGAAAGAGCAGGGAACTTTTATTTTTGATGGTGAAATATTTACTTGGCTTGTGGTATATTCAGTATAGGAAGCTCTTGAATCTAGGAGTGCCTGAGGATTTATTTCTGTGGGCAGTAATGGGCTTCTCTGCCCATATGCCACTTCAGCCAGAATCAAGCCAGCTCTGATGCAGAACTGTCTTAGCTAATATATGCTGCCCCTTAGGGAAACTCTCCTATTTTCCTCTTTCTGTTTAAATAATCTAATATTGCTCAGTGCTGAATGGCAGCATTACTTGATGAGGTCTAGTTCTATGTTTAAATTGACCATATGCCAAATGAAATGCAGAATCAAGCTAATAATGGGTAGTTGGCAGTTTTCTGCGATTTCATCATAATTAAAACCAAGATACCAATCACAAATCCAGGGCCAAACTACTGGTCAAATTCACTCCTAGTGTTGACTTACTTGTTTGTAATTGATTTATTTATTTAGTAACTTCTTTGTTGCTTAGTTTGCAACCTTATTACTGATACTAACAGAAAAAGGTCAGCCACTGTTTAAGTGTGATTGAGTATTTTGTGTGTTGTGTGTTTATAAGACTGGTCAAGCAGAAAGCTGTGTAGTATGTTAAGCTCCAACAGTACTACAGATGTTAAAATACCAGGATAGCATCACTAAGGGTCCTTGTGCATGCAGCTGCAGGTTTTACTGGTGGGCTCATTCTTCATAGGGCCAGCATTTGCTGCCTGTGCTTTTGGTGCTCTGTTTATTGCAGGTACAACAAACCTGTCTACAGGGATTTGCCAAAGTCTCTTTATCCCCATATACTCTCTTCTTCCACAGAGGGCATTGCTCCTGTCCTTAACAGGTGATGCCTAGTTTTGGTCTTGTCCTGGCTCTTCCCTCATGTTGAAGTACCAAAGTACAATTTTTTTCTTGCATTAAGAGGCTTTCAGCTAAATCTGTAAACTTGATTTTGCAGCTAAATTCTTGGTGTGCTTCAGGGCACAAAAGAATCCTGCAAGAATAGCCAGATGCACATGCTGGATCAGCAGCTTGAGCTGTTGTTGATTGAAGAAAGTAAAGGCACAGCATGCAGTTAACACTGCAAGAGTTAACAAGAGATTACAGCTGGGCTGTTGGAAGTGTACAAAAAGGATTTTATTTCAGTTCATAATAGTACTTTATTTTGGAACTCTCATGGTATCATAAATAGTTTGATAACATACACAAACATTTTAGTGGTTAGCTTTCAGTGGCTAACCGTTTTGTCAACAAAAGCTCTAGAAGTGCCTAACAGTTAGCTTTCGTGCTGAATTTATCTTCACAGTTGTTTGAAAACAGTGTTTCAGAGACTTGAGGACAAAATTCTTTTTTGAAAACTAATGTTTCAAAGGTAAAACATTCAAGTAAATTGAACTTGTCTGGTCAGATGAAGTTTGGAGAAGTTCAGGCCAAAGCTGAGCTGGGTCTGATATACTAACAAATTCTAAGAGGAACACAGAATTACAAGTCTGCAGGATCTTTCTCTGTTGAACACTGATAAACAGTAAGCATCAGCTTACAGATGGTGGATGCAGCACTTCTGGGCAGGTTCTGTGTGTGTGCTATTAGGCTGTGGCATCTTCTGTGAGCAGCAGCGGGTAAGTAGATCAGATATTATGCAGTAATGAGTTTTGGTTAGGCCGATTACAAATCACTGTTTCTTTTATTGTTGTTGTTGTAATTGTGATTCTGGCCAAAGCATAAAGCTGTAGTTGTTTGACCAATTAGATTTTACATTTAATTTGGCACATGGCCTCTTCAAACATCAAGCTAGACATTGAGAAATGTCTAAGTAGACACTCCAAGAACACAGCTGATCTTGGAGGCTCATAGCAAATAGTCTCTTTCTTTGCATTTCTTTACATATGCTATTCTGTGCGTTTATTTGATGAAAAGCTTGTGTGTATGTACAAACAAAAGAAGCAAAATCTTCATAATTTATTCTGTTGAACTAAAGGTGATCTATGAAACCATAGCCCTTCTCCTGAGGTGATAAGAGATGACTGAGCTGGTAGAAAGCTTACTGCAACAATGAGATGGAAGTCCTTGTTTCCTTCACTTTCCTAATCCTCCTTTTTGTGTGGTTCCACAGCTTCCAAGGTGCCACCACTGGTGCTTGTGTTGGTTCAGCTCACCCACTCAGGAGGAAATGGTCTATGTTTTTGCTTGATGACTTACAAAAAAATCCAGTAAAGACCAGAACTGGTATAAGGTATGTGGGAGAAATGTGCAGTGACATGTTGGAAAAAGAAAACTTTGCTTTTGAACAAACTCATAGTTGTAACGGAAAGTATTTTATTTTACCTTTTATTAGATACTCTCCTTTGTATCATATCCATGCTGGGTATTTAACATTAGATACTGGATGTATTCAGTACTTGGTAGCTGCTGGTCTTTAGAGAAATTAAACTGAAGTTGCTGAACAGCTTGGAACCATTGCAGGTATTTTTATTTCCTAAACAAAGTCAGCACTGCATCAGAAATTTAAAACCTGTTATAAGGTTTTGTTTTGCGTAGGGGCTGTGCAAAAAAAGCAGAGGGAAAGGATAAGCTAAAGGCCTTGCTGTCTGTGAAGAGACAAAGCAAGCTGTCAAGA
The DNA here is from genome assembly GCF_028554395.1 of Pezoporus wallicus. NCBI lineage: Eukaryota > Metazoa > Chordata > Aves > Psittaciformes > Psittacidae > Pezoporus > Pezoporus wallicus. The sequence goes on from NW_026638491.1 coordinate 2,597,320, forward strand.
AAAGGGGTTTTCAGAGAGAGGGAGGGGACCAAGTTTTTGGGAATCATGTCCAGGGGGGAGAGAAAGGAAAACAAACAAACTCACCAAACAGCAAATAGGCATGTGTGTACAATAGCAGATTATGAATAGACACAGAAGAAGGTATCAGAGAAGGGAAAAAAATCAATAGCAAATTATAGGTAGAACAATGAGAAAAGGAGGGGGAAAAAAAACCCACCCACAAACCACCCCCCTAAACCAGAAGAAAATGAAAAGCTACATGTAAAGCAAAAGTAATTAATGTAGTTATGTATTTTCATCACAGACAAAATGTACTGCATCAAAAATAGCCAAAATACATTTGATAGGTCCTATTCTGTTATTTTCCATGTATGCAATTAGTGTAGTTGCCATTGTAAAGTTACATGAAAGATAATGCATTTTATGGTAAAATAGAGGAATGGTGTCAACCTGGGGAAAATTTGGGGAAGTTGCTCCCACAAAAATGAACAGCAAACTGAATTGTAGTTTAAACACTAATGGAACTACTGTTTCTTTCCTTGTTGGTACATCATAGGACCTGGAGTTCCCAGCTGGAGCGTGTCTTTTGCTGACATATCAGTATTTTGCTAAGTTAGGGCAGTTTTGCAGTAATTATTTTTGACATTTCAAAGAGAGTGGGCTGGCTTTTTATTCGGTGGACACAGAGATTAAAAATTAAATGGGAAATTTTATTAATTTGAGTTGTGGTTAGTTTTTTTGTTCTGTTTTATTTTTTAAAAAAGTAAGTAGTGTCATAATGGTGAAAATTTACTCAACTTCCACCTAATTTTCAGGATTGTTGAAAACCAGTTGATACAAACTTTTTTTTTTTGTGTATCTGGGAAATGTGTAGCTAAAGTCGTAATATTATAAACAGATGACATTTTACAGAGAACTGGGATCCTATTTTCCCCAAGACTTATAATGAGAATGAAGTATCTGTACCCCACCAGCTGTATTCCAAGTCTTAGTTCAGTTGACTGAAAAGCTTCACTTGATGTTCAAATACAGAAAGAGGTTCTGGTATTATTTGAGGAGTTTTAACCAACTGGCTCAGCTCATCTCGTGTACTTGGGAGAAAAAGCACAAATCTGACTGTTGTCTCTCAGTGAGCAAAGCAAGAGTGGCTTAATTTAGTGTAAAGTCACTGTACTGCAGCATTTGTTCTACCTAGCTGCCCTCATGTATCCCTCCTGCCTCTCTGCAGAAGTTAAATTGGCTTGTTTGTCTTTCTTATATCTAGTCTGAATCTCCCCTCTTTCAGTTCAAGAAATACCCCTTGTCCTGTTGTGACAGGCCCTGTTAAAAAGTCTGTCCCCACCTTTCTTACAATCCTGCTTTAAGAAGAGGGCATGCTGTTACCAACTTCGTTTAAAAAAAAAAAATAAAAGGGTTGTCAGCCTTTTTTATAACAAGCTAAATAGGCATCTTCTCTTTTGCTATGATTAACCTGTGTAAATGTTTATTTGGAAATTGTTTTACAAAACAACAGACTAATATTGCTACCCCTCACCCAACAAAATGACAGCAGTTAATGTCAAAGTTACAATTAAAATGTGACCAGTGACCAGTGCATTCAAAAGGCTCTGTCAGATGAGTAGAAGGAAAAGATGAAGCAACAAGAACTGTTCAAACTGCTCACACAGGTCAGAAATGACTGGAAACAGTCTGAAGTTACCATCTGAATAGAATGGGGTATTTGGAAAGATGTGCTTAAGATTTCTGAGAGGAAAATACATCCCAGTTCTTGACTGTGAAAATGACAGATGATAAATTTGTATGTGATACGAATTAATTGAAAGATATTTACAGTATATTGAGGTGTTTGAAAGATGTTTTGAAAACCTGGGGTTTCCTTTCTGTTCTCTACCCCACATGGAACAAGTGGGGATAGCAGCAGTTAACGATTTTGTTGGCAGATGAGACTGTGGATAGAAGTCTGGGGTTTTTTTTGTTGGTTTTGTTGGTTTGGGGTTTGGGGTTTGGGGTTTTTTTTTTAAGCTTTAAATGAACCTGTACTGTGGTTGACCTAATTAATCAAACACTCTTGCTAATAACCTACAGGTAATTAATGCTATTTACAGCTGGTAACGTGAAGGAAAGACAAGGAATTTTCCTGTGCTTTCCAAACTTCAAATATAGTTCTTAGGGGCAGATCAGACTCAAAACATTTTAGTTAGTATCAGTAGGCATCACTAAAACAATAGAATACTTCAAATCAGATTTGGCAACAGCTCTGTAGTAAATAATTTGGCAAAGCATTACACTTTTTTGTTACTCAAAGTGATCAGTTATTTTGGTTTTGGTTCCAATCCCAGTTCAGTTGAAGCCAATAAAGAGCTTGCCATAGACTTTGGTAGGACCAGAATCAAATGCATGTTCATGAACTGTGGTGAGGAGTGCACTTCTGTGGTGAGCAGTGCACTTCCATTTGGTACTTCAGGTTTGCTGTTCTAACAAATTCACAAAAATCCCAATGAAAATCCCCCCAAAATACAAGAAATACATAATGGATATAATACTGTTCATTGGAGGATTTGATAAATAGTAAGCTTTCTTATTTCACTGAATTAAAAACAGGTTAACTGATTCCTTTTTTCAGATGACAGAGCCAGAGACCACTTTTCTGCCCTTCGGTTATTTGCTGTAACTAATAACGTGTCCTAAGTTATGAAAAGCTGCATAATGTTGGATTAAACATTGTGTTTAATAATGTTATTTGCTGTAACTAATAACTTCCTAAGTTATGAAAAGCTGCATGCTATAATCTTGTTATGATGCTGAAAAGGCCAAGTTTTGGGAAATTATTCAAGGCATTGGCTAACAGCTTTAAGTGTGACATGTTTAAACCTGTTCCAAGAGAAATGGAGTTTAAGTACTATGTAATTTTTCCCGGTGTTTTATTTAGACACTTCTGTTTTCAGCTGTCATAGTGTATCTCTGTTAATTCCTTTAAGAGCCACTGCCTTTCCTACTGGCCCTTGAAAGAAGGCCCAGAAGTCAAAACACTGGTGATTTACACCTGTACACAGATTAGATTAAAATTCCTGCTGCTTTGCTCCGCAAAATCTATCTCCTCTTTCTCCCACATAAGGACACTTGTATTTGCTGTTTTTTGTATTCTCATAGCAACTGCATTTTCAAAGGAAACTGCATGTAAAATCTGGAAATATGGCAACAATTCTGAATTCACACATCACCACAGTCTTCCTGTTGTTGATTTTTCCTATGCCAGCCCTGATGTATCAGAAGTTCTGAAAAGAGACAAGACACAAGGCAAAAGTGTCCTGGGCCAGGAGTCAGCATATGAAACAAGAAAAACAAACTCAACCCAACAGCTGCCATTCAATCCCTTTAAAAGGAGAGGTAAGTTTATGTTATGGTCAGCTAAATTTTAAACTTTGCTTCTCATTTGTAATAAGCAGAATGTGTATTTTTTTTTTTTCATCTTATGTGCAATGAGTATTTAAATATCAGTCATTGCATATTTTAGGTATCTAAAGTACCAATTCTTTGAATAAATTTGAAGTATTACACCCTACAGAAGATGCAGTTTACTGCCCAAAGCACTACAGCATCCATGTGCAACATTTAAACCATCTTAAGGTTTTCTGTTATGAAGGCATTGCACAGAGTCATTTGCAAATGATTTGTAGACACAGACCAAATATCAAGTGATATTTAATCTCTGTACAATTTCTGTAGTTCATTTAAAACATGACTTTGCCAGATCTACTTACTAGGACTATATCGCTAGTAACATTAAGGAATCTCTGAACTTTTACAAGCCCTATGAAATCTTTTTCCTTGAAAGTGCTCCTGTTAGTCCCAGGAAAAATCTATAGGAAAGCATGCTCTATAGCTCAAGATGCACATTAACAAATTTGAAATTGTTAGGTAAATTTCTGCAAGCTTTTAATTCCATAGCTTTATTGTAACTGTATTTTGGTTATTAACAGTGATCTCTCAAAACTCACTGATTTTGGTCTTACAGAATAGTAACCCCCAAGAACTTCAGAATGCTTTTTACAAGTAGGGCAAAAGTGAATTGAAGCTGTCCTAACAAGGGGATTCCCCAGTCTCTCAACAAGAAAGAAGCTGCAAAGAGGTTTGTAACTTGTTGAAAGCCTAGTCTGATTCTGAAGCTTTGGGAATAAGAACAAAGTCCAGTGTCCACACGTATCAGCTGGGTTGTATGTATTTTTCAAAGGGCAAGACCTCCTGGTGTAGCACTTTTGATGCACCGTTTATATTCCAAGATTTAGAGCATTTTCTTCTTTGTAAAAGTGTTTAGAGATTAAAAATCTCGTATTATATCATTCCATAGCACTGTAGGTTCTAGCAGGTTAAAACCCCACAAAACTCAGTGAAATATTACATGTAAGTATTCAACTTTTATATTATAAAGTGCATTTTGGGCACCAAATTAAAATACCATTTATTGCCATCAGCATGGGTCAAATGAGTGTATCTGTATGGGTGGAATTTGTTGCGTCTTAAAACCTTTGTTGCCTGTGTCCAGCTATGTAGCTACTGTAATACAAGAGAACACCAACCAGTATCTTCCTGCAGCTATGGGAAGCCTTTTCTGCTATGTTGCTATTTGACTAGGAGGTAAAGGGACTGCAGGGTTGGGATGACTTGCTCAGCAAGATCTTTAGGCTATGTGATGCTGGGGTCGGTATTTTAATAAGATCTAAAATTAAGGGTGGCTAGAACACATGCAGAAGTTGTGTGTCGTGGTTTAAACCCAGTCAGGTAATTCGTTCGCTCACTTCCCCCCCTTTCTTGCCCTCCCCCTGCTCTCGGAGGGACGGAGAGGAGAATCGAAAAGAATGCAACTCCCACGGGTTGAGATAAGAACAGTTTAGTAACTAAGGTATAACACAAATCACTACTGCTACCACCAGTGATAATAATGATAAAGGAAATAACAAGGGAAGAGAATACAACACCTCAGCACCAGCCAACCGATAACTCGCCCCCCCTCAGCCCGACCAAGCACTGACCGATACCTCCTCCAACCCTGCAGTCTCCCAGCCCTTCCGGCTAACTCCCAGTTACCTCCTGGGCATGACGTGCTGTGGTATGGAATACCTCTTTGGTCAGTTTGGGTCAGGTGTCCTGTCTCAGCTTCCTCCTGGCTTCCCCTGCCCCCTGGCAGAGCATGAGGCTCACAAAGTCCTTGGCCAAACCAAAACATCGCTATCAGCTCTGTTCCCAGGCCGAAAGTCAAAACACTGCACTGCACCAGCTACCAAGAAGGGGAAAAATGACTGCTACTGCTGAACCCAGGACATTGTGTGTATACAGTTAACAAGTAACTCTGTGGAATTCTTGACTATTGCTCTGTGCAAGCTGATTATCTAATAGATGTTACATTCTACTTAAAGGTATCATTCATATCCCAGGAGAGCAACACATACTTATGCAAAGTGCTTCTCTGGGGTTATTTGGCCTTTTCAGCAAGCTAAATGTCTTTTTCAACATTTAAATTTTTAAACTGCAAAAGAAACATCCTCTACGAAACCAAAGTACTTTTTAACAAGAGACAAGTCTCTAGCTATTTGTTTAACATCCCCTGACCCACAGTACTTTGCTTACTCTCTTTGAGCTGGTATTTAGTGCTGAACATCAAAATCATTTGATAGAAGTGTACTTTGTCTGAATGGATAGTTTGCTGTTCAATTAATTGTTCATTTTAATCCAACATTAATCACAATACCACAACAAATAGAGTAGTGTGTTAACCAGCAGTGTCTAAAACAAACCAGTGTAATCCAGAAGCAGTAATATATATTTGAAAAATCAACTCATGAAATAATTTTCATATTCAAATCTATTACTAGAACAAATAGAAAAGTCATACAGTAATTAAGTGAACATATCAAAGTAGACTTCCTAGGGCAAAGTATTAATAGTCACAAAAAATGGTGTCAATAAAATCAATTAAAATACTGTTCCTTCCAAATAAAAAAAAAAGAGAAAGATGAAACTTAATGAAACATCAGTAGTGTGATGGGATGGTTCAAAGTGCATATGTAAGAGGGTGGCAGTGCAAGATCTCCTCTTTATGCATTCCCTCCTCTTGGCACAATAACCTTGTGCAAATAATAGTCCTGCAGCCTTTGCAACGGATCACCTCTCTTCCCAACTGGGACCTTCATGTGCTCCTAGTTGTACTAAAGATTTCTGTAACCTGTCTTGCAATATGCAAGGTAGTGCACACTTTCTAGAAAAGTATGTTATGTGCCAGTAATGCCCCCTCACCCCAAAGGAGGCTGGTGACTAAGGACCAGGAAGTGACATAGACTTCTTAAACACCCGTGCCCAGTTTGGGGGCCCTGGATAAGGGGGTGGTGGCATGTTGTACTGTTGTCCATCTGAAGTAACTGCTTGCTCATAAGTTGGTAGTGATGAATCATCCATTCCAAGAGGAAGTGGATTTAAAGAAAATTCTTCACGCCTTCTGAAGATGCTAGATGAATTCCGTCTTCTACTTCTTACGTAATCCAAGTACCTAAGCAAAATTAACAGCAGTATAAGTGGCAGCTTCTCTTTTAGAGGGAAGAGAGAATATACAGTCAGAGTTGTAATGAAAAAAAACAAACCAACAAAACAACCCCAAACAACAAAAAGCCACCCCAGAAAAACTCCACCACACGACAAAAAACCTTTGCCTTCAATGATCACAAAGACTCTTTCCAGACCACACAGTAAGAATAGCTCAATAATGTGAAATTTATAGGGAAGAGGAAGCACAGAATCCTTTTCTGTTCCTTTCAAGTTCAGGATAAAGGAACAAGCAGGGCTAGAGAACTAGTGAAGAAGCACTTCCTCTAACCTACTTCATCTCACACCTGAGGTAGACCACATGCCATGAAAACCACACAACCTCCTTTAAAAAGCAAACAGAACACATTAAACTTTCCACTGCAGGCCCCAGCTTATGAAAATGATTCCACCTTTTTAGTATGAATATTTTGGAACCAAGAACACACACTAAAAAGAAAAATCCCCAAAGGTACTTCAGCTATGCAAGTGTTGGTTTATGGTTTTGTGCTCTTAACTTCAGCGTAACTACTGCTAGCGCTCACCTAACTTTGCTGCCAGGAAAGCAAGAACTACAACTCTCACTGGATTCTCTGAGAACACACTCTGACCAACTCACAATGAGTTTTAAATTCCACTCTTACCCAAGAGTTTGTTTTGGTGTTTTGTTTTTTAATCAGCAGAATTCCTTACCCTGGTGGTTGCCTTGATTTGCATCTACTTTTGCAGCAGTAGAAGATAAGCAGTACAGTTATAACTAACAGTACTCCAGCAGCGACAAGACTGATGAGAAGTCCTGTAACATTTATCTTTTGTAGTGTCTCATCACCTGAAGATAAAACATTGGTTATTTTCATTATGTGTTCTTTCTCTAGTATACAGTGTAAAATACTAATTTTGCTGCGCTATAGGACGCTTGCTGCGTTCCTTTTCACAAATGCCTAGCTTGCTGTAAGAAGCCACTGTATCTGTGCAGTACCACCCAGGAGTATCATTCACATGCAGCTTAAAGCAAAAGTTAGTAGATACTTCCTTTCCTGTACATAGAACTGTTGAGTCTGTCTTCTAATGCCTTCCAAATACTATTTCATGTACCTGTGACCTCGATCAGGCTACAGCTTTCTCCTCCAGTCATATTGACCATTTTTTTTATAAAACCTCTGGCATAAGACTACTCTGAACCTAAATCACTCTTAGATTACTGTTACAGAAATGGGGAGGAAAGGGGAAGAAACAAACAAAAACCACAAAAAGCAGACACAGAATTACTGCAGACTACCAATTGTGTAATAAAACAAATGGACAAGAAAATTATACTACTTTTACCTACAGACTAACACCGGATCCCACTGTAAGACACTTTAATGAGTTTTACTATATCAGATAATGCAATAAACTTGTACAGCTCACAGTGAATTTTAGTAAAAAGATCAATTCTGATATTGGTAACTGAATGCATGGTGTATTTTAAGAATGTACTGTTACAACAAACACAAAATACTGCAATATAAGCAAAGAATAAAAAGATTACTTACCTAGTTTTATTTTAGGGCCTTTAGTTGAATAGTCTTTCCAAAAATCCATCTATAAAACCAAAATGACGAGATTTATGGGATACATAATCTGCAGGCTTATTGACAATGTCATTTACTATGGTACTGTGGGCAAAATTTAACAGTGGCATAAACAGAAGCGACTCCTGCTGAAGGATTCAAACTTGCTTTTCCCACTATATTTTTCACATACATTCAAGTTTGTGTATAAAATACAGTTTCACAAAGCAGAAAATACCAGCTGATGAAAGAGAAAAGTGCATTTAACTGTCCAGTGTTACCTCTTATTTCTGCCTGATTGCAGTAGAAGTCAGCATATATTCTGACACTATAAAAATGCTGGGAATTAATCTTTTTAAATCCCTGCAGAATAGTATTACTGAGGCAAAGTCAAGTTTTTAAGAATCAGACATTTGCATGAGAAGTATCTGAATTCATACCAGCTAAGAAAAATAATGGAATTCATTTAAGAGAACCTTTATGTTGCATGACTGTGTTTAGCTGTAACCTCCACTTCTGCTCCCCAGCAAAAGACTCCATCAAGATCCTGAGTTAATGCTTCCACGTTTTTCTTAAGAAAACGCTAACAATGGTAATGGAATGTTTCCACCTTCAGGGAGGAGTGTGTTTCTCTTTCTGCAGGTTAGTGCAGAGCATACCCAGAATCACAAAGATTCTTGCTGCAGGCAGCAAGAACAGTATTCAGACAGTCATCACATTCCACTATTGGGCTGAAAGGTTTCTTTTGAATTTTTCTTTTTTTTTTTTTTTTTATACCAGATTTCCTCCAAGCTGTATATAGGTAGTGATTTGGAAGATAATGCTTTAGGAGTACTCTGCAATAGCTGAACTGCAGATTTGTCCTATACTCGTCTCTTCTAAAACACTTCTTTGGCATGACACAGTCAGCCAATTAATACCTAGAGCATGGGGAACACATTCAAATTGGATGCTAAGAAGTTACGAAAAAGATTGATGAGCTTCTAAAAAACACATACAGGTATACCCACAAGGGCTACTTCTGAAGTTTCATGTATATTTGTTTTGCAGAATTAAAGCCCTTACCTAAAGTCTCTTAAGACAGCAGCACGTAATGAAGTGTATTCACTGTGTATCTAGAGCAATAACCCCATTTACAGTAAAATAAGCAATCATTTCCAGTGCTGTTTTCAGGAGGGGTACAGTATTTAGATACAGTAATTATTTAGTTGGTAACCTCCTTCAGTATACTAAATTCAGTATGAACAGCTACCGTTTTATCAGGGTCTTCAAAAATTTCTCTGGCTTCTTCATAATTACACAGCTCTTCAAGGCATTCTCTTTCCAGGTTATCTGGGGTGAATGCCTCAAAATCAAATCTGTTATACAGAAGACGGCGTCCAATGAACAAATTTGCCTCCTTTTCTGATGTGAACACTAATAAAAAGAAAATAAGTTGATTTAAAAGAAGTTAGGACAGCCAGATTTGTTGGGTTAAAGGAATGGTTAATATCCTAAAGGAACACATTAACACCACATCTTCCCGTGACATCTTTCAGCTACATACAGGGAAAATAAACATCAAGGTCTCTCTCCTTCTTTGCTGCTTTTTCTAACTAGGCAATATAAAATAAACATATTTTCCTTTCTCATAAAACATTTTGGTTATTCCTTATACTAACCAAGAAAACTTGATTCTCAGGCCAGCTGTTGTTCAAGTTTTAGTGTTACTTCTTCAGGAATGTGGGCATCAGTTTTTTACTGGAGCTCTTAAGAACAAATAGTCACATGAAGCAGAAATTCAGTCAGATCCAAACCCAGCAAGATACTGACCTACTGGAGGAAGGAGGCAAGAGGGCAGAAAAAAATTTAAAAAATCTGTTCCTTCGATAGAATCCTCAGTATACGTTTTATCAATATTCTGGTGTCTGTGAGTTCCAAATTTTATTTACAGAATTTGGATTTTAAGTTATAGCAGCAGAGTTCTATTCATTCTACCTTTGTTCTCTTTTCACTATTGAGGCAGCAAGTTTAGGTAAAGGTTGCCATATTGCCAAGTTTAAATTAGTCCATGATAGGAATTTTCCGACAACAGGCACTTCTGAAGAGATTTAATTCTTCTTTTATGCATTTTACAGGCTCCATGGAGTAAGCTGTGAGGTGAGATACCAGGAGAGTTAGTGAAATTACAGAAGGCTTTGGAATACAGGAATGCATCTTCTCACCAGGCATCTTCCACAGTCAAGTTTTAGCCTGCTCTTGCTACAGATTATATATATATATATATATATATGACAGAACTAGTTTTCTGGTTTGGCTTTCAGTGAAAGCCTAATCTGTATTCCAAGAAATTCAGTCTATTTGGTTAAGCAAAACAAGTAGAGGATTATTGTTGCAAATGTAAAGTAGAAACAACACTGTTACATAGCAAGCCAGACAGCTAAAAAAATGAAGATGAGATTCAGTATGAAGTTATTCAGCTACAAATTAGCTCTGTGTTCTTGTTAGCTTGTTTGGCTAGATTGTTACATCTTTTAGGAATTTTTAACCTAATAGTTACTGTTAGATCTTGCAGCAGTATCTCAAAATAGTTTGCTCTCTGAAAATGAAGAAAAATGCAGTGTAATTTGCATATTCACTGCTTATGTCCTGAATACCATAGTATAAATATATACTTTAATAGTCCTTCAATATATCATTTACATACTATTACAGTATATATTGAAGGAGCCACACGTGTGTGCATACTGTTGTGTAAGAAGGGAAAACTCTTATTCCAAGGAAAATCTAAGCTTCAAATATTTACGCTAGATCTAAGAGTAACCAGAGAGAAGGACCTAATTAAAAAACAAAACTAAACCCACCAAACAAACCCACATGTGGAAATAGGAAAGAATTACAAGGGAAAAACATTACCAGTATTTTTAGCTCACTGCAATCACAAGAACTACTTCAGCCTTCTGGAACAGAGATCTTCAGTTTTGCTCAGTTGCATTTCATTCCTTCCCATGCAAGCAGTATTAGCTATACTTCCTAATTAACTTATATAATCAATGCATTTTAATTACTGGGTAATGCATAAGCACGCCACCTGGAGCCTAAGACCCCTAATCCCCAGTGATATGTGCTCCTTTTCTCTTTCAAAGAGTCTTTATCCATTTATCTGCATTTCTTGCACTTTGTAGGCCACAGTCAAAGTACACCTATCTCCATCTCCAAATTGCCTGCAATTAAGATAAGAATTACCTTTGATTAAGAAAGTATGTGGAGAATGAAAGATGGGATTCAATTCTTTCCTACATGTGAGGGAATTGAATGCAGTTCTGCAGTCCTTGGTTCAACAAAACAGGAAATGCAGTTTTAGGATGCCTAGCTTTTAATCAGAAATGCACCCAATGTGCTAAATAAAGCAGCTCTGCTGGTAAAAGACATTCAGGAAATGCTTCAGGGGTAAACCTGTCGATGCAGGTACCCCATGCTCTGGGTAACTGTTCTACTTGCTAAATTATTGGGTGAAGAGCTGGGACTTTCTCTTTCCAGCTCTGTTCTTGAGAGGAGTGGCCTGGGCCTGTTGTCAGGGGCAGACTCTCTGCCATCAGTTCACAGGCATGATGCTCTATGCCCAAAGAGAAATATGGATTTTCATGAATAACCTGCCTCAAGCATTTTTGTGCTAGCCATGTTTTCTGCTCAACATGCTGCCCTGAAGGGGCCTCCAGCTCAATGAGATGCTTTTTTAAAGTCTGTCTTAATGTTTCAGCACTCTGTCCACTTAGGGGACTGGACAGTGAAGTTACAAATCTCTTTTTGAAGCCCTAATGCTTAAACGTTAAGTTTCACACAGTGTAGCACTGTTGTGCTTGAATCCTTCTGGGGAATTTGTTTTTACCTCAGTTCCTCTCCACTTCCTCCAAAGTATGGAGCTGCAATACCAGCACCGTATTTCTCTTTCAAGGTGTTTAAGGGGATCTGGTATTGATAAAAAAATACCAATCTCTAAAAACAAGCAAATAAACCCTTTCAAATAATGTTTCAACCTTTTCGAATTGTCATGTTACTTAGAGTATTCTGGTTTTGTCAATTATAATAACCCTACAGACCTAGAGAAAGCATAGTTGTCCCAGTTGGCACTTCCTGCTGGATCTGATTAATACTTAATATTGACACCCAGGTCAATTATCAGTCATTTCAGCAAAAGATATTAAAATATTCTAAAATAAAGCATAAAACAGCTTATTTTTTTAAAAATCAAGTTTAAAAAGAAAACAACTCACAAATAAAACCCAAACCAACAAAAGCAAAACTATTTGCACACATTAAAAGATTTCTCGGCAGAAACAAAAGTAGATGCAGTTTTGTTTTGGAAAACAATCACATTAAAAGTAAGTTACCGTCTTTGTGCTCAGATTGCTTCAAGCTATTTAACGTCCCTGTGCAGTGAGGAAACGCAAACGTCGGCCCGTGTAATTGACACAGCAGAACCAAAGACACAAGCATGGCGTAGTATCTGTCAGACAGGAACGAACGTGAGTTAAAGTGACGACGCCATATTCCGAAATGCGATGAACCATGAATGAATCCTATACATGAAGTCATCTAACACAAGCACCTACATGCAGTTGAGGCTCATGCTTCCTATTGGAAGGACAAGGATCCAAAACCGGTCCAGCACGTCTGGGTTCAACTAAGTTCTGGTTGTGTAACACGCGCAGGTGTAAGCGGGGCCGCGCACCCGCAGCGGCGAGTTGGACCCTCCCGCTCCCTATGGAGAGTAGAGCAGCAGCCCGGGGGGTGGCAGTTCTACAGGGAAAGATCACACTGGGTGCTGTAGGTACTCTGAACTTGGGATCGCGGCAGTCCTGCCGCCAGAGCACCACGGCAGCTTACAAAAGCTACCTGGCGTCAACGGGCGCACAGGAAACCATTTCGGCAGGAGAAAGCCGCGACCAACCTCCTCACGCAGAGCACTCCCCCGACTAAATAGCTACAGAAAATAAGAGAGAAATAAGGCCGCAATTCTTCCGTTCGCCTGACACAGGGGAAAAGCGCAGACGTGCAGCCAGCCGAGGGCACCTACAGCTGCCCCAGCACCCCCGGGGCCGCTCCCGCGGTCGGCTTCTAGCATCGGACCAGACCCGATCCGATCCGACCCGACTCGAGCTGGGCAGATTCCAGGGGAGCGGGAGGTTTCGACTCAGAAGCGCCTTCCCTTCCCGTCCTGCTAGGCGCTGAGGTGCGTCCCTTGGCGCAGCAGGGAGAAGGGCTCCTACCCCCCTACCTGTCACGGTGAGGCTCCAGCGACGGCCTAGAAGGGAGCGGAGGACAGAGACACCTTCCGGTGTGGCCGCTGCTGCTCTAGCGCCAGCTGCACTTTCGGGACGGGACGGGACGAGGCTCGGCTTAGTCACCCAGGTCCACATGGACCGGCCCCGCCCCGGGTGAGCGCTTCGGCGGGGGGAAACACCCCTCGTGCCTGAGGGGAAAGGGGGTGCTCAGGAGCGATAGGGGGAGCTGGGGTGGTGCTGCGGCTCTCCCTGAGACACAAGCCTGGCTGTCGCCTCAGCTCACGGCCGGGATCCCTCGGAGGACAAGGTATCAGACCTTTCGTCTTCTGTAAACGTCTTTTACTGTTAAAACTTACTCCCTCCCTACCTGCGGGTTGATTATGATGCTGAAGATGTGGTTTGCCTCTGTGCTTCTTAAAAGTGAAGCCTTTGGTCTAATGGCAGGGTGTCTGCCGAGTAGAAGCTATGGGGAGGGTGTGCCTCCCCGCAGGGGTGAGGTACCTTTCAGCTACCTGCTTAACCACAGTTAATTACTTATCTGACGGTGGTTTGCAGTGTTTTTCTCCACCAAAGTTTTCTAGCCAGGGAGCTAACCGTGAGGAAAAGGACTAGCATAAGACTTGCATATATGGAAGTTGGCGAGTCTGTTGGCTGGGTGTTTATAAGTGAAAACAGACCTTATCCATGTGTGGTGTTAGTGAAGGCATGAAGTGGTACTTGAAAACCTTTCTAAAAGGGAAGGCTAAGAATATGTTTAACACAGTGTGCTGGTAACAAATAATGTGAAGAGTTTTGGCATGGGTTGGGTTATAAACTGCACACAAAAAAAAAAAAAAAAAAAAAATCAAGACATGTGAGTGGGATGGTTTTGCTACCATGGACTGAATGTTTTGTGTCTGCGGTAGGAGGTCTCCTGTCCTGACTTGGGATTGTATTCTTCATTTAAGTGCTGGAGTGACTTCCATATACAGAAGCAGGAAAGGGTAGAATGAGGGTATTGGGTAATGCTGGTGAAAGTGATTAGATACTCCATGGAGAAAAACCAGGAAATTCTAATATGTGAGATAAGGAGAATTGTTTGGAGGCACGACAGCTGTAGTTAAATATTTACTTCAGAGCACCAATGTATTGCAGTTGAGAGGAGCTTGATGAATAGGTAACTTACCAGCTGGGATGGCTCTAATGCTTTTTAGCTGGTGGAGATCTCAACAGAAGATTGTAATGTGATTGTAGTATGTGCTTATGGCAGAGTGGGGTACTAAGATAACAATATTATATAAGAAAAGAGCAGTATAGGTTGTTTATTACCTAGGTAACATTAAGGAGACAAGAATACTAGTTGCCACATGTTGGAAAAAGAAGAAACTGCCGTTACTTCGTGAAGGACTTTACAACTTCTTCTGTGCACCTCTGCTCGGCCCTCATCCCGAGTTCCTACCTGACTGTCTCTATGAGGGTGGTGCTAACCACAGAAATAGCTATAGTGCCAGCACATGAATACTCAAGAACTCTGTGGTGCATTTAAGCGCAAGTAAAACACCTGTATGCATATATGGAAACTTTTTATGTGTCATAACAACTTTGTATGAGGAGCCTCTATTGTATAAGCAATGGGTGAATTTCCATTGTGTTATACCCCCGTTGCATATCATTTCTGAGAAAAGATAAAGTATTTTAGAGTTGCCTATGTATGCCACTTGAGAAGTGGGTGTGGATCCCATTATGCTCAGGTCACAGCTCTGCCTGCATTGGAGGAGAAGGCTCCTAGTGTGTGGACTGTGGGACAGATGAATCCCATCTGAATTCTCTGCTGATCTCCCCCCTGCTCTGAAGGTGGAGGAGCAACACAGTGGAACTGCAGTGGGAAAGGCCCGCAGATTTTTAACTTTCTCCTACGCCTCTCTCTGGGCTCAGCCTGTGATCTTGAGGGTTTGCAGTGAAATCCTCACTGAGGGTTACTATACTGGCACACAGACGTGTGAAAACTCATGTGTGTTTGTATGTTAGCCTCAACAGAAAAATAAGTGAGAAGCTGGTAATGGCAAACATTGTAACAAGCCTGTGTGAGTCCTGGTTCCCTCTTGTATTAATGAGCTGAACTTCTGTTGTGTTATGCCATCACTACATGCCCTTATTAAGACAGAATAACAAAAGAAGACTCAGCAAGGTTTATCCCCTCTCCGTAGATGTGGATTGACTCCATTATTCCCAGGGTAGGAGCTCCCCCTGTTTCTGAACTATACCTAAATTTTTGCTATCCCAACCCCAAGACTCAAGTTTCCTGTTTAAGGCAGCATTACAACAGTAGATGTAAAGAAAACAGTGTATGCAGCTTAAGCTAATCATGATATAATGAAATACTGCTATTTTAGGATTATGTTATAGATAATGATTGCAAGTGTGCTTAAACTCTGGTTTGTTATACCGAACACAGAAAGAAAAATATAAGGAAAAAAAAGGTATAGCAAGTGCTCAGGATAAATAGAGTATCTCCTGTGTATGTGCAGTTTTTAGCATGGCAGAATGATGAGCAGCATTTTGCATGTTACTTTCCTACTCGTAAATTAATTTTTATGGCAAAAGAACCTTATTGTTAAATTATCAAGCTATGTGGTGAATAAGCTCAGGAAGATGAAACCATGAGCAAAGATAATTTCCTCAAGTTTTCAGATAAATACAGTATAGCAGGTAATGTAATTAGAGATATTCTGAGAGATTAAAAATCTCTCACTGTTAACATTGGGTGAATATAAATTCATATTTCTAAATAAATGTCTATTGGCTATACTGGCTAGTATGATTATTTACATTAATTTTAAAATTTTACTCGTAACTGATGTTTGGTAAAAATATTGCAGGAGACATTAAATATGATGCTGTTGAATTGAACCAGAACTATGTATCTCCTCACAAGAGCAGGGTGATACCAATGTAAGATGTCTATACAGTAATTATTTGTTTCTCCATATATTGATTACTTTGCTGTAAATTAACAGTGATGCATTCATTTTAGTATGGTAAAGAATAATGTGCTTTACTGATTTCTGATTAGGAGGACTTTGGGTCAGGAATGCATTTAATTCCTGGTTAGCAGTGTCCTGCTCAGATTGTGATGGTGAGGATTTTCTTTTGATTGTTTGATACAGAACTGTGAAAAGTAAAGCCCTGTATCTCACCCCAATATGCAAATATATCCTACCATAATATGAGTATCAAATTCCGTGTAGCTATTGTTCAGTTTCCCATGTAGTATTTATCAATTATTATGATAAACTGTGGAGAGAACTTTTAAGTATTTAAATAATGGAAATGACATAAATATCTAATTAAGAATGACCCCTCTCATCACAGACTTTGAAACCTTGTTCATCTGGTTTGTTCTTTGCAGTGCTTTAATTGAGGTCCTGAATCATGTGTTATAGATTTGTCCTTTATGCAAAACTGTTTTATGTTCTCATGTTTATTAACTTAATTTCTGTCCAGGTAGCTTGTTTTAGGAGTAATGCTTTTTTTAGTAAAGGTAATCTAACATGACTTACACTTTAATTATTAGCTTTGTACAGTTAACATCAAAGGGTTACTGCAATAAGCACTTCAACCAAATGAGTGAACCATATTAGAATCTTGGATAAACCTGTTACCCTGTTCCACATATTATATGCTGTCTGAAGGGCTTAGTTTAGACCAGGTCATCTTGGAAAAGACAGTTACACTTTGGGTACCCCTAGTGTTCCTTGTGCCTTCGTGTAGAAATGCCTGGGTTTACAGCTATTTTGGTTGGTCTAATAAAAGAGAGAATTTTTACTGCTCAGAAATAATGGGAGATGCTTGCAATAGCACATAAATAGCAACAGTAATTATACAATTAACAAAGGTTGATCTTTTCAGAGTACTGATCTTTATGGGCAAGTTAATCAAGAAAAAATGCTTATAGAGGGTCAGTAAAAGCCTTACAGGGCTCAGTTTCACCTATAGTTCCTCTGTATTCAGTATTTAAGCAGGAATGGAAATGTTACCTGTGGTGATGAGGAAGCAAACACTCACCCAGTCAGATTTCAGTAATGGGCCCGGTGCTCCCAGTTAGTGAATGCTGTCAGCTACCACTGAAGGCACCGAGAATGCTGCTCATCTAATAGGATTAAAATTCAGCATTGTCAGTTGCTCATAATGTTTTTAGATGCAGTAAGTGGAATAAGGCCAAACCTTTTTCATTGTTGCCAAGACTAGTATGTTGTTAGACTTGTACGTACATGTCCTGGCATGAGAATTCCAGGAAATGGTCTGTAGAAAATTCTGCATAAATTGGCTCATTTAAAACAATGTGCTCCCAAATATATGCAAGGTAAAAATCATGTCAAAACCTCCTTGCAGTGTGATGAAAATCTGCTTCTGGCTTTTGTTGATGCTGTTTTGTCTTATTTTGGTGAGCTACTTCTGATTAGCAAAATCATCCCGTTTGGCTTTGATATTTAAGCTCACTAGTCAAGAACAAGCTCCCTGTAGTCTCTGGCCTTGGAGATATTCAAAAACCATCTGGATGTGGTCCTGAGCAATTGGCTGTAGGTGGCCCTGCTTGGGGGGCCTCCAACCTCAACCATCCTATGATTCCATGATGCTGACTGTTTGTAGTCCAGAAAAGCCCTCGTGTTTCAACGTCATCTCAGCTTCCTAAGATTTGGGGTTAATATTCAGCTCTTTACCTATTTCTCTTGCATTATCTATTTTTGTCTCAGTAACACATTTCTCTATGCAGCTGGTATCTTGGATTTAAATTATTTGGTTTTCTTGCTCACACTAGAGGGAGCTCTCAGGTGGCCTTTCAAATTACTCCTGCAGCTCTACTTTCATTTGTAATCCTGAACGTTCCCGCTGAGAATCTGCTATCAAAGTATACAAGCCAAAGCCGTATAAAATGTCTTGAAAAAGTTTCATTTTCTAACAGATCTGAGCTTCTGAGTTATTTGTAGGTGAAGTAACATCACACCAGACTGTCAGCTTTGTCTGTGTTTTAATTTCACTCAGCTGCAGCAGCAGTGCAGGCCTCTGAAGGGCATAAATACGACAGATGTTGATGTTTCTGTTATGCTTGGCATTTGTTTTAGTAACTGTGGAGATATATTTATACATTTTGCTGCTATAGTACAGTCAGTTTCTATTTGGTATGTATTAGGTTGATCAGCAAGGAACTTGTTTGTGATTGTGGGAGGGTTGCTTAAAGACTTCAGGTGAGAAAGATTATTTTTTTTTTCTCTTTTTTCTCTTTAGCCATGTAAATTTAAAACTCAATTTGTTTCCACTGGTGAGTAGAAGCTGGCTTTGGATGAGGTGCTTATTGTAGGTGCTTTTATCGAATGGTTGCTAGGGTTGATAATAGATAAATTTTTACTGTTTTTCATTTTAGACAGTGGTTTTAACCTGCTTTTCCCCTTTGCATATTATAACTTGCTGTTCTGTTTATGTTGATTACAGTTTCTAGAAAATGGTCTAGGACATTACAGTCGGTAAAGAGCAAAGTGAATTTTATTGAATTTGAGGAAGCAATTGAAGTTTTCAGGTTTGTAGTCAAAATGAGAGAATGCCACACATGTGAAGTAAAGTCAGCACAGGTCTGCTGAGGATGCAGTTATTCTTTGCTGTGGCCTAAAAGCTGATTCTAAAAGTATTTATAGAAGCAGAAAACGTTAACATCAGTGATGACAAACTGCCTAACTAGTCTCCCTGCCTAAGAAAATGCACAGAGAGTCTAGGTGAACAGTCTCTCTCCAAAGAGAGGTCTAGGGAGGAGTACTGTTACAAGTTCTTTTGTTTCTTGCTTTGTGGACCCCAAAACACCACTTCGTTTCCAACAGAATAGTTTTAATAACTGCATCTCAAATGTATATGCAATTCTTGACACTTACAACAAAGGCTGAACTCTCTAATACTTGGTGCGCTTTCCTTCTCAGGGATATAATCTGCATTATCGTAGGCAGGTAAGCAAGCAATTATTTCACTTCTGCTTTAGCTCAGGAAAAAGAACACGGATGAACAACTTGGCTATGGAGAAACTGTTGGATCTACAGTATCTTTTTAAGTGCTTGAAGTGGCTCAAGAAGACCAGGCAGTAGTCTACATGGCCACTGTGGTATTATTACCAAAGGGGAAGTTCATGTGAGTAAGAAGGAAATAGATGAGTTTGGATCAAGAGTCTGAGTATTGGTCTTGCATTCTAAATGTTCATAGCATTCTCACAATGCCATTCTCACCTGAATTAGGGATGTGCAGGCTAACAATGTGTACAGGGGAAGGGATGACAAACATAGTTTATGTTGCCCCATTCATGTAGAGCTTTTGCTGTAGAGTAGAAAAGGTCACCCAGTCTTGACTCAGGGTGGTTTGA
The DNA here is from genome assembly GCF_028554395.1 of Pezoporus wallicus. Lineage (NCBI taxonomy): Eukaryota > Metazoa > Chordata > Aves > Psittaciformes > Psittacidae > Pezoporus > Pezoporus wallicus. Next base: position 2,617,089 of record NW_026638491.1, read on the forward strand.
GGATGCTGTCTATCAAGTCCTGTCTTTTTTATCTGGAGATTATATAGTTGGATATGAAAAGTGTTCTGGAGCTTCCTTGTTTCTTGAGCGTGGGAGCATTTTTTTAATATTTAAAAAAAAAAAACAAAAAACCCAAAAACCTGGGAGAGAGGAATCACATGGTGGTTTTGTTGGAACTCTGACCAAAGGAGTTGGTGTGACATGAAGGATTGCAGGGCCTACAACAACCTCCTCCATGAAAGCATGAGGCAGTTAAAACAGCAATATTGGTAAAAGCCTGTTGACTTGAATTTTTTATAAATGCTGCAGCACTGGAAGGGGCTCTGCCCTGTACTGGTTCAATTACAGGGTAGATCATAGTTCCTCTTCCCTAAGGAAGAGAAATTTTGATGACTTTTTTTTTTTATTATTTCACTACTGACTTGTTTCCTCAGGTAGTTTAGATCTTCTCTGCTACTTAAAGGAAGTCTGGATAAAAATTTGACCTGCTCCTTTAAGTTCTCGTAATAGGGGAGATGGAGTTGAAGCTTGTTTTTACTGTGCTATGCATTCATGTTGTTTCTCAGGGCAAAGAATACATCTTATTTTGCCTTTGCAAGTTATGGTTAACACTAATGAAGGTGCTCTGTGGGCTCAGATTTTTGTTTTCTTTTTAAATATGCTACTAATCAAGTGATAGATTATCTAAACACGTGAAGAACTTGTTCTGCTTCTTCCTCTCAGTTGTATTATGCAACTTTATTGTTGGTAGTTTTGAAAGAAAAGAACTATTCCAGTGGAAAGGATTAAAGAAGTAGGATGAATCACAATATGCAAATGCTTTTGATATAGTCTTACATTAGTTCAATATGATTTTTTCTCATTTAATTCCTGTATTCTTGGTGTCTGTAGTTAAGATGTTTTTTGTTAGACCAAACAAACAAGAGCTTCCTATTAACTTCCTAGTAAGGAGATCAGCTGTAATTCTCCCCACCATTATTTAATTATTTACCTGTATGCCATGTATTCTTCTTTTCCTCTTACAATGAGAATAATCTCATCATAGACTCCACCAGAACCCTATTAACATAAATTAAGGTGAAGCCTATAAAAAAAGGGGTAACTTGAGGAAATTCTGCAAAGATGAATCACCTGTGCCTGTTGTAGAGCTGCTTCTGTCTTTGCTGTGTAACTTGGAATAAATTTGCTTGGATTTTTTGAACCTAGAAAATGAGTTCAAAAAAGTTATGAGATTTTATATATATATGTTCTTTTCAGGTTGAAAAGAGTTTCTAAATTCTAAGTGATTATTTAGGTCAGTTGCCTTAAAGGTCATTATTTTTCAAGGATTAGAACGGTAGCTTGGCCCTCTGCATTCATGGATTTTAATTATGGTGGATTTGGTAATCAAGAGTGTCAAAGAGTTACAGGTCTTGCCAACAGATTGGTGGGTTTCAGCTCTAAGTACCAGCACAGACATGAAGACACCTAGACACCTCAATTACTTTGCCTCATTTCTTTGAAGTACTGTGATGCTTTTAAAAACTACAGTTTCTGTTTGCAAAAGTCAAAACCCCCTTTTTTTTGGTGCACATTTCTATGTGTATGAAGGCAGAGACGCTGAGGTACACATTACAAGATGAAAGAACATAGGTACAAAAATAATACAGTCAGTAGGAAGAAATGAATGATACGATCCATTTTTCCATGTTTTTATGACATCAGAAAATTAAACAAAAAAAAAACCATGTGCTACCAAACTTATTTGAAAACATCTGTTTAATTTAGAGAATTCTTTCAACCAAAAACTATGTGTGCATATTTATCACTTTAATAAAGATATATCCAATTAATTCTGAAAACCAGTGTAGAAAATTAATTTCCCTCCCACAGTCTTAATGAAGAAATAAAGAAACTAATTTTCCCATTGCTGTTAGAGGGGTAATCCACTCCTTCACATATTAAGAAATTAATGTAACGCATCCAGTCAGCCAAAGAGTCTCTGATTCTTCCCCTCCCCTCAGTCTCTTACACCAGCTTATTTTGTATAATTACGAAAAACAAAAGTGGATGAGACTTAAGTCTCTTCTGTCTTTTAGATGTCCGTATGTGCTAATTTTATGTTTGGGTTTGTGGGTGGTCAGGCTTTTTAGAAAACCAAAACTAGCAGGTACTACCAAATTAAATGGATTAGTTCGATTCTTGCTTTATTTTTCAAGGATAACTATTTATTCTCTTCATTAAGTGAGTATTTTATTTTTGCTTCCATACCATGTGTAACATAATTTCTCAGCAGTTACGTTTTATCATCTCTAAGAAGCATTGATTCCAGCGGCAGTGCTCTATGGGAGGAGCAGTGTGTGTCTTTCAGGACTGTATTCCTGGTTTCTTTCTGTTATTGTTTTGATGTTTGTATGCAGCTGTATTACTTAATTTCAAAAACGAATGTCAGGGCTTTCTTCTTTAAATGTCTCAGATCTTGTTTGCAGTATCTTTTTTAAAGTGTTTAATGAGCAAAGTCTTTTTAAAAGTGTTACAATATTTTCTTCTGTAGACACGTTTCTTGTAAATCCATCTTTCTTAATTGAAAACTATCATAAAGGACTGATGCTGAATTAAAAAGGTGTGGCCTAACTGTAATAATAACTTGGAAGAACATACCAAAAACATTTGGGGACAAATGTTCTGGCGTGGTTCTGAGAGCTTGACACAAAAAAAGGTGAAAGGCTGAAGAACATTCCACTTGCTGTACTCTATCTGGAACAGAATATTCCTTCCAGATACATTGGTGCGATAATTTTAAAGATTTCTACAAAAATGATTATGAATGGCAGCCACCAAATAAAGTTTTGTAAGCACAAGCCAAATAGCAGGACTGTTCCTATTCTTCTTCTTGGACATCTTCACTGTGTCTGGATTACTTGCAGAACATGTTAAAGTGAGCTATAGTCCAGATTGTTTTATGCTGCTTCCATCATGGGAAATATGAATCTTCAGTTTCAGCATTAAATGCAATCTCAGTATGTTTTGTAGCTATGGGAAACTTCTACCAGAGAATAACTTAAAGAATGTGAAAATATTATTTAATATATAAAGTTTGGAAGTGTATGTGGTTGTTAGCCATTTTATATCTTTGAACTATTGATGTTTCCTTTCAGATTGAGTTTGTCAGATTAGCAAGGATACCATTTTATCAGAACAGCAATTGAGACTGTGAGTTGATTATAATCCCTGAATCATTGTAGCGGTATAACTGAAGTTTGGAATTAAAGTTTGGACGAACTACATTCTGTGCAACATTGGTATTACCACTGCAGCATCAGGCAGAAGGTTGCTCATTAAAGTGTTGTTAGTCGGGGTGTGCCTGTTTACTTAAAAATACACAGATAATCCACAATATGTTTTTTTGTCACAGAGCACAAATACCCAAATTATTTCATAACATTTTACTATTTACTTGTACTATCTTCTTGTAAATGCTCTTGGATACTAGCCATATTAATAGAAATAAAAAATACCGGTTATATTTTCTGTAAGAATTTGTGGTTCTGTGCTCTACAAAAACAAAAGTGAAAACATGAAATTAATGCTTTTACTTCGGTGTATGATGTTCAAAGTACCTAGGAGGCATAGGGATAAGTTTGTGCAGAAGGAATTTAAACAAACCCACAAAACCAAAACAAACAGAAAACCTCACAACCACAAACTGATGTAATTGCAAATATTGTTTTCTAGGTATATGACTTGATTCCAGAATTGCTAAATGTCACATTACTATTTTATGAAATATCTCAAGTTAACAGTAATACTGTCAGTTCTAAGTATAAATTAGTAGATGCTATTGCTACATTTAACCCAGCTTCAGATGGGAGAGGAAAGGCGCTTACTGAAGTGTAGCATTTGATTGGCACGTTTCATTATAATGTACATATTGTATTTAAAAAATGTGCAACTGATCTAAAGCAGGTATTTATAAGTTGGATGAAGATTTGAGATGACATCCAAAGGTATTAGTTTCATAAGGCTTCATTAGAAGTATTTTAAAAATAAGTTGTCATTTTCTTCTAAAAGGGATTTTTTAAGTATAGATTTATATGATTAACACAATTGGAATTCCTAGTGAAAACCATTAGAGCAATGATAAAGGTTTGCTTAGGGTGTCGGTCTACTTAGACTACCAGATGCATTTCAAAGACTGGAGTGAGTCACAAACATGATTTCCAACAGCTGCTGTAGCCAATGCATGCTGAACTGGTGTTCATTTGTAGCACTGTCTATCAACTGCAGTATGAAGGTTAGCTCTCCCCTGTATTTGTATTTTAGCTTCCAGCCATGGCCTTGACAGCAATAAATCTCATGTTACTGATGACTGTCCAAGTTATGTCCCCGTCTAGTAGATCTAGAGTACACATTTCAAAAGTTCTGCAAAAGAATGCTTTCTGAATTGTACTTTGGAAAATATTACATTTTCAGGTATCGTTTCAAATATTTTAGCTTTTGCCAAGTAAATCGTAGGATGTGGGGGAGGGAGGGGAAGCAACTCATTCCACAGTGACTAAGTTATCTTTACATAAAATGTGATTTGTTATGTATATTTGATGTTACATATTATTTGCTGGGAGCCTTATTGGAAGACACTTGCACTATACAATTTATGGAAACAATGCTTTCATAGAAGTTCATGCTGTTGTTGGAGACACCTAATCCAGGTGAAGTGTAAGCAATCTTGAGTCAAAACCAAAGATGACTTTTGTACATTTATATTCAAATTTTAGAGTAGAGAGGAACATAAGTGACAAGGGTTCCTATATTACATTCAAATTTGTGTTTTGTTTCTGCTTATGATAGGACATAAATTTCTGCAAGTCACTTTAGATTGTTCTATTCCCCTTATCCAGGAAATTAAATAGTTACTGGAAGCCCATTTATTTCTCATGTTCGTTATCCCATTTCTTTCTGCTTCTGTCAAGTTTCATTAGCAAAAGTAATGGATCCTAATAGCTGATAGTTATTACATGACTTAAGCTTGCATCCCATGTTAAATGTAAATCCTTGATAAATAAGTCCTGCATAACTTTTTGTTATAGTGCTCATTTTCACATTATACTTGTATTATGCTTTGCCTGAGTTGTATGACTTTATATCCCCTTTCTTCCTCATATATCTAGGTCATCTTCCATGCAAGTGTTCAGCATTGATTTATTAAGGATCTGAAGATAATCATAAAAATGAATGTTAAGTTTTGCAGAGAAATACTTAGTTGTTAAAGTCATAAACTGACACTATGGTTACACTACAAAATAGCAGCATACAATCTTAAAGCTGTTCGTCGTGAAACCGTTTAAAATGTTGTGGTGGTTCTTTAGATCATGTTATTAAAAAATTTCCTGCATGCAGTATTTTCAGTTTTAATTCTCTTAACATATTCTATGAAAATTGCAAAGCACAGCTTGACAAACAATTTTGTATTCTCTGATCTTTAAATAATCAAATTGTATTTAATATGCTATGCTTGTGTTATCTGACTTTTCTCTGCTCCACTAGCGTGAGCCTTGTATGTGTCAGCTGAGGGGGTTTGTTGTAGTATGTTTGTAAAGATCCGTATGTGGCTTATAGAAAGCCTAGCACTTTGACTCAGGAGCATGATGGTGCCTGGAAAGGTTAGTGAGGGCTGACTTGATCATGCGGTAGGAAGGGGATTCACTGTTACATGGGCATAGGAAGGATTGGTGTCACTGGAGGTTTCCAGCATTACTGGAATTGGATCATATTCCTGAGAATATTCCTTTGGGATTCTGTGCCTATGAAGCTGCCTAGCCAAGAAAACCAAGTTTTGATGAGAAATTCTTTGGACTGAGGAAGGCTATAGTTCTGTGCATCATCATTCTGCTTACCATTTTAATTTCAAATGCATTCTATTTTAGGTATCCCATTTATTTATTCTTATTTTTTACCTTGAGTGGTTTGGAAATGTTGATTTTCATAAAATCCCAGACTGGTTTGGATTGGAAGGGGCCTTAAAGCTCATCCAGTTCCAACCCCCTGCCATAGACAGGGACACCTTCCACTAGACCAAGTTGCTCAATATGTATTTTGATATAAATTATTTAAACTATATAAACAATTTTCTTTCATGCCTGCTCCAACAAAGTTGGGCTGTATGCCTCCCACAAGTCAAATCACCTTCTCCTTAGTGTTGTGAGCACATTAGCCATTATATCAAATATTGTTATGGCTTGAAATCAAACAGACTACTGTTCAAAAAAAAAAAATCTGGGGAAAAAATAATAAAGACTTGTGGCAAAATATGCATCCGCTTCAGAACTACGTAGCAGGATCTTTGAGATAAAGGAAAAAAAGTACCAGATATGCCTTTGAGAAACAAATTACTTTTGTGTCCTATTCACTTAAAAAATAAATTTACACATGGTGTCACTAGAGGGCAGAATAAAGGATTTGAGAATGTATTAGCTGCGTTTCCGTGCTTTGGCGCACGATGAGCGTGGAGCTTAAAGCCTTTCTGCCCTAAACGTGCCTGCTCCTCTTCCGCTTTCCCTCAGGGGCAGCTTGGTGTAAGGGTGGCAGTGTTCCGGTCTGGGAAGGGGGCGAGGGCACAAGTACAGCTCCCTTCCAGCAGCTCATACATTTCAGACTGGAAGGGGTGAAGTGTCCTACTTTTGTGTTGCTAAGGAAGAAGAAATCAGCTGTCACAAACATGTGCTGCCTCTGCCACTGCCCCGGCCGTCTCCGCTGAGGAGAGAGGCCTTTGGCGGGAAGGCGGTGCTGAGGAAGGTGAGCCAGGCCCACTGCTCGAGGCAGGGGGAAAGCTAGGAGGATCAGGGCTGCCTGCAAATAACCTGCCTCCACTCTGGTAGAACTAGGGGAAAACAAGCTTTTTGCTTGTTTTGGCGTTTTCGTTTAATTTTTTCATTGCTTTTTAAATTTTTGAGCTGGGCCTGGGTGGCTGCAGTGCTATTAATAATCAAGGCCTGAGTCAGAGAGAGTGGCTTCTTTCCTCACTTCTATTATGTAGGGTTCAGTTTCTTGCTTTTTGTGTGGATTTGTTTATGCGGTGCCCCACCCAGAGCCTGGAAATTCTTATTTAGATTGGTAGCTGGGCTGCTCATGTCTCAGCATAAGAGCAGTTTCACCGTGGTACAAGTCTGTGAGAGTACATTAATACCTGGTACATCTTTTCTGTCAGTGCCACCTTCTGTCCTGTTCTGAATCCAAAGGGACAAGAAGGTACAGGAGAGTTTTTCCTTTTCCTGTGTGTCTCCTTGTACTTGCATGAGCACCCTCAGTTAGTTGACTTGATGCTCATTGCATTGCTTGTGTCTGACTTCCAGTGTGTTTCAGCCTGCAGGTAAGCATTCCTGGTTTGAAACTGAGGTGTCCTTTCTGATTTAGTTTCCTCTGACAGGATGCCAGCTGCATGTTACTGTAACCATGGTGATAATTTTTTAGCTGAAAAAATAACGTGTACTTAACAGTACAGTGCTTCAAACGTCAAAATATGTTCTCAGTAGGAAAGTTTAAATCTTGTCTTTTACTTGAGAATTTGAACAAATAAGTAAAACTTCCATATTTACTGGGTATTTCTAGTAAGATCTGAGTCATGCTGTTCCTCATGTTCCTGATAAAAGCTAACATGAAAAAAAGCTCTAAAATTACCATCTTCTGTATGTGTCATCTTAAAAGTGTTGCTGTCATGGTTTCCTATCCCTTTTTGCATTCATGTTTTTATCATATGCCATGTAATTACAGGGTTCTAATGCATTTTTACAGAAACATCATGCATTCTGTCTTCTGTCCTGCAAAAAATCCTGTGCCTGTTGGTCATGTATTAGGCTGGGTACCCAAAGAGGGGGAGGAACATCTGCCTTTCTGCAGTCTTTGCTGCTCTGAAGTTTTAGAGATGTTGTCACATGAGGAGACACAAAACTGTGCTGGTACAAGCCTATGCTTTGCCTTCTGCTGTTCCTGACCTCCTGTGGGAGCTGTTCCATACCTGGTACTGCAGAAATGTCCTTTCTCTAACCTATAGCAGGATGCACACATACAGGATTAAAAAATTGTTATAATGATCAGACAGGAATTATTTTTACTGATATCAACGTTACCTATGATGCTCAAGCAGAAAAGAAACAATTTTCTTACCCGGGTAATTAGACCGGTCAGCCTTACCTCCATCCCTGGAAAGGTGATGGAACAACTTATTCTTGACACCATCTCTAGACATATCAAGGATGAGGGGGTCATTAAGAACAGCCAACATGGCTTTACCAAGGGGAAGTCATGTTTGACCAACCTTATAGCCTTCTATGAGCAAGTAACCAGGTGGATGGATGATGGTAGAGCGGTAGATGTGGTTTTTCTTGATTTCAGTAAGGCATTTGATACTGTCTCCCACAGCATCCTCATAGATAAGCTAAGGAAGTGTGGGCTTGATGATCAGGTAGTGAGGTGGCTCAAGAACTGGTTGGAAGGAAGAAGGCAGAGAGTTGTGGTCAATGGGGCAGAATCTAGCTGGAGGTCTGTGACTAGTGAAGTCCCTCAGGGGTTGGTGCTGGGACCAGTGCTGTTTAATATATTCATCAATGACATGGATGAGGGAACTGAATGTACCCTCAGCAAGTTTGCTGATGATACTAAACTGGGAGGAGTGGCTGACACACCAGAGGGCTGTGTTGCCATTCAGCGAGACCTGGACAGACTGGAGAGTTGGGCAGAGAGGAACTTGATGAAATTCAACAAGGGCAAGTGTAGAGTCCTGCATCTGGGGAAGAACAACCCCATGTACCAGTACAGGTTGGGGGCTGACCTGCTGGACAGTAGTGAAGGGGAAAGGCACCTGGGGGTCCTGGTGGATAGGAGGATGACCGTGAGCCAGCAATGTGCCCTTGTGGCCAAGAAGGCCAATGGCATTCTAGGGTGCATTAGAAAGGGTGTGTTTAGTAGGTCAAGAGAGGTTCTCCTCCCCCTCTACTCTGCCTTGGTGAGGCCGCATCTGGATTATTGTGTCCAGTTCTGGGCCCCACAGTTCAAGAAGGACAGGGAATTGCTTGAAAGAGTCCAGCGCAGAGCTGCAAAGATGATTAAGGGAATGGAACATCTCTCTTATGAGGAGAGGCTGAGGGACCTGGGACTCTTTAGCTTGGAGGAGACTGAGGGGTGACCTCATCAATGTTTACAAATATGTAAAGGGTGAGTGTCAGGATAATGGAGCTAGGGCTTTTTCAGTGATGTCCAGTGATAGGACAAGAGGCAATGGGTGTAAACAGGAGCATAGGAGGTTCCATGTGAACCTCAGGAAAAATTTCTTTACTGTGAGAGTGACAGATCACTGGAACAGGTTGCCCAGGGGGGTTGTGGAGTCTCCTACGTTGGAGATATTCAAGGCCTGCCTGGACAAGTTCCTGTGTGATGTACTCTAGGTTACCCTGCTCTTGCAGGAGGGTTGGACTAGATGATCTTTTGAGGTCCCTTCCAACCCTTAGGATTCTGTGATTCTTATATTATGCCTTATTTGGATGATAATTTCTTTCCTTGTGAAGCTTTACCATAGGGACCCCCACATAGTTAAGTCATGTTAATATAAGTTGTGTTGAAGAATGGTTTGTAGAGGAAAATATAGTACTTCTTGTCAGACATTTAAAAGAAGACAGAAGACAAAAGCCAAACCAGCCTTCAGGCAAATCAGTTTTTTTTTCAGAATATAAAATAGATATTTCAAAAACGTTGGAAAGAAGTTAAGTATCAGTAGTGCCTGAACTTGCTGACACAGGAGATTGCATTTGCTCCTCCCACTGCCATGTCCCTGTCTTTTGGATTACATTTAGCCAAGAGAGCGAATTATTCCCCTTATGTTTTATGTATGGTTTTCTTCAACACATTCCTTAGTGTAATTCCATGTAATGTTAAAATTAAATAATTTTGGATTGATCCCTTACTTGATGGCACTGAGGCTAATTATTGCCTTGTTTTACACTTGGCATAGTTATTTCACAACTATAACTACGAGCAAGTAGCAGCTACCACATTGGAATGCTTCCTGAATAGGTGTTCCTTTTTGCAGCAAGTGGCACATTGCAAGTGGATATTGAAAACTGCAGTTGCTGCTTGCTTTGTGCTGCCGGGATACTTCTCAAACTCGTTCAGTGGCTCTCATTGTTTCGATACCTTAATCCTCGCACAAACATGGTTTTAGGAAGTGATTTAATTTTCATTCCATGGCTTTAGCTGTAATTGCGGTGCATCAAGTAGGAGGACAGCATAGTTCAGTAGTTGTCGACTAGGTGGCAGTGTGGTGTTTAAAACGAAGGTAAACTTTTTGATTCACGTAGACCTCCAGATTTTGCCGTGCCCGTGAAATTTGTGTCAGCCTCGGTCCTATTAATGCACTGAACTTTGTTTTTATACTAGTAAAAGGGCACTGACTAAATCTTAAAAAAACATTAGAATTGAAAAGCTAAGGATTTAATCCCACATACAAACATGTCGTAAGTAGATACATATTTCTGCAGTCTTGGTGAAACTGTCTCATGTCTCCCTTTTTTCTCAACTTGACCTGAAATGAGTTAAGATTTTTTTTTTTTTTTTGGTGCTAATTTATTAATAATCTTTTACCTGTGGTTGGAAGAAAATCTGTTACTATTTATGTTCTTGCCATTGTTGTATAAAAGACAGATACAATAAACGGTGTAACTGGTTTTGATTACAGAAGGTAAGGATCCTGAAAATGCATTTCTGTGTTTGTGAGGCATACTAACCAATTTAAGTGGTACAAAAGCTTTAAGTCACCCTGTTTTGGAAAATGCCTGGGCTAGCTATGTTGTGAAAGATTTCACATTTTCATCAAAATAATTCAAATTACCAAAGGGAACCTCTTGTAATGGGGAAAAAGTGCAGATCCTGAGCAATGTAATACTGGGATAAGAAGTTCTAATCTCTTAAATTCTATCTAGAACTCAAGAGGTAACTAATACAGACTTTGGAGTAAATGACAAAACATGCTTGCAAACTTCACTCTTCGGGTTCTGTTTACTATAGCTCTGTATTTGATGGGAGTAATCTTTACTGCATTATGATTTAAAAAGCTGAATTGGAGCACTGTGGTAATAGCTGTTTCAAGCAACTATCACATCAAAATCAAGTAGTGCTGATTGAATAAAAAAGACACTGAGGGACTTTTCCCATATGCTTTCTGGCTCATCAGTTTCGTCTTCTCAGCAGTGTGTTGTTCAGATGTCCTTCACTCATTTTTGTGGCCACACAGTGAGTATACATATAGCATGCTCAGATGTTATACTTAGATGGGTTTGAAACAGATAAAAATGTTAACCATATCACCATATTTTATAATAATTCACTTACCTGTACTGCTTAGCAGTAGCTTTATTGACATGTTGAAACAGTTGGAAATGAGGGGGAGAGGGGGAAATACAAAAAGCCCATCAAAACAAAAACCTTTAGGCAATCAAGAAAATCAAACCAACTAACCCAGACCCATTGCTGCTTGACCAAGAAAGCCTGAGGGTTCTAATAGCTGAGAGTTTAGTGCAGTACTCTTTCCACAATTTTATTAAAACCTGAAACTTTGAAAACAGATGTATCGCCATCCAGGTCATCTCAGATTACTGCTACTTAAAGATGGTTTTGTCAGCAAAAATTCTAAGGCATGTTTTTCAGGACAACTCTCGTGCTCTGTTGTGGAGGTAATGTTGGTCTCCCTCTTGCAAAGGACCTGATACTTTCTTGGGTTTTGACAGGCAACTTTAGAGCAAGTGTGCATCTTCCAGAATGAAAAATCTGTGCACTTATCTTGAATGTAAACAAATGCCATTGAATTTAGGCTAGAAGCTTCTAATACCATAGATAAGGACAACTTGATGTGACTGGGACTATTTTGTCTTTAAAAAATACGAAGTTATAGCAGGTTCACAAATCTGTTCTTGGAGAAAATGTGCTGAATTGTGGGATACCTACTGTGTGGTATTTTAAGTCTTCAGCTGTTAGAGCAGCAAACAGTATCTTTGAGTTTCTTTGGGGAAACAAGCATTGTTATATGCACTGTCTGTTTTGGAATTTGTCAACTGCCCTGTAGACAATACTGTCCTGTTTTGTTAAGGTAAACTAGTAAAAGTGTGACTTCTGACTTTAGGAAAGTGCATGAAGAAGAGTAGGTGGATCTACTTAATGAGAGAGGGTAGGTAGAGCAAAATATTATGAATCCATCAGTGAATGGATAGAGAATGTTCTCCAGAAAAGCCTTGCAGAAGCAGTTTGGTTCCACCATCTTCAAAGGTGTATTGTCAAAACACAAATTGTGCGCTGATAGTAATATTGTACTTGACTCTTTCATTATGAAAACCTGCATATGATCCAAATTAGTACTCTAAGCTAATTTAAAAATCATGGAGTTGCAAGGTCAAGGAAAAGAATTATTGTTCACTTTTATTTAGAAGAGAGTTATAACTGGATTTTTAATTTTTATTTTGTTATTGCTGAAATAGTGAGGTGGAAGCACCCTTTGCCTGACCTGAGGCAGTGTTCCTACATGAAGTGTATACCCACCAAATTTATGTTTATGTAATATATGCATAAAAAAGGCTTCTATGTAATTTTAGTATAAATATGTATTTAGAATTCGAATTTGTATAAAGTGGTCCTTTAAAATAAGTTGAAAATACTGCATGATTTATTGGAATCTTATAGTAAGTCAGATAATCTTTCACATTCACAAACCACAAGTCTGCCTCCTCTAAATGATTTTTTTATTTAAGATGATATGACTACAAAATAAAAATATTAGATTTTTATTGTCTTCTGGTTTTGAGCCTTTTTAAACAGTCCAGATCGTGATACTGTATTTTGAAGAATGCAGTTCTTTGTAAATGAAAGACAGTATACTGGTATATTCATCTTAGCTTTTGAAAACAGACTGTCTTATAAGGTTGGCAATACACTTCTGAAAACTGAAAAGTTCAGAAGTTTTTGAAAATTGACAAACTTCTAAAGTTTTAGACTCTGAAGGAAATACTTTGTATGATGGTATAATGTTTTTTAGGTTGTCATGATGACAGATGACAATGAGTAGATGCAATAATTGTTAACAAACCTGTAGAGGAGCATCTTTAAAATGAGTGGCATGGTGAATTCTCTTCTAGGCAGGAAATATTTTTGTTAAATAGCTCCCTGTAGTATACAGATGCATCACTTCTGTAATTGCTAGAGGTAGTGCCTTCATTCCCAATACCTACATTTTTGCTTTGTTTGGTTTATATGTTTGATTTATAAGAATGGAGCCATTCTCAACTAGAAAACAAAACCAAAAGACACACATCCTAAAAGGAAGCAAAATGGAGAATTAAACCAACACAGGTCATTCAAGAGGGTGAGGCTGTGTTTATATGCTGTTATCTGCTGTGTGTTCCTCAATCCACCACTGTCAGCACCTGAAAGGAGCTCTTGGAGAGGTAGTAATCTTCCAGCAGAGCTTCTCAAAGCTTAAAGGAGTTGTGCCTTCTGGAGCTGTCCAGATGAATGGCAGGTGGGCAAATCCAGCGTGTTGGTTGAGTGTGGGTGCTGTCTGGCTGTCAAGGCAGCTATTTTTCCTAAAAGGATAGTATATATTCTTGTTAGAAGATGTGGGGTGAGGGAGAACTGTTATAACCTTCTGTTGGAGATGAAAAATAACTTATATATCTGTAAGTCCCTCAATGGAACAATGAACGAAGGCAAGATCAAACAACTGCATGCAATGTTTTTTCAGCCTGTAGAAGTTTAAATAACCCTACCTACTGAAAATCTCTGAATCTAAAGTAGGGGGGGAAAAAAACACCAAACAAGCCCAATTGAGATAGGGGGAGTGCTGTCTTCAGTTTTATTTTACTTGTTTAAATCAAAGTGAGGCCAAGAACTGTAAGATCCAGTAAAACAGGCGTTAAGCATCAAAAACATATGGATTCCTAACAAGTCAGTGGATCTTATATGATGTAGCTTCTTCTATATTTCTTGTCTGTTATCTCTACATGGCAATGTACCAAGTTGTTTTATAGTCCAAATTTTATGGCATTGTGTGCAAGTAGATTACTTTATCATGGGGGGGTCACACCTGACTTGGTTGCATATGATAATTGGAATGTGGAAAATTATGAACAACACCTTTTTTTCTAGTGCTTTCTGGTTAGCTTGTCCTAGCATAATCGCAGACTCTGGGCTCTTAGGCTCCTTCAGTACAGCTGACTGCTGTTTTCTAGTTCCTGAACTCATATGTAAGTTAGAACTTTATAAACTTATAACAGAACTTAAGGATATATTTTTAAGGTAAGAATGGATTCAAATCAAATCTGTTTTTCTCTCTAATAAAAGCAGGTGTTTGAAGAGTATCAAACACATTTCCTTGGAGAGTGAAAATGTGTATGACTTAATATCTTGCTGTTTGTGATCTACGCAGTGCCACTACATGTATTTTAGTCTTTAATGATCATAAAAGTAACCTTATCCTGTGTAGTGTGGATTCATAATACTGATAACATCTTGTATTAAATGCAGTCATACTATGCCACTTTTTGCATGCAAATGTTTTTTAAAAGGATTTGACTTAGAAGTGGGCAGTATTCCGTGCTCTTTAGTTTAATGTAACAAAAACCTGGTATGTATTTGTGAGACTGTACTCTGACTTGGTGGTTCCACAGCATCACTAACATTTTGAAAATACAGTAACTTAACACATTCGGATTTAAATTCTAGCTCCTGGCTAGACAAAACTGTACGCATGTGCATGTATTATATACCTGGATGAATTAATTTTGGTTGCATAAACTTTTACACTGTTTTTCGCAAAAAGTCAAGGTGTTTCTTACAGCTGTCAGTTTTAGTGGGTTGCGTTTGAAGCAAAGAGATGATACATGAGAATCAATTGTATCTGCAGCTGATGGAAATAGCCATACTTTTATAGCCATCCATTTGATGAGAAGTTATTAGACTTAGGCAGATAAAGTTTCTCCATTATTATTTTCATTCTTGTATTTCACCAAGCACGGAAATTGATGCTTACACTTCAGTGTGTTTTTTTCTGGAGGTAGTATTTGCAAACATTAAGGCAAATATTTTCTCTGGTTCTTGTGTGTATGGAAGTACCCATAAACACACGAATGAAAATCATGAATTATGTGTCAAGGTTGATGTGTTCATTAAAACAGATTCAACCTATGTTGAAATGCCATAAATTACACTGTTTCTAAAAAGTTATTCAGGGTGCTGTGAAAATGTACCCAAAGGGGGGTTTTGTACAAAAATATTACTGAATATTGCATGTTCACAGAATTCTAATGTGTTAAGTCAAATAGCAGGGGGAACAGGATTTCAAAACAGTTTTTAAAAGATATTGCTATCACTTGCACTTCTGGCACTGGATGTTTTAGTTAATATCAAAACCTACAGTTGTTATTGTGGTAAAATGATAGTGTGAAATTGATGCTGTTATAGTATAACAATAAGGACGTGACTCATGTATTTTATGTACACATGCATTCAACTGTAGTGACAAATGGCTTCATGCTGTGTGATTAAATGCATATTAGCATTTGCCCTAGGCATTTGATTATTACCATCTTTACTTCATTACATTACCACACTGTATGGCCATATAATTTATAAGATAATACAGACATCACTTTGTTGCTGATAGGAATTATTCTGTTTTATGGATGGTGTCCTTTAATTTTGCCTTTCATGGATTATAAAATTGGTTAATATCTGCTGAAGTGAATCACTGGAGAAGCAAATAAAGATGTTGGCCTCAGGTCACAGTGTCATTTGTGATACTGGCAAAATCTTACAGCCTCATTTATCCCTGTACATGATTGATAACACCATGGGTTAAATGGAGAAAGCTTTGCTTCCATTAAAGGATCATCATGAATGAAGACCTCCCACTTAAAAGTCAGGCATGATGAGAAGACAAGAGACTATCTACAGGTCAAATTAAATAACTTAAATAATTTAAGTGGAATGACAGTGTAATTTGTTCATTCTGTGTTATTACCCTGACCCCTATCAGGCTTATAGGCTAACTTACTTTCTAGTGTAGGGTATTTAAGATGTAATTTTTAATAAGTGCTTTTCTAAGATATAAAGCCCTTTATGGCACTTAAAATTGTGTTAAAATGGATTTTTTTAAATGTGCTTTTTAAAAAGTAATTTTTGTTAAACATAAACCAATCAGGAAATCAAGAGTAGTAATTGCTTCAAAATAGGAACTTCAGTCTTTAACTTTTAGAATGTTATTTCATGTATGCTCTAGGATTGTTTTTTAATTACAGGTATTCTGATAAATACCAGTTGTTAAAATAAAAATGCATCTATCTGGGAATATCTTTGATTACACAAAAATTTTTTTGGCATTTTCTATATCAAAAGATGTTTATTAGTTATCATACATCTTTACAATAGCTCTAGGCATTTGTATTTATGTGTGATATTGAAAGTAGGCATTTTATCAGTATGGTAGATATTTGAAAATCTTTTGTAACTTTATTATTCCTTTTTATATATTTTTGTTTCCAGTCAAGCACAGTACAAACTATTTGGCAAGTAACTAAGTTCTTTGATCTCTCTGTGGTGGAAGAGATGACATAGGTGTCTTGCACTCAACTGTGAGGAGGGCGAGAGGGAGCATGTATAACATGCAGTATACCTTGCAGTTTTCAGCAGAAGGCTGTGAAGCATTTTGTTGCAGTCTTGGAAAAAACAGTCTGAGTACAAATTGCCCATGAGGAAATAATACTTTCATGGTGAAGGGATGGGTGAAGAATCAATGAACTTCACTCAGAAAAGCCCTTATCCTTACTCACTGCATTATGGAGGTGAAGTCTTGTTTGTCAAGTGCTCCTGCTGAGATCAGTGAGGTGAGAGGATGGATGCCTGAGGCTCATTTTATTCCATTCTTTAGAGCATAGCAATAGTTTAAAAATATTGCCCTGAGAAAATAATTCTTGGATTGCTTCTGTGCTGGGAAGGGCAATCTCAAGCCCTGGTGTGGACTGGTTAATGCATACTTCTGCTGGTTGACTTGAAGAGAAACTATTTCATAACTGAAGTACACTCCTTCAAGAGCACCTACCTTTGTAGGATGAATCCCAGAGTTAGACCATCCTTTTTCTGTGTCGTGTGTTTTTTCCCCTTATTAATACAGGCTATTGGGATTCTCCATTTGGTAACAGTACTGTCTTGTAGAAATTCACTGTAGAATCCCTGACTCTGAGCATCTAATGTCAGCTCACAGCAGTAGAATCTGAGCATGTTATCATGTTTTAACATCATAGTTGCAAAATCTTACCCTTCAGGTCAGAATATAGCATAATTAAAAGTGAAATGAAATGGCCCTGTGCATGTTCTATTGTGCATAATGCTAGCATTTTTATTAGTTTTGTAGCTATGATCATCTCCCAGTACTTTATATGATATCAAAAGTTTTGTTTGTAGTAGTGCCTCATGAATCAGTAGTATTTATCAGTAAGGAAACAATTTTGACAACTTGTGTGAAAGAAATATATTTTAATGTGTTTGTGGGGGGTTGTCTGACTTCATAAATTCAAAATATTTTTACTAAACCAAAAAGTGTGTGTTTGTTTTTTTTTAATTATAATGCTTTACTTTAAAACAAACCACACCAAATACCTAGGCCTGTGTCTAAAATACCTGAATTGTGTCTAAAATGTATGCAGGTTGACTGCACAATACCTGATTCATTTTTGCACATCAACACACCAGATTTGTTGCCTGAAGTGGTACAAGTTTGCATATTGTTCTTATTAACTTTTATTTGCTGCTTCTTCAGAAGTCCTTCAAACATGCACATTTTGACACTGACAAAAGAACTTTGATAAATATTTCATATTGAACAGTTCGGAATTAGACATATTTTAAAATGGAAGACAAAATTGAGCCTGTTTTTCCTGGTTTTAGCAAATCCATTATTTCAGTAACTTAGAATAGCTTTTGTGGTAGGGCAGCTAAGAAAGGAATCAATCTATTATCCATGAGCAAGCAGCTTAAATTTGATCTGTGTTAGGGTTTTATTTAGACAACAGCAGAAAAAGTGGGGAGCTCTGATTTGTGGTTGTTATGGCCCCATGACACAGGCAGGTCTCTCTTATTCCTGCAGGAGTTCCTTCCTAAGGGTTCTGTGGCAGTGGTCAGCCATAACTTGTGTGGGCTATCCCTACCTCTTTAATTCTTAGTCCAGAAGCACCCGTGGGGTGTCTTAAGGAAAGGATGATGTTATATGTTCCAGGGGACTGGTGCAAATTCAGTCTTAAATATTAAAAATAATCTGGGAAATACAGATTATGATTACATGATTACATATGATGTAATTTACATATATGATGTACATAAGGATGACGTATGTACAGGTATGATCTTTTTCTAAATCAAATGCCAAGTGTTGTCATGATCTCTCTTATTAACAAACATGCTTTGTACCTACAGAGACACATGGGTCTCATGTTAGCATAACTCCCTGCTTGACAACAGTTGATTTAGCTAGCTTAGACTACAACATTTTGATACTTGAGCTTGTGGGAACAGAAACAAAAGTTTTCTTGGTAGAATTCAGAGGCAGAAGCTACATATATTACCTTTAGTTCATGATTTCAAGCCAGTCTGAAGGTTGTCTTTAAAATTGAGCCTGTCTTGTGATTTTGAAATCTTGAAGGTAGGTATGTACATTTTCATGGTCTGATGTGTTAGTTGCAGTACTTTCATGCTGGTGTAGGGCAGCAGCAGTGGAAAAAAACCCTGTACTGCTTCCTTTTTCCTGATAATCTCAGTCAATATTGTTCATTGTGTCATGGCTGTAAGTAGTAGCTTTACTCCTCACAGAAATAATTTGCTTCCATACTTGCAAGTTTTGCAGTTTGACTATTCTCTTAAACTGAGGAGGAAATACACATTTTATTTATTTTGCAGAAACAAGTTCAAAGAATGGATGAAGACTTCGAAACACAGGCACTTGACTCTACTCTTAAAAGTCCATCAGAGACAGTACTTTCCATTCGACTGTTAGACTTTAAAACAAGTTTATTGGAGGCAGTAGAAGAACTGCGTATAAGAAGGGTAAATGTTTATATTGGTTTTTAGTGATTTTTTTTCTTTTTCCTTATTCCTGTCTCCCTGTAGTTAATCATAGAAAATGCTGCATAAGTGTGGCTAAGCTTCATGCTGCATTTCAAGTTATTCATTGACCAGGGATTTGTTTAACAATATCATAGATTTAGGCAGGGTCTGTTTTAGAAATGTCTCTGTAGATGGCAGGAAGTATGGGAATGAATTAGGCTTTCCTGTAGTAATGTCCAGAATTGCTATAGTTGATCACCAGGCTATTGACAAAAGTGATCTACATAGCATTTTTGTATTTCTCTGTAGTTCATCTCTTTAAGAGTAGCCATTGATATGAAAAGGAAAGAAAGAGAATCCAAGCCATTTCCAGTTTCCTAAGTCTCATTTCATAGATTGATTTATCATTTGACAGAAAAGCAGTAATTTTAACTTACTTTTGTCTGTTTACTTGTGCTTTTCAGAATTAGCCAAGAGGGCAAAAAGCTCCTGTGATAACCAAATCCACTTTATTTCACAATTTTTAAATTGCTAAACTGTTAAGCTAGAGCCCTACATACTGAGTGTTGGGGGGTGTGTGTATGTGTGTTGTGTTTTGTTTTTGAAATATTAGTTGAATTATGTCATACTAAAGTAAAATTATTTCTGCAATGTTGAAGGCAGCTATATTTTCCTGTAGTTACTTTTTTCAGTTGTATGTACATAAACATTTGATTCTATTTCTCCCCTTCCTTAGTGTTTCTTAACTATTATATTAAAGACTTAGAGTATATATTTCTGTGTCTGATGAATTTGACCTGTTCAAAAGATGTGTTTGATTACTTTTAATATATTAGTATTGATAACAAGCTTGATTTATGCTTATTTTTAGTTAAATGCTATAATCCTCTCTTTGAAAACTGTAAACAAAAGAATGTCTGCCATTAAAAAAAAAAATCCAAGAAAGAAAATCTCCATGATCCTCGTTTGTTGGTGCTGTATTGCTGAAATTCGCCATGGTCTCATCCGTAGGCTTTTGTTACAATGGTAATGTTTAGACCAGTCTAACTATTTTTTCTATTAAGAACTAAAGACTGAAGAATTTTTTATGATAATAATTGGATTATATTTTCCCTATAAGATCTGTTAGCAGTATTCCATTTACACTGTTAACTTCACTTTGCATTTTTAATGCACTTGGTCAGAGCCTAAAATCTTTATGAAGTGACACAGAGTTTAATCTGTTGTGTTTTTTTTTTTCTTTTTGCTTTAGTTTGTCTGTTTTGTCTGCTATACTACAAGAGTAAGTGACTGTGATCTTTATACAAGGTTGCCTCTGAAGGGTGAGCAATTTTTTGGCATAAAGGTATTTTTAGTTTTGAAATTGGTGCTCATGCTGAGAGTCAGTTCTACAGTTAAGACATGATCCTACATTTCTATAACATTTGTACCTACCTTTACCCTCAAAAATGTACATACCTACATTTACCCGTTTGTAGCTAGAAATGTAAATAAAAAGAATAAAATTAAGCATTTTGCAGCTAGTCAATTTGAAATCTTAAAGTATCCCTGAATGCATTTGTATTTGCTTTGCTTTAACAATCAGTTCAGGGCAGCTTGCTTAGTATGGTTGAAATTTGGAATACAAAACATGAATATTTTGAAGAAGCAAGGGTTACAGAATACTATGGCTATGCCTGGTGCTTTCAAAAACAGATACAAAATTATCTCCTGAGTTTAGCTATGAATCTCTTACAAATCGAACCAACATGAAATTATTCTGTAAATTTGTAAATATACTGAGGAAAAAAGTGCACAGACTAAATCACAGAGAATTACAGTACTCATCTTGCACTGCAGTAATTTTTCCATGGTCAAGAACAAGACATGCCAACTTAAAATGTGTCATCTGCTGTGCCAGAAAGTGAATTAAAAGTTCTGCTGGTTTCTTAGGAATTTTGTTAGTCCTTTTCCCTGTTGCTGGTGAGGCTCACAGCACACCAGTAGCCTCCTGGAGGCAGTAGAGCCAGCAGAGTGGATTTTACTCTCAGTTTTGTCTTTGACCTGTGGCTTGACCTTAGATGAGATATTTTACCTCTGTTTGCATCTGTTTTTCTTCCCATTGTTGGTCTTGCTTGTCACGTAGACAGGAGTCTCTTCAGGACAGGAACTGTCATGTATTGTAAGTTTAATAAACTGCCTTGCATGGTTGGTAGTACTGCAGTATAAATTCAAATTAATGAAAATAAATTTGAAGCTAAAATTATCTCTGCAAATCTAGACAGATAAAAATGAAACTCTTAAAACAACTAAATGTTAAAATATTTTGAGACTTGATGCAATCCATGCTTAATACCATAAGATACTATTTTAGAGACTTTGTTTTTCTGAATATGCTTTTAAATAAATGCATTGAGTTACTTCAGAACATCTACCTGGGTTTTACTTTTCTGGGTTAAGCGCATAACTGTAGTTAAACTCTTAAAGTAATGTATAGGAGTTTCTCATAAGAAGTGACTGTTCTGCTATTTTACAGATGAAATCCCAGTTAATGGTGGCTGTGCATGTGTATTCTGGAGAACGCATTGCTTAACGTAATACATACAGCCTCACTTCCTTTGGCTGTTCATAGAGTGTGTGTTCTTTATATGGATTGACTTAATATGTGTGTAATTAAAAGCTACAGAACATGATATTACTCTTCCCCTATCCCCCCCTTCCCCCGCCCCACCCCCCCGGGATTACTTCACAGTCCAGTAATTTGAAGGTCCTTCTATTTTTTTGCCCACTTTGCTTTCCCACTCGTCAAGTAACGATGAGCCCAGCGATTCTTTTGTGGATATCCCATCCACTTTATTCCAAAGTCTGTCAGCTTTGCTCTGCTGTCAGCTGACTTCATTTTGCTGAGTAATAAGACATGATCCTTTTTTTAAAGGATAAATATAAATGATTTAGAAAGGATAAAATTGCAGCACAAATAGGCCAAATTGAAGTCTTTAATGCTTTCTGAAGTGCAATGCATATAGGACAATTGATATGAGATACAAGGAGAATCTTTACAAGGACAAGAAAGCACATATATTTTGTATCAAAATATTTTCTTTCTTGTTCTAGATAGAAAAAGTACCCCACAACATCCTTAGCTAGAAAAGCATGTAAAGATAAGAAATCAACGAAATTCTCCCTATTCCCATAGATGTGTATTCTGGGGATATGAGTGCTTTTAGTAGTTGTTGAACTAATGAAAGTGTTGATTATCTGAACACAAGAAAGGTAAATCTTAGTAATTTTTTTTTATATTTTACTGATGTTTTTCTTTGGTGCAAAGGATAAATTTGTGACCTGTTTCCATACCTGGAAACAAGTACTGGGGTTTTTTGTTTCTCAAGTACAACAAACTGTTGAGGCTCTCTCTGGTGTTAACCTAGGACATCACAAAGTCTGGCTAATAGTACAGATTCTGTCATTTGTGTCTTGACTTGTCACCACCAGAGTGGTGGATATGGTCTACCTTGACTTCAGCAAAGCATTTGACACAGTTTCCCACAGCATCCTCACAGCTAAATTGAGGAAGTGTGGTCTGGATGATCAGGTAGTGAGGTGGACTGTGAACTGGCTGAAGGAGAGAAGCCAGAGAGTTGTAGTCTATGGGGCTGAGTCTAGTTGGAGGCCTGTAACTAGTGGAGTGCCTCAAGGCTCAGTACTGGGACCAGTATTATTTAATATATTCATCAACGATTTAGATGAGGGAATTGAGTGTACCCTCAGCAAGTTTGCTGATGACACTAAGCTGGGAGGAGTGGCTGACACGCCAGAAGGCTGTGCTGCCATCCAGCAAGACCTGGACAGGCTGGAGAGTTGGGCAGGGAATAACTTGATGAAATATAACAAGGGAAAGTGTAGAGTCCTGCATCTGGGCAGGAACAACCCCAGGTTCCAGTATAGGTTGGGAAACGACCTGTTAGAGAGCAGTGTAGGGGAGAGGGACCTGGGGGTCCTAGTGGACAACAGGATGACCATGAGCCAGCACTGTGCCCTTGTGGCCAAGAAGGCCAATGGCATCCTGTGGTGTATTAGAAGGGAGGTGGTTAGTAGGTCGAGAGAGGTTCTCCTCCCCCTCTACTCTGCCCTGGATCTGGAATATTGTGTCCAGTTCTGAGCCCCTCAGTTCAAGAAGGACAGGGAGCTGCTGGAGAGAGTCCAGCGCAGGGCAACGAAGATGATTAAGGGAGTGGAGCATCTCCCTTATGAGGAAAGACTGAGGGAGCTGGGTCTCTATAGTTTGGAGGAGACTGAGGGTTGACCTTATTAGTGTATATAAATATAGAAAGGGGGAGTGTCACGAGGATGGAGCCAGGCTCTACTCAGTGGCAAACAATGATAGGACAAGGGGTAATGGGTACAAACTGGAACACAAGAGGTTCCACTTAAACTTGAGAAGAAACTTCTTCTCAGTGAGGGTGACAGAGCACTGAACAGGCTGCCCAGGGAGGTTGTGGAGTCTCCTTCTCTGGAAACATTCAAAACTCGCCTGGACACATTCCTGTGTAACATTATCTAGGTGTTCCTGCTCCGGCAGGGGGATTGGACTAGATGATCTTTTGAGGTCCCTTCCAATCTCTAGCATACTGTGATACTGTGACTTTATTAGATTTGACACTCTTGTGTTTACTAAAAATTGCAGGAAATAAATTTTGCTCTTTGGGCAGTTATGATACAGCTATAACTCTTTTAACTAAAATACTGTTTAAGAAACATTTTCCAGCTCTCAAATTTTCTCTCATTTGTCACAAGGTAAGAAAAGACCACTATTTTATATTAACAAATATTGGAGTTGCAAAGGGTATTGAGTTTACTCATACAAGCACGTTCTATGTTCAGACAAATACTCTTAACACAGGATTCTTTAAATATTTCCTTTTAGAAGCATGTAACTCTCACCAGATTTTGTAAATTTAAGCCATATTGACTTCTTGTTCCTGGTAGTTATCCTACTATTTATGGTCAAGCACTATGTAAAACTTCTCCCCTCCTTGAGCCAGAGGAGTATGTTGACATAGCATGTGGTATTAGTCAGCCACCAAAATGGGGATGAGATATCTGATTTGCCAGGGAACTTCTTACCTGTGTTCATAGCACAGGAATGTGGGGTTTCAGGACTGTTGTGGACAGGAATATTTTTTAAAGGCTAGCTGTTCCTGTCAGTTTGCTGTTATTGGCCCTCATCTCCTCCTCTGCCTCTAATACTCTTTCTCTCTCTTTTCCCTGTTTTTCCTAGTTTCTGTCACATTCTGTCTGCCTTCTTCTGTTTTGATATGGATTGGATCTTTTTTTTTGTGCTTACCCACTTTCATGTTGATGGCCAATGAGTACTCACTGAGAAAGTAAATATCCTTGTATCTTCTTACTTATTTGTGAAGAGAGAGACAAATCCTGAATCATGTCTGTTGTCTTGATGCAGACATTATGGCTCTCACAGCACCTCACTTTAAGTTTGTTCTGGTTGTTGTTCTCAGAAGCTGTAGCTCACCCTAGTGCTGCAGAGCTTTGTGTGCCATTCCTTTAAGATAGGTCTGAACAAGTTTATCTCCATTCCTCTTACTCTACCTTTGCTATGCCTTTGGCTATTCTAATCCAAGCTTTTCAGCACAGTGGCTTATTTCTAGGTTTTCTTAGAGAGAGGTCATGAAGGAGCTTTGCTAACCCTTAGCTGTTTCCTACCATTCCTAAAATGTACTTCTGCCTTCTGGCAACTGTGAAGGGGTTTGCACTGCACACTGTAGTGCCGTACAGCTTGTTGTACCTTGGGTATTCTGAGCTAGTCTGTGCAAGAATGGAAGACATGTACATAATTGTGCAGAGCTAACCCATTGATTTAGCGGTGTTTCACAGGTAAGATGGACAAGAGAAGATTGGTATCGAGATAAAAATGGAAAGTTGCAGTATAAGGTTAGTATTTGGAAATGTCACCTGGGCCCCAAAGGCAAACTTTTTGAGATGTCAAGTGAAGAAAGTTGATGAAACTATAAGCTTAGTTATCAGAAGGAGCAAAGCAGAATGACTTGATTTGAATGGCCGTATTGTTTGTGATATATCTAGACCTAAAAAGCCCCAGAAACATTACAATAGATCTAAAACTAAACCTTGTTGAAGGTGTGTTCTGCAGAATAACCGCCTTCAGATGTGTGGAATAGCAGAAAAGTTAAAAAGGACACCAGAGGCATCTACTGTAGCTATATAGACAGCTCTGTGGAAACAATGATATGCAGTGACCAAAACCATGAGATTGAAAGAAACTATTGCATAAATGAAGATTTTATTTATTTATAACTAAAAAGACTTTGTTTTTAAGTTACTCTTTTTATGCTTTAATACTGTATTTTAAAATGTTTTAACACTGTATTTTGAAGTTTCTGTTCCTGAGAAGGACAATTGCTACTTCAGAAATTAAAGCAGAAGTATTTTCTAGAAATAAAGTAGATGGTAGGGAAACAAAATATTTTAGTGAGGGTTTTTTTGGTGGTTTTTGGTTTGTTTTTTTTTTTTTTTTGTTGCAAGAAACAATTCTAGGTGTTGAAAATGAGAATGGTGAAGAGCTTAATTTGAATTTCTTAAATGGTAGAGTAAAAAGAGGAAATTGGAGGGGGAGAAACAATGATAAAATAACACAAAATAGATGTGGGTGGCTTTTGTTTGTTATCTAGAATTTGACCAACAGGACACCACTAACACAGGCTGCAGGGAAACAACAAAAAATCCTAATAGTTTAATACGTGGATTTTCTGTCTAAGTGTAACTTAAGGTACTTTTTAGCAAAACAAAACAAACAAGGAAAGCTGAACATTAAAAAATAAATAAGTATGGGGGTATAAAAGCCTAAGCAGTGCTGAGGTTTATCGATCTCATGACTGTGACATATACAAAGTTCTTATTCAAGTCAGTAAGCAGTGTGTTAGCTTAACTTCTGTGTTGGCAAATAACGTGGCTTTTGATTAGGAATGGATTACCTGAAGTTGGAGAGAAGAACATGATAAGTATCGGTGCAAGCATCTTAGTAGACCACGTGTACTAATTTAAGGAATATATTTTGATAGGTGAGATTTATTTTAATATAGAGCAATTGCAGCCTATGCAGTGGAATCAAGGGCAAAGCAATGAAAGATTTCCAAAGGAAAATAAGTGATTGGTGGAGAAAGAGAAATGTGTACTTCCGAAACAGAAAAGCTTTTGAGAATAAATCCCAAATATGCGGTTGCTAAAGGTTTTGGTTAGCTGTCATTACCGTTATGATCCAAAAATGTTGTATCAGGAACTAAAGTTATAATAAGGCTGTTACATTTTTTTTATCCCTTTAACATTTGTCTTGGGATCAAAACTGAAGAAGGATATCCGTGGTCCACTAAAAGTTGTGCTGGTACGAAGGGTATTCTGATTACAGCATGAAACAATCAGAAACTGTAGTTTCTGTTGAGTACCGTTTGATTGACCTGCATGAGAAATTGGATGTGCGGTTTTGTAGGAGGTAAATGATGAGTTTGAAAAAGACAATAAAAGTACCTAACAGCAGTTTTGGCTGCTTGGACATGAGCCAGCTGTACTCTGTTCCTAAATCTGTTCAGGGTCAAGAATCGAGGAGGCTTGACCAATCCACAGCCCATCTTGTAAAACTACAGCCTGAAGCAAACACTTTAAAGAGAGCCTGACAGTTTCTAAAGGTTATAACGAGTAAATAAACCATCAAATTACTCCTCTTTTATTGTTATGGTAGGGTTGTTTTTTGTTTTTTTTGTTTTTATGAGAACAGTTAAATCCATGTAGTTCTAAGGCATCCAATAAAAAAAAAATGACACTTTCAAGCTTCTGTGGGGTTTTTGATACTTCATCAAACTTACAGACACAGTATTACTCTCCAAAGTTAACAAAGATGGTTTTATCCTATTAAACAGTTGGTGAAACTTGTAAAAAAAAAAAAGTGCTGCACACAAGTTTACAATTTGAAATGGGTGAACTATAAATATTCTTTGAAAGAAGTAAAAATAATGCGTAAGGTTTACAATTATTAGCAATTTCACATGAGAATATTTGAATCATGTAATTGTCATCCTCAGGTTAAGTATTTATGATTATTTTTTCAGCAGTATTTATATATACACACTTTTTTGATGGCTTCCAGATTTTCCTTTATAATTTGGGATTAAGTTGGAGAAGCGTTGTTCAGTTAGAACTTCTGGTGCTTACCCTCTTCAGCATTCAAAGCAAAGGGTTTGCTTAAAATGGAATTTAAAGCAGCTTTCAAACTTGTATTTTTGTATTTTAGTTAAAGTGTTTTGTATGGATGTGGGAGTTAATTATAAATGCCTTAAGTTTTAACATGCTATTTCTTAGGGCAGTTATAAAGTCTTAGTAATATTCAAGTCTGCGAGGCATATTTTTCAATCCCACAGGTAACTCCTGAAATACTTAGGAGTAGTCTTCTGTGGATAGAAGTGTTGCTTCTACCCACAGATGTGCCTAAACTACCTGTTAATCAAAGAAGTCAGTTTTGACCCTAAAATCTATAAAAGATGTCAAAAACCTTTTTTCAATCACCTCCGGACATATGTTGCGTTTTTATTTCTGTTGATAATACAGTGGGACTGTGGATCAACTGTTGTATTAGGTGAGAAGGGGTTGCGCAGTATTCTTCAAAACAGTCTTGCACAAACTGTTGAAGCATTGTAGATATCCTTGTATCAAAAACTTGAAATGACCGCTTGTGTCCATCTTACCTTAAGGTAGTCAATTCTTCAAGTTGACCATCAGTGTGCAGGGAAAAGGCACAAAATGAGCCTTTTGATGCTGGGAGCAACACATAAGCGTCTCTCTCTAGGTCTTTAAGGGGTGTTCATTATTTTGACTGTACACAGTAACAGGACGGGTGAATTGCTTCAATTCAGGGGTGAATATGCATCAAAAGTCTGAATAATGACTGTTTGATAGGGAAACGTGTTCTTCCTTTCTCAAGTATTGCATTTGTAAAGGAAGGCCAGTACTCGTAATAAAAAAAAAAAAAAAAAAATTAAGGGGAAGCTGATTCCAGTTAGGAAAATTTGACTAATAACAGCATGTTTCAGGAAAATTCCCATAAATTTTTAGCAACTGTGATTATCAGCAGGTAAGTCTCACTTATTATCACAGTAATAATTTCATTTTTGACAAAGCACTCCTGCATTGCAGGAGACGTAGCACACCTTCCTGTTTCTAGTACATCTTGTGGATTGTGAAGAAAACTTCAGACTTTAGTAACATTCTTCTTCAGATTTCCTAGTAGCTCATCTCGTAAAAGTACATGCTGATTATCCATGACTTCTGTTTAGCTTCTTACTTTCATCTGGTAGGTCAGGAGGTTTTTGGCACAGAAGGCTGTGATAAATAATAAATCCATATTAACAGAAGTAATTGCTGACAGAGGATTTTTCAATTGTCCTGGGAGATGTCAGTAAAACATAAAGATTCAAATGCTTTGAGTTGAATAATTAAGATGTCCCAAAGATTCTGACTCATTAACCATGACTGTGTATCTTTGACTAGCAATGGATTCTTGAAGCCCTTATTGCAGTTTACTGAATTTCTCTTCAACTTAGTATTTTGACTTGTTTCATCAGAATATTTAGTCCTTTTTTAACTGTGAAATCCAGTCTGGTATATTCCCTTTGAGTCTGGTTTTGTCTTAAGAAGCAGGAGAGAATATATATGAAGAGAGAGCTGTGCCTGCTGATTAAGGGGGCTATAATCCTTGTTTCTAATCTTCTGTTATGCATTTCAATCTAAGTTTAAATTTATTGACTCTGCAAATTTTCTGACCAAAACAGCTGAACTTACCTGCTATTTTGCTACATCCAGAGGGTTTTGTTACCTTTTTTGCTGTGCGGTGTGTAGGCACATACTGTTCTATGTACTGGACTGTAAGGGAAGAAGACTATGAATATACAACTTATGTTGTTATTTGATTTGCTGGTCCTGCCTTGTGTAAATTTGTGTTGTTTTTTTTTTTTGTAACTAGGAAACGGAAATTAATTATGAAGATCAAATAAGTAAAATTGTTGTCGAGAAACAGGAACTTGAGTGGCAGAAGGTAACTTCCCTGTATGGTTATAGTGTTTTAACTGCTGGGATTTAATTTCAATATGATATTACTATGGATTGTGATTTGGTACAATTCGCCTTTTTAAAGCTATGGTAATTTCTCATCGTAGATTGGTAGCCAATAGTTTATTTTCTTTCCATGAACTTTTGTAGCTTTTATATTGATTCGGATTGTGCCCAGCCTAGAAATCCAATTAATGAAAGAGTACCATCATAATATTTGGCATGACTGGAAGTCTCCACTCAAAAGGCATATAAATATTGAAGCAATAAGAGATTTAGCTTAACATGAGGCCTATTGACATGTCGGTGTGGGGAAAGCTATGCAACAGCTTCTCTGTATTATGCTTGGCTTTGACAAGTGCAAGTACCAGTGCAGCTGTACAAACAACTTCACTTGCAATGTTTTGGAGGTGACAATTCTTTAAAAAAAATACTTCAAATAAACTTGTGTGCTAGAGATTCTCGAAAGAGGTTTGTCAACTTTTAAGCACTCAAAATGAAGTTTTCAGTAAAATAATCTAACATTCTTCCTAGGGTTAGGGCTTTTAAGGTTATGCTTGCGTAGGAAATTCATTCCCTTCTCTCATACAATCAAACCTATGACCCCTGTCACTAGGTCACAAGATAAAAGGCTTTTTACTCTGTATATTTTATGTTCACAGAAAAAACAATAATTTCAGCTCTATCCTTGATCTTGGGATATTTAGCATCTTGGTAGTAAAGGAAGGCTTTGTCATCTTGGAGTTCAACCTAACCATCTCAAATTAATAATCCAAACTGCCTTTTTTTTTTTCCTCTCTGGAAGATATATATGTGCACACAGAAACAGGAAACATTCTGTATTTGTATAGGCAGCAGGGCTTTCAATTTGTAGCCCTTCTTTGCTTGGCGGGTTTTTTTGTTTTTTTTTTTACCTAGCATTGCAATTCTTGATAATCTGGTTCTGATTTACATTCATTCTGAGATCTTAACAGCAATTTAGTTCACCATTAATAAAAAGATGGGACTTCCAGGCAGTTAAGTGAACTCTGGTTTTCTGCACTTTGCATTTAACATCAGCACATGGCAAACCTAATGCTGTCTTAAGATGGCAATGGGTGTTAAATTGCTTATGCAGGTTGGTAGGATAGGTAAGAATCACTTATAGAAATCCTGGCAACAAGAGAGCTGAATTCCAGAGGTGAGAAGAGTTACCTGTTGTAAAGTAGAGAAGCTGCTACCAAAAAGATGATTACCAGTTAACAAATGTCTCTTTTTAGTCTTCAGGCTTTTTAATCAATCATGCCTTTCTAAAAATATTTAACAAGGAATCAGTTTGGTTTTGTTTGTTTTTTCTTGAAAACCCATATGTATGGTTAGCTGTAAGATATTTAAACCTCACTTGTTACTTTGCATGAGCAGGAAACACTGCAGCATCAGATGGACACGTTGCAGCAACAAAACAAAGAAGCTATGGCAGTTCTTAAAAAACAGGTAGCAAAATAAGGCCTTCTGACTTTGACAGTGAGAGTTTAAAAATGTTTGCATAACAGCAAGTTATTAGTTGGTATTAAAATATTTTTATGTAGTATATAAAATGTTAGAATACACAGCTTAAAGAAATCGGGTCTTTTTCTTTCTTCCAGACGTAGTATAATGCCTGTATTTTGACAGTTTGTCCCAGTATATTGCTCTTCCTGGGAGAGAAAGAGCTCCCCCTTCCTCAAATGGCATGTCCTCTGCAACGTAAAGCACAGTGAAAGATCTGCCACATAACTTTGTTCAACATTTGAAAGTGTGTTTCAGTCTTTCAAGTGGGGTTGTGGTTTTTTTCTGCACAATATATAATCAGCAAATCTGAGTGCTGAAATAACTTGCAGAGAACAGTCATAGGAACTGAAACTGTTCCACATGGTGATGAAGAGTTTCACTAATGCTGCATCACAATCATATCTCACTAAAAAAGAAACAGGCAAGCAATTAGGGTTTTTTCTTTCTTGAAAAAATAATTTGTGACTCACAAGCTTGCTGTTTGTGACTTTATAGTTATTGTAGTTAAAGGGAGAAAAAACCCCAACAAAACCGGAAGTACACTATGCATGGTAATATAAATATATTGTCTTTTCAAGTTGCATGAATAAAATTAATCCCATGTGCTGTATTGATTTATTGTTTCTTCCTTTCTTTCTTGGTGGTTTGTTGGTTTGTGTTTTGTTGTTTTTGTGTGTGTGTGGGTTTTTTTTTTATTTTTTATTTTTGATATGCTGCTGACAACCAAGTTACAGGCAAGGATGATGGCCATGGAAGAAGAAAAGGTACTTTGTTAAATTATTTGGTAAATGATAATGCCATATAACTGACTGAACGTGTTCTAAGTATAAGCTAAGTATATCAGAGTTAAATTATTTTTCTTGCTAATGCCTTAGCGAAAGATATTTTTTTATAACCTGTTACACTTGGTTTTTTGTTTATAACCTGTAGAATTTCAATTACTTGTGAAGTGTGACTCATATTGATTGCTGTTAGAGTTTCTCACCTAATTTAATTCCTCCGATTTCCTTTGACTTATATGCACATGACATGCACATGTAAATAAATTCATATGTATGTGCATGCTGTATATGCATGTATATATATAAAACTATAAAATATGCTTACATGTATTTAGTAATTCTAGTGGTAGCAGATTACAGTTTAATCTTTGTGGACTGGAAAAGCTGAGGAAGTTGTTTCTGTGAAGACCCTGCTACGTCGGATAAGAAAATAGATTTACCTAATGCTTTCTTTGTTGTTTAGTATCTTTGTTCTGAAGTAACTTATTAATTCTGCCTTTGTCAGGCTTGTCTCTCCCAGAAAAGAATATTTTAAAACTTCTGACTAGTCATAAGTGGTGAATAGACACAATCATTTTCACTTTGCTTTTTATTGTGATAGAAATTTAATTATTTGAATTTTCACCTGTTTTCATCAGTGAATTGTTCTGTCGTAGTAGAGTAGTGCTTTGTTTTGTAACACTGTTTTTGAGAAATTCTCATTGTAAACATACTTATTCCACCCAAATCCTGAAGTACAGCTTTTGTTGAAAGGGAAAATATCAACTTGCTGTAGAAACAAAAGAAAAAGAAATCGATGGACTGAAAGAAGCATTAAAAGCTTTACAGGTAAACTGTTAGTTTTGGTAAATAACTTTCCTTGGTATGCAAGTGCTAAGAAAATAGTTATTTTTAAGAGGGCCTTCAAGGCCTTCTCATTTAATCTCTCTAGTACATGTACACCGCATTTTCTAACACTGAGTTTCTGTTCTAGTCTTCAGTACCAAGACTACTTTAAGTTAGCTTTTCACCTCAAGTTCTTTTCCTCCAGAAGAATCGCAAACTCAATAGAAATCCAAATAGGGTGTGAAATGTGCCTTCTTTTCATTTCCACGGTCTTCCTCTTTCTGCTCTTGTCATCTTATTTCTCAACTTTCTGGAAACCTGGGTTTTGGACACCTAAGCAAGTATTCACACTAGGCCTCCCGCTAACAGCACTACCTGTGGTTTTTTTATTATTTCCTCTCACTAGGAGGTTTCTATATTTACCACTTAATCCTTGGCTTTCCAATACCTGTTTGTTAGGAAAATGGTCAAATGAATGCACAATTTACTCTTATGCTGTGTATTGTTATTTTTGTATTGAATTTTATATCATTACATAGTTTTGGAGCAGCTGTGGCTGTGATTCAGAGTTACTTGGATTAAAGGAAGACATAGGGACATAGCTGGTACGTGGTTTTCTTTTAAAGACCAAGGCAGATGTGTTGAAAATGGATTAAAAGCGAAGTCAACACAAAAGAGAATTAGCATTGCAGTGCATTGCCAGATTTCGG
Organism: Pezoporus wallicus; assembly: GCF_028554395.1. NCBI lineage: Eukaryota > Metazoa > Chordata > Aves > Psittaciformes > Psittacidae > Pezoporus > Pezoporus wallicus. Next base: position 2,650,147 of record NW_026638491.1, read on the forward strand.
GTATTGACAGGAACTAATTATTTTTCTACCCAAAACTGAGTGGCATAATAGTTAATTCTATTGAAATCAAAATGTTTACAATGGATTATTACCCTTGACTTTGAAATATGTTCAGTTCTTATTAACATTCTCTTAGAATAGGATGCATTTACTTGTTTTGGTATGAGACTGTTTAGTAATTTAGTTAACAGTGAAAGTGAGCAAAAGAAATTTATTGCCGTGGCTGGCCTTCTGTGCCATAGCTGTGAGGATTTTGGTGCCTTGTTCAAACCTTGGTATAACACAGATGATAGAGAATATACCTCCATGGTTTGCTGAGCATATGTCGTGGTTTAAACCCAGTCAGGTAACTCGTTCACTCACTCCCCCCCTTCTTTCCCTCCCCCTACTCCCAGAGGGGCAGAGAGGAGAATCGAAAAGAATGCAACTCCCACGGGTTGAGATAAGAACAGTTTAGTAACTAAGGTATAACACAAATCACTACTGCTACCACCAATAATAATAATCATAAAGGAAATAACAAGGGAAGAGAATACAACATCTCACCACCAGCCAACTGATAACTCGCCCCCCCCAGCTCGACCAAGCTCCAACCGATACCTCCTCCAACCCTGCAGTCCCTGCCCTTCCGGGTAACTCCCAGTTACATCCTGGGCATGACGTGCTGTGGTATGGAATACCTCTTTGGCTAGCTTGGGTCAGGTGTCCTGTCTCTGCTTCCTCCTGGCTTCCCCTCCTCCCTGGCAGAGCATGAGGCTCACAAAGTCCTTGGCCAAACCAAAACATCATTGTTATCAGCTCTGTTCCCAAGACAAAAGTCAAAACACTGCACTGCACCAGCTACCAAGAAGGAGAAACACGACTGCTACTGCTGAACCCAGGACAGCATAATATGTAGACAGCAAGAATAATGAAAGATTCCAGTGGACTTTACTTTGTAAAACAAAACAGAAATTGAAAGAAAAATTAATCTCAACATGAAATGTTTAATGTTCACAAATCAAATCAGTATAGCTGAGGTCTAGGAAATTCTGCTGTGCCTTGAGGAAGCAAGGGGTCACAATGAACCTGTGGACCCAGAAAAATCAGCCTAAAATAGGAGTGAGGAATCTCATATTTGGTTCTGTATTCTTCTCTATCCAGAAAGTCAGAATTCTATCTTAAAATGATTGTTGTCTAGACCTTTTCCAAAAATATTTTCTGTATAAGATTTACACATTCTGGGTTCTTTGACATTTCTCTTGTTTTCTTTGACATGGTCAGTGTTTCTATAAACATTCTAAGAGATATAGAGACTAAAGCTGTTGTGAACTTAAGTATTATGCAAGTCAAGATTCTCTGATTTCAAAAGTGTATTAAAAATAGTGTTAATGACTTCAAATGTCCATCTTGTAACAATCTTGCATGCTTTAATATGTCTTTATATGCCACCATTCAGAACATCTACCTAGACCCTTTTTTTTTTCTTTTATCCCAACAGGGAACATCCTTGTATTCCTCCAGGACTTTTATTTCTATCTCTTTCTTCTTCTCTCTTTCTAAGGGTCCAGTTGGCAGACTGTGGTCCATTTACATATTATTTTTATGATACATGTCGGAAAACACAAGGATGTATGCATTTTTCAAAATTGTAGTAATAAATCAGTGTAAAGCGTATTTACATTATTTAAATATTAAAGTGAAATTATGAATTAAAATTACACTACTTTTTATTATTAGATTCACTTTGCAAAAAAACAGTATTACTGTTTTATTATTTTATAATTTTTATTATTAGATTTTATTTATTAGATTCTTTTTATTATTAGATTCACTTTGCAAAAAAACAGTATTACTGTATTGACTAGGCAATAAATGCAATTAAATCTTAGGTATGAGAATACATAAATATGCAGGTTGTTGTAAGAAAAAATGTAACTAAAATTAAATGAATACCTACCTTTTGTTTTACAGATTTCAAAATACACTTTGCAAAAGAAACTAAATGAAATGGTAAGAAATTAATGAAAGTAAAAAAAAAAATAAGGTATAGCTTTTATGAAAAGAGAATGTCTGCTTAGAGTATCATGCAAGTACTAACCATCACTAATACTTAAATAATGTGTGATAATTATTAAAAAATAACCAAAAGAGGCAATATCAGCTTTGAATCTGAAAAACTTTCGAATCCAGTCTTTTTTTTTTTTTAAAGTTTTCATAATGTGACAGCTGCTGTTTAACATGCAGATTTTTTTCTCACTGGATTAAAGTGTAATTGGTACATTTGTTCTCTTTATAGGTTAGCGTGAAGATTTTTTTCAGACTGTGATTTGAATAATGTAATTATATTACTCTTATGCTTATAGAATCTAGCATATTTGACTGAAAGAAGTACTGGAGAATTCTAAGCAGGTTTCTTTTTTAAGAAAACCTGATGTTTTTCCTCTCACACTTTTCACTCCTTAGAATTACTTCTTAACAACAGTTCCACTGAACAGTTTAGATTTCATCCAGTCTAGCTTACTCCCTTTGACACAGAGAATAAATTTATGTAGAGTGACAGCACAGTCACTCTGAACCCTGCTGTGTGTTTTAGGAAGTAAAAGAGTGAGCTGCAGGAACATTGCTAAGCTTGATTGAATAAATGCTATGAAAATTCTGCTGCTGTTCAACTGGAAAGAATAAAGATAATATTGTCAGACCATTACAAACTGTGATTTTAATTAAGAAGCTCAAAAAACTAGGGTCCAGTTTAGCTTTAAGTACCATGACATTTGTACTGAAAGTCATCTTCAACGCTACAGTGGTTTTACACAAAATATGGTGAAATTGAATAATGTGCCCTCTGACCTGGGAGATAAGGCTACAAGTTAAAGATCAAAGGCAACATAAAATGTGTTTTGTCTTACTTCACTTTTAACTTGTATTTATTGTTAAAATACATCTGGTCAAAAAATGTGTTTAAAGTACACAAATTATTGAACTTACATTTAGGTCATTTCATATTGCTTTTCTTTCCTAACTTGCAAGCTCCATATAAATAAGAGTATTTAAATCACTACACCTTTTCTATAAGCTGGAAATGTATCTATGCTGCTTAAACAAGTATCTTCCCTTCTTATGTTAATAGATTTTATGTTTAATAAACTTTTTGCTATTTGAAAATACTGAAATCCTTGAAGTAGTATGATACAGAGAATGGTTATTAAAAATACTATTCAGTGGGGGACAAGATATTAGAAATTGTATTTTGCGTGTACATGAAACCTAACATGTATGGCCATATTTATAGAAGATGTTCTGATATGAAATGATGAAAACAGAAAAACACGAGGTAAACAGAAGCAAATCCTTTCCTACAACCCTACGCAGTAGCAGGCTAATAGAGTTTTAGACCAAAGCCAAATTCTGTCAGCTATACTGCCTGTGCAGTTGCACTGAAATAAATGTATGTTCTAGGGATCAAGGTAGTAGTAACCCATGTAGACTGTCTTAGTTATCACAAATGGCAAAATGCTTAGAAGTAAAATGGATGAAATTCCAAACTGTGCATTTATCTGAGACCCATTTCTATTTCAATTTTAAGTTTGTTAAAGACAGATTAGACCGTGCCCTGGCTAGTGTTTTGAAAGTAAGCAGATGTGCTGTTTAGTTTGTATCTTGCACCTTAGAAACCCTGCCAGTCAATAAAGAAGCTTTTTTATGTGCTGGGAAATCCTGTTCTTTAGTATATGCAGTGTTAATATTTTGCATGTACACCATACTGTAGCATGCTATCCCATTAAGTTTATGGGAAAATTGTGGTGCTGATACAGTTCGTAGGGTAGATACTAGAATTTGAAATAGTGGGAGGTTTTGTTTCTTATTGAAAGACTGTAGAGAGGCAAAGAAATAGGGGATTTCTTTTTCTTCCCTCTTCCCTTTGTTTCAACAATGGAGGTGTCGATTATTGTGTGTGGTGTAGTCACTTTGCACCTCACTGCATATGGAGAGAAACACTTGTGCAGTCAGGAGGCTGCAGGGTAATTACTACACATCTAGCTGTCTTGATAGGATATGTTTGAGTGTGGGGTCTGTATTGTATTCTTTTTCTTGCTGCTGAAATAAAGAAATAACTGGAGGAAAATCAGCATGGTCAGGTCTTGGTTTCCTCCTTCATTAATTTCGTAGCAGGTGATAAAATGTAGAATGCTACAACTCTGAGTGTAGCATCTGTTCATGTGTTCCCTTGTTAACTTGAGTTGTCTGATCCTGGGCATGTCTGACAGACTGAGCATTTAGAGTTATTTGTCTTCTGCAGTGCCTAAATCTTAAATATATGTAACTGTGATAAAATATAAAACCCAACAAGAACAAGATTAAGGCTAGTGATGGCTGATTTAGAGACCAAATCTTGTGTGCACTTCAGAGGAGCAAATATGGAGTCTGATATCTCTGTGTAGTCAGTGGGGAGACATCACTGCCTACCAGGTATTGGTTCAGTGCATCAGTATTAATGAGTAATGTAGATGGGGTGACTACCTCTGTGAATGACTAGTAATTTATCTAGTTACACTTGCTGACTGTGTTGATATTGGTAAACTAAATGTTTGTGAAACCATTTAGCAGAGCTGCAGTCAAGCGATAGGAAACGGTCTAGGTTCGTTAAACTCTAGTGCCCTTCAAAACAAAGGGAAGCTGCATCCAAATAACCCACATTGTTCCCAGCAGACAGTCTCCTGAACTGTGCCCAGGAACTGCTTACATGAGTGCTGCTTGGCACAAGCCAAAATGGGCCAGGGATATTTTAATGGCAGTGTAGGCATTTCCTGAGAGCTTCCTTGCCACCATTTCATTTTCTAATACAGATGTAGTTGCCAAATGACTGAAAAAATAATTAAAAAATGTTAAGTAAATGTAATTTTAAAAGTTGGTTTCATCTTAATAATCTAAATTAGGGGTGTTATATTTATTTTCTTTCCACGTCTTTTAGGAATTTGCCTGTAATATGTTACTTAAAAATACAGTGAGGGGGCAGTAATGCAGTATAAATAAAGTATTTTAAAGTAGAAAAATGGTGGAACTAAAGCAACTATTTTTAAAAAAAATTTTATGTTGAAGATTTACACTTGGTAACCCTTTGCGTAATTTTCACATGATCTTGCCCTAGGACTCCATGCCATTACATCTCCTTTGTTTCTGTGACACTTTCACCTCCCAGTTACCACCTTCTGCTTCACTGAGTAACTCTGACTAGTGACTCAATTTCCAGAGTATCTTTGAGATATGAGCAATTCCCTCTTGGTCTTCCTCCAGTCACCTATCTGACCCTGAGCTATTTCTCTGGTCTAGTTCCACCATGAAATCATTGTACCTCAACAAACCATATGGCCACAATCAATTCCACTCCCCATCCCAGCTTATCTTTATTACTGGTGGAGGGCAGGGCAATAATTCCTGTTCTCGCAGTATCAGACATCAGGAAGAACAACCAACATTCTCTGGGTCTTACTCCAGCTCCAGGGTCATCCCCTCCCTATCCTGCAGTGTCTCCTGATGTTTCTTGATTGTCTTCCATAGAAGAATGTTTTAAGACCTCTTCACTGTGAATGAAAGAATCACATACTCTTTTATTTTACTGTGCACTAAGTCTGGAGAGCAGCTTGCCATGAAAAATCATATTTAGGCAAGTGCTGAGCCCTTAATAAAACTCTTGAGGATATAGCAGGCCAGTTCCTTTTCTCACTGGAAAGAGCCCTGGGAAATAACAAAGCATATTTCTACTTTTCTAGTGAGGAGAAGGAACACTGTTTTGCTGACTTAAGAAAGGAATTGGGAGAGCAGTAAGAAAAATTCATACAAAAGAAAGCTCTTTATGTGCCAAATTAGTGATGCCTTCCTGTTCATTGATCTCTAGGAATAAATAGATCTGAATGACTATCAGGAAACAGAAATGTAATTTTAAATTTATTTTTTTTTGTCATAAAATCCACATCCTAGCATTAGTAAGGATAGTTCTTCACCTGTTAACTTATGGTTAGGAAAAGGCCAAAGTACATGAGCATTCACAACCTGCATTCCTTACAATGATTCTGTAAGTAGTGGTGTTTCTTTACCGGTGCTTCCATTATGACTTTCCATTTGCTGCAGTGTTTAATTTCATACCTTATAAAACATGAGAAATTTGTATTGTATATCCTGTTTTGCTAGCCTTATGTTGGTCATTTCTTTTGATTACTATCAGCTTTTATTATCCTCTCTCTGATGCTTGGACATGTATCACATTTGTTACTGTATGGAAATGGAGCCTTATACAAGCCAGACACAGGGCCACATTCATCCCTGTGTAACTTGAATTTACAGATATTTGCTGTGTTGCTTTCCTGTAGATTAGAAACAGATAAGTTGTCTACATAAATGGATATCTTTTTTGAGGAGTTAACCCACTCTCTTTGGAGAAAACTTAAATTGACCAAATATACCTACAAAGCTATTAACAGAAATACAGTATAAAGAGGAACACAAATATATATTGAAGGGAGGAAAACAGATAACTTTCTTAAATAAAAACAGAATTGATGGTATGTGTCAGTATGGTTTCCTCTGAATATCTGTTTTCAGTCGTCCCCTCACAAAGTGTGAGATTGGTAAAATTCATGAAATTTAAATACATTTTGGTTAATTACTTTAAGGTATTCATTACAGTAAGATACTACTTAGGCCAAGATGTTAACAGAAGTAAAAGTGTTAGATGCTTTGAAAAGTAAGCATCTAACTTACTACAGATACAAAATCATAAAGTAGAAGTAAATTTGTAATATTTCAAGATATTACAACTGCAGTTGATACTGAGGAATTAATAATTACTCATTTAAAGGTTAACTGTACTTTTATAGGAAGCTTGGAGTATTAATCTGCATTAGTTTCACTAATCGAAATAAAGCTCACCAATACTCTTTGGAAGTAGTTGATGCACTTCTGTTCTTTAGCAAGTATGTTGAAATTCTTTTATTTAGATGCGTCGAACACACATATTCTGTCCTAATTGTTAAAAATGACAGTTTTAAAACTGTAAGAGGAAGACAGTGCTTTTCCTAGTGGCTTTACAAAGAAGACTGAATGCTGTTTGCATAATAGATAGCTCGTGTTGTGTACCAGGAGACAATAAACATCTATAGGCCTTCTTTTCATGATGCATACACTAACACTGTTGCCGAAGTTTAAGGAGCTCCTACTTATACCTGTCTGCAGCCACTTACTCATTTCCACCCTGCACTTCTCTCTGAAGGTGCGGGGGCAGTGGGTTGTGGCAGCTGTGACTTTTTTAGCTGTGACCCAAAAGCATGGTATATTTTGTTGAATACTACAATAGGGACAAATAAGCAGCTAGGGCAATGAGGTACAAACATGTAGAGCTGAAGCTGCAGATACAGATTTTGAATATAGATTCAAAACTACATTGTTTTGAATCTGCAGTCAAAGACATAGGCAGATACTGCCCCAGTCTGAATAGCAGATGTGGGGTAGGGGCTGTATTAAACTGCATGGGCATCCTTCATCAAAGGAATGTGAGAATGTAATGCTGTACTTCATGGTAGTGCAGGAGGAGGCACAGGCAGCATTAGTATGTTAGGCTAGGGGTGGAGGAAATAACATGTTTAAGCCACATAACAGGAGAACTTGAAATTGGGATTTGAAAACAGTTAATACAGTTCTGCAGACGTTTACATGAAAATCTCCTAAAGAACACATGAATATATGTTAAAGTGCTTTTTTGATAATCTAAGCTACAAGTGTGCAGGTCTTTGAGATGAGGCGCTATCTGGAGATGGGAACTGATCACTAGATGTGAAATAGGTAGTTGAGAAATTCTGGGAATGATTTTGCATTTACACTGTTACTTCAAAAAGTATTTGTTGAGTTGATTGATATATGCTAGTTATTATCATTAAGTAGGTGCTCCATTTATGTTTCTAACAGGATCAAAAATTACAGATGCACTTAACAGCAAAAGAGCAACATCATAAGAAACTGAATGAAGTTGAGAAGTGTTATGCTGCAATAGCATGTCAGTTTGGAATCATAAAAGGTGTTCATGGAAAACTGGAGCACAGTGGTATGTATGTCTTCAGTGTCCTCCAGCATTTGTTTCCTTTGCTGTATATTGATGACAGTGAGTTGTAGACACCTGGCAGTTTAGAAAAACAGTAGCTACCTCATGCCAAGCATCAGATATTACCACTGACTGTTACTGGATCTCAGTACTGGATCAGTGTTTTTTTTCTATGACAGAGCCAAGTTTAGCAGCACAGGCCCTGTACCTGTTCTGCTCTTTGCTGGTACACTGCTACTACTATGTGTGGTCACATAGTAAATTATATTGAAGAATTGATTTGTGTTCAAAACAACAAAGCAGCGCATCAGCTCCCTCTTGCTATTCAGCATAATCAACTTAAACAGTTGTACCAGCACAAATGAGGGGGCAAAAGTAAAGGAATTAGCAAGTAGGGGAAAATGAATGCTTTTTAAAGTAGGTTTAAGGTTGGGAAATGGACAGAAAACATTAATGAAATAATAAAAATTATTTTCCTGTACAAAAAATATCTTAAAACCAGTTCACTAAATAAATAGGGTGATATGAAGAGTTTTGTGTTGATATTGTTATGTAGATTCTGACTACATGGCAGGTTAAGTCTTATAAATCTGTATCATATCCCTGTCACTGTGTTGAAACATAAAATTATCTGTGAACCTGCTAACACATGTAAGTATTATTCCACATACTTTTATTATATGAATATATAACTTTTATCTGCAAAATAATAAAGCTGATAACCTCAAGTAATAAAAATGCCTCATTTTAAAAAGTTTTGTACCTATTAATTTGAGAGATAAATCCTTATTTCTTACAACGAAGTGATAAATTTCTATGCGAACATCACAGTCTATGTATAGAATATGAACTTGTGTATTTGTTTGTGTGCCTGGGGTTTTCATTCATGTAAACAGGACATAAATAAAAAGAAGTTTTTGGGGTTTTTTTTTGTTTTTTTTTTTTTAAGAAAGGGGAGCAGCAGTTGTATAACTCAAACCAAACAAAAAAACAACCAACCAAACTTTTCAAATACCAAAGCTTGTAAGTTTGGGGGTTGTTTTTCAGCCTGAAACCAAATAGTTTTTGCTTATTAGTTTAGTTAGGCTTTTTTAGCTTTAGTTTGAATAAACTGGTAACATGTTCAATGTGTATTTGTGATATTTCAGTACCTCAAATTACTTTTTGTATTTTTTTCATAGGCTAATATTTAATATTAAAAACAAAGTAAGAGGAAACACTGCTGTGTTTTCCTTTTATATATACTGGACAGGGCTTTTCTATTATGTCAGGTACAGGAAAGTCTTTGCAATTTCATGGAAAAATAACATTTACTCTCAGTATCTACACTATTTGAACCATACATAAAAGCTTTTTGCCATATTTCTACCTATATTTATCAGTAATTGCAAAATGAACCTGTAAAAAAAAGATTTAAATGTTACTGTTTCTGTTCAAGAAGCCAATCTGTTCACCAGTTTGCTTCTATGACAACTACTTTTGTGTCTTTTACTGCAGAGATAATGCAATTTGCATTGCAGTATGTAACATATCCTTAGTAGGTACCTTCTAAATTCTGAGCAAGGAACTGTGGTCAGTGGAAAAGTCAGGCAGGCAGTATCCCAACCATTGTGTATGCAAATTGTTTAAATTTATAAACTGGTGCTTTATCTGCTTTATTAAAGCAGTATGTAGGAAAACAAGACAGTGTAACATTGATGTGCTATAGTGCTACTGTATAGGAAAAATACCACCATTTATAATAAATCTAAACCTTTGTCTAACCAATGTCTAACCACCATTAGTATTTTAAAGCTAGAGAATCAACACATGACTCCTGTGGAAAGACAGGAGAGAGTTTTTCCAATTTTTGTTTTGGTTTAATTTTTTTTCCTTCATTGTATCAGATATTTGTAACATTCTTAAGTTTTTCATTTGTTAAGCACATATTCTTATATAAACCTGCAAAATTGCTTATTTTACTGTGAGGCTGTTTTCCACTGTTCCCTAGGATGCTTACCATCTTTAACAGGAAAGGATTTATGAGTGTGTTGGAGTGTCTTGGGTTCTTGTACTTCACATCTATTCCTGTGCCAAAAGCTTTTTGAATAAATAAAGAAAAAATGATTAGTAGTGAATGAAGAGGAATTAGGGAATAACAAAGGCTGAAGAGACCTCAGAGAATCAAAATCCTAAGATTGAATAGAAGAGATTGAAAAAGTACAGGGAGTAGTGAATATCTTTAGCTTTTAATTATGAAACTTCAAGCAATTTCCCAGAGATACCTTGGCCTGTATAGAATCATAGAATAGTTAGGGTTGGAAAGGACCTTAAGATCATCTAGTTCCAGCCCCCGTGCCGTGGGCAGGGACACCTCACACTAAACCATGCCACCCAAGGCTCTGTCCGACCTGGCCTTGAGCACAGCCAGGGATGGAGCATTCACAACTTTCCTGGGCAACCTATTCCAGTGCCTCACCACCCTTACAGTAAATAACTTCATCCTTATATCCAATCTAAACTTCCCCTGTTTAAGTTTTAATCCATTACCCCTTGTCCTATCACTACAGCCCCTAGTGAAGAGTCCTTCTCCAGCATAAAGTCTAAGAGAGAATTACCTTCCCTTTCAAAAGGGCCAGAGGTGGTTCCTAGAGTTTTCCTCTCCATTATCCTCTGCTGATTGCTGTCTTCTGTGTCCTGTATGCATATAACTGTACATCTGTTAATTATTTGAATTTGCTGTGGTCCATTTGAATGTAGTGTGGTCCATTATGTCCTGTGTTCCTCTGAAAATAATTAAACTCATCAAAAACCTATAAACAAAGCCTCAGTTTAAAAGCTCGTGGAGAAGTGATCCTAATAAAGTGCCACCAACTGATACTAAAACTTAAATTACAATTTATAAAAAAAAAAAGGACAAACCAATACACAGAAGAGTCCTAACTCATAGTTCGAGGTATAGAACAACTGATACTACCTGATGTAATCCTCCAGTATAATATCACACTAAACAGAAAAAGTAGAGTCATACTTTCAGTCTTAATCTCCTTTCTACAAGGGTGTTTAATTATGTTATAAATTATATACACATATATTGCAATCAAATAGTCAAATATAAATCAAATAGTCAACTATGGAAGTATTGACATGTTTTAACTTTTGTTTAAAGTACAGGAAGCAATGCAGCTCAATAAGAAACTAACATCAGTGAATAGAAGACAAGAGACTGAAATAAGGAATCTGAAGGAAGTAAGTAGTGTGGATTTCTGATTGTGTAAGTGGGATTCTTGGGGACTTCTGTAAACTTCTGTAGTATTATAGTAATGAAGAAGCAGCAGCACTGTTCTTCATTCTATGACCAATGCCTACATTAGTTTTATGCTTCCTTGTTATGCATGGGTACTTCACGTGAATGCCAATTAAAATTGGAGCAGTTACAGTTTTTGTAACTTGGGAATTTTTATTTACCTCTACACCGTCCTACTTGTTTCTCTTTAATGATCATTAGTCTTTCTTCTTCCTGTGCTGTGTTGCCATTGCTTCTCCCCTTTGATATGGAAAGGTAGCAGTGCTGATTTCAGTTTAGTCAGAGAGAGAGAATATGACAAGTGGTTGCCGTAGAAGCAAGCTGGTAGCTGCTGTAACCGAATCTCCATCAGGAATGGGGGAATTTTGTGACAGGGCAACTGAGACATTAGATAATAGCGATGCTATGGACAAAGAAGTTGACTGACCATTAAACTCTTTTCTGCCCTCATCTATCCAGAAACTACTATTTGCCAAGTACATTTTTGAGTTGCACTTTTGAACATACGTAATAGTGGGAAGAATGAAGTTTTCTTTTCCCATATAGCATGGCAAACCTCAGTGTCAAGAAGATCAGGTGTTCAAGTGACTGAAATCAGAAGATTTCAGAACTCGTGCTGACATAAAAGCAGACCAAGAAACACAATGACAATATAGCAGAACATGGGAAAATTCTCAAATCATTTTCTTAATCATGGTTGGGTTTTAGGGCTTTTAGAAATATTTATTTAGCTACATAATTCAAATGATAGGTTATGTATGTATTATATATAAAAATGATATGTATTTTATCTCAAATATTTGATGGATGGAAGAGCAGTGGAAAAATATTGGAAGTTGTCAGTGGTCATAACTTTCCTCTGTAGAAGGAAATATTTACCATGTTTGTTAGAATGCTAAAATCATTATAGCCATGGATGTCTGAGGATAACTGTCTTCACTGAGTACACTTCAACAGTACAGTGCCTTTAGAGAAGGATGAATAATTTGTATGCAACAGAAAAAGAGATTCATCAAAATGGTTTAGTGGTGGACTTGGCAGTCCTAGAGTAAAGGTTGGATTTGATGATCTTAAAGGTCTATTCCAACCTAGTTGATTCTATGACACTTTTATTGTAACATATTGTAAACATAAAAATTTGGGAGTTCTAGAATATATATATATATATTTTTTAAGCCTCACAGTAAATTAGCTTTGGTTAAAAAAACAGTAATAATTCATTAATGAGAATTCTCTGCGGGTAACTAATTTGAGAGGTGAGAAAAGAAAAATGTTGAGGAAAATTTTACATAGTGCAATTTGGGAGTAAGAGAGGTGTGGAAGATAAACTGATAGTGATTTATGGACACCAGTAATCAAACATATTGCTTGATCCATGTTTTTTTCAGCTGTACCCTTGATTCTTAAGGTCATGGGTGATGAATTTTAAATAAAATACTGTTAGGTTGGCAGAAGGGGTCAACTGAAACTTAATCTGGCTTCCTCAGTTCACCAGGAAATGCCTTTATTGTGGTTATTTCTGAATTTCTTGTTGGTTGTTTAGTATGTGACCATCTTATTCTGAATGGTGGTGGAAAACTGAACTGGAATATAACTTCTTAGCATTTTAATATTCACATAGTGATGTAGCACTTTGCTGCGGCAGTATCTTATTTTGCAAACAGGCTTCCCAGAGAAATGGTGGAATCACCATCCCTGGAAGTGTTCAAAAGCTGTGTAGATGAGGCCCTTAATGACATAACTTCATGGTGGCCTTGGCAGTGCTGGGGGAAATGGTTGGACTTGATGATCTTAAAGCTCTTTTCCAACCTGGCTGATTCTGTGATTCTATGAGAAAAAAAAAAAAGTGGGGCTGTTTATTTGTCAATACAGGTTTATAAATATAAGTTGTATATAGTAGAAAGACATTCATTTTTCCTCAAACTGCAGAATTTCTGTGAAAACTGAGTTGAAAATAAACAATACAGAAAAGCAAACAAACCCAACCCTTTTTCAATAACCTCTATTTTGACAGTTTGCTTATAAAACATTTCTGCAAGGTTACATAGTGATAGAGTGCATTTCTGAACTGTATCTATAATGGCACTTGTTAGTTCAGCGCACCTTCAGTTTGTGAAGGGCTGTAGGCTCATCTTATGGGTCACTCTGCAAGAGAAAAGAAGTGCTTGAACACAGTAAGAAGTGCCCTTAGGTAGCTTCATTTCACTGTGATTATCTTGTACTTAGAGTGACCCTTGAAAAAGTGATCTTAAAGCAGTCAAGTGTTTTCCCTTGTTGGGGGATGTGTCTGAGCTGAAGAGACCTATGAGAGATACAAAGCAATGAGAAAACTTCAATACTTAGAAGAGTTTTGAAGAGGGATTAACAGGCTGTTTTCACTTGCTACATAGCTGAAAGAAGTCATGATATCTGCAGCACAAGTTGGGACAACTTACAAAATTGGTTTAATCTGCCTTGGAGACTTGGCTGACCTCTAACAGCTCTGACAACTTGTGGGTTCAAACTTCTTTCCTCTATAGCCTCAGTGCTGGAGTGGCAATGACTGTCTATAGTACTAAAATCTTAATTGGGCTGTCAGCTCTTATCACAGCCATTACTTTGACTCAGACCTGGATGATCTCATACATTTGTTCTTAATGGGAATATGAAGTTAGTGAATGCCTGTCGTGGTTTAAACCCTAGCCAGACAGCTTATTCACTCACTCCCAGTGAGTGGTGCCGGGCTGAGAGCAATCGAGGCCCAACCCCCCCCCCGGGGCTCTCCCCTTCCCCGCTCCCAGAGGAACGGGGAGGAGGATCGAAAGAGTGCAACTCCCATGGGTTGAGACAAGAACAGTCCAGCAACCAATGTACAACACAAATCACCACCAATGACAGCAATGATAAGAGAAAATAACAAGGGAAGAGAATACAATACCACTGGCCAAGAAACGAGTCCAACCCAGAAGCCCGTGTCCTTCCGGGTAACTCGCAGTTACCCCCCACCCCGGGCATGACATGCTGTGGCATGGAATACCTCCTTGGCTAGCCTGGGTCAGGCGTCCCGTCTCTGCTTCCTCCCGGCTTCCCCTCCTCCCTGGCAGAGTATGAGCCTCACAAAGTCCTTGGTCAGAGTAAACATCACTTAGCAACAACCGAAAACATCGGTTTCACCAGCACTGTTCCCAGGCTGGAAGTCAAAACACAGCACTGCACCAGCTACCACAAACGAGAAAAATGACTGCTACTGCTGAACCCAGGACAATGCCATTCAACATTTATGCATAAAAATAAACTAATCTTTTTTAATGAAATTGCAAGTATGTGATGGGGTGTTAAATACATACAACGGTAAAACCTGGGTTAAATTGAGGTCTATTCTGCACAGGTTTAGTCATGCGGCATTTGTGAAATGTCATTTAGAGAGCTTGTAGTTTCCTCTTAACTTTGTCTGCTTAAAAGTCCAGTTCCTAAGTCCTAGCTTAAAGGACTGTGGCATAACTTCCTTTTCAATGACATTTATTTTAGGATTTGAACATATTCAATGTGGTAGGATTCTTTTCAACCACTGTGAAAATTAGATCTGGCCAAGAAAAAGGTGTCCTTTATTCTGCTGCTTAAAAGAGCAGCTCAAGGCCTGAAAGAGTACAAGAGAGTTATACTGATCTAGGAAGAGGGTAATAAGATATAATTTTGGGTACAGTTAAAGTCTGTGTAAGGTATCAGCACTGTCTTCGGAAGTGGTTACATCTACCTGTGCTGGTTGCTTTTGCAGTCCTGTAACTCCTCTTCATGCTGGCATGTGGATTTGTGTAGCCTTGAGAGAAAGCAGAATGAAAATTTTGAATTGATCAAAACTATATTTTATCAAAAAAGTGGGTAGTTTTAGCTTAGATCAGCTGGCAAAAGGAAAAGACATTGAAGGAGCAAGACCATTTCTTCTTTGACATTTGACTTTTGCTGGCTTGAAGTGTTTCTGAAACAATGTCCCTAAGCGTTGACTGAACAACACATCAAAGAACATGTTTAAAGCCTTATCACTCTTTCTTAGCATTCCCCCAAAACTGATAAAATTATTCTCCAGATTCAATTTAATTTATAGGGTTCAGAATGCTACTGGTGATCTTGTGAATGACAGAAAGCTACTAAAGAAAAAAAAAAGGCAAAAACTCTGAGGATTATTATTATTATTTTTTTATTTCAGAGTATAAGAAAATACACATTTGTATGTATAAAATTCTTTTATTTTTGCAGCTCCACAGCTTGTGCTTTCCCATGATTTTTGGTGATTTGATTTGTGTTTCTTCTTTTCAGGTTTGTGTTGGGTTTTGTTGGTTGTTGGTTTGGTTCCAGATGAATTATATGCATTCACCTGCGATACACAAAGAAAAAAGTCCAGTCATATTTTCTATCTCAAGGGCATGATTTACTTAGTACGACTTGTTCTTTTCCTGTGTCAAAATAAGTAGTAAGGTTTTTAAGCACACAGTAAACTCTAAGTTTTAGGAAATGTATAGTATCAGATTCGTAGCAGGCTTTTGCACCTGTTCATGTAGCACACGACCTTTTAGCTGTGTTCTGCATACTGTTAACCTGGCTCTCTGTAAAGATGGGCACAGTGCACCTTTTTACTTTTATAAAGCTAAAACTGCTTGCACCTTCTGCCACTCTCTTTCATTACAGAGCCTTCTAATAAAAACAGTACAAGTAATAGATGTTTTTATTGAAAAGGTGGAAGAAGCCTTACTAGCTTACAGAATATCATCATTCTAATGTATGGCTGTCTTTGGTTTTTAGAATTGATTCTGTAATTACACTTAGTACTTGCTAGATTAATCTAGATTTATTTATGGCTAAAATACATGAGAAATACAGCTCTAGCAAAAAAAAAAAATTATTTCAACTTAGTACCTTTACTTGTATTTTCTGCAAAACATTGCATTTGTGAATTTCAGCTACAACATAATCTTCCCTTTTTTCTTTTGTACTGTTATATGATTTTGTCCAGAACAGTTAAACCACTGGTCTGTGATAAGATGGAATTCCAGTTTTGTGAAGAAAAGTTAAACAGACCAAACCCAAACTTAGTTGTTAGATAAAACTATTACCATTCTGAATGCTTGGTTCACCACTATGGCATCATGAAGAATTCTTGATACTATCTGTGGACAGCATTCATAAGCTCTGCTATTTGTCTGAGTAAACGTCAGAGCGCTCAAGGAGAGAGCGATATTAAACAGACTACCTTGTACCAGAATGGAAGGGGTGGGGGAGAACAGGGCACAATATTTATGACTCCAGGAACTATAAGTTGTAATTTAATGAGATCAAAGCCTTTGCTGTTTATTTGCTGCAGTAGGAGCTCGGAATAAACTGGACAAAAAACAGATTAAAAATAGAGGGAGGGGGGGCAGGATATTTAAAAGATAATGAAAACTATAAAATCAAAAGCAGATTTTAGATAGAAAATCATGTTGTAGAAGCCTCTAACATAAAATTAATTTACCATTCTCCTGAGATTAAGTAATTAATGTTTCAGGAAAAACAAAGATCCTCCAAATTTATAGCCAGTTCCTGTTTTTACCAGATAGTCACTGTTCTTCCTTTTTCCCCTTCTAATTCCCAGGAATGTACACAGGAGTTATAATAGATACTTTATTTCTATTGTGAATCACGCTGTAAGAGGTTTTACCAATATCAACCTGATCTTCTCTTCTAATATACTTCTTGGAAGAGAAAATAACAAAATGCTGAAGTATCATAATTGGCACGATAATATTTTACCTCTGAAAATAAACACCTAGCTGCGTGTAACAAGTTTAAAATTCAGCAAGTCAGCCTCACAGATTTCAGATCCTCTAATTCATTCTGGTGCTTCTATACATTATTTAAAAGTAGGGTATGACTCAGGATAGTTTAAAAGATTTGTCTTTGTTTTGAATTGCAATGCCTATGCTGGATGAACTATTTATATGTGTTTCCTGTGTTAAGGAACTGAAGAAAGTAACTACAGACCTGATAAGGTCCAAGGTCACATCTCAGTACAGGGTGGCAGAAGAAAACATCAATCTTGCAGCAAAGGAAAAACAGTTTCAAGAACTGCAACAAAAAATCAAAATGGTATTTTGGAGTTTAAACAAATTTTTTTTTTTTGTGAATATTTTCTGTTCTTACTTAGGCAAACGTTATGGTAGTGCTCTCTCTGATATATATAGATTAAGTGATTCCTTTCTCCTAATTGCATAGACAATATAACTGAGTATTTCCAGAACAATGTTTTTTGGGGAAGTAAACATTCTATAAATATAATTTTATAGTTTACAAAAATCAATTAGACTCTTCAAAATAATTCGGTTTCTTTAAATAGCTTCATGATGGTTCACAATATCATGTTAATACGCTATTACTAAAGGACATAGTAATTTAAAACACCTCTTACTGTTCTTCATGCCCTTTTTTTAAGGAGACAGAAGTTAGTAAAAAAATTCAGGAAGAAAACACTCACATTAAAGAAGAAAAGCTGGTGAGTTAATACAGCTTTGCTTTTTAAAAATCGCTTAGGAATATATGTGCTATATTTCATATTCAGGTTTCTTAAATTCTTATACTAAGCTACTAAAACTAAATTCAGTTGTTGACTCTTTGGAAAGATTTTAATAACATAACAGAAATTGAATCTTAATTTTCAGTTTTTATAAAGTGTTTTACCAGAACAAAATCCATTGTTTCACACTTTATTCCAAGTCTTAACTTTTGTTTTTAAAATCAGATGGGAGGAATTTGGTACACTCGTGAAATAGTAGTTTACATACCAGTTCAGTACAAATAAATAATAATGTTTGCATAACATCCTTGCTGTTCTGCTTTCTGGTTGCCAACAGTTTAATACTACTGGCATTAAAATCGGGTAAAATTGGAATCATGTATCAGTCATCTATAAAGGAAACGTCTATAAAGGAAACGTGTTGCATTCGTAAGAACATACACTTATAGAATATTAAGCTACACATATACATAACTGAACAGAGTTAAGACTGTCTTCTGTCACAAACTCAGGTATGTTCCAGAGCAAATCCAAGTATTCAAACCAAGGTACATGGAGTCCAGTATCAAACATAGTAAAAAAAAAACGCCAAAAACCTACCAGTTTCCTGTAATACCAGCACACTATGCTGCTTTGCAGAATATTAAGCATAAAAAGGGTGATTAATCATAGAATCAGAGACCTCTAGAATCACATGGTCCAATCTTTCTTGGCAAAAGCACTTGGTTGTGTTTTTTCTTAAACGGTTGCAGCATTTTCATTCTGCAGTGCATTAAACCTGACATATCAGAGAAGCGTGTTGTTCCTGTTCTCAGGGAGTGTCAAAAGCAGTAGGTTAGTGTACCCACTGAGCACTCACCAAAGGCTAATCCAACAGTACTCTTGCAATCTGTACAAGCCTGTTTGCGTTTTGAATTTGCTTTTTAAAAATATTTGCTAATAAACACAGGAGGAAACAAGAAAGAGATTTAGGTCTCATTACTCCTACAGCCCTGAATGCACTAAAAGCCTTTATATGGAGATGCTTATACAAAATTCATATGCATGTTTGATATGTATTATCTAAGAGAAGGTCTCTATTTTGTTTCTCTGTTTTGTTCTGTGGGAATTGCTAGGGGTTGGTTGGTTTTAACATATAGAGGGGTTTGGTATAAATCTGGGGAGGGCCCTAATATAGTGATGAATTTCATGTTTTCTCCAAGAACTTGGGCAAGAAGACCTGGATTTCTGTATTAGAGTGATACAAACTCACTATCTGGATTAAATGAAGGTGTTGGTTTTAATGGTTCTTGGACTGAAGCTGAACATACTATTTAAATTATAGCTGATTTATACTGAGCTGTATGTAGAGAAGCAATTGCTTCTCATCTGGTGAACACTGCACTAGGTTGAAAAGACACAGCCAACTCTGCCACCAACCTGTCAGATGACACTGGATAAGCTGTTCCATGTCTCTGTGGTTCAGTTTTCTAGATGTAAAATGGAGCTAAAGATAAATTAAGCTTCAGTGCAAAAACGTTATATATGTCTATGTAAGTATACATGCAAGAAAAGGAATGAGAGTACACCCAAAATAATGATCGTTATTTTTAGTAGACAGCTGTATCTGTGTACACAGTAGAACCAAAAGCAGATAAACTGAAAAGCTCTTTGCAGGTATATGAAAGTACTTTTGCTTAATAATATGTTCCACACTCAATATATTTTGAAGCAACTGAGCACATTTAAGAGTGTCTTCTGCCTGAAACTTAGTTGTTTTCTCTGCAGGCCTTCTTTTACTAGTTCCTGATCTGTTCGTTACGGAGTAGAGGTTGGCTTGGCTAGGTAGTTCCCTCCATCTTTGAATGTCTGCAAATGTGTTTTGTAGCGTTTAATATAAAATTACTCTCTCCGTTCCAACCATTTAATAAGAAAATTCTCTGAAAAAGAGTAAGTTATAATATTATCTTCTCCAAGGCCAGAAAAACCTCAAGTTGTTCCGATTTCTTCCTATTAGCCCTTCCCCAACACTGGCAGAATAAAATATAAATGTTAATCCAAAAAACATAAATGATCTAATACTTAAACTTTGGGAACAAAATCTCATTCAATATGTCCTAATTCATTTTTATTAATAAGGAAATTCTCAGCTCTCTACAGTGCGTGCAGGAGGTGCTTCAGCGAGTAACACAAAGGAATGTGAGAATGGAAAGTGAATTAAATGCACTGAAAGAAGAATATAAGGTCAGATTTTTCTTGATTAGACAAGCTGCTATTTTTAAGTCCAGGGCTGTTAAAGACATCTGTATGCTTTTCAGAACTTTTGACCTCACTTCCAATGCTCCCTCAGCTCCTTAACTGTCAGCACAAACCTTGAAGCACAGGCTATAGTTTCCCTCTTTCAGTTTTCTGCCCCTGAAGTAAATCATGATTGCCATTCTTATGAGACACTTCTGGAGGGTAAAACCAGAACATACTGGTGGTTGCTTTCAAGTATTTTGAAATCAAATGATTTTGACTTTTGTTTCTTATAATTTTCATGTAGGTATGAATTTATTTTCTGGAAAATACTTTAAATTTCAGATCTTCTTCAGAGCTTGTCCCCAGTTTTATTAGAGCAGAGAGCCTAAGAAAGAGCGTATCCTTAGCCATTTCTTGCTCTGTTGTCTGGTGTCACATTTATGCTAGAAGTGATAAGTAGTCATGCTGAAGGATCTGGAGTTGCAGCACTTCTCAGTTCTTCTTTGGGGGTGTAAAAGTGGCTCAGAACAGTTTTGATTCTAAGTTACACTAGCAGCCAAACCGGCCCACAGTGCACTGAAGATTAAAGTCATGTCTGTTCTGGTCAAATATGCCATGCAGAGTTCAGCTACAACCATTAATCGGACTATTAATAATTAGTATTTACTGTTTTTTGTCCATACATAACCACAACTATTTCACTCTTTGCTTGGCCTGTGAGGTCAATGTTTTGAACTAGTATCTCAGTTAATTTCAAATTAAACTTCCTTGTGCATGTATACTTTGTTTCTAAATAAATGCTTCTATGCTAAATTGAAAATAGATTCACTTCACATAAGCCTTTGTCTTTTAATAGAAGTAGGCAGTTTGAGCTATTGTTTCCCATCTCAGATAAACTATATGCCTTAAAGCTCCAGTTGAAACTGTAAATGGCATGTGTGGATCTTGTCTTTGAAGACTCCACATAAACATCTACAAGTGTAAGAGAGGTGTAGGTCGTTTTCTTGTTGTTAAGGTATGGACTGAGTACATGTCTCTGTTCTGCAGCCTGTACAGGCCAACAACGGATTTCTGATTGCAGTTAGACTAATTCTGATTAGACAGCCTGCTTTGATTTGGGTCCTGCTTGTATTAGACATTGGGAAGGTATTAATATTTTCTTATTATTCTAACTACAGGACAAACTATTTCTAGTCACCAAAGCTTCAGTGTAGCCTTCCAACGTAACTCCTTGTAGGCATTAATACTTCAGATGAAATTGGTTTTGGAAGACATGGGTATCTATAAGAGGCTCTTGATCTAATATTTGAAAGCTCTGTTGACTATATGAGGACTCCTCAGTACTTAATTTGATGTAAATGTTCCTTCTTAGTCTTCACCATGGCACTTAAGATCAGCTAAGATTTGATCTCAGCTGAGTTTTGAGAGCATTCTGTGCGTTCTCAAGACCAAGAAATTCTCACTTGAGAATGGGAATTAGGGATTCATAACATTTATGTAAGCAGATACGAGTGATAAACTTTCAAGAGATCACATCTGGAAACATGAAAGTGCTTAGATATTTTAATAGAAGTTTTTTGTTTAAACCCAGTGAATACATGATAAAATGCAGTGATTCCCTTAAACACTTGATGTAAATACAATGCAATAAGAGTGAATGACACATGTTCTTTCCATGTGAGCTCATGGGGTTATTTTGATTTGTCAGAAATGTTTGTCTTTCTGTTTAAGCACTAGTCATAAAATACCATTGCTTTTTATAGCTACTCATTTGGCTGACAGGTCAATACACTTACTGGGATATTCCAAGGGAATGAGAGATTAACTGCTTATTTTGCAGTGTCGTTGTTTTATAGCAACAGATGGAACTTATAAAATATGGAGATGAATATATAACTTGAAGGGTCTACTCACTTTCCTGCCAATTTGAGAGCTATTGCTTTTGCCTTTATTGATTCTAGAACTGCAGTATGATGAATGGGGTCTGAAGGTTATGTATTATCTTCATGCTGTATCTTACATCCCTGTTAAATTTTTGGACCTTGCTCATTAAGAAAAAGTTTCCTCAGAATAATAGAAAACTGGAAGGAGTAATTGTATAGTCCCATGGAAATATTTTTATTCCTATACTCACAAAAAAATTGCTGCTTAATTTAAGCTTGAGATGACAGAATATTTAAACTTCCAAGGTAATATTCAGGAAGGATCATCCTGTTCTCTCTCAGTCTATCTATGCATACTTAATGCTAGGATACCAATGCCCTTAGGAGTCCAGAAAAACAAGTTACAGTTCTTTAGTAGATGATAGAGTACTTGAGAATGCAAGAAATTCAGATATTCCCCTTGCTGTACAATTGGCTTGCATGTATTTTTACAGAGAGTTTTACTCTGCTACTCCTAACACTTTGCCTGAAGAGCTGTGCTGTGAATAACTATTATATTCCATCTCAGAGGAGGTTGCATTTGAGATACAAATAAAAGTGTCCTTGAAGTTAGAGCAGCTTTATCAGAGAGAAGCGGACTTGGACTCCTAATTTATAGAGTTGGATGAAAGGTGCTACATCAGAGTGCGATTATTCAGTTGATGATAATTCAATGTATTGTTGAATTGTCTCATCTTTTAAATAATATAATCTGTCAGAGAAGATCCATTATATTTTTATGCACAACTTCTTCCATGGTTATAAAAATTTAAGGTAGTCTGTATTTTCCTAGCATTAATACCTGTAAAATATATTTGTGTTAATAGTGAGGTTAAATTAACATAGGCATTTTAAAATTGATGCTAAGTGAATCAACAAGTAGACTCATTTTTAGTTAGAAGATTAAGAAAAAAGGAATTGCTTTGGAGTATTGCCTCCCTAACTTAACATTTTTCAAATGGACTTTCAAAGCAGCTCAGCAGTCATAAATATGTAGCTGGTCATACAGCTGCATGCATTGAAGTTATGTTTACATTATCAAATATATTTGTGCCATCTATATGGTAGATAATGGATTCAGCAAGTCCTTTATCTTCCATATTTTTTACTATAAAAATGTGATAGGATAAAAATTCCAACAGTACCTGAGGTGTGTGTGGTTACTGTTGATTTACAGGAGGCTGCTTTGATTAAGCACAGTCAAGCTGAAAGAATTAACCAAAAAATGTTGCAAGTGCAGTTATAATAGTATAAAACTTAGTATTACTGTTCTTTTAATGCACTCCTATCTCAGTGATCTAATAGAAATAAATTAAAGGATAATCAGACATATATTTTATGTTCCAGGAGATATGTTTTAGAATTTAAAGCTTATACAGTTTATAAGATAGGTTAATAAACAATTCAGGATAGAAAAACTGATTAGAAAAATAGAAATATTTTCTTTAAATATAGAGTTTTCTTTAAGTACAATGGGTCTAGATTGTGCTACACTTCATATTTTTCATCTTTGGACTTTATATTACTTTTTCAACGCATTAAAACTTATGCAGTGAAACTGAATAATGGCAAGTGGTTTTATACCCTTTTATAGCCATTTCTTTTTTCATAACCTCCCCCTGTTTCCTGTTAGCTAAACTATAAACACCTTTCTGTTAATTTATGAAAATTATTGTTGAGATAGCACAGTATCACTGATCTGTACGGCACTTCCAGCATGTTAGAAGCAAAGGTCCAAGCAACATAAAACACATCAAAATTCATTAATGTGGTATTGATTATTTTTTGGATAATTAATTTTATTGCAGACCCTTGAAAGAGATAATGAGCTGCAAAGGCAGAAGGCAAAGGAAAATGAAGAAAAGTTCCTTAATCTTCAGAATGAGCATGAGAAAGCACTAAGAACTTGGAAAAAAGATGTAGGTTTATTAAATTAAATAATAGAGTATTAAGAGGTTTTTGAAATAGTCATCAAGCATTTCAGGTAATTCCTAAAAGCCAAGAAAATATTGCAGAAATAATACAATAAAAACAGCTAGTTCTTTTCCAGTAATGCAGGCTCTTTTAAAAATGAATATTTTTTTAAAGGTAGATGTAGGAGAAATGTTGACTTCTGTACTTTAAAAGGTCAGTGCACTTCCTTCAGTCTATAAAGCAAGAGCCAGGGTATTAGGTGTTACCTGTAGCACTTAAATATTCCAGTTACACACTTGCCATTACCTAGGCGTGGAAGCTGATACAGGTTTAATTTACATTGAATTTTATGTATTTTTCAGGAAACTTGCAATTTTTTACACAACTTATCCAGAGAATACCAGCATACCAGGCTGCCCTCTTGTACCCTGAAAAGCTGTAAACAGTCTTACAGTAAAAAATGAATGTAAACCCATATAGACTGACACAGGATAAAAGTATTCCTGAAGGTCCATATGCCTAGGGAAAAAAAACACAGAAGAACCACCTAAAAATGAATAGGGTAGAGGTAATGAAGGCTTGCATTAAAGCAGAGGCCCTGATTTGACAGGAATTATTCCATGTGGAATGTGAGGTGAAAGTGGATAAGAAAAGGTAAAATCCTGTATGTCTCAGTGAATTCACCCGTGTTCACCTAAACAATAATTTGTCTTCAAGATTTGCTGTCCTTTCTTCTACTACATTACTTCTAAAGAATACTGCTGTAATTATTTAATCCAAAATAATTAGCAAAATATTGTAGCTGTAAAAACTGTCTGAAATAATAAATGCATGTTTACAAGTAAGAAAGATTAATTCACCTTCAGTGAGATCTACTTAGTGTGTGGAAACCAGACTCTAAACAGCATTTGTTTAATAATCATTTTTTTTTCAATCTCCATGTACTTGGCACCTACTGCCAGAAAGGTTTTGAATTTGTTAGGTAGAGTGTTAGGGAGTCTGTGAGGAAATAATGCAAATTTGTCCTTGTAATCCTAAAGCTAATTCTTTTGAGTGCAGCCGCTATGGAGATGACTGCAACCAGGAGACTACAAAATAGCTGAACTGTTCAGATGCTCATTGCCCTGGGAAGATTTGATCTCCCCAGTTCCTAGGAGAGTCTTATACCAATAGTTTCCTATATAGACATGGGAATTGGCCCTGCTTATTTCTCAGGAATGTTTGCAACTATTCTTTAGAAGGTTTATTTATTCCCCCCAACCTCTATATTACTGCTATGGATAACTAGAAATTTGGTCTCTTACTACCTTACAGTGTCATCATGGCTAACATTATATACTGCTCTGGAAATACTTGTAAATTAAGTGAAGATATTTCTGTAAAATTGCCTTTCCATTCTTTTTTTACAACTTATATTTTTGACCATCCTTTTTTTACTAAATACAAAAATTCAGTTGTGGTGTACTCACTGAAGGAGCATTGGATACTTGAGGCTGTTTACAGAAGTGCCAAGTAGATTATTTGCTGTTATAGTTTCTTGACAATGTAAGTACAGACTGAATGCTGGTGAGGATGTTTATCTTTGAGCCAAACCCAAAAAAAGCTACAAATATAAATCTCAGTTTTTTTAAATATTGCTACTTGAAGTAAATGGTGGGGAAAAAAACGCGTTAATAAATGGATAGTGTCTGTAGTGGAAATGTGGTTAAATTTTGGTTTGAATGCAAGTTCTCAAAATTATCTCTGTACAAAGAAATTCCGCATCATCTTACTTTCTTTTAAGGATTTACTTTAATTTGCTAAGCTGTTGATACCCCTGTAAAATACTGTTTTATGTATGTGAACATGAGTGTAAGATCTGTGTTTGTGTGCTCTGTGTACCCTGTCATTACAGGAGGAAAACATGAGAAGAGAAATAGACACTATTAAAAATGAGCTGAATTCCCTTAAGGGAGTTCATAGACATCTTGAAGACTCTCATCCTCCTAAGGGAAATCAGCATTCTGAGCAAGTGGACAGTCTGCAGGTAACTGTCTCTAATAGCTGCAGTACTTTCCATTTCTTATAAAAGTATTAGAGAATGAGAGACATTTTTTTCTAATCTGGCTGTCATGTTCACTGAGCTTCCTTTGACAAAGATAATTACATATATTTATATATAGCAAAGTTTAGCAAAGTTTTTCAGTTTTAGTTTAATAAAAACCCCAACCTTTATTTCATTTAGCATCTTTAAGAATCATGAACGCAGGACATAAAAGACAGCTATATACAGCGCAAGTTGAACTAGAGCTGAGCTTGCATTGCTGGGTGAACCAGAGCCATGTTCAGCTCTATATTCAGAGCATATCTGAGAAGTCAATAAGTAGTTATGCACATGATGATGGTCTTTTGGAGCAAAAGGAAGAGTGTAGCTCTGCAGCTACTTGTTACCCATTACTTAAATTGGATTGCAAATTATATTCCAGTCTTTTGTAAGATTGATAAAATGAGAAGGATCATAAGCCATGAAACTTTCCCTGCTCGTTGAGTGTATTCTGTTGTTCTGTTGGTTATATCATTTTTCCCGTTAGTTTTTACATCCAAATAATGAATTATCCTTCAAAAAGGGAAAACTTATTTTGCATGTGTATGATTTTTCTTCCAGTATTAGGAAAATAGGAAGAACTAGGACTGTAAAGGCAGATTTTTTTTAAATTATTTTTAGAAGTATCTATGAATTTTCAGTAAAATGACAAACCTTTACAATGCATGTATGTATGCCTATGGCTCATACACATATATATACACATTAATATATGCATGAATATACACATGTACATATCTGCTGGTATGAGCTTAATAATGCAATGGAAATTATATTTGAAATTAGTCCTCATCCGACCAAAGAATATCTGAACTCTACAAGGTATAATTGTAATTGTAAATCATATAGTTTTTAAAAATCATAATTTCTTTGAAGGAAAAAAATACAAATTATGTTTAGGATGCAGAACCAATACACACAATCAGTTGTTCATGATAAATAGTACTTGTGCTTACAGATAACCCTATATGTTTGAAAATAATTAGGCTTAAAGCTTATGCTCATAAATGCAAAAAAAAAAGATTTCAAAAGCTGGTCAGCTTAGACTGAGTCAAATCTCCAGTGGAACTGCCAAGAAATTACAGGAGCTGTAGCAGGTCATACTGATTATTCTAATTTGTGGAATTTCACTTTGTATGAGTAATGAGTCAGTGTCTAGTAAAACATAAAAGGGAAAGGTGTTTGCCGTGATGCAAATCTTGACTGTGGCTCAAAGTGTTGCAAAGAAATATGCCCATGGTTATTTTTACACCTAGTATAATCTGAAATCCCTGCAAGTATTTGTGGCGCATGACATATAGAATGTACGTGAACTTCCTCATACTGGTAACCTGTGGAATACTAATTAAATAAAAGGCCTTTTTTTAAAGAAAGGTACCATGTCAGACCTCATTACAGGCTCAAACTGCAATTTAGTTTAACTTTACTATGTTTCACGCTTAGTTTAATTTTTTAATACAGCCATGCACCAAGTAGAGAATAGGGCTACACCTACTGCTGGAGGGAAGGAATGCTATCCAGAGGGACCTTGACATGCTTGTGAGGTGGCCTGATGCCAACCTTATGAAGTTTAACCATGCCAAGTGCAAGGTCCTACACCTGGGTCAGAGCAATCCCAGGCACAGCTACAGGTTAGGCAGAGAAGAGATTCAGAGCAGCCCTGCGGAGAAGGACCTGGGGGTGTTGGTCGATGAAAAACTTAACATGAGCCGGCAGTGTGCACTCACAGCCCAGAAAGCCAATCATATTCTGGGCCACATCAAAAGGAGCGTAACCAGCAGGTCGAAGGAGGTGATCCTGCCCCTCTACTCTGCTTTTGTGAGACCTCACTTGGAGTATTGTGTGCAGTTCTGGTGTTCTCAATATGAAAAGGAGATGGAACTGTTGGAACAAGTGCAGAGGAGGGCCACGAGGACGATCAGGGGACTGGAGCACGTCCCGTATGAAGACAGGCTGAGAAAGTTGGGACTGTTCAGCCTGGGGAAGAGAAGGCTGCATGGAGACCTCATAGCAGCCTTCCAGTATCCGAAGGGCGCCTATAAGGATGCTGGGGATGGACTCTTCACTATGCACTGTAGTGATAGGACAAGGGGTAATGGGTTAAAATTTAAACAGGGGATGTTTAGATTGGATATAAGGAAAAAATTCTTTCCTGTTAGGGTGGTGAGGCACTGGAATGGCTTGCCCAAGGAAGTTGTTAATGTTCTATCCCTGGTGGTGTTCAAGGCCAGGTTGGACAGAGCCTTGGGTGACATGGTTTAGTGTGAGGTGTCCCTGCTCATGGTAGGGGGGTTGGAACTAAACGATCTTATGGTCCTTTCCAGCCCTAACTATTCTATGATTCTATGTTTGTCATTCTTTTGTGTGTGTATGTACAGGGAGATCTGGTTTTGAGGAGGTTTTGAATTTCATAGTATGAAATACTCTGTTGAGGGAAGCGTTATCTTAGGTTTATGTACGTTGCTTAGTTAGATTTTACTAAATTGCAGGGAAAAAAAAAGAAAAAGAATCCGGTTTAATAGTTTTGATATAAAGGCATCTTAGTTTATGCACTGATCTATTTTTGAAGGGCTGAACTTTAGGAAGTCAAGGAAGAGGGCCAGGAGACCTGCGTGGCTAAATAGGGAATTGCTGGGTATGCTCAAGTGGAAGAGGAGAGTTTACAGGTCATGGAAGGAGGGGCTGGCCACTTGGGAGGAATATAAGGCTGCTGCTAGAGGATGTAGGAAGGCAGCTAGGATGACTAAGGCCTCCTTAGAATTAAACCTGGCGAGAAGGGTCAAGGACAGCAAAAAGAGCTTTTTCAAATACATGGCAGATAAAACTAACACCAGAGGCAATGTAGGCCCACTGATGAACGGGATGGGTGCCCTGGTGACAGAAGATACAGAGATGGCAGAGTTACTGAATGCCTTCTTTGTCTCTGTCTACTCTGCTGCAGGCAGTCCTGAAGAGCCCTGTACCCCTGAGACCTTAGATGAAGTCAGGTCGACGGAGCGGTTTGCCTTAGTCGATGAGGAATGGGTTAGAGACCAGTTGAGCAATCTGGACATCCATAAATCCATGGGTCCAGATGGGATGCACCCGCGGGTGCTCAGGGAACTGGCAGAAGTCATTGCTAGACCACTCGCCATCATCTTTACCAAGTCTTGGGAAACGGGAGAGGTGCCCGAGGACTGGAGGAAAGCAAATGTCACTCCAGTCTTCAAAAGGGGCAAGAAGGAGGACCCGAGTAACTATAGACCGGTCAGCCTCACCTCCATCCCTGGGAAAGTGATGGAACACCTTATCCTTGGTGCCGTCTTAAGGCATATCAAGGATAAGAGGGTTCTGAGGGGCAGTCAACATGGCTTCACCAAGGGGAATTCATGCTTAACCAATCTCTTAGCCTTTTATGAGGAAATAACACGGTGGATGTATGATGGCAGAGCGGTGGATGTGGTCTACCTTGACTTCAGCAAAGCGTTTGACACAGTTTCCCACAGCATCCTCACAGCTAAATTGAGGAAGTGTGGTCTGGATGATCAGGTAGTGAGGTGGACTGTGAACTGGCTGAAGGAGAGAAGCCAGAGAGTTGTAGTCTATGGGGCTGAGTCTAGTTGGAGGCCTGTAACTAGTGGAGTGCCTCAAGGGTCAGTACTGGGACCAGTATTATTTAATATATTCATCAACGATTTAGATGAGGGAATTGAGTGTACCCTCAGCAAGTTTGCTGATGACACTAAGCTGGGAGGAGTGGCTGACACGCCAGAAGGCTGTGCTGCCATCCAGCGAGACCTGGACAGGCTGGAGAGTTGGGCAGGGAATAACTTGATGAAATACAACAAGGGAAAGTGTAGAGTCCTGCATCTGGGCAGGAACAACCCCAGGTTCCAGTATAGGTTGGGGAACGACCTGTTAGAGAGCAGTGTAGGGGAGAGGGACCTGGGGGTCCTAGTGGACAACAGGATGACCATGAGCCAACACTGTGCCCTTGTGGCCAAGAAGGCCAGTGGCATCCTGGGGTGTATTAGAAGGGGGTGGTTAGTAGGTCGAGAGAGGTCCTCCTTCCCCTCTACTCTGCCCTGGTGAGACCGCATCTGGAATATTGTGTCCAGTTCTGGGCCCCTCAGTTCAAGAAGGACAGGGAGCTGCTGGAGAGAGTCCAGTGCAGGGCAACGAAGATGATTAAGGGAGTGGAGCATCTCCCTTATGAGGAAAGACTGAGGGAGCTGGGTCTCTATAGTTTGGAGGAGACTGAGGGTTGACCTTATTAGTGTCTATAAATATATAAAGGGGGAGTGTCACAAGGATGGAGCCAGGCTCTACTTGGTGGCAAACAATGATAGGACAAGGGGTAATGGGTACAAACTGGAACACAAGAGGTTCCACTTAAACTTGAGAAGAAACTTCTTCTCAGTGAGGGTGACAGAGCACTGGAACAGGCTGCCCAGGGAGGTTGTGGAGTCTCCTTCCCACTGGATGGAGACATTCAAAACTCGCCTGGACACATTCCTGTGTAACATTATCTAGGTGTTCCTGCTCTGGCAGGGGGATTGGACTAGATGATCTTTTGAGGTCCCTTCCAATCTCTAGCATACTGTGATACTGTGAACACCCCTCTGAAGTTAATGGAAACTACAGTTATTCGACCCTAGTTTCAAAATCTAGAAAGGAATCATGTAACTGTAACCTTTCTGTCTTTTTAACAACGCTTTTTCATGTTTGGGTTTTTTTTTTCCAGGTGCATTCAGCAGTGCAGCCTGTACCAAGATATGTGGTAAGTGCCACCGTAGTAGCTGTTTTGTACCTGCGCAAAAGAGTAGCATGCACATATATTGTGACTTTTGTCTAAAGAAACAGCTTCTAGAAGCAAGAGATTATGAAATAATTACCGTTTTCATGACAGAGGAAAATTCTGGTATTTATATTTGAGAAGAAAAGATTGAAAATAGGATGTATGTAGCCAAGAAGCAAAATGAACTCATAAAAAACTTAGAAAACAAAAAAGATGTAATATGTACAATTTCTTAATCAGAACATCAGGGAGGATGATGATAAATCATGAGAAAGAGAATTTTCAATTGAAACTTCAAATTGAAGGTGGAGTATTTGGCAGGGGAAAACTGTTTTTAGGACCTTCCTCCACTCACCATGACTCCTCCCTCCCCCAAACCAGCAAAGCTGGGAGCATCAGGATGTTTCTGTGACCTGTAAAAAACTATTTCCTGCAGATTTGTATTCTACATCATCTACTATGCCACCAGTGCAATAATCCCATTTTTTAATCAGTATGTCTACGTGCCTCCTTCCATTTTGCAGTGTCCTTCCCACACATCCGATGCTCAAGCACAGCGCTTGTAACTCCCTCCCACATCCCAGTCTTCCTTTTGCAACGCCTCCAGTTACCTAAGTATCTTCAGCTTTTTCTCACGTCTTTTATGAACCAAGCAATACCCCTGCTCCCTTCCACATCTACCTACTTTCATACTCTCTCTCTAGGGCAAGAGCCAGCACATGCTCCTGCCTTCAGCTGCCAAGCAGTTGGTGATCATAAAGGATGCATCTTCCTTTCCTTTATTTCTTTTTAATATGTGTGTGGTTTTATTAGGGTGTTTCTTCATTATTCAGCTCCTAGTTTTCACAGAACTTTATTGAATGCAGCTTTCAAAACTAAAGACAAATACAGGAGTAGACCAGTGACTTAAACCTTAAGTAAATGCATCTTTCAAACTTATACTCGCTCGAATGTGACTCAAATTCAGGTTAAAAAGCCTTCTGGAAGGGAAAGAGGAACTGACTGACAAGAATTGCAAAATTGTAAGCCTTATTTGACTATGAAATGTAGTTAAAAATTCTAGGTGGCTTGTTAGGAAAAAAAGTGTTAATATGTGTGTGTATGCACATGTGTTTGAGTGCAGAGAGCACTCATGCAGGTTTTTTCCATGTGTAATTACTTAGCAGGTCACTAATCCAACCAGCATACCAAGGGAGTGATCCAGTCAGCACATACACAACACACATTCCTTCATCTGAGAAATTCTGTCAATCTGTATAACTTTTCTCTGTGGACTGTAACATAGCAGGATCTAATTTCTTTCCTATTCTTCTAGGATATTAATTTGTTTGGGGTTTTTTGTTTTTTGTTTTTTTCTTTCTTTTAGAGGAACTTGGTATAACTTCACATGAATGGTCTTTGTTTTCCATCAGAATTGTAAAGATAATTTTAAATCTAAGTCCTGAATTTTTATCAATGACTGTAGTAAATTATTAAAATACGTTGGGTGACATATAATACTGGTTGACATGGTTTTAGTGCAAGGTGTCTCTGCCCATGGCAGAGGGGTTGGAACTAGCTGATCTTAAGGTCCTGTCCAACCCTAACTATTCTATGATTCTGTGATTCTATGTATGATCTTTTGTTCCTTCTTATTCTAGAGTGGTCAAGAACACTCAAAAGACAGTGAAATACAAGCTATTCAAAAAGAAAATGAGTGTATGCAGTCTGTAATAAGAAAAGACAGTGATTTTGGACATGAAGAAACTGAAGTAAAAACCACAATGGACTCCTCTTTAAGCACTAAGGAATTGCAGATAGAACAAAGTAATGGCAATACATGGATAATAGAGATAAGTAGTACTGTTGAAGAAAGGATAAATGTTTAGATACAGTATATGACAAGAGAATGAATTAAATGGTTTTGTACTGGCAACAGTAAAATTCCTGATGTCGGTACTGCTAATCTATGCTAAACTCACAAAGCTCTGAAGGAAAGCACAGTACTTGTAGTGGCTGACCTTGAACATTAAGTAACATCCATGTGCTGTGATCCCTCAAGCTATTGCAATACTCTTTCTGCATGATAGTTCAAAGGAATAGGGATTAGGAATAACTATAATATGTATAGAAGTGTTTGGAAGCAAAGTGAAGGACTTTCCCATATAACAGTGGAAAAAGGCAGAGTGATTGCATTGCACAGAACAATGAAGGTCTGTTCATGTGGATAACCATAATACTTTCCTGTACAAAGCACTTTGTAACTGCATTTTTTGAAGCCCCCTACAGGAAATGTACCATGTCTCTAATGCTCAGTCTCTAAAATGTAGCAGTTAAGTGGAAATTTAAAAGCTTATTAACAACATAGTGACTGCTTTAAAAGATCAGTGATCACAGCCTCAGACTGTATCTCTCAGAAAACACACCTTTCTCATACTGAATGCTTTAATTCCTCACTTGCCCACTACCATCAAGTCACAACATACTCCTTTTGGTAGGAAGATGATAGTCTCTTAAACAGTAGTTTTGGTTTCCATTTAGCTAAAAATGCCACTTTCAAAAATAAAGGCAAACTGCAGTAGTAACTGGTTTAAATTTTGTGTAAACAGACAATAGTTGCTTAAAGTGTGTGTGTTAATTTCATAATGACCCTTTTAATATATTTTCTGTTTGAGCAGTTTATAAATATTTTCCAAGTTACTTCAGCAACATTTTTGATAGACTTGTGTATGTAATGAAAGATAAGAAGAATCAATATTGATACTGATCTTGAGTCCATCTCTTTGGAAATCATAAACTGTAAAAATAAAGCATTACTTAACCTCTCTGTTATCTATCACCAACTAGAGAATACACTTATTCTAACAGATTTACAAGTTCTTGAAAACAGTTTTACGGATGAAATTAATGTTGCTAGCCGTCATGAAGAAAAGCAAAGGGAGGCTTCTCCCAGGAATACCCTCTGCACAGATAAGGATTTAATTACCCAAGGACAGACCTCAGAAATACATGTCACTGAGCACAAAGAAGCAGAAAATCTGGGAGCAACATGTAGAATGTTCCTGGATGAAAACAATGCACATTTAGAACAAAAGCTCCAGGACAGCACTAAGCCATGCTACACTCAAACAAGAAAAGTCATCTTAGACAGTGTTGATGCTGTAGAAGCCTTCAAGAAAAATGGAAGTCAGGAGACTGACCCTAGCAAGCAAGAATTGTGCATTACTACAGATGAATCAATTTGTACTAAGGCAGATGTAAACCCAAATGCTGTACAAAACAACAAAAGTACCCTTACGCCTGAAGCACCCAAAACTGAGTCTGAAGCAGTTCTTTGCATCAGGAATGCTGTGTATGAGAGAAGTACAGATAATCATCAAGCTAAGGAATTAAGTTTTGGTATCCCATCTTATATTAAGGAAAATTCTCAAACTGAATACCAAAAATCTAGGTTGCTGGACAGTGACAATCACATAGGCAATGGATTACATCAAACAGAAAAAATCTTGTTAAATCCAAGTGGTTTGCATGTAAATAAACTTCCTTTTAAACAGACATACGTAGATGCTGAAGACAAGAATTATGAAGACAATACCAGACACAAAACCAAGAATGGTATACTGAGGAGTCCTGATGTACTGAATGTTCCAACTGTTTATTGTGAAAATGTAAGGGGTGATGATGCCACAAAAGAACACAGTAATAACATGTCTCTCTTACATACTTTCAATTTATGCCTCCCAAAAATAGAAAAAGCAATAAATGTGGATGACATGTGCAGCAAGCAACCTGAACAAGACAGTACTGAACGAACAGGGAATACTACAAACACATGTACGTTGAATGCTGGAGCCATATCTCCAGCAGAGGCTGATGGTCTTGAAATAATTGCTCATAAACAAAACCCAGCAGTTACAATTGTTAGCACAGATAAACTAATTCCACTTAAAAAAGTGAATGATGATATTCAGATATGCTCCATCAAAAATGGACATTCACTGGAGATTAATAATTCAACAAATAACACATTGTTAAAAGAGAAAAAACTCTTACTGACTGGTACAGTTCCAGGAAGGAAGTTTGCTGAGGGTCACCTGAAAGAATCATGCTCTTTACCCATGAGAACATCTGGAAATTTAGTAAACATAAGTGGAAGGTCATCTTTTGATCTTTCAGCCTCAGATAAAAAAGCTGAGAAAACTCCAGTATATGTAAATTTTTTAGACCTCAGTTCTTGTTCAAGAGTAAATCAAATAAGAGGTCAAGCTGTATGGACTTCAGCCTCCAAGGAGCCTTTCCTTTCAAAAGAGAAACTGCCAGGCTTAGTGGAAAACACAAACGTTACTTCACAAACACAGTGCCAAAATCCTGGTGAGAATGTTGACAGAAGAGAAACAGGGTCGGGTAAGAAAAATAAGCATTTATGTTTGAGGCATGTACTGAATATACTTAGCAAAATTATTAAAATGTAAAATTTCTGCATCTGAGTTTTGTGTAGCAGTAGAAAAATGCAAACCTCCCAACATTTTAGTTGTATGGAAAAAAAAAAAAAAAGATGAGACTTCCCTGTTTATAATATAAATGCAACTGAACAGCTTTTGTTTGCTAAATTACCCAATTAAAAAACCTTTTTCTCAGATTTCCCTTTGTGGAAGAAAAACAGTGCAATGACAGGCCAAATTTGTATACGTATTTGGAACCCTAATGTAGAACATACTCTAGCTGGGCTCTTTATGTATCTGAAAAGCACTAAGCAGCTTTTGGAAATGATTCGGCACCCTCATTTTGCATAAAAATTAGAATAGTATTTGAACCAGAAGATGCTTCTTAGAATGGGGCTTAGAGAAAGTTTACTTCTTTCTTTTTATTGTACATCTTTAATTCAGATGGACACTTAAAACCATCTGAAAGTGCTGAATGCATGAAAGGCGAAGTCTGCGCTTGGAAGCTCTGGAAAACACCCTAAGCTCAAGGAGCTTTTTTATTTCCTATTCTTGGCACTTGGTGATTATTTGCTGAGCAAAACTTTGCATATGCAAAACAGTAAACTGGAGCTTTATCCCTCATTTCTAATTCATTACTGAAGTATGGAAAAACTGTATTTAGGTTTGTTTTGCAATAAAATTAGCTGCTGGAGTACCCCTATATTTATTTAGTGAAAGTGCCATTTCTAAATTCAGTCTTTAACCAAAGTAATAAACGTGTCATCTCTATTTCCACAGCAAACTGACTCCAGTGTGTTTATAGATGTTCCCCCACTTCAGTAACTGGCCAGAGTATAAGATACAGAAGTATAAGAAGAGCCTTCCTTATAAGTTTCCTTACAAGCTTGCATGTGGATTCTGTTCTTAACACATACTGTAAACTTAAAAGAGCAGATGATCTCTTAGGCTTTGGTAGAACTGAAAGCCCTACTTCTGTAGAAAAATGGAGCTCTGAGTGCTTAGATGTTTTTTCAGAAGAACTAGATCCACAGTATAGGGTGTGTTTGTTTGAGACTTTGTTAATGTAGTGTTTGGAGGTTTGCCCCTTGAATGTACCAAAAGCAGAACTGGCTCCCATCCCTTAGTTTTGTGCAGTAAGGCAGAAAACCAGCAGCCTGGTTTCTGCATACTGTTCTGGTGTTAGGAATTTAGGTTTATAGGTAACTTCATTTCTGTACTTGGTCTCTTGCCTACATGTATTTGTACACTGATGCACAGTATCTGAAGTTCAGTTTCAGAAAAGTCTTTTTCCCTAAAACAACAGTAGTGATAGCATGGTAGGAGGATCCTAATCTCAGATGGCACATTAATAATATGAATTTTGATACCTGTTTCAAGAAAATGAACGTGTAGTTATGTGATGTTCTGCATGTATCTTTTCTGTAAGAACAGCCAGCACTATCTGAAGTTCTTTGTTTCTCCTTTTCTTGTCAGAAACCTTTCTGTATGCAAAATACTGCAATTCCAAGAAGTGACTTTGGGAGATTCCCTCAAAGGAGTTGATAGGGATTTTAAGATACCCCTGCTTCCCCCAGTGAGTCTCTCAGGGACAAGTACAGTCACCAGACCTCTTGAATTCTAGTAATACTTCACAGTGAGGATCTTGGTCTAGGGCCCAGATGTGCCTCTCCCTCTCATTATCCTGCCTAATTTAGCCAGATCCCTACTTCAGCTTGCTGACCGCTCTGAATCCTGCACCTCTTTTGGAGACTAGAACCTTACTGGCAGGGCACCCAAGAGTCACTGTGGCACTCAGCACTACACCTTCCAAGATTTATTGCGTTTGGCTTTTTTCTTTTGCTTTCAGATATTTTCCCAAATAGCAAACCTGGAGCGGAATCCATGTGGATAGTGTTCCTAAATTTACTTATTTTTACTTACTCTAGCACAAACAGTTTTAGCCATACGGGAGACCTAGAGGTGAAGAGCATTGGTGGAAGAGTTTAGTAAGCCTATCTGAGGGAATTCCTTTTACTGCCTAACCACAATGCAGTTTACTATTTATACAACTTTGGTTCCCAAAGAGCAGCCACTCCACATGAGTAAACAGAGGAATGAACAGGCTCTTCCTGGCAAACTCTTAAAAAACTAACGCAAACTCGTCACTATCTTCCTTCCAAGAGGAAAAGTTACAGTATTCTTAATTAAATGTTACACAGCTATGCGGTAACATGCATTTTCAGAGCAAAACAAAGATTTTACTGTTGCAGCAGTGATCAACAGGCATCTGCATCTGTGTAGTGATAAAACAGCTGAATGTGAAAGTAGGCTTATGTTTTGATCTTGCAAGGAACTTTATATTGGTTTCAATGGAGTCTACTAGCAGTACATAAAGCCACTGCAGGATTGGAGCCTTATCTCTGCCTTGATTGATCTACTAATTTGCCCATCCTACCTTTATTAGATAGCTACAGTCTGATTCCCTTAAATATTAGGTATAGCCATTTATAAAAATACTCCTCATTTAAAATGTTCTTTATCCTTGTATTTAGAATGTGAGTTTTGTTTTCACCCTGGAATATGATGTTAGGATGGCACTAATTATGTATTTTATCATCATTATTGGAAGGTGAGTCTTAATACTGATTGGAAAAAAATACTCCATTAGAATATTCTGAACATACATTTTTTGTAAATAACAATTTATATTTGTCATTAATTTAGTGTATAAAACATTTTCAATCAGAGTAAAAACACACCTCATCTTCAGAGACAAAAGCAGATGCAGAAATATGGGAAAGAAAACAAGAAATGAAGAGGGAAAAGCCTAAAACAGAGCTTCAGTGATTTAAACCAAAAATATTTGATTTTTTTTAAGATCAGAGGTAAACCAGAAGTTTAGTAACTTTACAATTACTGCCTAGAGACTAAATTGCAGTTGTTACCATTTCCTTTTTGTCACTCAGGTTCTACCAGTTTTAACAGAGCTGCTGACACTTTGAATACCTCTAGCATCCACCGAGCCCCCCAGGGAGACCCTGGTGAAGACTGGAATGCTATAGCAAAGACTTTTTATGATTCTTCTTTTCCCACAGAACATGTAAGTCAATTAAAAATATTGCGAACCAGACCTCAGTGAGCTAATTCCACAGATATTTGTACAACTGTACTCATCTGGATACTTTAAGACTGAGTCAATCTCCAAAATAATATCAAAAGGGCAACAAGGCACCATTTTTCACAATTAAGGTTGATAGAAAGCAGCAGGAAAAAGTCACAGCATATGAATCAAACAGATGCTAAGCAATCTGTTTGGGAGGGGAGAAAGAGGGTAGTTCATTGTGTACCCTAATAGAAATCATCACCTACAGTAAAAGTAGGAGTTGGGTTTTTTAAAAAAATAAAGGTAGGTAAAAGTATTAAGAACATTTCCTTTATTAAGACCACATTTCTAAAAGAGATTTGTGAAAAACTAAAAAGTCAGTGTATCTATGAATTAGAGCCTGTCCCTTTATTCTATGCTGCAGTTACATGATGCCATTTTTAGTTATAGTCTTATTGAATCAGATGACATAACACAAACGTGTAAAAGCAGAGAATTAAAAAGAACCCTATTGTGTTGCTGTTTCCCCTGTAAGACAACCTCATTTCAGAGGGCACTAGCAATGGCTCACACCGCATTTTTAGACCTATGTTAGTCTGCGGAGTTTGAACAGCTGAAATGGCTGTATTAGGATTAGACCTAATGGTAAACATACTATTCACAAGTGATACAATAATTTACAACTACAGTTGACCTTCCTTTTTACAAGAGGCTCTAGAGGTATTTCTCAGGTAGTTATGGCTGTCTCTTTGAATGAAGTTTGAAGTCAGGGTGTAGAGTGTTTTCAAGTGACAAGACTGGCTGACTTCACCAGGCTTAGTCAGCTCTCAGTGCCACTAGCATTCATATTCTCTGAAATTCAGAAGACTGATGTTTTAAATTACTTAACTTTCCTAACATGATTCTACTTGGGAATGACAGCGAGGGTTTTTTTCACCAAACACAGTGGTGGTATTTACTGTGTCTCTCTTGCTTTTTCTGACTGAGGTGGAGTCAGGAATTGAGTGAACTAAAATACCTAATCTACAGCTAACAAAGCTGTATTTCATTATCTGATTGTGGTTGTATCTACTTTGTCACCTCCAAACTAAAGTTTCTTATGTGCTAGGCAAGTAAAAGCTGAGATGGATAAGGACAGAGTACCTTGCTAGTTTGACCTTATATTATTTTCCAAATACCTAATCTTTGAAATCTTAGCCTGGGGCATTGCAGACCACTCCTTCCCTTCTGTGGTGGTGTAATTCTAATAGCTTCTGTCCTCAAATTTGTCATGTTTATGAGCGATATGGAAAAGCTGTTGGGAGATTAAAAATAGGCTTGGACATCTCTTTTGCTGCTCAGTTTGTTTGTTCTAACGTGGTTAGAGCTAGAGCAGACTTATGCCTTCCAAAACTTGGGTAATCTCATTCAACCAAAGTGCAGTACTCTAAACAGTGATGAAAATTAAAAAGAAATGCTACAGCTGCACTTTAAAATTTTTAGTAAAAAATATTAAAGAGTGTTTTACACATTAGTCTGCACATGCCTGAGTACCAAGGGAAGGATGAATAAGCATCCTCAGCTCAGTTTAAGCGCAAGTTTCTAACTGTGCAGTCATACTATTCAGCAGTGAATGATTTTTACATGTATGTATCCCACAGGTTGCCATGTTACTAGCAGTAAGATACACATTTTACTTGTACTTGATTGTGAGAATGCTGAGGACGTTTAGTTTGACAGTTTTTTGGTTTTTTTTTAAAAAGCTTTATTCCACACACATTGTCACAGATCTGTATTAAAATTATACATATATATTTATAGATAGATACATGTATTACTTAACTGCAGTCACTTCTCCAAAGAGGTCTAAACACTTGTTTTCCTCAGTAAAATCCAAACAACATGGCATGGCTTTGTTTCATTAGAAAACTTCACTTCCACCTGTGGAAGATCTAATGAAAGTTTTTCTCTGGGGTTATTAGTACAGGACAGATGCAGCCCCATGTGCTATTCCATAGAGATTTTGACTAGCAGCTTGCAATGAAGTATGATGTTTCTTTCCGAGGCCTTGGGAAAGAGCATGGGAAAAGCATATGGGTACAGCCATTAGAATTAACAGGTTCAGTACTTCGTATCTCCAACAAAGTTATTTCCTTGCTGAAACAGAGATTAGTCATTATTGACCTGAAGTATCTGTTCTCAGCTGCATGGAAGTAATGCTATTACACATGCAGTAAGCTCAATGAACAATTTGTATGAAGTTTACTATTCGTATTTTAAACTTCAAGAAATGCTTGTGTACTGGGGAAGGAGTTTTAGCACAATATTCATGTGCATAAAGGCAGGCCTGATAAAGACTATGTGGGCTTACAGTCACTTGGGGCACAGTTGCTCAATATTAAAATATAATTGAGCACTAGGAGACAGCCTTATATTGTGATGTCTGTAATAGAATTGCTCCAGCATGCAACCAGAGCATTCAATGTCATGTTACAAATCCCCAGGAACCACTGCAACACTGGCTCACATACCTTGCTTGTGCTGTTCCTGCGTGCTGGCCTCCCCCAGAGCCACAGTGCCGGATTGTAAGTGGAGAACTCATCATTCAAGCAAAAAAAATCCATTTCCCTACTGTGTTGTCGTGTATTCGATTTGGATATATACAGAGAATCTATCAGATAGTAATTAAAATTATTCAAAGAAAAAAATATCTTTAACAAAAAAAAACAACAACCTATTACACTTTGCATTAGTTAATGATGGTTGCTTCCTAGTGTGTACAGTGAAGCAGAGAGGGAGTTAAAACTCTAAACCTCACAATTTTGGGTTTTGTTAATCAAATGCTTGCATAGCTATAGAAATGTCAATTACAACGTTATACTCTTCAATTAAACTAGTTATTTTGCTAATCTGCATTCCAGTACAAGGTTCGGGTTCTTTTAATCACAACTCTTCTGTACAAAGTCTTACTTTAAATTAAAGCTGAAGCAAGCATTTCAAATTAATTCCCCCCCCACCACCACCTGATTTAATCTTTCTATATACATTTCCTTGCTTGCTTAATGCTCAGCAAAATCTAACAATTTGAACCTCTACCTGAATTTCACTGGATTATTAACTGCTAAATTTGTATTCTGTCAGGTGAAACAAGGATTTACTGCTTCACAGCATGAGAAGTCTCCTCAGGTGACTGTAGCTCCAGCAGGAAATGCACTCAGTGAGGACACCTGTTCTAGTCATAACTCCATCATACAAAATGAAATGGAAGAAATTGAAAAATTCTTGAATTTGGAACGAGTTCATTCAGCAAAAAAAAGAAAATATGAAGGAGGCCAGTGAGGATCAGTGGCAGGAGATGAAAAGCATGTCTTTTAAGCATAGATAAATCACTTGCCTAAACCAGATTTGCAGAGGTATTCCTATGGAACATAGCATGCATGCACTGTGCTTTCATATATAATACAGCATATAGACCTAGTCATGTTTAGAAATGGATGCAATCCCTGCTAATAACATTAGTTCCCTGTCTCTGCAATCAAATCCCGGTTATTATGGACTTTTCCCCAAAGTTAAGAAGTTCACAAGTTAATGTTTTAATAGCCATTAAGTAAAACTAAACGATTACTTAAGAGTTCCCTTTTGGTCCTCAGAAGCCTGGCAGAAATACTTTGTTTTCTGTGTCAACTGCTCGCTCAGTTTTCAAACTAGATCAGCTGCAACTGTTTCAAAATAAAAAGGTTTCTACAAACACAACAACTTACAGCAGTTCTGAGTGGCAGAACAGGAAAATCTGCTTACCTTTACTGCTAAATTATTTAAATATATGTTGTAGTTGATCCTGTATCAAGAATGTCTCTTTTGACACTAAAGCATCTGATACGATTAACTTCTACCTGGTTCACATTTTTTCTCCTGTAGGCTATAAGGGAAATTTTCCCTTACTTTACAATTACCTGCACTATCATTTTTCTGATCTCCCTTCCTCGCTCCCCACACCTCTTGCAAAGAAAGACATTCTTGTTGAAGTTCACAATACGAAGAAGAGAAGCATAATCAATATTGCTACTGTTAGTTGTTGCGATTTATGTAAGAAAATCAACAGAAAGCATTTTCCCATGTTTGTTTTATTGCCTTTTGTCCTGTTGCAATTTAGAATATTTAGCTTCCTTAAACCAATTGCAGATATTTTGGAAACATTCAAAATTATCAAAGTTTTGAATAAATTTCATCTATAGTGACATTACTAGGTAAAAAAAAAAAAAAAATTTTAGGTGTCTGAGAGACTGAGGAGACTGTTTTTCACTTGATTCAAGTTTTGTTTCCAGGTGTTTAGAGTGTCATACAATTGCTGCCACTGCTGCTTTCCAAAGGTCCGATGTGTGCTGTGACTAGAGAAGTAAAACAGAATTGGAAGATGATTACTAGCTGTCATAATCACCTAGTAATTCTTTTATAGCACTACTTTACTCTCACAAATGAATAGGAAAATTTTTATTTTCCCTATATAAGGGGCTCCACTTAATCATTTAAGAGAATCCTTTAGCCTTCCCAAATATTTAAAGCAGCAACAGTCATTAGTATTCGTGTCACTATTAGATCATTAAATGAAATGCGCTGGAAAGTAGGACTCTTTCATTAAATAAGTTAATCACATTCAGTGTGAGCTTTAATAAAATTATGATAAATAGCAACTATTTAACTACCAGCAACTGACAGGAACAATACCTTGTTTCTAGTTAAAATACTCTACAAATATAAGTTGAATTATTAGAACACAGTAAGTTCTGCAAAATGCTATGAAGAATTAAGTCTTACCTGACAACTACTTTCCTCTGTGTCTGATCTATTTTGCAGTATACCATCTTTGTCTTTACAGCTGCAAAAAAGCAATGCTGTTTTGAGCAATGTTCTCAAGATAGTGCAAAGGTATTAAACTGCATAAAAACTATTAAAAGTTAAATCAATACAAAGATGAAACCACAGCAGTTCATTTAATACAGGTTTGCTGTTGGTTTTAACAGTCTAGTAGGCAGAAAAGCAAAATGATGGAATAAGATGAAGGCCATGCATGAACCCTGTTGTTTGTTGCCTACCTATTAAAGCAATATCCTGTACAGTTTTTATGAACTTCTCTCCCCTACAAACACAT
The DNA here is from genome assembly GCF_028554395.1 of Pezoporus wallicus. Classification (NCBI taxonomy): domain Eukaryota; kingdom Metazoa; phylum Chordata; class Aves; order Psittaciformes; family Psittacidae; genus Pezoporus; species Pezoporus wallicus. The sequence goes on from NW_026638491.1 coordinate 2,693,577, forward strand.
CCTGTTTTAATGACAGCAAAGAGAACCAGATAACAAACCTGCAAACAAGTTACTAGTTCTATAAAAAAATTATATGAAATATAGTTCCTGTCACTGGAAAGGAAAACACTGTTTAAGAGACGCAGTTAGGCTTGGTTTTGAGCATAAAGTTTTGCAGCCATATCTTGTAACAAACGCAGAAATTAAAAATTAGTATTTTCCTTAATATTTAACATTAGCTGAGAAGACTATAAATAGTATTGTTCATTAGTACTGGGTAAATTATGGTACTGCGGTTCTTACCATCAATAACAAATGCCTCTACATCATCAGCTCCAATCTGCAGTTCCTGTTGCATTGTGTCAAATGATATTTCTTTATTCTCTACAGCCATTCCCATGAAAGTAAGTAGCCTCATTTTTGCCATATTGTGTTCGTGCAACAAGCCTGTGTAAAAGTGTTGACAGCTTATGAATTATAACTCAGTAGCTCATTGTTTTCCATGTTATTCTTAATACATGCTTCCAATAATCTAAAATTTATTTCACATGAAGAAAATATTCCATCTGTCCTGATAAACATTTTTTGAGGTATAACATCAGTTCCTGGATCTTCCTTATGCTTTGTTAAAACAGGTAATTTAGTTCTGAATTCACCAAGACTCAGTTGTTGTCAAGTGAAAGGTCAAAAATACCTATGAAAGTGATGCACAGAGGTTTTTTTAAACATTAAAAACATCACCTGAACAAAATTTTAGGTGGCAAGGGTGCAAGTGAATGTCTCTGTTCATCTGGAAGAACAGCAATGCAAGAACAAGTGGAATATCCATAAATGGTAATGTCAAAACCCTCTTACAGCCTCACCACGCGTGCTCATGTAGTTGCTTGAAAATAAACCTTTCTCACTAATGGTTCAGCAACATAACATTTTTGTGCCAGAAGAATATGTTTTGGCACCAAATTAACTGTTATATCACAGCAAAAAAGCATCACATGTCACATATGTGCTTACAGTATCTAGCATGGCAATAAAGTGCTCTTCAAGAATAGAGGAAGAGTTATTAAAAGTTAGGGTAGATCTTTCACATGATTGTATGAATGGAAACACAAGGCATTGAGCCAAAGGCCTGCACACCTCAGAGGCTGCTTTCCTGAAAAAAAAGCAAAACCCTAGGTCAACAAAGTTGAGACACTCAGATGAACCGAGGTATTCCTTAATCCAGGCTCTGCGTGATACCAACAATGGTTATGGGGAAGTTTCTTTAAAATGAGTATCAAACATTTTGTTTCAAAATAACATTATAAACATTCACATTGCTTCAGTAAACAAGTTAATTTTGGAATTTACAACATCCATTTGCTAACAGGAAAGCCCATTAGTGCACGACATCATGTTGTTTTAATTAGCTATAATTATGATGCAGGTTCCCTGTTTGGCACTGATTCAACAAAAACACGATCATAATTCATGCAAATGAGGAGCACCAGCAACTATACCTAACTGGGTTTAATGGAACTCTACAAGCATCAAAAAATCAATTAGCACACATTAACCCTAATTAACAAATGCAAATGAGATGCTGATTAACTTTCTGAAAAAGACTGCAGATTAGATGTGGCCATGTTAGGGCGATTCAGTTGACACAGACGATTCTACTGCTGGCCTAAATTGTCAGCATTAATAAAACAACAAATGGTCACAAACGGACACCACCTGTAGGAGCTTCTCTGCACCAGTTTAGACTAGTCCTAATCCAGAGAAAGTTAGAACTAAAGACAATGCTGCACTGGCACTAAGATCCTATTACTGATACCATTTATTTTAAAGCCAAATATGTTGGCAACTTGTTAAAAAATGAAAAAATAATCTTTAAAGCATGGTTAAAAATATGTTTGTTTCTCGCAACAGATCACAAGTGCCCCGGAGAATTTTGGAATGCCTCATCTAGTAATTGTATTGTTCCTACAGCAAATTGCCCTTGTTTTTTGAAGGCATGGCTGAAACACTCAGACGAAGTTCCTAGCATTCTGACCTAACCTGCCTCAGAAACCCCATCTTGTCCACTGCTCAGAGACATTCAGAATTTTCTGAGTACAACATAAAGCAGGTGAGAAATCAAGATAACTGGAAGTAAGGCTGTCAAAACAGTTGAGTTTCAAAGTTTCAAACCAGTTACACAAATACTTAAGGGTTTTACTATTGGAAATGCGCACACTGTAAATTCGCAGAGGTAAACACAGATACAGGGAGGCAGAGCAAAAGAAATCATGACTATGGTACAATGTATAATTAATGCCAACTATATATGTAATTAACCTCCCATAACTTTATTCAAATGTTACCGTAACAGCATTTTCAGCAAATACTTCTGTGCACAACTAACATAAGCCATTTCAATACATAAAAATAATTACATTGCAAACCCCACTTTCCGCTAAGAAAGAATGGTGTTAAGATGTCTACCCAAGTAATGTGCAAATACATATGACAGAAGGTGTGCTTATTCTACATACATATTTACAAACTACCACAAACTTGCTGCTAATTTTATCCATGGAAAAAATCACACTGGCATTTCCATCATTTTAATACCTGAAGTACCAGCATTTTAAAGCTTTGAGGGTAATTATTCTCAAAATTATACCACACTCCATTAAACAAAATAATGCTTCCTTTTAAAGGCTGCACTAAACTCTGTTTTAGCAAAACTCTGCCTTTCCCTAAATGGATTCAGCCAGTGTTGAAGTGTCATTTCAAAATCAAAGTTATAAAAACAAAACAGAAAAAAATAACCCCAACCCTAATTTTTATGGAAGCATTCATTCATTACCAATATGTCAAAACCTTAATGCAGTAATAAAAAAATCTGCATCATTGAGCAATTTCTGCATTGTCGCTGACCCCTGTCCTAAAAAGCTAGAATATAAAAAATGTAATTTTAATGCATGCAATACCTTATGAACCAGTGCTCCTTTGAAACAGTCAATTACACATCAACGGGGGAGTGTCAAAGTGTTAATTACTACTCCTTTTTTCCACAGTGTGTAAATAAAGAGGGTGCTGACATTAACATTCCATCACATCACTTCATGTGATGAAACAAATTAACTGGGACAGACTGAGGCTTGCTAGCTCTAATACATAGCACATACAGACACACACACTATTTTACATGTTTTATCTTACTTCTCCTGAACAGTATTTGCTGCTATAGAGTTATTAATCATAAAAAAAAAACCTGTAAGAGATTTTACAAACTGCTGGCTTACTCTACAGTTATGATCTCTGGCCTACACTAGATCACCACTGCATTAAAATTCTCTCCTGAAAGGTTTAAGAGAAAAGAAATGGGGAAAAAGAACAGTTCGTCCTAGCAGAACAACCCACAGTCAGATGGTCCACGTATGATCCAGTAGAGCTTAGGCTGTACAAGCTGTAATCCATTCGGAATAATTCTCATTAAATTTCCTTGGCTTCAAACTAAAGCACTAAGCAGCTTCTATATCTTATGCCATGTATAATAGTTAGAAATGGAATGATCTGAAAACTTACCAAGGGAGTCAATGAAGTCTTTGTTGTTCTGATAAAACTTGACATAGGATGCTAGTTTAGCACTTACAAAAATGGTCAAAAGCTAGAAGATGGAAAACAAATAGAAGAACAGTTTAAATATGATCTATGTCTCCCTTTCTGCATGCTGGACAGATTATATATATATATATATAAAAACTCTTAGCATTCAACAGAAAAATAAACCATTAAGAGCTAAAATTATGTCTGCCGTCAACAGCTGAGGGCAATCTGTGCTGGGCTTACTTCCCTTTGTCAGGCTTGAAAGGCATTTTGCTAAAGAGCTCATGTGAGGACAAGTCTTGCAACTGAGTTTCTGAAACTTCTGAAGGGAAACATTTCACATGGCATCTTTAATTCTAAAAGCATTAAAAGAAATCGTACATTGCAGCTCAGTATTACTGACAAAGGCAATTATTTGAATGAATTTCAAAAGACATGATCAAAACCCAGAACTCTACAGACACCAAACCATCTTCCTAAAAACAAGTTACTTACATCATGAATAAGTTCTCCTTCCAAAAATTTCACGGGTTTTAAGGCAAGAAGATGATCAAAGAGAAAGGTATTTGGATCCTTCAGTGCTCGTACAATACATCTAATGAGAAAAGGAAAATGCTTGTTTTTACAGCAGTACACATTTTTAGGAGGAAGTGCAACTCAATTTGTTGTTCCCTGCTTTCAAGAAAAAGCCCAAGGGTTTTCAACTCTTCTTAAATGTAAGATATTTCACATTCCAATTTTAACCTTCATTTTCACAGACAGAAGAAAAAAAGAATAGAAAGCATTAAAGAATTTGCCCAGCATCACAAAAGAGATTTTCCAGGTGGTAAGACTACAATCACCCTACTGTTTCCATCTATGCATTTATTTCCAGCCCAGCCTTCATTCCTAGAGGTATTTTTACTGTTGTCCTAAAATTTCATAGAACTAAGCTGTTTAGGAAGATTACTTATACTTGCATATGTGACACAAAACAGAGAAAACCCCAACACCAAACACTGAAACCGATAAATCATAGGCCTCCTAGCTCTAGACTATAAACAGACCTAAAGGGTTTCTAGAACTGTAGACTAAAGCTTTTGGTCTGTGGCACAAGAGAAACCCTGGCCTAGACCACCACCCGGCCACATAAATACCCCCAGGAGAAGCCAAGGTTGCACAGACACTGCAGTACGAGAAACCCTAGGCAGATGCGTTCTTCTGGAGGTAAAAGGCCTCAGATCGCTGTAGGGTAAGTCAACGAGGTTTTCATTTATGCACAGACACTTTGATTTTCAAACTGACTCATCCTGATTCTCCTCCATGCTCAAGCATAAACAACTCCCTTGAAAACTGTTGGCTGTACACACCCGGCAGAGCCCCACAACTTAATAAAAAAATCTAATTCCCAAGGTAGAATGTCAAAATACAAGCTTTTACTCCTTTGGCCAATGGGGAAAACACACTGTTAAGAATCAATTTACTGTCCGATAAGTAAGTTTATTTCTGTGCAGGTCACATCCTTAGTACTTGCTCATAGAAAAGAGAGCAAGCATTTTTTTTTTCCAACAGAATCTGCTATCTGCAAAGAACACTGAATATTAGAGAATCAGACAATCAGTAAGTAAAAAATGGAACTAAAGAATACCCATTCAAATTCTGATTGCACAGTTGATTTAAATGGAGTCAAGGTTGATCCCTGTCTCAGCAGTGACCAGAACACACCTATGCACTTGCACAATGGAGTAAGCCTGGCTCTGCCTAGAAACAACTCAACCTAGTGTAGAGTGCAGAAATAAACCCTTCACTAAGTCAGCCAGGCTACAGAAGAGGCTGCAGCAGGGCCCTTGCCTGCCAGGCCATGTGACACTCTTCAACAGTAAGGCAATCAACATACTGTAGCAACTGATGAAAAGCTACTTTTAAGGAAAGTGGGAAGTCAGTATTACCTGTGAGCATCAACTCTAGCCTGGGAAGCATTGTCCTCTGTGTAACTTCCTAGTAGTTCCACCATTACTTTTGCTGCAGTGTCACTGTAGAAGAAAAATAAAGTTACCTCAGGACTGCTGAAAAAGATACAGTTCAAACAAGACACTCAAATGTTTCAGTAATTCCATTACAACATTATAGGTCAAATTAAATTACACTTGAAAAAGATGTAGATGATCCATTTTTGTTCTAGTGGAGAGAACCAATTAACTAGATGTATTCTTTCAATTCTTGTTCTACAAAATTGTTTATCTTCACCCTTCATTTCATTCTCTTAAATTGATAAATTACCTGCTGGTTATGGAAAAAGCTTTCTGAGGTAGGAACAGCTTTATATGGTTCACCAGAATGCTCTTTTTATGCACATCTGGATTTAATCACTGCACAATAAGTAGCCCTGCAAAGTTTATTTGAAAGGTAAAATGGCATATCTTAAAGAATATTTACGGTCAGGAAAATGACTGTATAAAAGCTGCTTTTTCTTCTTTCAGAGATTCTCTCTTCCAAGTATTCAGAGTGAGAGCTGCTCATTTTACTGAGGAATTTAAGCAGCCAGCACTTAAGATCAGCTTAGGCTGCTGTAAAGCAAGCAGCTTCCAGTGCTGCTTTGACAGACAGCTTTCAGAAACACAATTCATCCAAAGAAAATGGAGCCTTGTCTACCCACCTGATTATTTTGTGAACAGCAGCTCATCAATGTTACTGCAAACCAGCTCCAAGACTGTTACTGTGTCACTTCAACAGATTTGGATTTATTTTCACTTAACAGTTTTCACCACTAGTGAGGCCAAGAGCTGCTGGTGGTTTTCATAGTATTTTCAGCAAAAAAACATACATACTGAATATGCTCTGTATACACACACAAAAAGCTATTTCCTGTTTCTCATGGAATTCTTGTTAACTATTAAAATAGAAGGTGTGACAGTTATTCTGTACAGAGAATAGCTTTTGTTGACACCATCTTACCACCTCCTTTGAACAAGAGAGGGTGTGGAGGTAGATACCACCACAGCTCAGAAGCGAGACACATCCACAACTGAGTAACACGAACACGTGCTTTGCATAAGACCCCACACACATACAGAGACTGGAAACTACTTGAGGTACTTCCTCAGTGGACAGGAGGAAAGCTGGATACTACTCTCCAGAGTACAGCGAGTTACAGTGTAAAGATAAGCTCTTCCTTCAAAGTAGCTCATTTTCAGATACAACAGATTTCCCCATGTGGTCTAATAGCCTACAGAATTTTCCTTAAAAGAATAAAAATTATAAGGCTCAAGAATAAAGATTCAATTCACTTTAATTACTTAGGTTAATGGTATATATTACAGAGGGAAGGAACAAACCAGCACAACACTCCCAGTACATGCTGTTGTGTGCTGTGAGACAGGTTTAACTCATATAGCAGCACAGGTTGGAGTGGTTTTACAATACAATGACACCATCTTTATGCAGGTACTTATTTTAAATCTCACAATAAGCCCATCTGACAGCTTCTCTAAAGGGTGAGGTTTTGTGTTTCTACAGAATTTACCAGATCTCACAGATGTGCAGTACAAATACGAAGACATCAGGGGAAGCAAGTGATACCATATGTAACTTGGATGTACACTGAGTCAAGACACTTTAAGGCACCTTTAGATCCCAGCTATTATCCCAGAACTGTGTTCAGGGATCGAAACATGAATGAAATGTTTGTCATAGAAGTCCAGCACTGAAGAGGTCAGCTCACATTTGTCATGCCAACTGACACTGGTGTGTAGAGGAACTGATAGCTCTGTATCAGTGAAAAAATTTAATTCAGACAGCTTTATATAGGAGGGAACCATTTGCATATAAAGCAATCAGTGACAGACTATGACTTTTGCATTTATGAGATCTTATCAACACTAGATGTTCTAGTGAAGACAAAAAACCAATTTAATACAGGACTGATACCATATAGACATTCAAACAAGGAGACTCAGCTCATGTGCTATTCAACCTAACAATACCAGACTCCTTATTTAATAGAAGCCTTCAGTAGTTGTTCTTGTACACTTCAGAACTGTGGTACAGATTTCTGGAACTTTTCCTCTCCTCCCATTCCCTTATGAGCAAAACCAGAAAACTATGCATTAAACGAATTTCAAATAGTATTTGTAATCCCCCCCACCTTTTTTTTCTTTTTAAAGTGAGGAAGAAGTGGAATCTTTCACTTGTATTTCTAAGAAACATCAGAATGCTCCAAGACTATTACCCCTGAACTTCCAGTACTAAGTTCTTGTGAACCTCAGCAAGTATGGCAGGCCTTTTAATCTTACTTGTTCTATTCACTGTCAGGCTACTACCGTAAGTTAGGGTGTTTAATGCAGGAACATGGATCACTATTTTACCAAAGCTCATTGCTAAATGCGTCTCACCTAAGATGCAAATGTGAACATTTTTTTCTAGCAAGATAGCTTGCACAAATACTAGCTACTCTTGCCAGTCTAGATATGCAACTTGACAAAAAGCCAGTAAGAATAGAAGTTAGGGTGGATAAAAGAAAAAAAAAAAAAAACAACAAACAAACCACAAAGCATTCAGAGACTTGGTAAGTTGTTGGAATCAAGTCCCTCTACATAACATGATACTAAATGGAATTAAAATTAAATGAAACAATTATTTTACAGGTGCCTGACATGCTAAGCTTTTTGGGACATGTATTAAGAACCAGTCCTGAGTGTAAACTTGGGCAGGCCTAATCCTGCTCTGAACCCTGCCAGGTCCATGGCAGAGGACAGCTGTAAATTGCACAAGGCTGGTGCCTGGCAGGGCTGCACAGCACAACCGGCTGCATGCAAGGCATGCGTGCCTATAAAACTCCATCTGTAACTGGAAAAGAACACGGGTTTTGTTACCTTGCAACTTCATACCAACACAGCTATGAAAATGCTGAAAACTAAAGCAGCCACACAAAATTACTGCAGAACCTTTATGGCAAGGAGAACAGTCAGCAGAGAATTAAGACTCATCTCTTGCAATGTTCAGCTACCAAACATAGCTCTCAGAAACAAGCCACACCAGCCATCTGTTTTCCAGCCACCACCACCAATTTTCTTCAGTTGATTATGGGAAAGATAAAACTCCCTCTTCAAAGAGATTAAGATGATTTTTGTCATCAGAAAGAAGAAACTTCAACTGGACACTGACTAGAAAAGATCTGAAAAATCAAGCGTTCTCTTACCACTGCAGGAAAATGAACACCACACATAGTATCTGCATGATCTAATTATCAGGAGCTACGTATCTGTTTACTACCAACTTATCCACTCAGGAAAAGTCTCTTCGCTATGGAAAAACACCTCTTCTGCCACAATGAAAAAAGTTAAAATATAAAACAAACAAAAAAAGTTACACTCGATTGTTTCCAACAATGTATTCTTCTCCCATCACTCCAACATGGTAACTGAGGTATGATTTTTATTACTTACTTTTCAGTTCCCACTACCTTCCCATACTGCTAGATAGAGCAACATTCCTGAGTGCTAAAGCTGGAATGCTGCTGTGAGTTTCCCATACTATAGCAAATACTGCCCAGTGATCTAGGAGAGTGAACCAGGAGGTGCCAGGGCCACTTCTGGTTTTCCTTTCTGGATAGAAGTGTAAGTGCTCTGAAACATTGCTCCATTCAGTGCAAAGCTTGCTGCACCAGATGGTAAGGACACTGAGTACAGGAGTAACATACTACAGGATCTGTGAAAGTTTTTAACGCTCAAGTTAAAAATACCACTTATTACTAGTAAGCAGAACCCATTTGGTAGCAATGTTATTGGCAGTACTGGAAATAAAAAATCCAGATTTGATAACAGGACTAGCTAAAAGCAGCCATTAAGAATGGGAATTAAGCTAGTTAAAACCTCTCAATAAATCAGTAAGATGACAAGTGTTTAAAAGAGTAAGCGTGTTATAGAGTATCAGTTTAGTATTTCTGAAACAAAGTAAGCACTAAGCCACCTATAAGATCTGATTAACATTTCTGAAATTATTTTTACCATTTGAAATCTTTCATACCAGACTACCAATGCAAAAGTATTTTAATGTTAGTGACAGGAACAAGAATTCCCAATGACGCTGTAGTAGCTCACAGCTCCATGAGGATTAATCATCACTAAATTGAGGTTAGCTAAAAATGATCCTGCTATGCTGATGTAGCATTTCTAGGCTACCATTTCATCAGGCCAGAATAAGCTAACTCTCCTGCCAGAAGAAACTCTCTTCCTCCTAGGACAGCTCAACACTTGCCTTTTTTAACCCCTGGCAAGGCCACCTCCCCAGTCCAGTCCTCTGTGCAGTTACACATATGCCGACACCAGCACACATGCGCACAGGTACTGGTACCAGGAAGGGACAGGACAGAATTGTTTCCTCTGCAGCAGGACAAGGCTATACAAATGTTCTGCCAATGGTGTAAGTCAGCAGTGTAGAGGTCCTGATGCTGCCCCACTATGAAAACTAAAACAAACCTCACTAAACTAACTCAGAAAACACAGAGAAGGGGAATGGTGGAAGGAAGCAACACATATCCCAAACTACAGCAGGGACAATTCAGATAAGCTGAAAACTGTTGTGGAACTACTCGCTGAAACCACTTCTGGATACCAGCCCATCTCTACAACCCTGGCCAGTGCAGTCAATACACCATATCACATCTCTTAAGATAGATTGATGACAAGTCTCGGTTAAGACGTTAATTTAGAGACGTGATACACACGGGATTACTTTGCATGCCAGAAGACACTGGTCTGCCAAGTCTGTTAGATCAAAGATGATGCTTATGATCCAGGATAATAATTTAAAATGGCCAAGCAGGTATTCTGTGGACATTAATTTCCATGACAAGTGGAAAGCTCTGTCCTTAAGGTAACATTTACATAAAAAGACTGATTCTGTTAACTGTGATTGATAAGCCTCCCAGCATCATTAAGTAAGAGACAGCACTGCTATGCACTAAAATGTCAAAAGTGTAATTAAATAATAAACTTGGCATGCATGATGCTACAATGCTCAGAGATTAATATTTATAGAAAGGAATAGTTTTATTTTGGGAGTCTGCTGTTTGCAGCTAATTCACTACTAACTTTAATATTCTTGAAAACACTGGTATAATGCAAGAGTGCTTAAGGACATCAAAAGAAGAAAACCTAGGTGTATTTGGACAACCGATGCAGCTTAATTTTAAAAGCACCATGAGAAATACTTTCCTTACAGATCACTTACAATGCATCAACTTAAAATATAGTGGTCTAGTATCTTATCACATCTTTCATACCTTTTTTTGCAGTCTACCAGGACATCATACAGCAGTCTCAGGAGAGTATGCTTTTTCTCAGTGCCAAGATTCCAGTCAGAAATCCATTTTCGGACCTAAGTAGAATACAAAGTGAAAAAGAAGCACTGGGGAAAAGACTAAAATAACCCTGAAAATATTTCTCATTTCCTCTCAAGCCGAAAAGGATTGAAAAGATCTTGCATTGGGATTTCTCCTTTGGGTCCTCTGACTCTCCATGCAGAACCTGGAAGTTCTCCCATGAGAAGCCAGACACCTATGCTCTCCCTGTTACTTCCTAAGTAAGGATGAGTGATTCTAATACACTCTGATTCCAGAGCAAGGGACAAGAACTTGATGCCTCACTCCTGATCAAAGCTTCTCACTTTCATTACTATCACAGGAATCAAACTGACACATCTAACCACATTCAGCATCTGAAACAGAAAATAAATGACAACTTGATTTAGATTCTGCAGACTATCTTTAAATAAGAAATATCTTTAAAAGATAAGAAATTCTGTAGCCTGCATTTTTCATTTCACAAAGCTCTGGCAATTTATAACTGCAATGGTCTGTATCAACTGTGACTAATATTTAGTGAGATGCAACATGGTTAATGCAAAGGCTGTAACTTGAAGCACCACATTAATTACCTGATCTAGTTCAGTTGGAATGTACTGGATGGCACCACATGACGAGGCTACTTTAAGAAGGCTGCAGTACACGGTGTATCTCACAGGAGTGTTCTTATCCATACCATGGAAGAGATTGCTCAGCCTAAACCACAAAAAATGAACAACTGAGTTAAAGAGCTTTCCAAAAACATTATTGGGGTGCACACAGATGTTTTTATTAAGATGAAGGTTAAAAAAAAAAACAAAAAGTGCTTCCTTCAACAGAGAAACTTTGATTTAAAGACATACAAGGTCTTTAATATCTCTGCAAGATACCATTGCCTTGCTTTCCTCTGCACAATACTTACAGCTGCAATCTAAGAGATGGGCGCTCTCCTTCCCGAAATTTTACTAACTTCTCACACAAGTTTTCAATCAGTGCTTCTTGTTTGTCAGGTTCCAGGATAAGCAGCAAAGAGACTACACTGTTCATCACACTCTCAACATCTGTGCAAAACAAAACAGGCAGCTGTTTAAAACAGCAAGCAGCATTCATCAGTAGCTATTCAGTGCTGGAGAGTTACTTCTGTTATGAATGATTATTTGGCATTGGCAAGAACTGTAAAAGAGAGGAAATGCCAAGACAACCAACATGGATATTCATCAGAATGTACCAGAGATTTGGTTCATGTAGTCTTTCACCAACATATCTCCACATAAAGCAAAAATTACCATTCTGAGGTCAAAGTGGAATTTGGTATTGGGTATCCTGCTCTGAATTCTCTGTTCACACATAAGAGAAGTCAGAGGAACTTCAGGTTTTGGTCTTAAACAGCAGCTTCAAGAAAACTGCTGCAGGGTTCTACAGAGAATACTAACACCTAATGCTCAAATACAGTAAAACATTTCACAAGGATATACCCACATACAAGAAGCACAAGAGATACCCAGATCACAGGGAAAATGCCTGCAAGAACAAAGTATATTCAAAAGCCCCCTCCCCCCCCAGCTCCTGTTTTAAGCACAGTGTTCTACCCCCTCCAAACAGGACCAGGCAAGTTTGTGTTTTCTTTTCACAGTCTGCCCAAATATCAGTTACAGAAAGGATAAGAACAAAATTCCTTACATATGGAAAATACTGTTATTCCCCGAAATGACACCTGACCATCAAACAGCAGAGCAACAGCTTCTCTAGTATGTCATATTAATTTGCCTACAGTAAAAGGCAACATGAAAAATCATTTTGAGTACTCCTTCTTAGATGAACCAAGTGTTCCTTCAAACAACACATTATTCCTATCAGCTGTTGATTTTTTTACACGCAAAAGTTCTAAATGGAACAAGTATGTTGGTACAGTGCACAGCAGGCACATACATGTTTAAGGCTACCTCAGCATTATCTGTGTCATTAAAACACACTGTTACAATTTCTAAGGATCTACAGCCCTAACTCAGTAACACTTAGTGACTATTGAAAATCCTAATGTTTTCAGACAATAAACAGAATAGTTTGGGTTGGAAGGGATTTTAAAGCAGTTCCAACCCCCTGCCATGGTCAGGGACACCTTCCACTAGACCAGGTTGCTCCAAGCCCTGTCCAACCTGGCCTTGAACACTGCCAGGGATGGGGAAGCCACAATGTCTCTGAGCAACTTGTGTCAGGGCCTCACCACCCTCACAGTAGAGAACTTCTTCCTAACACCTAATCTCAATCTCCCCTCTGACAGTTTAAAGCCATTCCCCTTGTCCTATCCCTGCATGCCCTTGTAAAGCGCCCCTCTCCGGCTTTCTTGTTGGCCCCTTCATGCACTGGAAGGCTGCTATAAGGTCTCCCTGTTTATCAATTTATCTCCCTATTTAATCAATGTTTAAGCCTTAAAATTTCTACTTACATGTGCCTAGTCCTGATTTTTGTTGTTACTTTATTGTTTCTTGATCTGCGGCATCACAGCCATTAACTGACGGCAAATCTTGGTTTTATTATACTTTTTTTTTTTTTTCAGAGACAAAACCTGTTTTACACACGACTCCTTGTGCCCCCATAACAAGCACAGTCTAGCTCAACTCCTGACTCCTTCAAAGGGTGCTAGATGATTGGAAAGGGAGGGGCAGCACTCATGCAAATTTTACATGGTAATGACGAAATAAGCTAAGCATTTCCAGTTTTATAAAGATGCACGTTAACATGCAAGGCAGGCAACATACCTCTAAATTCTGCCAACCATTACTGTTTGAAAGCACTGATGGCAGTATGTTTAGCAAAACCAGCAAGATTTAATGATGCAAACCTTTGTCATCTTCTTTCAAGCACACATCACAAAATTCAATGATCTGTGCCAAGTCCACATGAAGTCCACCTTCAGCGTTTTCTTCAGAGATTTCTGCTCCTTTGGATTTCAGGTAAGCTCGAAGTTCTGCAGCCTTAAAACAAAAAACAAAGACAACACACACAAAAGTTTGTGAAGGGCAAAGTCAAAGTAGTGAAATTTCTTGATGACTTTTGTTCTCCAGCCACTCCTTTGCTCCCACCACTTGCTCGCACTTCCTCTCACTTTCCTCTACTTGCCTTGTATCCTACAATACTCCCTCTCCTCCACTTTAAGGCACCCAAATCCCAAACATTGACCCAGCATAAGATGGTGCAGTAACTGAACAGACCACATAACTGTTGAGCTTTCTCACAGTATGAACATGTCACTTATGGGTAGCTAGAGCACAGCAGGCCTAGTAAGTTTTCATCACAAAGATGCTTTCCTTTTTAATCTTTTTTATCTTTCACAGCCTTTGAAACTTCAGGCAAAACAATAAAACCATTTAGTTTGTCTCTTCACCAGAAAAAAAAAAAAAGGGTATAAACCAAACCACTTCAGAGGAAGCAGAACTTACTTCTTCACACAAGTCAGAGCCAGTTCCCACTGCCATGCGATGACCCACCTCACCTTGTTAGAACTTAAGCCTACACCAAGAAATATCTTTCCCTCAGCAACAGGCCTACACATTCACATTCACCCATGGCTTTAGCAGCAGAACCACAACGCACAATCCCTCAGAAGCAATCTGAATGAGGCCACACAACTTTTGGCAGAGGGGGACTCCAACCAGGCTGCTACCCTGACACCATGCGTCGCTGACATCAAGCTCAATGTCAATTCATTACAGAACCATAAGACACAGCTGAATGCTCTAGGACCCTTTACGGTACTGGAGATGTTTCAGATGGGTATTTACTAGATGTTTTGGCAAGTGAAAACTGAAGACTTGCAGTTGCGTATGCAGTTCCTGAAGATTTCTGTGTATACATACACATTGCTTTTAAAAGACACTGGAAACAACAAACCCTACAACTCAAATACGAAACAAAAAAAGATCTTACAGAGAAACCCCACAGTTCCCATGCCTGTGGCGCTCCCAGCCTCATAGGAACGCTCCAGCCCGCACCTGAACTAGTTTCCCTCTCCTAAATAAAAGTGTACTCCTGAGGGGAGATGAGGCCAAAGTCCCGAGAGATGAAGGACTGGAAGAGGGACGCTACAGCCACACACTTATCTGTCGGGCTCGGGCTCGGGCCCGGGCCCCGCTCCTCCCGCCCCGCGCAGGCCTCCGCAGCCCGGACCCGCTTCCCCGCCCCGGCCTCCCCGCTCCGCTCCCCGACCTGATCCTCCTCCGTGATGTCGATGAAGGCCGGGACACTCATGGCTGCAGAGGCTGCCGCTGCCGACCTGAGCACGCCGCCCGCACCGGAAAGGCACCGCCACTTCCGGCACCGCGCGCCGGCCACTTCCGCTTCCCCTTCTCCGCCTCTGGGAGCGGGTCTCTCGAGCTCCTCCCCGCCCGTCGCGCGCAGCTGGGCGGGGTCGGCTTCGGCCGTTGGCTGTGAGGTGGGCGGCGGGAAGCACGAGCGTCTGGCCGTGCCTCGCTCCGCACGGGGCTGTCCGGGCCCTCCGCAGCCCTGGAGTCCGCCTCACGGTGTGCTCGTGGCAGCGGACAGCGCCGCTTCAGTGCTCCTGTGTGGCGCAGAAGGGAGTAGCTGGCCGCCTTCAGCCAGGTATCCCCATGGGTGCTTGTGCCTGGGTGCGGCTGGTGTTCCACTGATCCCACGTGGAAAGAAAAACGTTTCTTTTCCCTTTCCGTCTAAAAGTTTTATTTCCAGCCCCCGGAAAAAAAAACAAAAAACAAAAAAACCAAAAAACAACAAACTACCCAGAAAACAACCAACCAGGCTGAGTTCTTACATAGTCCTTTTTTCTGGAAAAGTTTAAATAATAGACGCAGCTTTGATATGTTGAGAGTGGAATGTGGTCAGAGAAAGGGCAAGAGTTCCTCACCAGACACAAGTAAGCTGTTGCTTAATTTTGTCTTGCCACCTGAGCTCATACTCCAACTGAAAGTAATGAATTGAGACTTGGTGTATTGCGTGCTTTTCCACCCAAAGAATATGAAATCTATTCAACAGCTCTGGCACAGCAGCAGGCACATAGCTTGACTTTTCCTGACATTTCAAAGGCTAAAATGAAAGCTGGGAAAAAGAAAACTACAAGAAATCTTCCCTGTGACTTATGCTAAGCATTCAGTGGATACAGAAATTTAGAGTACACTTATGCAGGTTCACGACTATTTGGGTTAATTATTTTCTGAATAATTAATTATTTAATAACTCATTTAATAAGAGCTGCAAGGTTTTGAGAGAAGGCTTTGTGGATGGCCTTGAAGTCAAGTCCCTGATAGGAAATAATTACATGAGCTACACAGGGCCTGGAGGTAGTGTTCTGTGCTTCAAGAGTTTAAATAAATAATCTGCAATATCAGAAAAGTTACTGACTTACTGATCATGCCACTGAGTGCCTTCCTAATGTTGACACTGCTTAGCAAAAAGTGCCTTGCTCTGCTGTTGGCGAAAACACTCATTTAGCCCCAGTTTTGCAAAGGAGATATTAGGAATAAATATGGAAACACAAATAAAAAGAGGGCTTAATGGTGTCATTTGGTGTTCTCAGTGGTTTATGTTTAGAAATAATTTACACAAACCAGAGACTGGTTGAATGTTAATGGCAGCCTTGGATTTTTCAAAGAGGTTTGCCAATATATTGGCAGGAAACCAGAAAAACCTAGCAACTGATAACAAACTCAAGGGATGGCTAGACTAAAGGATGCCACTCCAGACAGCTGCTGTGCTTAAAACCCAGCAGATGCTATTTTTGTTGTCTTGGAAATTCCCTGTGGAAATTCTTAATTCCTCAGGAAAACAAGTCTTGCTGGATTCAGCTCCACTGGCCAGTGACTGCGAGTGCCACCCCTCCTGCAAAAGCTGAAAAAAACTGAATTCTGCCGTGGAGTTACTGGGTTAGGCTTGGGGTTGCAGGAATCAAAGACCCAGCCTGAGGTTTGGGGGAATATGGTGAGCTTGTAGTACAGCCTTTGCATTTTTTAGCTCTGTGTGCTGAGTTTTACACGTTTGTATCACGTCTTACACACATAGCATGATTCTATCACCTGCTTTTGTTTTGGATCACCAAACTTTTCGGGAACTGTTTCTAATGTTGGTTTTATATAAAATATGTAGAAGATATTGGGAGCACCAGCAGTTTCCACCTTTTATCAGTAGGGGTTGAATTAATTATTAGTCCTATCACCTTACTATCATTATACCCACCATAGTTTGCAGAGACAAATAAAAGTATCTCTTAAAAACTTACCTAACTTTTTAAAGTCAGTAAGAATCCTGTACACAAACATCCCTTTTCTGTTTTTTTTTCTCACCTACAAACCTGACCAAGTAGTGACTAGACTTAATTACAGAGTCTGAGCCAGAGCAGGGGAGGCGCCTGCTTGTGAGTTTCCACAGCACTGGGTACAACAAACCCGATAAAGGCGCACACTGTCTTTCATAAAGTCCATGACTCAAATTAGTTTTGATCATCTACATGCTTGTATTACTTCTGAATAATGGTTAAACTCTTAATTTTTCTATCATCCAAATCCTGGCTAATGAATTTATTCCAGCTTGAGCAGTATTTTTTAAATAAAATCCCTATTTAACTGGTGCATTCTTTTCACTAAAAGTCTTTTTAATATGTTAGTACTACCCGATTGATAGTTTTACAAGTATTTTGTAGGCCAGCATTCTAGAACGTATAGGTGGATATAGAGATGGATTTCTCTTTTATGTGCCTAATCTGGAAAGGGATCTGATTTTCAGAGGATGAGTGTCTAAACCTTTTTAACGTCCAGATGACTTTCGTCTAGGACTGCTTAATATACTGCGGAGAGAAGAAAGGTAACTTGGCAGCCAGCATGCTGGGGGCATAGGGATATATCATCCCTTTGATTTGCACAGATCTTTAGGAGACAATTCAGGTGCCCAGTATCTGGGATATCGTGCATAGCTGCAGGGTGCCATGAGTCTCCTATAAATGCCACACTGTGCCTGAGATGCCTGATGCAGATGTCTCAGGTACCCCAGGGTATATAAATGAATAAATAACACAAGTTGCATCAGGCATTGACTCCCAACCTCACTGCCTGCTTTTTGTTTAGGTAGTGCACCCAGATGGAGGTTTGTTGTATATTATGCTAAATATAAAAAAATAAAATAACCATTGATCATGCTGGGTAGACAGGACATGACTCTAAAGAGCTCTGCTGAAATATCCACATATGGTATGTTGCATGATACTTTATTTGTCCCAGATGAATTGAGATGATAGGTGATAGCTGGGATCTGAACTTGTGCATCAGGAAGTCCACTTTGAATATAAAGGGGGCAGTATATGTTTTGTGAACCTACCAATGTAAAGAGGATGTAGTGGAAGAATGGGTTACAGTTTTATTGGAATGATGACATTTCTGTGGAAATGAGGCAGTTGTTTATAGCCCTGCCTGCAGCTTGCGAAGTCAGGTCAGAAACGGGGCGTGGATGGGGTTAAAGCTCCAGCGGGGGCTGCCAGGGTGGGTGCAGTAGGGCTGGGGAGCCTCAGCCAGGCACTGCCCTGCAGGCTGGGGTGGAGCAGTGCCTCAGGGCCAGGCAACAGAAGGAACCCCGAAGGAGGTCACTTGCAGTTTCACAAATGGCTGAGGGGTGTGGGACTCTGTGTGTATGTTTGTATGTATACACATGGAGAAAGAAACATCCAAGTCTCAGCTGGCACCCACTATAAACTGTTTTGTTTTGATTCTGTAGGCAAACCAGAGGGAGAGAAAGAGAGGTGGAGGCTGCAGAAGTGGCATTCTGTCCTGTGTATTTGGAACATAGTGACTGAAGAGAACAAAGTTATCCAGGTGGCACATCTTAAAAGCATTCTTTATGGAGGCAGTAGCTCTTTGAAATCCCCAGACAGCTTTTGAAAGTAAAGTATTTAGAATTTGCTCTAGAAACTGACCACTTTTTGTTAAAAGCATTGATGAAACAGATTCTTAATATAGAAACGAAGTACAGAGTTTATGATCATATAATTTTTATTTTTCAGAGTTGGTTTTTTTTTCTTTTTTTTTTATACCTCGGTATCTGTAGTGATGAGATGAAAGATGAGGTGACTCAGGAGAACTGGGTAAGGATAACTGCCTTCTGTGAAAACTGGCTGATGGCAGCTATAGACCTTTTCATTCCTGTACTGTAGTACTTTTTGTGCTGAGTGCCCTCTTGAGGTCTTGGGCACACAGTGACCTGAACAAATGCCGGGTAGTGTGGCTGTACCTGAGGCGTCCCTAAGTCCTTCCTTTAAGAGTTTTCCCTCTCTTTTTCTGTCCTTTGGGAGAGAAGTTCAGACCTAGTCTGGGGGAACACAATTAAGTCAGCTTTTAATTTAAGACAGAATTATGGACAACAAGTTCTTCAGGTTAAAAAATAATTAAGAACTTCAATCAAAACCCCAATGAGCCAAACTTAATCTGTTTCAGATTCAGCAGCTTTGCTTAGCTTTATCGATATATAAAAATGTGCTTCCTACTTATGTTTCTGGTTTTTCACTAGTTCTGGCTGACACTAAAGGGAAAATCTCTTCTCAGAAGACGTAGCAGAGATCTCAGGAGGAAGCCTGTTGTCCTTATTCTTCCAACTAAGCTCTGTAGTTGGAGGAACTCTGGATGACTTCAGAAAGTACAGTAACTTTCAGGTGCTTATCTGGTTTTCTTACAAACTGTAAATTCTCTGCATTTGCCCACTTACTCAAATTCTCCCCCCAGAATACCTGCATTTATCCTGACCAGCATGCTATCTTCATTCAACGCATTTGTTATATATCCTGAGTTTAAGAAGTAGAATTCAATATTGTGTCATTATTAGCAATATTTGGTTCTGCCATGATTAATTTTGCCTTTGAAAAACCTTTAGAAATATATTTTGTTTGGACTCTAAATGTACTTATTTTGCTGCTAATGTAGCAGGTGTTATTCTTAACCATTTTTTTGAGAAATCTTAAATTTAGAGGAAATGAGCACTCGATTATTTAAATTTCCTGAGATTAGAGGAAGAACACTTTGCCAAACAATGCCTCTTCACTTCAAAACCTCTCCCCATAAATTACGTTAGGAGATCTTATTAAAAGTCTGTAAAAATTTCCTATTAAAAATGGTTGATTGCAGTCCAGACCATCACAGCTTTTGTGCTTTCAGTGAAATACCACAGCTGTCGCAAAGAAATATATTGTGAGACAAAAGGTTTTGTTTCCTTAGTCATAAATTATTTTGGTGATGCCTGAAGTAAGATAAAACTTTCACTTATGTTTGAGTGAAGGAAGATTTCCAGTGATAACTTGTTCAAAAATCTATAAAAAGAATATAAGAATGTAGATCTAGATAGCAAATTAGAATCAGACTTCCTTTTGTTTAAGGAAAGCAATTATTTCTGAAGTCAGTGAAGATTATAACCAGGGATAATAGCATAACTTTGCAAAGCACAGTGCCTTTATCTCAGTACAACCTGAAGTTTAAGCTTTCAAGTCTGACCTTTGAGAACTATTTAATAGAATCCTTCAGTGTTGGCTAGTTTTTAAACTAAAGTAAAACAATTGTAAGTAGTCTGTTTACTAATTATACTCACAAAAAAATAAAACTTTTTTTAGATTTTAAAAAATAATTAAACCAATTTGGCTTTGACCATATTTTCTATTGACAAATGTGTTTTCTGCTAAGGCATTCTTCAGAAACAGCAGCCTTTTAGAGGAAGAAGGGCTCTATGTACACCAAATAGACTGTGAAGTATTTGCTGTCAGTACTGATTCTGTGTTCACCTTATCAAGGAGTAGAAGTGTATTCCACATATGACCTGTGTATATAATGAAAATATAAAATTACAGAGTATATACTAAAGATTATTTTCAAAATCAGTTGCCAAATGATTTTGAATAAAAGGTAAATTAGGTTTTTCGCCATTTGCTCATACATTACTGCTGTCTACATAATGGTCACATTTTCCAGCCTCCTTCCCTGCTAATTACAGAGATTACTGAATAAAGAAAGATAGTACAGGACAGTACTCAGAATTTGAGAGATATTTGGGGTTGTGTCTGCAAAAATACATATGCTTTTTCTGACTATCAATAGTATTTATAACTAAGCCAGTTCTTTTTACCCAGCGCCATCACAAGATTTTACTGTAATTTCTTTATGTATACATTTAAATCAGGAGTGTACAAAACAAAAATGCAAGATGGTCTTCCTTTCTGCTATTTAATCCAGAGAAATAGAGTATGCCATCTTGAGCCTTTAATAAGACCCATTACTGTAGCCCACTTTTTTTTTCCTTCTGAGTGATTTTTCTTATAAATCAAAATTCATTTTCATAGGGCTTTTTTATGGCAAGATGTGCTATGCATTCTTCAGGTCAACCTTGCTCAAACTGAAACAGCTATGAAGATAAATATCTAGCACAAGGTAGGTCTAAAGCTAAATAACCAGCTTTTGGGAATTATTTATTTCATGAAGATGAAGATGTATGTTTCATGTCCAATATACCTGGGGCAGGGACAAGGTGAATCTGAGTTTGTGTTGGTGAGATCCATGAGTTGATGTGTACCAGCATAAATGAGGTGCCTCAGCCATATAATTACATGTGGCTCCAGCCATTGCTGAAGGGTGTGTGGGGTACTTTTGGGATCAGGGAGGGGCACCTAAAACCTCAGTGGTCATCTGTACCCTGGTAGGATCTAGCTCTGTGTTCTCACTCATGCAGAATGGTCTTTTACAAGTAATCCCACTCATGTCAGTAAGACTTTTATGTAATAAAATGCTTTCTGACAAGAATATGGATATCAGAATCTGGCCCTGCTTGTACTAATTCCATTTTAATGAATACTTAAATGGAGTTGTTATTAAAAAAGTCTATTTCCTAATATTTAATAAATCAAAATTATAAAATCAGTTTGCCAGTTGTTGCCACTTCTGTGGCTGTCAAAGCCAGCTTCTCTTGTATTGAAAAGAGAAGTACATACTGTATTGAGGAGGGATTAATTGTAATACTTTTATCTGCTTCATAAGATTTATTTCTAATAACTAAGAGTAAAGAAAAATGGGGGAGCTTTAAACATTTATTATTTTTAGTACAGCACCATATATTCATGAGATGTTTCACAAACACAGAATTTGATTCACCTAAGAAGCTTGTTTCATGAATGAATAACTTCAAAACAGAATTTTAAAAAGCATTATTAATTTCTCTGATCATATCAATTTCATTTTATAAGATGGAGTCTTGGGCACTATGCAATAATGCAGAGATACATATTAAAGCCTTCTCAGATTTTGTAGGTCAGTCATCTAAAGATTCACAGAGCAGTAGAGTGGCATGCTGCTGGGGAAACTACCTGACAGAAGTCCCCACTGTTATGAAACAAGGTTGGACTCCCTGTATGCAAAATGTTTTGGATTTGAGGTGATGTTTCCCTACACATGGAAGAGGACTGATCTGCTTACCTTCCATGGACATTCATACCAAGGAGTAGGAAAGATGTTTATGAAGCTTTGGACTTTGTTGCACATTGACAAAATACAGATAAAAAGCAGTGAAGGGAAGGGTAAAAAAACCTGAATTCATTTAACTGAAAGATAAAACTGCCATTGTATTTAGAGATGGCAGACAAATTCTAGCAGAGTATTATTTCCTTGGAATTTGCTAAATCTTTGAAATCCAAATGTTTCACAAGGCTGGGGAGTGTTCAGCTCCCTCGAGATGTTCATCTATGCTACGGACAAGTTTCCTGGTTTTATACCTTTACAGATGCCAGGTTTCCAGAGTCTCTAGCTTTGATCTCATCCTCCAGACACCTTGATGTGGGGCCAAGGATGCCATCTCCTCCATTGCTCTGCAGAAGCCTACCAGTCTGTTTTTATAAATGATGTGTTTTCTCTAACCATAAATATTGCCCCTAAAAGGGATACTGAAATGCAGATAATATGACTTTTCAGTAATGGGTCTTCTAATGTCAGCCGTTCTGTTTAAACTGTTCAATTTTCAACAGAATTAAAGATCTACACAGTATATTCTACCTCCTGCAGACTGCAGTTGTTAAAAGAAAATAAATCACTTAAACAGGGTCATGAGCAACAAAGGCCAGTGTGGGTTCAAAGTTTACAGGTCTCTGCATTTATCAGGTAGAAATATGCTACATTTCAGTATTTCATAAAATATCCTTTTATGAAAAAGCCATCAATCTTTGTATGGCCTACTAAAACTGATTCCTCAAATGAAAGAAATGAATGATGACACCAAATCAAGAAATCATTTATGAGTCTATATTTTTGCAAGACCACCATGAGTCTCACATACGTTTTCAATTTTGGTGAGGATGTGATTATCATGTGGATATGTTTTACTCTCACCATCTGTACTAAGGGATCTGTCAGAGCTGTGTACCCTTTCTTGGGTGGTTCAGGATTTGTTCACATTTTTTTTACTAGTCTGAAGTGGTTTTTATCCAGTGATAGTTATCATTTCTGTACATTATCTACAGATTTTCTGGGATATATATATATATATATATATATATATATATATATATATATATATATATATATATATAAAATCACACATATCATATTCAAGTTCACATAAAACTGTGCCTAAATAACTTATTTATATCTCAAAGGTTTTTAACATTTCTGTGGAATGATTTTTTTGTGTGATTTCTGTCACACACTCCACAAAACACCATCTTAATTATGGAATTTTTTTTTATCATTTGGTCTTTCCTTACCATTGCCACACTTTCTCTAGGAGTCACCAAGCTCTTCAACCAGCTGGACAGTTAAGATACGTAAAACCAATATTGTTTAATTATGGTTGGGTATTGCAGAACTACAATACAGTGGTTTGGGGAAGGAATAATATAAGAAATGAGTTTATTTGTCATCTAGTAATGGCAACCAGTACAACAACCAGCATGCTGCAATATAATAAGGAAAAATTATTTCTGTTCTGGCAAATGGTGTGGTCTCCCTTTGTGGCTGCGCAAAGCAAATGAGCTTGGTCTTTCTAGGTCTCCACTGAAAACAGACACAAACAAATTTATATGGTTTACTAAGTATCAATTTCATAAGAAGAAGGATGTATGGCGAAGTTAGTTTGAACTTCAGAGAAAGAACTTGATGCTTGGGATTTTAAGAGGAGCATTTTGTTCCTTTTGCTCTGGAGTTAATTTTGAAAAAAGGTATCATTCTTGCACTGGTTTTTAGGCAGTTCAGTTCACCTTCTTCAGTTTACTTGGGAATTATCTTTTTAAACTATCTTTGATTCAGTGATGAAATACAAAATACAAAAAGTATGTTCTATGCTTGCTTTGTAACTGAGAAGTTAGACTTTCACTCAAAGAATATGTGCTATCTGAACATGTATTTGTTCCTATCAACCTTCTCTTATGACACCACCAAACACCCTGGAAAGCCTTTCCTACTGAGAAAATATAAGCATCTTTCAATGAGCACTTCCCATGACAAGCCCCCCATCTTCCTGAAACAGAATCTATCTTGTTTGAGTATACTGAAAGGTAAACAAAACTTTCTAGTCATCTGGTAATGACCTTAGAGAAAATGTTGCTGCTAGAGCAGGCAAGATAGGAAGTTCAGGATTTTAAATTTGTTTTAAATGAATCTCAGAAGAACAGTACTTCTGTAAAATTTGAGGGCTTTTGTTCCATGTGCTCCTCAAAGCACCTTGAAAAAAAATCACGGAATTCTGCAACAACTCCCTCAGATGCCAGAATAATGCCCCCAGATCCACAGACTGAGAGTTCAGTGTGCTTTGCCTTTACCTCTCAGTACTGTACTCTGCCGTTCTTGAAGTCAAGGGCCCATGAATGAATCACACATCAAAAGCATCCAAAGCATCTGGAAGTACCCGAGGCCATGTGCATGAAGTGTAAAAAGCACATAACCCACTTTGAGAAGGTGTTCATCCATTAATGGATTCTCAACCTGAAGAAAAGCAGATCAAGAACTCGGCAGCTTTAGGTGTCAGAAAGGCAGTTTCCATTCTAAGCGGAATGGAAGTATTATCTTAAAAAGTATCTTAGAAGCACTTTCCCTCCCTTTGACCCATATAAAATCTTTGGAAACCTTGTTAAATGTCCAAGAAATTGCAATGTTTTTCAAATGGCTAAGATAGTTAAATTCCATTCTGGTGACCTTCTACACTGTAAACAGTGTGTGTAATCTTAAATTTGAAGAGGAAGTCTCTAAGGAAAACCTCATTAATGTGTTCTGTAAGTCCATACAGTTTTGCAAGTGCGTCAGCATGGTCACATAGGAGTGTCATAATGTGTCACGGAGTTTGGCATGCTGCATCTGATCTGATCTGGCTGTCGGGAGGTGATCTGGAGGATGACGGATAGAACTCCAGGACAGGCTGTCAGAACACGTTGTCTGGGGAAGGCAGGGGAAATGAGTTGAAAGTTTCTTCCTCGTCTCTTCTCAGCCACTGTTTGACATGCCATGAAATGTAAACATAATTCCCTTCTCTAATAAAATATTTAATGTTTTTATAATCTGTTATTCATTTCCAAATCATAATGGTAAGAGATCTGTAGCTGATCCATGGAATCACACCACTTTTATAGTATTTTCAATTACAATTTTATTAAAGAGTGAAAGATGTTTTGTGAGAAGTATTGAGAAATAGCTATTCCAAAACAACTGGGAAGCTGATTTTCACAATATTCTAGATTTGTCTTCCAACCGTATAAAAGCCAGGGGTTCCACCAGCTAATTATGTGCTGTTACACTTTAGTTTCATCAAAAGTCAGTTATAATACAGACTAAATACAGAGTGCCTGTTTTCTCTGTATCTTTCATTATTTAACCTACATTTGCTGAATACCCTCTTATTCAATAATTCTCTAAGCTCTGTGGTCCCTTTCATGACTCTCTCTCCCCATCAAGAAATCTTTTCAGACTTCTAATCATTTGGTTGTGGCTCTGACCCTCTTTTTGAGAAAAGGTCCCATAAGTTGTCTTGAAGAAAAGGTTTTGAAGGATATATCCCTCTCTAAGGTACCAGTAGTACAGCATGTTACTCTTGTATAAAACTCTCATAAGAGAGCAGAGGTATCTCTAAAACACTGCAGCTTTCCATTGCTGAAGAATTCCTCTCACTAGGACTTACACTGCCACTATTATTCTCCCTTGCTGTTTAATTCTAAGAGCACAGTAATATGTGATATGTATTTGTCTTGCTCTGTCCTCAAGGACATACTAATGTGCTGCTGGGTTAGAAATACTTTCTTTAAAAGTATTCAAATTCTGGAAAGTTATTTTTTTCAGGGTAGCTGCAACCTGAGAACATCTTTCTGTAGGGAAGAGAACAGTTCAAAAACTTCTTAACTGTTTAAATGCACTGCTGGGTTTTGTAATTTAACTTTTTTTATTTTAAGTTACAGTACATAATGATGTATGAGCTATGAATTTCAAATAAATAATGTAGAATTGTAATTTTTTCTTTCTTTTCTGTAGTCAACTTTTATGATAAATCTCAGTTTTTGAAAAGCTCTGTCTTGCTTCTGTAACTTAGGCATAACTCATGATACTCTTTTGGGGGGTTTTAAGTTTACTATAGCCTGTTGTCCTTCTTGCCTGGGAAATGTCTTCAGGGAACCATGTGAATCACAGAATTGTTTTAAGTTGGAAAAGGCCTTTTGAGATCATAAAGTCCAGCTATTAACCTAGTCCACCACTAAACTATGTCCCTAACCTCTACATCTACATGTCTTTTAAGTACCTCCAGGAATGGTGACTCCACCACTTCCCTGGGCAGCCTGTTCCAGTGCTTGACAACCCTGTCAGTGTAGAAATTGCTCCTAGTACCCAGTCTAGACAAAACTTAAGGCCATTTTCTCTTGTCCTATTGCTTGTTACTTGTGAGAAGAGAGACTGACCTCCACTTTGCTACAATCTTCTTGTTTTAACTCCTATTAGCATTTGGCTGGATTCTGTATCAGATGCCTTGTGTGGATTGGTGGAGTTTTACATTTGGTCTCCCCCTTTTCCAAATCACCAAGAAAACTATCTGCTTAAAGGGTAATTATATAGCTGTGCATGTTCAGTCATCTGATGTCTTTGAAGAAATGTAGTTGGTTATGTTGGAGTGTGTGTTGGTTTTGTTAAGTGTCATGTGAAGGCTGACAGAGATCACATTTCTGTGGTTTTGCTGCTCAATCCAGATCATAGCCTCTAGAGGTAATAGATCTCTGCAGAACCTCACTGGAGCAGATCACCAAACAGTGCAGGATTTCAAGATCTGATGCACTTTTATTGCTATAATATTCTTGTCATGAAAGTGATGGGTTTTGTATTGTGATTTCATATATCAGTGTGGTTTTATGTCTAAAAGCTGAGCCCTGTTGGTAAGCTGGATGCCTCTTTTTCTAAAAAGCCAGTTTTTTCTTCTTAGAGATGAGTTGTTTGAAATAATAGGCTTCTGGGTGTATAGATTCATGTATGCTATAGTGAAAAGACTAGATGCCTGTATATGCAGAACAGCTGGAGTCCAACAGTGGTAACTGGAGGGAGGCTTTGCTGAGGGCTCCAGATAGGAGAAACTCCCGTGAGAAGCATCATAAAAATTTACCAGAGTATGGTTCAATCACGAATTCAATGGATTTGTCCAACAGAATGACACCAGTAACCAGCTACTACCCTTGGCCAACAACAGGTTACATTTTGCTCTGAGGGTAGGTTTTAAGCACCACGTTTGCTGTTGCATCTCTGCTTTTGGAACTGCTAGGCAAGCTGCAAATGCTTGCTAGATGGACTGTGCCTCAGACCACTGTAGTCCAGTATAGCATTATAAAACCCAGAACAATCCAGCCAACTGGATCAAATCACCGAGGACATCTGTTTACTACTCTAAAAAAAAATCCCATAGTTCTTTTTCCCCCTTCTCTTAAAGGAATGCAATAGAAGACTGGGATTTTTTATCACATCTTCCCTGAAGCAGATGTCTACAGACAAGTTGTAAAGTCCTGAAATGTGGTTTGTAATAGATGTGTATAAGCTACAGACATCTATGTATTCGTTCTTTAGTGAAGCAGAGGGCATCTCTAACCCCACTGTAAGACTTCTGGTGGTTCAATTCCATACTCATCGGTGATGATTCAGGTTTCCTCATAGCTGCTTTCTGACATCTGTGGGATATACATTTGCATGAATGTCCCAGCACAATTTGGGAGTGACACCAGGAGTCACAGAGTGGCACTGTGCTGAGTAATCACAATCTTTTCAATCTCTCATGACCAGTTTACAAGGAGGAGCTGGGTATTTTGGAATCCCAATGTTGCCCTAGAAAATCATTGCTGTGGAATGTCAGACTACAAGTGGTAGAGCCACGTGCTAGGTTTTGAATGGCACTCAGCAGTGGAGTGTCATGGCAATCTGAGAGAGGCTTCTGTAGTAGCTCTTGTTTTGCAGTTCTTTGGTCCCTCCAGGTCCAAGCTTAGCTGCTGTTACTAGAAGTCCTGGCCTTGTATGCACATGAGATACACCTGACCAGCTGATTGGCATCACCTTGCCTTTTAAAGAGGCAGCATCTTGTCATTGCTGTGATATTGCCATCAGGAAAATAACCCTTGAATTCAATCCAACTTTTCTTCAGTGATGTGATTTTGAAGGCTTCCTCTTTGCTATCTTTAGCGTGGACTTTCAGATGCAATAGCCACTCATGCTCCACATTATCCTGAGAGGTGGTGCTATTATTATTGTCCTATCTGTGCTTCATTTGTTGAGAAGTGGAGGAGCAGAGCCCTCAAGGGCTGGTCCCCAGGCTCTACAGCAGGAGCTTGGGAAGGATGCATAGTTCTTTCGCTGAGCTTCAACATTAATGGTAGCACTGAAACATCTCAGTTAACAGTTTTATGCGTATAAGTTTTTAATTTTTAAGCAAAGTATGACAAAATTTAGAGGGACAGAATTTAGACCCAAATACTTGGAAATACTTGGAAGTTAATTTCACTTTAAAGTTCTTTAAAAATATTTTTGGTGAGAAAATGTTTGTTTTCTCTGTGCAGTATGGTAAGGCGAGGTCTATAAATTGGTTGCCTGTTTTCTGTGTTAAATGTATATATTCATGGTAAAGGTCTTTAGTGGCACTGAGTCTTTTTTATGTTGTGCTCTGTAGAAAATAAGACATGAGGATTTTTAAAAGCTGTTGTTTTTCTTGACTTCACCTTCATTAATCTTATTTAGTTTCTGTAAGGGGCTATTTTGTAAGCTCCACCGATGGGTAATGTTTTCTTTTCCAAAGTGTGTGATTCTTCTATTCAAATCACTGATTTTCACTGTTTCACTCCAGTGGTTTAGTGCTTCCCAGGCCTCAAGGAATGAGTTTAATTAGAAATGCTGAATAAATTCTGAGACATGATTCATCTTTCTTGTCACTCAGACGTAAGTACAAAAGTGCAATTTTAAGATGCTCTTAAAAGCCTTGTGAGAATGGCTTCTTCTATATAACTGGGAAAAGAGTCACATGTTAATTTGGAAAAAAAGGATTTTACCTGTCTGTCTGTTTTCAATTTAGCTAAAAGATGGAGGACTCAGTCATATGTCCTTGAAGTCACTGGTATGTTGTGTTCAAAATACTGAGCTATGAGCAGTACTTAGCACAAACATTCCAAATTAAAACTGTGCAGTGGAGCTTTTTTAGATTAAGTAATTGACTTGGCAAATTGCAAAACTATCCCAGATTTAATATGATTTAATTTGCCTCTGGCTTTTTGTATTTTCATATGTACATACAGAAATCCATTTTCTCCAGTGATCCTGACTGTTGCAGTGCAGAGGTCCAAATTTTGTCATGTCTTTTTCTCTGAACCAAGAGAAGGTATATTTCTAAGACATAGCATCATGAGGGGAAGATAGGGAATGCAGAAAAGGAAAGAAGTGAACTCCAGAAGGTTGGGTTTAAATTTAAAACTTTGATTCAGTATGCCCCAGTAGCACTGCCAGCAGTACAGAGAGCAAGAGTATTTTGCCATTGTATATCCCCTTCCAGCTATTAACAGATGACAACAGTGCCTCACAACAGCTGTGGGAAGAGGGGTCAAAGTAGTTAGTACCTTACTCAAGGAGAGCTGTAACCCAAACGAAGCTGAACTGCCTGACTGAGAGCCCCAGACTGAATCCTGAGATCACTTCCTCCACTCCAGCACATGAATAAAAAAATACAGGTTGTTTAGCACCTTCCTTATATAGACACAAAGAAGTTAAGGACAAATGGTGGCTGTAGGCAGTTCCCTGGATTTTGTCATATTCGAACAGATTCCAAATGTTATTTTTAACATAATATTAAAAGAAAGCCCTTGCTATTAATTTCATATTTACTACAGTTACAGTGACCCTAATGAATTTTTTAAAATTAATTTGACAAATGTCACAAATATTTTAAATACAGTTTAATATCATTAAATATAAACTTTCCTAGAAAAAAGAGTTCTATAGAGGGAATGTAGGATAAATGCAAATGTTGGATTCTGGAAAGTGAAGGGTATTGCATATTACTTAGTACACAAGATGGGTGCTAGGGAATAAAGTTTATGGAGCAACAAGGTTCTCTTTCCCATGTCTTGTCAGTACTTTTCACCTAGAAGTACAACCTCCCCTCTAAGGGAATCTGCTTATTAATTTAGCTCTTAGGTATTATGTATAGTTGGTGACCTTAGAAACTTTTATTTTCTAGATTCATTTATTACTTTGCTCTCATGTGACAGCCAAGAGCCTTTGAGAAAGCTTTGAGAAGGAAGGGTAATAAAGCCTTTGAGAAGGAAGGTTTGTTCCACTTCCCTTGAGACACAATCTTGGTTTATGTTAAGTTTGCACAATTTTTTTCACCTTGATGGCCCTAGTTCTGCTTGGAAGAACGGCAAAGTTCTTTACATTGAATGAGAACTTGTGAAGCAGTGCAAATATATAGTTATCATCCAGGCAAGCAGAAATATGAAATGAAAGATCTGAGGACTAGATTCTACTGGATTCCAATACTTCATAAACTTTAGAGCTCTGGTAGGGTCCCCAGCTGGAATATAAATAAAGCAAACCCTTTCAAAGGTTTATAGCACTATACTTAGTTCTCTCTTACTTCCGTAATTTACGGTGCAAATTCACAAGCTATGATATGTGTTGGTCACAGAACTGATGGCAATAATTTCAGAATATGAATGAGAGCATCTGGGTTGCTGTTTACATTTGTTTCACAAAGTCAGTTTTTTATCTTTGCATCATTTAACCTCAGAAATATGGCTGGGTTAGGCAGGCAGATGGAGCCTTCTGTGGAACAGAACGTTTGCTTTCCATAACTTCATTAGTTTCTTCCATGAAAAAACATACCATTTGCTTTCCCTCTGCTATTCCTCTGCAAGAATACAAATCAAAGTAATGTAAATAAAAATAAGCAGCATCTTCCCTTTGTGAAAGAAATAAGGATGCTGGGACTCAGAAATTCTTCATTTTATTTTGGCTCTATAGTGACTTAGATAAAGTGAAAGACCAGGCAGCAAGCCTGCATAACACTCAAATATCGTGTAACCCTGGTTTGCAGACTTTCGTTACTGCACGTAAACTTTGCTTGGTTTTAGTTGCAGATGAATTTCTCTGTGCCTAACTTTGATGCCTTTGAATTTCAGTTTCCATATCTGTAAAATCGGAGAGAGATGATAAAGCTTTCTCCAATAGTTGTCAGTTGCTGTGAGTTTTCTTTGGCCTGAAGATTATGGTAATGAGTCCTACTATTGTTTACCAAAAATGGAATCCATTGTAAACAGTAACTGTGTGCTAACACTTTTTTGTGTTTGATGTCCAGAATACTTTAGACTAATCCAGGTATAGCTTGGTGTGATTTAATGGTCTGTGCTATGTGGGAGTTCAGATGAGGTAATAACAAAGGCTATTTCAAATCTATACCTCAGGAAGCCTTTTTTTACCAGGGAAAAAAGAGAACCTTCACTTGTTCAGTTACTGGTGACTCTGAGTTAAGGCACTGCCACTTTGTGATACCAAATCAGGATCATTCTTTCATTGTGGTATGACTGGCTGTAACAACCCAGGCTGCACTTGTTTGAGAACTCTCTTGAGACTTTTCTGAATTGATGGGTTTGTATAAACAGAACTTAAAGACTATTGTCATCATGTTTCATTTTCTGTTTTCACTTGACTTGTGTCAGCTTTGCTGAGTTTATAGTAAAGATTATTTGTGATGGCTTCTAGTGATTGTTTGGCTTCTAGTGTATTTATGGAGATAATTTCAACTGTTTGAGTACTACTTTTACTGCCCAATGCCCCCAGGCCTCCTGGTACAACACATACATATTAAGCATCATGACTGCCAGCTTTAAGGGAATTCATTGAGGACAAAAAAGATAGATTTTCTCAGAAAAGATAAGTAGTTTTGCAGCCCATGAGAAATGAAACTGTTTCCTTCGGCTTCCAGAAGGGTCCTGTCTCTTACAGCCAGCACTGGGGGTTGAAAAAGCTTCTGTCCTCCTCTCTGGCAAAAGGTTTACAGCTAGGGCACTGATTGTGAGCCAGGGGCTGAAAGCCTTAGCTCAAAAGGAGGTAAGTAGGGAGCTCAGTTCACCTTTGGTCTCTTAAACCAGGTTTGGGTCCAAGCTGTCTGTCAAGCTGAAGAGAGATCTTAGACTAGATCACTCAAAGGACATGGTGAGTGCAAGTGTTACAAACAAGTTGGCAGCTCCTGATGGGATTGTTAAGAGAGAACAGAATCTGTCCTTTAGTGTTTGAAAGGTTAAAGATAAGGCTAAACATTGTCTACTGCTGTGAAGAACTTCCTCTGAGCACTGATGCAGAGGTAATCCACCAACTGCGTTGTTCTGCATGCTGCTGTACTGCTGAGGCTGTTCAGGTACTGTCGATGGGGGTGGCTCTTTGCAGGTGACCAGTCCAAATCACTTCTTTGGATAACATCTTCAGAAATACAGAGGAATGAGGAGGCTGGTGCATCCTGGAGCTTCTCATCCTATTGCTTCAAGCACTCAGGTTTGTCAGTTTTCTGTGTTGATTTTGGATGAAAAAAAAAGAAAAAAAAAGAGTTGATTCATCATTATTTGTTTGTGTGTCTCTAATGCTTTTTGAAGAGCTTATTTACAGAGGTGTCATCTTAATTTTGCTAATTTATCATACACAGGATTTGATTAAAATGCCAAGGAATTCAGTTAGAAAACTAGTCTTCCCTCATGCATACCTTTTCTCTGTCTGGCTGTGGTTTGTTTAGTTTGCACTGTTCTGAGGTTTTGGGTCTGCCACAGGCTGGGGCTACCTTTCTGGAGTTTGGTGTTGAAAAGCTCTTTGATAAACGATATGAGAGGAACTCTGAATATACTCAAGTATTCTGAATGGCAGATGGATTTGAAATGTGCTAGACAGGTCCCTCAATAGTCAATGTTTTATCATGCTTGAAGTGATGTGGAGATAGTTGAAATACCTTTGTAACATGCTACTGATAAGGACGTGTGTAGTGTATATATCCTTATTTCTGTCTTAAACCTTTTTGAAAATATCAATTGCCAGTATTCTGGATGGTTTTCTTTCACAGAATGTAAATGGTTGGAGCTCCAGCTTCTTTTCTTGGCTGAGAAAAGGTTTTTTTCTTTCTGTTTTTCTTGGCTGTCACAGGACATCATGCTCGTGTAGCCTACAATAAGTGTCTATTATTTATATATATCTCAATGAAACTGCTGAATTCCTCTTCTTTTAGATGTTAAGAATCGCACTTGATTCTAGGCAGGCTTCAGAGTTTACATTCATGCCCAGAGCATACATTTTCTTGTCAGGGTACATTTCTTTTTATGTGTTTCTTTTTTCAGGAGCTTTAAAAAGGAATATTTTACTCAGCTGGTGGGTCAGTGATTCTAACTTAGTGTTTCATTAGTTTTTATTTCCTCTGCTGAATGCTAGAACTGGAGTTGCAGAGAAGTTCATCCAAGATTTTCTGTCTTTTATTGGAGAATTAAGCTCTTAATAAACTTGGCTAATGTATTTCTAATTTGGATCATGTTCATTTATTGTACCATTGAAAGGAAGAATTCACAAGAGAGGCTCAGATTTATGTCAGTGTTTGTTTCTAAGGTTTCTGCAGCCAAGGAGTCCCTGACCACCACATACGGCTCAAGAGTCTTTCCAACTCTAGTGACTTCAGGTAATTCCAAGAAATTCTGTTCTGAGCCTGAAGTTCCATTGTTCCTCCATGGGTCCTTCATGATACCACACTGAGTCCTGCCTTCTTCCCTAGTGCAATATCTGTAAAACCAAATGTAATTAAGCAAATATTAGATTGATCTCCATCCCACTGCCAAATTAATTCCACCTAATTTGCCTGTGTCTGTTTGCAACAGTAGAGAAGGTTGGCTAATAGTAATAGTCTTTGAAATCCTGTATTCTGGAAAAGTTCTGTTTCCTCCTTTTTCTGATTATATGATACCAAATAGGCAGGCAGAGGTGATTGACTGTACTGCAATTCAAGCCTTTTCCCC
The DNA here is from genome assembly GCF_028554395.1 of Pezoporus wallicus. Classification (NCBI taxonomy): domain Eukaryota; kingdom Metazoa; phylum Chordata; class Aves; order Psittaciformes; family Psittacidae; genus Pezoporus; species Pezoporus wallicus. The sequence goes on from NW_026638491.1 coordinate 2,727,959, forward strand.
AAGTCTATTTCAAAAACTCCTGATGCTGCCAGTCATGGAGTCAATTTCCACTGTAAGAAGATAAAATATTTATGAATTAAATTAATGATGCCAATAATTTTGCAGTGTTAAATTTGTGATCTGAGCATGAAAGTTTAAAAGTATTTCCCAGTCAAATCCAAAATGCAGCTGTGGGTTTCTCATAGTGAGGACTGAACAAACAAAGGTCCTAGGGAAAACAATACCCGTGGAATGATGCACTATATCTTGCTGGTTTGAGTAGCAGCTTTTGTAAATAGCTAAGGATTTTGTCTACAGTTTATAAATAACTTTCGTACAACAACAGCTGCAGCGGAGCAGCTCGAATTATGCAACTGCCTTAACAGAGTCTGGGCTAAACTAGCCCAGTTGTGATCAGGTTGCATATTTGTTACCTGGAAGTTCAGAAATGAGCCTGAAAGAGGCAGGAAATTGCTTCATAGGGGTAACTGAGATCCAGATAGTCAGGAAGAGAGTTGCCGTGGGTGAGAGATCTGCCTGAGAGAGGACTGTGGTATTGAACGTTACATTCGCCGTGATGGGAGCTAAACTCAGCAGCAGCAGGGTCTGCAGTTCATCTGTTCTGACATCCAGTAGGTGTCATTGCAGCCAACTGGGATTATCAACCGCAGGAGGCAGGGAAGATTTGTCAGGGTGCAGGGTGGGAGAGAGGGAAACCCAAGTCAAAGTACATGATTTCAAAGCTGTGAATCTACAGGCACTTTCGGAAAAAGGATGCTTCTTATATTTATATTTGTCTAAATACGAAAACTGTGATTTCTCATCATCAGCCTCATGCTTTTGAAGGCATCTATATTTAGTTTACTGCAGATTAAAAAAAAAAGTAAAAAAGAAGTAAAAAAGAAGTGAACTTTTCTATCCCTCCCTATGAATTTGGTTAGATTAAAAATGAGCGCACTTTCTGTGCAAAGGAAAGGTACAGTCTACAGTTTGAACTGTGATGAATTATTATCAGGAAGGTTATTTTAATCTGTAGTGGTTGATCTACAAATGGCAAGTACTGCCTTGGGAAAAGTAGTTTATCATGGGCCATAAAGTTGGAATGGTAGTGTTACTCTCAGAGTCATGGTTTTATCTTAAAGGAACCTTCTCTTATGATTTGGCTTAATATAGAAGCAAATAGGAGGGCTCACAGATCTAAGAATAATTCGTATAAGTTAGAACTGCAAGTGTAAGACATATCTTCATATGGTAACAATGATATAAACCAGTATCTAAAGAGAAGGATTTGAGATTTCAGGTGGCAGAGTTTTGCATTACACAAAATTGATTTTTTTCTCTTGTGACAACTCCTAAGTTTACAAGATGATGTCTGTGGTGTTTCTGAATTACAGTAAGCAGTTATTACATTATGTGTAAAGATCTGGCCTATTCCTTTAGAAGGATCCTCAAACATCTTGAGAAATTGTCTTTTTATTGAAAACCAGGAAGCAGTTTATAAACATGCCTCCAACATCTTTTAAAGTCCAAATTATTTTTAGATAGATGATACTTATCCATCCAGGACTGACCTGGGTTAGTTTCAAAAGATCAACTTCTGTCAGTGTTATTCAAAGGATTGCGTGGTTAAGGCTCAAATTTGATGTTTGGGAATGCAGTGTATTGCGCGCACACACACACGCATAGAGACCAGTGTATTTGGGCTAAGACTAAAGGATGTAGATTCTCTGAAAGCACATTCTGAAGTGTTTTCCTCAACACTTTTACAGCTCCAGACTATAAACTGTTTAGACGGCCTTCCAGAATTTATTTACAAACAGTAGAGGGTACAGCAGAAGCAGCCATATGTGACCACTGCAGATGAGTTATTCATATTAGCATTTACTAAACAATACTACCTAAACCAGACATATTTGAGCTTAATTTAGAAAGATATTTGGCCTGCAGCACACTCTGTCCAGTAGCCCCAGCAAAGGCACAGGAAGGTGGCACAGCAGATAAGAAGCTCCCTTTAGTCTCCCTAGAAAACTCTAGGGCTACACAAGCAATTAGTGCTATTTCTGTGGAAACAAAGATGTACCCTGAAAGAAAATTCGTGTGAAATAATAATAACAAAAATAGCTTAAAATATACTTCAGAAATATTTGGCCAGTTCCACAGAGATATAAGTAAACACAACTTAAAAGGAAAGTGGAGCTGTTTATCAGTGGAGAGATTTTCAAAATGGAATAAACAGTCAGCCCATGCTGTGAGGATACAGAATCCTTCCCCTGCAATACTATACTCTTCAAGTGAGTTCAGAACATGGTCAGACTGACTTGAAAATCTTTTTAATTAAGTACCCTGTTACAGTTCCTTATAACTGGCAACTCTGGTTGCTTTCAATCTATTAATTGCAAACATTCCATCAAAAAAACTTTTACTTTAGAAGACCTTAACAAAGTGACAACCTAAACAGTTTCCACTGGATGTGTAGTTAAGATCTTCTCGGAGTCCCAGAAGACAAGAATATTCCAACTTCCAAAATTGTATACATGGGGTGAAAAGGAAAAGCAGCTGCCAGGTCCTGGTACCTGTTAACTGACGTGTTTTCTTCAGACCAGGAGGTAGTAGTTTAGCAGTTTTGGTGATACACAGAACCTGTGATTCCACCAAGGAGGTGAAAGAGCCAGTCCCAGAGCTTTCAAGATTCCCAAGAAGCAGCTACTAACATAAGTGTGTTTGTGGGCTTCCATCTCCTGAGCGTTGATGCCTATCACAGTGCGTAGAAATGTCACTTCAGCTTCAATTGTTTCTCTGTGCCTGTGTTTGATTTGCAAACCTGCTGTGCTCCTTTCCCCCTCTTCACGCATCCTTCCAAGGACATCTTTAAGAGAATACAGGACAGGTGGTTTTCAGTGAGAAATGGACAGTGTTGTCAGAGAGCTGTATGAAGCTGGTTTCTGAATACTTACTGTACTTGATCTATCCCTGTGCTAGGTTTTGTGCTGACAGGGCACTGGTAACAGGTAGGGGGGCACACCTCTTCCCTGCGTTTTAAAAACCTAAAATGGATTAGCATCCCTCTTGCACGAGTGTGAATTTGTTGATATTAGCACAAACAGTGGCATCAGGATGCACATTCTCGCACGACTTCCAATTGCATACGAACAGTTATGCTAAGCTTGGAGGGTAAAACCATTAACAGTCAAAATAAACAGGTAAGTATTGCACAAGTAAAACAGCAAACAAATGTAGTATCAAAAGAACTAAATTATACATGTGTACAAATGATTTATCCCTTAGAGATTACTTTGACTTGGATCCAAGTCAGTACTTGTTCTTGTCTGAATCTTTCTGTTCAGTTTTATTTCAAATCCTTTCTCTGAGCCCTGAAGAGTGTATTCGAGATGGCTAGTTTGCTAATGTGTTATCACAGTAGCTAAAATAAATTCTGATCCCTTCCTGTTATGGAAAGAGAAAATTGAACACATTTCTTAAAAATCACCATTTGCATGTAGCTTATAGATAGTATCTACTCAATGGACAGTGTACTTAAATGTTCAAAAGAACCTCTTCACTGAAAAATAACTCTTAGGCTTATTATTGCTTGGACTGGAAATCTTTCATGTGGTACTTACTCAGATCAGGTTTCTCTCTGTGTTGATCAATAGTCCATCTCCTAAAACTGAAATACTGGCCTGATAAATGTAATCCTGCCTTTTAACTTAGATAACTCTTTTAAGCTCAAGAGATAAAGGTGCTAGAGAATCTCTTGTGCACTGCAAAGATTATTTGCAAGCTTAAGTTGACCCTGTACACCTTGGCTTCAAAAAGTTTTATATTCACCTGTAGAAATGTTGAGGAGGTAGTAAAGAAGCTGTTCTAACATATGTTGGTTAAACAATGGATGCTAGGAGATCAAATTGCAGCCTGCGAGAAACAGTTTGCGTAAACATACTGATTTTTTAATGTTTCGCACAATATTTGAAACCTTTAGCCAATGAGGATGTGTACTCTGCATTTCAGAGATTTTTAAGTAGCAGGTTGAAGTCAAAAATTATTATTTCTTTATTAAAATCTACAGTTTCCGAGTTAGAAATCCTTTTAGATCTGTCTGCATCTATTTTTAACTCTTCTCTCCTCATATGTATGTTACAAGTGTTAAATAGTATTTGGTGGCAAATAAATAATTCAAATTCTGACATAACCCCGAAGGAAAATCTAACAGAGATCACTGACAGAAACAAAAGTTCTGCTGATATGCCTGGCTGCTCAGTACTGCCAAAAAGCTGTGCAAAGCAGATACAAAGGAATCAGCATAAAGACCATCTTTTGATAATTCCCACATTTCTGGGAATGCTGAGATTAATAATTAAAAAATAACAAAAACCAAAAGAAAAAACTCCTTGAGGGGCCATAATTGCTTTAAAGTTGCGTCAGCCTGAATTTAAGGAGATGATCAGCCCTGGCTAACCAGCTGTAGATCAACCTGCTTAAGCAGGGGGGGTGGGCTAGATGATCTCCAGATGTCTCTTCCAACTTCAACCATAATTCTGTGAAGACCAGAATATTACTGGGATGTGAGTTGGAGTGTTCTGTATACAAAAACAGCCACTCAGGAGACATTTCCTCAGATTAATTATTTTTTTACTATTATTGTATTCACGTGCCCAATAAACCTGTAGTATCATTTTATAGTTGAACATGCAGTGGAACTTTACCCAAAGCAAGGCCAGTAACTCAGCCTTCCAAAATAAAGAGACAAGTTTATTTGTTTTTAAAAACCCATTTATTAATGTCTAAAGCATGAAGCCCTCATTGGCCCAGGGTGCTGTGTGAATGGCACAGAATTCTGTGTGTCAGCCTTTCCAGCACTGAGCTGTAGACCATGCTGAGGAAATGTGAGTTTTTAGCAAATACTGGTCGAAGAACAAAGGGGAAAACAGCAGAAAAAGACTAATACATTTATTTTCAGGAAATTATCTGACTTTGGTTATGCCAGTTACTAGTTACAGGAGAAAAACATTTCATTCTTTGATTCTAGTCTTTTACCTTGGAGCCTGTTGTTATTTGTATGCATCAGTGTTTGTTCACTGGTATATACATATCAACATATATGTATAGTTCTTTTTTCCTTAGTATTTTTAAATCCAAATTATTTAGTAGGATACACAGTATGCAGATGCCATCAATAATCATTGTTTTGTAAGCATTAACTTTCCATATTCTCACAAAAAATGCTTGTATGATTTTTGCCATGGAAATCCCAGCTTAGATGGTTCTTCTAAGGTAGGGATTGATCATGATTTTGGAGTGTAAAATTTAACAAGCATATCATAATTTAGTTAACTGCTTTTAAAGAGATTCAAAGTTTTGAATTGTAAGTGCTTAAATTCCTGTTATACCTGCTGATACCAGGTGAAATTACTTAAACCCAGAGAAAGGCCTTAGAATTCAGAAACTAAGCAAGAGATCAAAATTTAGTCTTTTGGCAGGGGAAGGGAACGTTTAAAGCATGCTTACACCAGGATGGCAGCATGAACATAATAGGCACAGCCTCTAAAAGCAGCATCTGCATAAGCTGTAAGTCGGGGGTGGAAGGCTCAGTGAAGACCGTGAGTTTGAACACTTCCCTGGGCTAACTGTAACGGGAGGAATTCAACTGGTCATGAGCTTGTCTCTGTTTCTCCTGGTTGCCTCAGAGTCTCTTAGAGTAAGTACTGTGTGACAAGCTCTCCCTTTGTTTAGGCTTTCATTTGTTGGGGAAATAAAGGTAAAATTCCATTTACCTCTCAGATTCAGGTGGATAATGGGTTCCTTTCCTTTTCCTTGTTTGAGGGGGGATTTTTTTATTTAAGGAAAGCTTTTGTTGTTCTTCTAAAATTCCTAACAGTTTTCAGGGATGAAGATGAAAAAAGAATTGCTTCTACTGAACTAAAGGCTTTTTCCCCCTGAGTATCCCAAAGACAGGAGACAAAATACAGCAAATCTTTCTGAAAACACAAATGCTGACTCTCGGCAGAGCACGAACCAGGCTTCATCAATCAGGAGACTACAAGCAACACCATGAGGCTTACACAAACATTCACACACGCCTGCACACAGCCTCTGTGCTTATCTCGCCACAGCACAGATTTACTGAAAAACTTTAGCATCATTCAGTTATCTGCTTGCTTTTTTAAAGAACATTTCTGTACAGCCTGTATCTGAATCCCTCTAAAAGAGGTTCAATTTTGTGAACTGTAAGGGCTTAAACTGAGGCAAAATAAAACAAAAAAAGGTTTTTTTTTACAGTGATATAGCCTTATTCTGGTGTTGCTTAACAAAGTAAAATGAGGACTTAACCTTTGTAGTGATATATAGTATTTACTTTAGTATCATATGTAGGTGTGGCTATTAGAGAAAAAAGAAGGGGAAATAGTTGCGACATCTTCTTTTTAAAAAGTACAATGAAGAGTGATGTTAATTGTAATTATTATTTCAAAACTGCTGAGCATTAGCTTTTTATTTACCCTGAAGCAGCTTTTTCTTCCCGCAAGAAACTGAGATGAATCTTAGTAGAGTGCTATAGCAGTATAAAGTGATTAGAAAATCCCCACAGCTGATAAAATAAGAAGGGGACACTCCCCAAAATCTCCCTTCTGTGCTTTTATTAATGGTCATGCTCAGTAAGTGACCTCATCACATAGTGCAGATTGGAAGTGAGGGGGTCTGTTGGGAACTAGAGGTGTTCCTAGTGGCCTATAGACAGTTTGGGGAGACAGTAGTGATATAAGTCCTTAGGATTCTTAAAGCTGCATCAAGTACTGCTCTGCGTGGTAAAACAGCCTACAATCCAGAGTGGAAAAGTAAGCTAAATCTGTACTCATCTGGGCAAGTACTGTATTTTCAAGAGGTATTGCAGCCACAGAGTTATGCTGGTATTAAATCCTGAGCCTGCTGGTCTGTGCAGAGAGGGTCTCCCCTGTGTCTGTCATCCTAGGCTAACCAGCCTTTCTGTGAAGGTGTTGGCTTCTCAGATCAGCCTGCAGCATCTGGAATACCTGAGTGGGAACTGCAGGGTAAGATCCAGTTGTAGATAAAGTTGTCTTATTATTTGTGCTTTTAATGAGCTGGCTTATGATACCTTATGGTAAGTATGATAAAGAAACAGCAACAAAGAGCAGCTATATCCAGTTACTTGTAGTTTTGATTTTCAAAACACTTGTATTTTTTCTTTGGCAAAAATGGGGGAGTGGTAGTGGCACTGGATGAGAGGGAAAACTTAGCCTGAAGTACAGTTTCCTTTTGCCAAGAGCAAAAAAATTATAAAAACAAATTCTTGGCTGAAAACTTTAAAGGACGGGTTTGGAATGTTATCTTAAGGGACGTTACAATCTTGGAGCTTCCAGTCATACCCAAGATAAAGCACTTTGTTTATACATTACCCTACTTCATGTACAATGGCTTCTATGGTAGGCAAGCTATAAGTATTCATCCTGGGTTTGGCTGACATATAATTTACTTAGATGTTTGATTTGTTGTGGGTTTTTTTTTTTCTATAATCTGTTATGCTTATATGACACACAACCTGCATTTTTGCAGCAAGTGCTAATTAAACTGCTCAGACAAATATTATGTTATTGCTATAGGATTTATTCAGGTGTAAAGGCTGAGGAAGCCAAGAGAAGCAGTAGAAATACACAGTATTTAAATCAGTGTGATCTGGAGCAAAATCCAGAAGAGATTTTTTTTTTTTTGGTAACACCTTTTGCATCCACTTTAAACTTTGATTTTTAGATTTTATCTTTGTGTTTTGTTTTAAAGAAAATGAGACTTCTGGAGTTGTTGGGATTAAATTAGTGTTGCCATTTTTATACCGATGAATTATCTGAAGTGTGACATTTCCAGCAATATGCATACCTGCATGACAGGGAAATCACAGTCTGAATAGTATCTAGCATAACCGGTAATTAGTTGAAAAACTCAGTGCAATACAGCAAGTTCTGAACACCCCTCTTTATTGGTGAAAACTAATCACAAAAGACTACATTTTGGGCTAGTGGGCTTAGGTAATAAAAAGTGGGTATGGTTCTGGCTTCCACTGGAGTCAATATCAGAACTCACGCTGCCTATGCCAGCAGCAGTATTTCCCTCTGCACAGCAAAGGGTGGGAGAGCTGTGGAAGATCTGTTGTCATTTTTGAGACTTGGTGCTAACTTTGATTCTCCTCAGTGCTAAGGAAATAGTTAGATTGCTTCCATGAGTGCATGGCATTTCCATGCCCTTTAATTCTGCTTGGGCATTTGCTATTCCTTGTGTGACAGTGGTGAAGGACTACAGAACAGAAAGTGTGGTCTTTTAAAATAAACTTGTGTTGTTTTTGTGGGATCTGCTTGATGCTTCACGCTTTTGCTTTAGCAGTAAAAGTGACTTGTGCTGACAGCTGGAGTAATTGCTGTGCATGGAATAAAACTGTCTTTGTTGCCTTACTCCAGTTCTAAAATTTAGGTGGATTCTTGCATATCTAAGCTGAAATACTTAGATAAATTTTTGCTGTATGCAATAAAAATGGTTTATATGTTCTTTTTTCTGATGTTTAACTCTGCAGAATAGACGTAACCATTACTGAAAAGTAAAAAAAGAGAACAGACAGATTTGGAGGCAATAAATTTTATTTTTATGTCCTATTCTTTCTTTGTTTTGTTTTGTTTTTTTCTGTTAGTTCTTCTACTGCCTTTCTCAGGTCCCCTTGAAAGGGGGTTCAAGTCCCAAGAAACTTCTGTAGACATTTAAAAAGGTGAAACAACTTTTTCTTTGAGAGGTGACAGAGCTCTAGCTTTAAACTGTATTGTTCTAAAGAGAGTTAGGAGCCATCTACTGGTGCACCAGTAGGGACTTTCTCTGAAGGGAGGCAGAGCTTTCAGCACGTATCAGTGACTGTCTTGTCAAGACATTTGTCGCAGTTTCTGCCTGTTTCCTCATTTGAACATCGTTTAGAAAATATGGCAGAGGCCTGAAGCTGGCCACACTTGTACTGCATGCCGTCAGAGAGAGGTAGTGGATTGGGCATTTTCATAATGATCACCTTGCTTTTGAAATCGGCAAACCACGTGTTTTGAAGGTCAGCTAGAGGAAGGGGTAACAGCATGTTCTCTTGTGAATCTTCTTGTCTCACTGGTCATTTTTCTCATGTCATTACAAGCAGGCAACAACAAAAGTTCTTTTGGTTTTTTGGCTTCTTTTTCTGCAGTGCTGTCTCAGAAGATAACAGGAGGACCTGGTTTTAATGCAGCATACTTGAGGAAAATAGAGATGCTGTTTAAGCTCTGTACTGTTTGGCAGTAATAATGAGTTTCAAGAACCTTTTGCACTAGTTTGGTTATTAGCTCTAGGATTAGTTGTGTCTCCGACAATCACAGTGGATAGCAGCTCAGTAGGGTTCTCCTCAGGAGCTCCCTGGCATGCATTTGTTCACATGGGCATTAGCACAAGCAGATTTCAGCCAACACTGGAGAACACTAGAAGAGCCAACTCTTTCTGACTCTTTGGAGAGACAGAAAAACATACAGTAACAGAAGGATTTGGGGAGGCTTTGTGACTGATAGTTACTGGTCATTAAATTGGCATAAAGAATTAGATCATTTCTATCACTTGACACAATTATCAGATTCTGTTTCACCTGAATGTGGTAGGAGTTGAAGAGATCCTGACATATCAGCTGTGCCCAGTAAATTCACACTTTACAGGCAGAAAAAGAAGTATGCATTCCTAAGAGGTTTGGTTTTTTTGTCCTGTGATGCTGGCTATCATTAGAAGACTTTTAAAGAATCATTGTTTAATTCCATTATTTCATACACAGTAGTGTTACTTTGTTAAACAGGATCTAGTTGAGACATATATGGAGGGTGAGGGGTTGGGGGGGGGGGGGGGGGGGGGGTTAGTGCTTCTGCCGAGAATGTAGTAAAGCTTGTGATCAGCATAAATGGAAAAACCCACATTCTTGCTGCCCGCTGGAATGCACAGCTGCATTCTCGGAAGAACCAGACAGTCCAAAAAGCTTCTCCTGTCATTTCTTTTGTTTGGCCTTGAGTTGGGTGACTGTTTTCTGTTTATTTCCTTTGCAAGACTACATGTTTATTGTCATGCATGGAGGTGCTCGTTTTTGGTCAGAGGATATAGTTCCTTTCTGGCAGCTACTGAGAAACAAGAAAACGTTATTTCCTCTGTACGTGAGATCTCTCAACAGAAACAGGTAGCTCATTGCTAAATGAAATCCACATGAAATGAAGTGTTCACCATCTGCACAGTTGTATTCTGCTCAGTCTGATATAAACATTGGTTTCTTGGACCAGCAAATAGTCTTGATTCATGATTAAATCCTCAGGCTTATTGTCAAGTTCACAACTACCAGAACAACCTGGCACTGAAAGCAGTGAGTAGCAGATGTGGGTAGCTGATGTTCCCTGATGGATATTAGTGTGGGGGTTCACCTGTAGCAGGAACAGGGGATCAGCAGGCTACAGCAGGGACGAAAAACATTAATATTTGCGAAAGAGTATTTAGAGCATGACTGAATGCCACACAGTGACTAAAGACTACATCCAGCTGATGATACCTGGCACAGAATAAGGATCCTAAATCCTGGGGCTCTTTCCACTTTAAGATTATACCCAGTGACTCTCCTAGGTCGTGTGCAGGCTGTTGCTACTGTTTGCGCAAGACAGTGTGGTCAACGGTGCTGTAGGATTTTGCTCTGTATCAGTACTTTTTTCAAAACGATTCATAAAACTAGAGCTCAGGTACATTAGGATAGTTTATTGTAGCTGTTGTATTTTTCCCCTTTAAGCAGATAAAATTGTCTTTCTTTCCAAATAAAAAGAGCTGCAAACAAAGGAAGAAATCTATGTTATAGTGCACTGCATTGTCAGCCACAGAGCTGTAGTTTTTGGTTACATTGTTTAAGTTGCAGAGAAACATTTATCTGAAGGAAGGTAATTTAATAGGTCTATAAAATCTGCATTTTATCTCTTGTTTCTCTCCCCCTAATTTTAGCCATCCAGAGAAAACCTAAAACTGTAAAATAAATCTTCAAATGCTGCAGAAGGCTGAGCACAGCTTTTACTACATACCTTTGCAATTAGAACTAATTTACTGCCCTGTGAGATGGAGGGAAATGTGCAAGGTACTTCTTGGATAAATATACCTCAGTACGAAAAGCATAGCTGCTTTGTAAAAGTTATCTGCTTGTGTTCGGCAAGTATCAGGGTCATTCTTACAGCTACATACCGCAGAATGTTAATTAATGGGGCTGCAGCTGGTGGTACCACTTTGGCTGCTTCAGCTCGGCCTCTTATTCCATATTTCTCAGGTTTGTATGACCAGTGTTGGATCACATCCCACCACTTTTTTCCCCCAAAGTACAAAAAGTACCTAAGTCTCTACTGGAAAACTGCCAGGCTTTCATTAAAAGAACAGAGCTGTTGTTTCTTTGCTATTTTTATCTTCTCTGCCAGGAAAGACACCATGTTGCATTGGCAGTTGTATATTTTAAATTGCCGTGTGTCGTGAGACCCTTGGGTCAAAACCCAAGCTTTCTACAGCCCAATGTGGATGCCCAATACGTTGCTGAAAAAGTTCCACAGTAAACCTTGGAGGGTTGGGTTACCTTATGACTAGATCTGACCCAGTGGCAGTACTGGAGCAAGGGTCTTGTCGTCTGAGGGAGCTGATTCTGGCCTACCACGGTTTGTGAGACAGAGCATCCTGACATGAAAGACAAGTCACCTTATCCCCACTGTGCAGGGTTTCGTTCCCTAGGAGCTTCTGAAACTGAAACAGAAAGGAGTAAATCTCCCCTCATTGCTTGAAGTCCTTTCAGCATAGAAGGCAATTTCACCTAAATGTAATGGAATTTTTAAAATGAAGGAGTTAACTGCCAAAAGCATTTAAAAATAAAATTGTAAGCAAACTCCAGCATCCCCCACACACACACTTACTTTGCCAGTGCCTTTCATTCTGACGAGTTATCATTTAAGATAATACTTTGGACTGTGAGAAGTAAGATTTCATTGCCAAAACACAGTCCGTTCCCATAAGGACTACCCCCCGTATTTATGTTTGAATGAATAATCTGGTTGGCCTCTTCTGTAATTGCTGCATTCTAAGCTGGAATGTGCAAAAAGCTTGCAAGAATTAGTCTTTTTGTAGGTTATTATTACTGCAGACACAATCTTCAGCTCCAAACTGCCTTGAAGGTATTTAACTGTACAGCGCCTCAATGTGTGTGTTTACTGTAATTTATAATTCTGTTACTTACTGTCATTTATATGTATTCCATAAATACATATATAAAAACAAATTTGAAAAACCAAGCTAACAGTTGCTAGAAGAGAGAGATGGTGGGAGGCTTAATGAAAGATGTTCTATCACAGAAAACAGTTTGCTGGAAAGTGCTCAGTTTTGAAAAATGTGACCACATTTATTCTCTATTGTTTTAAATGTTCCTTTCTCCCTCCTCCCATTGCATTTTCTTAGCTCCTCAAAATCTTTACAACACCAGGGTTGTTTAAGGTCCCTTTTATTATTCAGTTCCTACTGAAAAATGCTCTGTAGGTGAACGCCAGCTTTATTTATGTTATTAAAGATGCATTAAATCATATGGTTTATGTTATTAAAGATGCATTAACTTCCATACTTAAAAAAAGGAAAAAGCTTCAGCATCTTTGGTACTGTGTCAAATAGACTATAGGAAGTGATTTCTTTTCTTCTGAATGGAATATGAACTTTCTGGGAATTTGCAATGATATTTGTTGGTAAACAGCACATGGATTAAGCATTCTTTACAAAGTGTAGTAACTGAGAGTTGGCTTGTAAACCTAAGGAGGATTTAGCAACAAGAGAAATAGCTTTAACTTCTTATACTGCTTTGACTCTTTTACTGGGACCACACTGTAAGCAGATCTTTCAGCTGTTAACCCATGTACAAAGTACAGAGTCTGGCTTTTTTTTTTTAATTTATTTTTTTCATATGTTTCATTCCAGCTTCTGCTAATGCAACATTTGGTACTTGAATTTGAGAGCTTTTTTGTCTTCCTCCGTTAAATCAGCTAATCCAAAACCCTAGTCAGGCTGTCTTCCCCCTTCACAAGTGCTGAGAGGAGTGGTGCTTAAGGGAGCTTGCAGGCTTGGTTCTGTAACTGAGCAGTGATTTATAGCTTTTGACTGAGGTCACTGCTTGGCACCTAGTGATGACCAATTTGATGGATTAAGGACTAGAGCAACTCAAGAGCCCTTAACATTTGTAACCAATCATAATCTGACTGGCAATGACCAGAACAGAAAAACCCCCATGTATTCTTGTTTGGATCTATTTTAAACTAGTTTGGCTTTGTTTTCTTTTTGGAGACCTGCTGCTATTAGATACTCTTTGATTTGGTTCCAAGGATGGGTCAGAGTAACTTTTTGATAAACCTGTTTTGTTTCTCTCATTTATGAACACTGCTGAAAGCTGCGCGTTTTGGTCTGCTATTAGATTACCACATCAAGGAGAGCTTGAGGGGCCAGTTCTGTACAGCAGAAAAGAGGGGGATTTCACAGTGTCAGTCAGAGCACATGCACTGATTTTCTCTCATATTCACTGAAGCAGCAGGTCCCAATTAACAGCACCTTATATAGCACCAGTTCATCTACACCTGCACAATGTGTGTAAGGCACAGTGCTTCAAAACTGACGATAGTAACATGTCATTACTGCAGAAGCTATGAGGAGGAGTGGCAGGATTTTAGAGAAGATACTTTTCCTAGCTGGACCCTCTGCTGTGAGAGGTACGTTGTCATCCCTGTGCTTCTGAGCAGTTGTTAGCTCAGGTTTGTGAAATGTGGAACTTTTTCCTCCTTACGGAGGGTCTGTGGAGACAGCTTCTCCCTGCTACCATAACCACTCCTCAGTGAAAGCTGTTCCCCACGTTAGCAATTGCTATACCTTGGAGATGCTGTGAATCTCTTCCCCTCAATAATGTGTCTTTATTTTGTCTCATTATTTTATTTCGATTATTCAGTATCTTGTAGTACCTGTATAATTGCATACTGCAATGTGAACTGCAGAATATCCCCCCCCCAGGAACTGGTTGGAGAAAAGCTCTGAATAGGGGAATCTTTATTAATATCCATTGTTCACATATGTTCCTGAGGATAGTTTAGGAATAAAATAGTCATATCAACTGCAATGCTCTGCAAGGCTGATAGTAATGTCAGTGACAGTGTAATGCTATGTGACTTTGGTATGGAACCTCTTCCTGTACAGTTGTGCTTTGAAAGCTGGCTTTTCTGTGCCATGAGTGTCTTGCTGTATGGCTGGGAAAGAGGTATTTCTCTGATGCATAGTGTAGGCAGCTCAAACAACAGCAGTAAGAATTAATGCTAGTTAATACTTTATATATACCACTTCCCTCCCACTGTAGCAAAATGGCATCTCTTGCACAGGAAAGTCCCATTTTATTCAGGCAGCCTTGTTTTGAAAGTGGTGATTTTGTTTCTCTTTTTCCTCCATGGTATTTCACAATCCCAGGAAATTATTTAGAGGATATTGGTATGTCTTGCAGGTTTTAATTCTCTGTTATATTTTAAGTGTCTGAAATATAGGTTGAAAATTAATTCCCTAAAGAATTATTATTTCTGTTACTGTTTTGTTCTGCGGCAGTGCCTTGGTACCACACTGCTGGCTCCCTCCCCAGTGACAGGGGCTGTATAAATGTAGAAAAAGGTGAGCTTTGCTTCAAAGAGAGCAGAAGTATTTCTGTGGCATGCAAAGGAAAATTAATACCAGGAAGGCTGCTCTTTTGCTCAGTGTAGCTCCTTCAGAGTGGCTTGCATGATGAACATGTTCTTTCCTGAGAAGATCCTCTACCTCAGAATTGTGTATGCAATGCTCCTGAGCTACAATCCATGCTGGGAACATCAGCACATGCTTTCAGCACTTTTGAGCTCAAACACATCTGTTTTATAGAAGTAAGAACTCTGCTCCAGATCTTGATGTTAATCTTGGAAAGTGCATCTCCTCTGTTTTACAGATGGAGGTAGGAACCAAGCCCTGTTTTGGCCATGATCACATTATATGTCACTAAAAGTGCTGGGACAAAGACCCTCTGCCTTGTAACCGAGTCACCTCTGCATTATACACACAAGGGTGGAGATGAAATGAGTTTTCTTCAGATCGCCAGAAATGTCATCAAACTCCGGAGATCTCCAAACTCAAACTGTCTCCAATGCCTTCTCATGAGTACAGGGCCTCACCTCTTCCCGTCTGTGCAGCTGCCAAAACCTCTAGCTTCCTTTCACTGACAGCTTCACCAGTGCAGCTGTGTATTTTCAATGAGTAGCACTAGGAAAATTTGGGAGTGGAATATAATTAAATTTTTAAAACCCACAGGAAAGTTTCTGGTTTGAACATATTAGTCACTCAAGTTCAATTAAAGCTTAATTTCTAAAGAAGTTACCTGATGCTACCACACATGAACCAGAAAGGTGCAGGATGACCTGTGCTGTGCTGTACACTAGCTCCAGCACTGTCACTCACATCCTAATCAGTAGAAAACCCGGAGTAATGAAGGCCAGTGGCAGACTCGTGGAAGGATTTGTGTCAAAACCAGGTTAGGTCTTGGGCATTTCTGATTGCAGTTACTGTGCAGAGAGCCATGGCAGTGTTCCTTTTGTGAAGCACAGCAAAAATTGGCCTCTCCTTATCATCTGCTAAAGAGCAGGTGAACATTAATTGCACCTCAGTTCTAAACAATTCTGAGTTATGATTCATTAAGCCTTGTTCAGCAAAAATGAGGTAATGCTACAAATGCATGCTCACCTGCCTTGTAATCCCCTGTTTCCTTTTCTGCAGCCCTGGGTGCTACTGAATAAGGTAGGTCTGCAGCTAAAGTTCATGCCTGTGTAATCCTGCTTGCCTTCTAAGATAGTGATTCTTTAGCTTACATGGAGCACTTTTGTAGCTGGTTTCTCTTCTTGGATCTGTTTTGAAAGTGTAGGAAGTCAGTGGTGCATTATGAGACACTGATATATGAGACACTGATGTACTCTGGATTTAGTTGCTTGCTGTGGAGTTGCTTAGCCCTGTCAGAGTCCTTGTCTGGATAACAGGAAATCTAAGAACATAAATGCCAGATGAATGGAGCCAACAGAAAATGATCTGGGCTTTCTTGGGCATGCAGTTTTCATAGTTACAAGGTAGAGCTCTATGAATGTGACTGTCTAGATGAAAGGGCAGCAATGGGAAAGACTACCAAAAAGCAGCTGTGGATTCTCTGGTATGAAAGCTCACTCCTCACTGCCATGACTACCTTATTGTTAACTTTTTTACTTACACAGCCCATTAAGTAGCATCTACAGAACAGACAAGAGAGATGTCTGACATACCCAGAACAGGAGATGATGGCAGGAGAGTGAGTACAGCCATCTTTAACATCCTCCCAAACCTTTGCATCCCTTCACGCTCCTGAAACAACTCTGAAGACAATAGCCTCTTCAGCAAAGACTGTTTTGCTGTATTGCAATGTGGCTGCTCCCAGGTCACTCTGCCAGTGAGTCTTCATGGTCCTTTCTGGCTCCTGCACCTCACCTTTCCTCTTAACTCTGCAGAATGCTGCAACCCACATGATGAAATCACCTACTAAAATTTCCCAGAGGGCAAATCCTGCTGCTTTTCTTTTTCATGGTGCCACATGTTACATCTGAACTAAATAATCAATACCCTTTTCCTCTCTGCAGTGTGCTTTGGCCATTTATTCTGAGTGATACCTGGGCACATACCAGTCTTGCTTGTTCTTTTCTGCTCCCACATCTCAACTGCAATGAAGAAGAAACCCCCAGAGGCCCACATGGGTAACTCATTGCCAGGTCTTCAGGACAAGCAGGTACCTCCAGGCAATTTAGAGAGACACAGCTGCTACGATGGGAAACTTTTACCAAGAAGGTTTAGCCCCAAGTGCTACTAGTCCCACCCCATAGCTAGCAAGACATTGAAGAACAGTCCAAACTTCTCCTTCCCATGGATATTGAACTTGTGCTTTGGGAGCCTCAACTACTGCTAGTTTTTGGAGAAAACCATGGGAGAGTTAGTTCTCTGCATTTGAAACCAGAAAAGTCTTTCTGAGGTACCACTCCTTTAAGGATGGTTTTGTTAGAAATAAGAACTGGAATTTTAAGTGACAGCTGCTCATCTGATAGACACTAGAACTCACTCCTTTGGTGATAATTCCACTTCTGCCCTTTTCAGGCCTCCTGCTGATGTCTGTCTCTGTGCCCTGCCTAGAGCAAAACTGAAGCTGATTTTGGATGTCACTGCATGCTTAATGATTCTCAGGAATGGAGAGTACCATTACGGCAGAGTTGGTGTCACATGGGAAAAACTGAAAACTGAGACTGAGAAGGCTGAAACTTTTTTTGTAAGACTATGTATTCTGGAGTGATCTGGGTTATCGGTTTCATATCACATAGTCGGTTTTTGACGGAGGAAGGAATTGATGTCACAAATACATCTGTCTGGGGTGGTTTCTGTCAGCTGGGCTTTTTTTTTTCTCCCTGGCCTCCTTTTGGGTATGTCATGGGACAACTTTTTATGGGATACTTAATAGGAAATAAAAGAGAATCAGTTTACATACTGCTTATAAAAAATAACATCAAACAACTTCAAAGTTCAACACGTTATCTTAAGCACAAGTAAAAGTCTAGATGGTTAAATCAATCCCAACTAATTCAACATTTAGTAAACTCTATCCTTAATCACACGTTCTACTATTCCCAAGCAGAGTAAAAGGTTGGTTTCTAGGAGACAGTGGTGCAGATGAAAAGAAGCAGAAAATATCCCCTTTGGAAGGATACAAGCTCTTCTCTGAAGTACTTAAAGCAACCTGATGTTTGTTGCACCTCTAGATCAGTGTTATTATGCATCTTTTTCTTCCTCTGCCAATGTAAATCTTCAGTTTGTCTTGCTGAGAACAGATCAGATCTTCTACCTGCGCAAGCCTCCATGGTTGAAAGCAGCATGTGAAATGCCAGCAGACAGCGGTTTTGAAAGCCCGGTATCCACTGAGCCGTGCAAGTAACTCCTTTTACTAGTTTCTTGGCTGAACTGAAACAAACAGAAACAAGTTGTTCTGGGACAGTGCAACTAATGAATCCTAGCTGCCTGGATTTGAATGTGTGCCTCTGAGCATTTTGTTGTCCCCCCAACTCTTGCTCCTCACATGTCCCCTGTGATTCCCTCCACTCCCACTCCCCTCACTTCCCTTACTTCTCCCCAGATAACAGCTGGGCAATGTTGTAGTTTGTTCTGGTGAGTCAGATTGGCCAGAGGGAACCAAACTGCAAATTACTGCTGAGCTCACATGGCTGTGCTTCTTTAGTGGGGGCACTAGTTTAGATCCCTTTGTTTCTCTTGAGTTTCTTGAACTTTGTGCACACTTAGCGCTGCTGGGAATGTCATGTGTGTACAGAATTTGGCTGAAACGGGCTGAGGTTGAGAAGCTGTTCAAGAGACAGATGGACTGGCAATGCAATCACACAAGCCTTGTTTCCTAAGGGAACCTGCCTTCAAATGCTTTGCTTGAACCAAGATAAAATATTTTTGCTTTGTTTTCCAAGAATTGTTAACTGCTTGGATTAAACTGAATATGTGTATGAAATGATGCGTTAAGCATTTTAGTACTTTTCTTTCAGGTTATGCGGAATTTGTTTTTAAAAAGTAGCATTGGGTTTATTTCTTTCTGTATTTTGCAAGCAAAGCATGGCACAGCTAGTCCTGCCTGGCTTATGTTGGCTCCACACAATTTTTGCTATCATGAGGCTATTCGCTTGATATCCCTCTTCTTTTCCTTTGTATTTATTTGTTGCCTTTGGTGGAGAAATACATGGTATGTTTAAGACTTTGCTGACTTCTTAAAGGGTTATGGTAGAGGTCCAAACATGGTTTTCTCCTCACCTTAGCATGGTTTCAGGTGTTAGGTAGCTTTAGTTAATTCAGAAGATAAAATATTATAAAGAAATGGTTAAATACACGAAGTATTTTTGAAATTACAAGTCCTAGTTTGCCATTTCCTTGAACAGACATGCTTCTGTTTGGGCTTTTTTGTTAATAGCAAAAAATAAATATCAGGATGGAGTCTTCTGGCATATATTGCCGTGTTATATTTAGTGGTAAAGGTATTTAGTTTTCCTCTTTATGAGCAGAGCAGCCATCAACATTAATTGATCGTCCATCCTCATGAAGAAAAGACTACTCTTAAATTCATGAATAGTTCATTCACTAGACCCAGTTTCTCTCTATTTCATCTTCCTTTTTCTAACTCATTCTACAATTATGAACAGCAATTTGTGGTGTGTTGCAGGTGATCTTGGTTTTTTCAGAGACTCAAAGTGATGAAGGTTTCTTTTCTGACCAAGCAGCTAATTACTGTTACTACACTTTTATACAGAAATAACAGTAATAAAAAGATAAATACTGAGGGCAATAAAGCTATCATCATATATCCAACTTTCGAGCAACAAGAGTTTTACCAACTATAAAAATTATGCAACTGGCAAAAGCGAGCAGTAACTCTGAGAAGAATTAATGTTGAAATCCAAGCCCTGGTTTCTTTGTACCAGATGTCAAGATAAGCTGTTAAGCATTAAGATTTCCTAATAATCAGTTTTCATCTGCTGCTCGTACCACTGAAGCACCTAGGAACCCTGGTGCCAGAGCAGGGCCGTACTCTTCTAATCACTGTATAAACACAAAACAGAGAGGAGGTTCCTGCCTTTATGGGTTGGGAATTCTCATTAAAAGTAAATCAGCGCTTTGAGGAACATTGGTAACGGCATTATAAACTATTAATCTATTCAGTAAGTTACATGTCATCTTTTAATCTGTCTTCATTTCCAGATTGCATTCAGAAACATTTTCCTCCAATGTATACTTACTAATTTTTTTCGTGTTTTTCATTTAATGTATTGTATAAAACGTACTAAGAGAAGTTGTACTTTCAAGGAACTATGTGATCTCTCCATGCTGCAGGTGAGCTTTGATGCATTAGTCTTTGCAATGTGAGAGCAAAGAGATGCTCACTAAATCCAAAAGAAAATACAAATGTCTCGAATCATGGGAGAGAGTGAGAAAGAGGTAGATTGATAGGTTATAGTGTCTTTTTTTTTATTACTGTATTCAAATCCAGTCTTCACAGTATTAAATGCATCATGGTATTACATGCATCACTGTCAAACTGCTGGCTGCTTAGTGTCTGATAAATGGAGTTCACAGGGTAATTCCTGTTCACAGGAATAGCCAAACTTGGTGCTAATTGCCAACTTTGTTGCCATGGTTATGCAGAACAAATATCTCCCTAACCCCCTGGTCAGGAATCAGGCATAACACAAAGGTAGCTAATTTACTGCTCTGAATAGAAATAGGTTGAATAGAAAGCTTTGGTCAGCAAGGATACTAATCCAGTTCCAGTCATTAAGCATCCCAGTGTAGAGAAGTGATGTTACAGCTTCCAAGCTGTTAACACAGATGGACAGGTTTGTATGTACTTTCTCTATTGCAAATATCAAAACATTTGTGCCCTATGCTCAGAAATTCGACAAAGGAGAGACAAGATTGGTTGGCCACAGCAAAGGAAAAGAATCATTTCTACACAGCCATTGTCTGCCTTTTTAATGTATAGGGGGGGGTGTCTGGGGAAAATGTGTTCGTTTTTTATCCACCTGTTCAGCTCTACCAGTACTCCCAGTGGTAGTGAGCTTCTATAGTGGAAACATCAGAGAGTGTTAGTATGACATGGCCTACTCAACTAAGAAATGGCTAAGCACTTCTGTCTGCCTGATGCCACTGCTATTAATAGCAAATGGAACTCATGAAACAAATTTGAAGGGTGTCCCACAGAGATGGGAGAACTGGGCTGCTGCTCCTAAAGGAAGGAGAGTGAGAGCACACATGGAAAACCAGAACAACTGGTAATGGTCTGGTGAGCTAGGTGGAAGGGACAGGTGACTACTGTTCTTTAGGGAGATTGTCCTCTTCTCCCAGCTATAGCTACAGTCCCTACTTCTTCAGTTCTTTCACTGGCTGCAACAGTAAGTCTAGTAAACACAAAGAAGATGGAGCTGTGATCATTCTGATGTTTTGTATGGTCCACTTGCTTTGGCCACATCCTTTTTGGCCTGTGCCTGGAGGGAATGCAGTGAACAGCTGTTGGCACTCACAGCGATGAAGCGTATACCAGAAAGCTGTCTCTTTTTTTTGTGAACTCAACAGTTCACAAGTACAAAACTGACTCTATCAACTGGCACAAGGGTATGTTCTGCCAGCAAACTGCACACAAGAAAATTATTATTAGTTAACTTCTTTGGTTATAAAGACCATTTAAATGACATATGACTTTCAAAACAAACTATTCTGTGGGGCCTATATATCTCTCCCCACTCCTATGTTTGTTTTTCCTGCTTTGGCATCTGACATCAATGTCTGTCACTGAACACCTCAAGCTTTGTATCTTTCTCATGGGAAACACAGATTAGAGTGTTTAAGCTTTGTAATTTGGCATTGCTGGCATTTTTTGTTTGTTACAAACCTTTCAGATGATACTAATGACATCTAGCAAGTTTTGGAGGAAAAATCATTAAGAATAGAATTTAAAAAAACCCACCTTTGTGATCTGAGGTGCTCTCCTAATGAACTCTGAGAAATTTAAATTCAGACACAGCATCCAACCTTTCCATTTGTACTACAAGTGAGTCTATTTGCAGTTATTGTTTGAGAGAAAAACAATGTTGAAAACATCAGACAAAACGTTTTGGTTTTGTTCAGAGAAGGTATGACTCGATCAAAAATACATTCTGTGCCTTGCCAGTGTATCGAGGCATACTCACTTCCAAGACCGAAACTGCTGTCTTTTTATTTTTACAGTCTTTGTTTGAACTGAGATCCACATTCATTGTTACTGAGCTTTAATAATCTAAGGGTCACTTGAAGGGCTTTTGTTTGAGAGACCTTTCAAGTCAAGCCAAGGCAGCAGTTTAGGGAACGTTTCTTGTTTGTAGACAAAAATATATTAAAACAACCAAGGGAGCTATTACTCTTCCACATAATTATTTTTAATGTCTCATTGGACATGTATGAAATGCCTTTCAGTTCCTGTGGGAGAATTATTTTTTTACATTTTTTGCAGCATGGCTTTTGTTAAATTTGTATGCTGTTTTTCCATTGAGCAATGTTCACCCCAAAAGACTTTATAAACATGAAGAGTATCTCTAGGAATATGTTTCCAGCGTAATCCACGTAAGTTCTTTGAGATTTGTCAGCGGTCATAGGGCTGATACCTGCATACCGTGTGCCACCTATTTTTTTCTGGCCCCAGTCAAGAAAGAATGTGACCTCAGTTCACATGGGAGAAGTGAGAGAACAGCCAAGAGTCCAGGACTGCATGAGATGGGGTGCAAAGCCATGTGCTGCAGCAGGCAGTGTTAAAGGCAGGTGACAGGGAGGAGGGATAATCCTTAATTGGAGCACCTTTCTGTCCTTGGTGTGAAAATTATCTGTGAGAGTTGTGCAGTGGAGTTCGTCTCAGTTACCTAGGAAAGACAGAAATGGAATGCATCCTTCTCTTTTATAGTAAGTACACATTCAGGGGGAGGAGATCAAGCACAGAAGTTGGGAAAGATGGAAAATGCAGATCTGTGGAAAGACAAACCATCCTGTAAGACTGTAGTTCTAGTACAAACACTTGGGCTTGGACTGGGACGTGCACATTATGTGCCATTCCTGCTCCACAGAGTTACAGGCTTAGCAGGTAGATGCAGGTGTTTCGCTGAGATGTCTTCTTCCTGCTGTGTACTCATGATCCTTTCAGTCTACCAGTTCCCCACTCTGAATGATGCCCTGATGTTTCTTGCTCTGGCATTGAAAGATCACATAGTTGTCTTAATTCTGGGGCAACTTGCCCTGCTCCCAGGCACGGTGAATGTTTCAGTGACCCCAGGTGGACTGTGCTGTTAGACAGGCCCTAGTGCATGCTTTGGGCGAGGGCCCAGAAAGCATCAGGACTCACTCCAAACCTGAAACCTTCCATGGATTAAAACCAAAGTTACTGCTTAGCAGTATGTTGCACACAACTCATTTAACATGCTGCACTGCATGTCACAGTGACAGTACCCGTCTCACATCTCTCTCCTTAGGCTGATGGAAGGTTACAGGCTCTTTAGGCCTGATGGAAGGTTACAGGCCCACCAGATGGGGAGGGAGAGTTGCTATTTATGTTAGGGATAGGCTGAAGAGTATGGAACTGTGTCTGGGGACAGGTGAGCAGTCAACAGAGAGTTTGTGGGTCAGGGTTAAAGGGAGAACAGCTACAGGAGACATTACTGTGTGGATCTGTTACAGACCGCCTGATCAAGAGGACTCTGTGGATGCAGCGCTCTAAGACAGATAGGAACAGCCTCACACTCACAGGACCTTGTCCTCATGGGGGACTTCAACCACCCTGGCATCTGTTGGAATGACGGTACAGCCCGGCACAAGCAATCCAGGAGGTTCCTCGATTGTGTGGAAGACAACTTCCTTCTGCAAGTAATAGAGGAGCCGACAAGGAGAGGTGCCATGCTTGACCTCATGCTCACCAACAGGGAAGAGCTGGTCGGAAATTTGATGCTCCAGGGCAGCCTTGCTTGTAGCGATCATGAGATGGTTGAGTTCAAGATCCTCAGGACAGTGAGAAGGGCATGCAGCAAGCTCACTGCCCTGGACTTCAAGAGAGCAGACTTTGGCCTCTTCAGGAACCTGCTTAGTAAGGTTCCATGGGATATAGCCCTAGAGGGCAGGGGGCCCCAAGACTGTTGGTTGATATTCAAGGATCACCTGCTACAAGCTCAGGAGTGTTGCATCCCAACTAGAAGGAAGTGCAGCAGGAGGGCCAGGAGACCTCCTTGGGTGGATAAGGAGCTCCTGAGGAAACTTCAAAGGAAAAAAGAGGCTTATAAAGGGTGGAAGCAAGGGTGGGAAGCCTGGGAGGAATACAGGGATGTTGTCTGGGAAGCTAGGGACCAGGTTAGGAAAGCTAAGGCCCAGTTAGAATTAAACTTGGCTAAGGATGTGAAAGATAACAGTAAGGGACTCTATAGGTACACAGCAAATAAAAGGCAGACTAGGGACAATGTAGGCCCCCTCTGGAAGCTCTCGGGAGAACCGGCTACCCTGGATTTGGAGAAGGCTGAGATTCTTAATGACTTCTTTGCCTCAGTCTTCACTGGCAAATGCTCTGACCCCACCACCCAAGTCTTGGAAGGCAGATGCAGGGACTATGAGAATTAAGACCTTAGGTCCACTGTAGGAGAGGATCTGGTTCGAGACCATTGTAAGAACCTGAACGTGCACAAGTCCATGGGACCTGATGAAATCCATCCACGGGTCCTGGAAGACCAGTATGCGCTCACAGCCCAGAAAGCCAACCGTATCCTGGGCTGCATCAAAAGGAGCATGACCAACAGGTCAAGGGAGGTGATCCTGCCCCTCTGCTCTTGTGAGACCTCACTTGGAGTACTGTGTGCAGTTCTGGTGTCCTCAACATAAAAAAGGACATGGAACTGTTGGAACAAGCCCAGAGGAGGGCCATGAGGATGATCAGGGGACTGGAGCACCTCCTGTACGAAGACAGGCTGAGAAAGTTGGGGCAGTTCAGCCTGGAGAAGAGAAGGTTGCGTGGAGACTTCATAGCAGCCTTCCAGTATCTGAAGGGGGCCTATAGGGATGCTGGAGAGGGACTCTTCATTAGGGACTGTAGTGATAGGACAAGGGGTAATGGGTTAAAACTTAAACAGGGGAAGTTTAGATTGGATATGAGGAAGTCCTTTACTGTAAGGGTGGTGAGGCACTGGAGTGGTTTGCCCAGGGAAGTTGTGAATGCTCCATCCCTGGCAGTGTTCAAGGCCAGGTTGGACAGAGCCTTGGGTGACATGGTTTAGAGTGAGGTGTCCCTGACCACGGTAGGGGGGTTGGAACTGGATGATCTTAAGGTCCTTTCCAGCCCTAACTATTCTATGATTCTGTGATGTGTGCTCTGAAGTTCCTGGAACTTCACCTGGCTTGTCTGTTATTCAAAGGAAATCAGACTCTGAATTCAGAGAGTGATAATGTAGCTCCATGTCAGTTTTGCCACCTTACACAAGCAGACACCGTTATCCAGGTCTAGTCATAAATCTGATAAAGTTTAGCAGAAATAGGTATTTAGATAACTGTCTGTTCTGACTGGATGTAAACCCAATTTCAAGTATATAGTGCTCCCAAGTTTTGAAGAGGTAAATTACCATATTTGCTATCTTCAGAAGACTAAACTCAAAGTCTTTTGACCTAAGCTTAGGATGTATAGATGAAGTATAATTTGTAATATGCTCTGGTTTGTGACATGACCTTTCCTTGTTTATGGAAAAGAACCATACCTTTCCAGCAGTGAAAGCTGCAGAAGCTGTTTCTTTGAAGCAGGATGTGATAGTAGAAGCAAACTACTGTAACTGTGTAACGTGGTGATGTTCTAATATGTTAAGCATGAGTTCCTCAACCATGTATGACTTAATTGGGTAAATAGTTGCCTTTACATGAACTTCAGTATCCCAGAATAATAAGTTGTATCTCAAGGATATATTATAAGATTGTAAGAATAATGTGCAGTTACTGGTATCTTCCTAATGTCACAGCAGCACAATGCTTGTAAAATACTTTGTACGTTAAAATCACCGCAGATATGTACTTAACGACACGTTCCTTGATACAAGGACCATAAAGCAGACTAGGGAAACTTTTTTAAGACATCCTTGAGGGCTTCCTGTGAAGTTGATCTTGCAGTGTCATCCAAAGTTCCCTATCCTGATTTGACAATTTTATGGGTTTGAACTCTCACTCGGTTGTTCAAGGTGATTTAGTTATCTGTTTGTGTGTCCTTACATTTAGAGACTGCCGCATGTAATTGTTAGCAGAATATTTAGTTCAACTTCAAGTGCTTCTGTTCTAGAGGGATGCTGTTGGAGGGAGCTCAGAGGAGGACAGCAGGAAAAATGAAAAGGACTAAACATCTGCAACCTGAATAAGGGGTAGGAAAAGCTGGAATGAAAGGCCATAATGGTTTATATGTAACTGAAACATGTAAGCATGAGAGAGAGAAAAGAATTATGTTGAGTTTGGCAGGAGGATGTAATGAGTAATAGATGGAATGATGAAGGGGAAATAAAATTGGCTGGATGAAGAAAAGCTTCCTGACCACGAGATCTTGTTTGATTACTGAAGTTTCCCAGGGGACTTCTGTGATTTGGGAAAAGTTGTACAAGACTATTCAGAGCCTCACAGTGCTCCACAAAGCATAGCTCTGTAGTCACCTAATAACTTGGCATCCAGGAGTGGATACTCTTCCCATCTTTTAACTGTGTTTCAGGTTCTTTGGATTCCTTCTGTTTGCTGGGCAGCCCAGAGCATCCCTTGAGTGCTGGCTGGCCTATGGCTGCTTTTTTGGTTAGCATTACCGTATATTACAGCTCTTGAAGAAACCTGCCTCCTCTGAGATAGTGTGTGCAAATATGTTTTCTATGGTTATGGGGTTGATCCCATTTCTTTGATGCAGGAGACTGTGTGGTTGGAGTCAGCTATCCAAAGGTACATGATCTCTGAAGATGCATTAGGTGGCAATTTTATATGCCTTTGCATATGTCCTCATCAATCTGGACCCAAGCCTTTACCATATCTGGATGGATATTGCCGATAGATGGTGTTGAAGTGAAGTATATTGCAAGTGCGAAGTACTCTGAAAACCTTATTTGGCCAGAGAGGGGCTTTTATCCTTAAACAGCAACTAGTAAAATAAGGAAAATTATTCATGAACTTTCTCAACTTATTCAAGAACTTTCATTCGATGATAAAGCACATGTAGCTATTACAAGGTGTTTGTGTTACGCATACGTAGAATTATTTCATTATAGATCTGGTGTCTGTCTAAAGCTGACTCCAGTAGTTCCCCTAAGAGAAGTTTATCTGGTGAAAAATTAGGTGTGTTTTAGCTGATACCCAACCAATTTGCTGAACTTATTTTTACTTCTGCCCAGAGGTTTTGAGAGTAAACTGATAGCTGAGAATCCATTTGGTTTTGACCAGTGAGGAGAGAAGCATGCAAAAACCCAGGTAGTGAAGACTACAAGGCTTCTACAAATTGGGAAGCTCAGACCATGGGGCTGGGAAAATGGGCTGACAGACTTTTTCCCCTGGTGGGTCTCTTCTGCTTGGCCTTTCAGTGTATTCCTTGTTTTCAGACAGCTGCTCAAAGCAGTAGAACCCATTTCCTCAGATGCATGTAAAGTAGCAAACGTTGCTGCTGCTTAGAGTGCAGCAATGCAATAAATATTGCAAAAAGCGAGGCTCTTGGGAGCTGAGCAGGCATTGGGTTGTGTGCAGTTTCAAAGCTAACTGGTTGAAACTGTGGAAGATCTGAATTTCTAAACAAATCACACAAATGTGATATTTTCATGTAAATTAAGCTACTAATAACTACTAATAAAAAAATCTCCTTCTAAAGGTACTACTTAGAATTATCTCCTCATTTGAACAAACATACATGACTTGTACCTACTGATAAAGATATATCTAATGTCTACCAAAGCAAAAAAACAAAACAAAAATAATTTAGATCTGGAAAAGTGATCACAATGAAAGTTTCATTTGCAAGGGATTTAAGGATTTATGGAGACTTGAAGTGAGTATTATGTTTTGAATAAATACACCATTGACCAGTATCAGATTCCCTTAGTCTTTATCTTGTTTTTTCTAAGCAACTGCTCATAAACTTTTTTAATATCTTGGCTAGCATGATGGTGCTACTTGCAAATCTGTTCATAGAGCTATTATTCTACGATAGTGCAATCTAAAGAAAGGAATAACACTTAGTTGTTCCTTTCATTGTTTCAGTTAAAAAGCCATAAATAACAAGTTGATAGGGTTTCTTTGTGCTTCTTTCTTTTCAACTAACACGTTAAATATTTCAAGAGAGGTTTGTCAAGATATCGCAAAAGTAGCTCTTAGTTCTGATCTGAACTTTACGGAACCCTGCTTTCATATAATAGGAAGGAAAAACAAGTGATCAGTCTGAGTCCACGACTCAATGGCTACAGCAAACTCTCAGTGCTTTTGATTCTTGTGTCATAGCAGTTAGTACTCAGATGAATTTAGCAGAATCAAACATACACAAAATCTGAAGGGAGAGCAACCTCCTGTGACTTCTGAAGAAGAAATTTGACTTCTAAGGCAAGTTCAGCATATGGGCTCCCTCCCTCCCCTCCTTTCTTCCCCCACCTCTCTCTGTCAAGCACCATCTCTGACTGTCCCTGTGACAGTCATGAGCTTTGCCAGACAAGTCTGCTTGTGGCAGCAGGGTCAGCAGCTGCTGCTGAGCAGTGACAGCCACAAATGTGGAAACAGCTGAGACCTGCAGTGACCTGCTGGTAAGAGCCATGCAGGCACCTGCACAACCCAGTGATGTTCTAGTTAATTCTGTAAAGGGCACCAGGGCTCCTGTCCCTGCTTGCATCAGGTACTGGAGATTTCAGATGACTGTTCACCCTCATGGTCAGGCCAGATATTCCATGCAGCAGCATGTGATGCATACACAAGGGAAAGACTGGCTGTAAAGTTCCAATTTTTGAAGAAAGAAAAATTCTGAGGAGCCTCAGAATAAAGAATTGGGAAAGCTTTTGTTTTGGTCAGAGCTACATTTTTGCTGCCTGTTGCTTCCAGGCAACTAGATCAGAAAAATGAGCTTGTTTGCCTTTGGCATATTGCTGCAATACACACATAGCAGTACATATAGCCCAGAGAGAAGAGAGACTCATACCTTTATGTAGCTGCACTTCAGTGAAGAACTGGGTATGCTCAGTTGAAGCTTAAGGGCTGTGTCAGAGGCTGAGGGCAGTGGAATCTCTCCCCAGGCAGTGTAGGAGCTGTTGGCTATGCTCTGCTAGCAGGGCTGGGAGCAGGGACTTGCCGTGTTGCAATAGCTCTGCAGCTCCAGCCCTGCCACCCTCTCACAGGTCACACATCCCTGACAGATCACCCTGAGCTGTGTTGTATAATACAACTATCTGTGTGTATTTGCTTACCCAAGGTCTCCAAGCACCCCACAAATACTGCTGGAGTCCTGCAGTGTTCTGGCAAAACTGCCATCACCTCTTCATTTCTCCTTAGCTTGAAGGAAGCATTGAACAGAACCCATGAGCTTTTGTTCCTATCTGCTTTACGCACCAGGCACATTGTCTTCACTGCTTGCCCTCTGCGCTAGCTAAGCATCTGTAGGCAGAGGAGATGCTTGGCTTCCCCTGCTGCATGGTACAAGGTGTTAGACCCTGGTTGACTGAAGTCCGTAAGCATTTATTTCAGTGGGACCACTCTTGCTCTAAAGCATCCCTAGTCAGGTGCTTACATCTGTGAATTCCTCTGAAGTGTGTAGGATGAGAACAAAATCCTCTGAAAAGGGTTTCATATTCCCAGTTGAAGTAAGACAGAGCAGCCTCACTGGAGCCCCACTAGTTTCCCACTGATGAAGACTAGCCAAGGGAGTATCTCCGTACAGGGCTGCAGAACAGCTTTGCAAGGACAAAGTGAGATTTGGACTTTGCTTGCACTGTTAGTGTGTTTGTTCAAGAATGAATTTGAAGGATAAAGGCATGGATGGTTAGTGTTTAGGAAAACACATTCATGACCAGTCAGTCTACTGGAGAAACTGGTAAAGGACAATTCACCTTCTGTCTCTGTCCTGTACCACCCAGCAGCTAGCGAGACTTGAGGCTGCTGGTGGTAAACTGCCTTTCCTTACCCAAGAGGTACCACAAATACTGCAGCATGTGGCTAGAGACAGCAGGTCCACTTCCACCAGGGCTTTGGTAATGCTTGTGGATGTACAAATGTTTGGTTTACATTTCCAACGTGTATTCAAAGATGCTGTTCCAGGTGGCTCAAAGAATTCTTTGGATTCTGTCTGTGGCAATATTGTTACTGATTTGCTTCTATATTACTACATTTAGAGTTCAGTTTGCCTTTATAGTGGGATCTACATTCTACGACCAGGGAGAAATGAATTCCTCAGCTATCAGTTTCTTATGTATTAAGTTTCAGAATATTTTTTAATTTCTCTTCCCAAAATAATAGTTTTATTACTTTTAAAACCATTAGAGAAGACAAGAACTGAGCATAAGAGCTTCCCCCATGCCCCCAATTTCTTTTGTATGTATCAAGTACCTATATAAATTCTATATAATAGCTTTAGCTGCTCCATCAGTATATCCCATTATATATCTAAGACTTTTAAGGCATCACATACACTGAATCTGAAGGATGTTACCAATACCCTGTTTTCTGTGAACTCCTCTTCACCAGAGCCCCGGCAAGGGCGGGATGCAGAGGGATACTTTAGGGCTCTATACAGCCCTGCGATTTATGCTAAGCCTCGTCAAAGGCAGTGCACCGATGAATTTAGCAGAGCCCTCGTAGTACGTCGTACTTGGCTCGGGCCGAACCTCTCACACCTCCGGCACCGAACCGAACAGCGCTAGGGGAAATTCGGACGAGGTGGCTCGGCCCAGGGGTCCCGCAGGTGCCGGGGCTGGAGCCGAGGTGAACATGGGGTCAGGGCCGCGGTCCCGGCGCGGCTGGGCTGGGCTCATCAATTTCCCGTGCTCGGTGTCTGAGCCCCGGCGCGGCACTAATGCGGAACAAATTGAGACATATCCTCTCCGTAATTAGTTCCAGCGTTTCAAAGATTTACGGTAAAATAATGGCCAGAGCCCCACCGGCCTGGCCTGGCCTGGCCTGGCTCGGCCCTCCGAGAGGAGGCGGTCCGGGGGCCGTGAGCTCGCTCCGCTGCTCCCGGCCGGGCCGGGGCCGCGCTGGCGGGGCCTGCAGCGGCGCGCACAGCCCGCGGTGGGCGCGGGGGAGGAGCCGATGGCGCAGACCTGAGATACGGGGCTGGGGGAGTGGGGAGAGAGCTCCGGATGTCCCCCGGAGCCTAGGGGCTGTTCACTGGAGAGCCGCCATCGGGTTGTCCCTCGCCTCGGGGGAACCGGAATGCCCGAGCGGCTTCGCGGAGAGCCGTGCAGCGGACACGCACCTTCTGCCGTAAAAAGAGGCTTTTTGCCCCCTGAAAAGATAACCGAAATGTCCTCTCCCCAGCTCAAAAACGCGCCGGT
Organism: Pezoporus wallicus; assembly: GCF_028554395.1. NCBI lineage: Eukaryota > Metazoa > Chordata > Aves > Psittaciformes > Psittacidae > Pezoporus > Pezoporus wallicus. The sequence goes on from NW_026638491.1 coordinate 2,759,149, forward strand.
GGCCCCCTCAGCCAGAGCCCGCCTTGCCGGAGCTGCCATGCTGCCCGCGGTGCTCGGCGGGGTGCCGTGGGCATCGGGGGATGCAGGATCGGGGCCGCTGCGGAGGTGCTTCGCAGCTTTGTTTCTGTTGTTCTTGGCACTCGAACTCTGAACAGCTCCCTGAGTGAGACAGATCCACTGCGTGCTGTGAGCGGGATTGGGTAGGGGATTTATCTCTGTTGAAGTCAGTTCCCCTCCCCACCAAGCCGCGAGGGGATATTTAGTATGGGGTAGTAAGAATTACCAGTCCTTCAGCTGGTTGGCACGGCAGGTGAGAAAGGGGAACAGGGAAACGCCAGCTGGGGAGGTGCTTCAGCTCTGCCCGGGCTGGAACAGGTTCCCGAGCCCCTTTTGCTTGGGATCGCGTGGGACTCTAGAATAATTCTCCTCCTAGAAATATGTTAATCTTGTACAGTGTGCCTTCGAGCACAATCGGAGATTGAGCATTATCGGGAATTAACATAGGTATGGAACACCGAGCAAAACAAGCCTGATTGCTCCCTGGCAAAGATTTGGATCGGGCCGTGTTTGGAGAGGAGAGGGAAAAAAGTTCTGTCCCGCCCGCGTCTAGACCTCGGCAAAGAAGATGCTGTCTCCTCAACTGCCACCTCTTCGGCCACTGCTCTCGGCTGTGCACCGAGGCCAGGGAGCCGGCGAAGGGTTTGCTTAGACGGAGTGACTGTCATCGAGGTCGGGATCTCCGGGGAGGAGGTGAGCAGGTGACCCAGGCACGGGGAAGCAGCTCCCCCCAGCATGCCGGGGTGCTCCCTAGGGACCTGCTGCCAACGCTCCAGGCCTGGGCTGCAGGAGTGGGTGCCCGGCTATGCAGCAGGGCGGGGAACTCTCTCCCTGGCTGGAAGGGAATGACTGCGGGAAGTAGCGCTGGCCGTTTCCAGAAGTTCCCAACCCGTCCCCGTGTAGAAGAGTCCGGGCTTCTCGTCCCCTCCTCGGGTTGCAGTGCTGAGGGTTTCTCTCGGGAAGTCCCGGTACTCGTCCTGATTCGGAGAATCCTTGTCTCAGCCCGGCCTTTTAGCCCGCGACCGCTCCGTGCCCTGCACGGCTGAGGCGGCCCGGGAGGGTGCCGGTGACCGGCGCTGCGCAGGGCCAAGAGGGCATCACGCAGCTGCCGACGACCTCTGCTTTCCCACCCTCGATGAGCAGGGGGTCTGCTTGTTTTACCGCTGGAAGGGCGAGAGGGACGAAGGTTTGGAAGGGCTTTGGCAGTTCTTCCTCCCAGGTGGAACACCGCAGACCTAAGCGATGAAGAAAACATTTTCACTTTATCAAGCTTGGTTATTTCAAGATAAGAAACACCCCCACACTGGTTCGAAAAACAGACCCCTGCAGGAAAGGCTTTTTCTGTACCAGGAGAGGTCTAGTTTTCACGGGAAATTAAATACTCCGCTTAGGCTGGGCAAAGACTTCTATTTATGTCTGTTGTCCGTTTCAGACGCGGAGATTAAGGGACCAAACTCAGGGGTCGGCACTTCAGAACCTGGCAAACCCAGCAGCCGTCCCGATCCCGCACCCCCCGCGGGTACCGGGCGGGAGGGCTGCGTTGTGCGGGGAGCCCAGGGCGAGGGGGAGCAGGGCCCGGGGCCGGTAGTATCCCAGGTGCCGGCCGAGGGTGGTTTAGATTCGGGTGTACTCGTGGGAAGCGGCGGATCCTGTAAACTTAGACGATCTTCAATACCGGCTAAGATAAGTCTTTCGCTATTACGTTACACGTAGATTCCACCAATAAATAGATTCACGCATTAAAAGATTTGAAAAGGGAATTCTCTAGTTTGTAAAAATTAACGTAATTTCATAATAACAAAACCTGACAGTTTTGGTGAAAGTTTAAAGAGAAAATGGAATACTTGGCTAATCTAATAATGCTGATTTTAATCTCTTTTGTCGTAGAACCCTCTGAATTCTAAAATGTTGTTTCAAGATTGGCGATGCATGAGGTAACCTTTAACGCAGCGGGGGGAAGAAAATACCGAAGTGTAATTTGTCGCCGAGAAGACAACGGGTTCGGTCTTTTCAGCGGCAGGTGTTTGTGGCGTTTCTTCTATCAAAAAGAAACGCTGCGAAAGGAGGGAGACGCTGCTGGGGAGGATGCGGCTATGAGCTGCGGGCGTTTTCGGTTTTGGTAGTGGCCGGTGCAGATGCGCAGGGGCCGGGGCGGTGCTCCCACGCGTACCCTGCGAGCACACTGCCCGCGGGAGCTGCGCCACGCGTGCTCGTAGGAGCAGCACCGCTTCCTCCCCCACCCCTCCGGTGATTATTAATTAGCAGTTCTGAAGGAAGACGGCAGGATTCCTCTTCTCACGTTTGGCGCGGCAGCGGACTCGCCTGTGCCCCGCGTCTCACCTGGCTGCGGCAGGTACCGCCATGTCCCGCGGGTCTCTGCCGCCCGCCCCGGGGCTTCCTGCCGATTTGGGAGGACTCCCGCGCCGCCGAAATCTCGGCATCCCTCTCTGCTGGTGCCGACCCTAAACCCGTCGAGTAGCCTGGAAGGACCGTCCGGGGGTAACGGATAAGGCGCCATCGGGTCTCTGCCGCCGACGGGCTGCACGCTGAGGAGCTGCTGTCTAGGAGGCTGGGGAGGGAAGAGAGAGTCCAGGGCTGCCCAGGAGAAGGGCCAGGTGAATCTACCAAAAGCAGGTTACTTACAGCACTGCGATCCTCCCCCGCCTGCCTAACCTCTTCCTTCCCCTTCACACAAGGGCAGGTTGGAGGGACGGACCTGGGACCAGGCCCACGCCGGCCCCGGGCTCTTGCAAAGGGCGCCCACTCCTGTCCTCGCCGACAGAGCTCTTGCTACCTCGGCACGGCTGGCTCGGAGCCCCCTGAGGCGAGCGCCTGGTGAGCGATCGGAAAGACACTTTCCCCTTGCAGGGACGGGTCCGCCCGCTCCGGCCCGGATCACTTTCCCCACCTATTGCAAGGGCGGAGGCTTATCCGCCCGGTCCCGGGGCTTGCGACACGGCCACCCTCGGGAGTCCCGACAGACACGGCCGGACCTGGTGGGGAAGTCATCCACACGTACTTACTGGCCACCTGGATCCCGCTAACGGTCTCTCCTAAAGAGAAGGGACGTTAGGGTGAGATTTAGTGGCACTCGCACCAGAAGGGTGGGAGTGATGTGTAGGAAGATATATTCTCCCACAGTAACCTCTCCCCCTCCATCCCCGGCTCTCCTTGTCCCCCTTTCTCCTCCCCCACGTGTCTGTCCGGCTGGGTTCAGCAGAGCTGGCTGTGGGCAGCCCCTTGGCGGAGGTTGTGTGAATGGAGGATCGGCGTGGCTGACTCCTCCTCCCCTGCAAGCGCCTCTATTTGAGCTTTGCAAAGTTGAGGACGGGCAAGCATCCGAAGTTAGGCGTGCGAGGAGGCTGTGCCCCCCTTGCACAGACAGACAGACGGACACACGCGCAGGCAGGCAGACACGCGGACGCACAGGCACACGCACACACGGCCCTGCCCGGCCCTGCGCTGGGAGCGGGTGCAGCCCCGGAGGCGATCCTGGAGAACAACCTTTCCCTGTCGCTGTTGCCAGCTCCCGCCGGGCTGGACCCGGGGAGCTCCGTGCCGGATCAAACCTCTCCCAAAGGGCTGAGCTCGCCAGCCTGGTGCCTGCAGCCGGAGCCGGCCTCCGGCTTGGCGGGCAGAGGCCAGGTGTCCTGGAACAAGTACGGCCCGGGGACAGACTGGATGCCTGGCGGCAGGCAGAAGGTCTGCGAGCAGATGAGCTCCGATGTCCGCGACCTCAACGCGCTGCTGCCCTCCGTGCCCTCTCTGCCGGGCAACAGCAACTGCACCATGCCGGTGAGCAGCGCGGCGCAGTGGGCTCCCGTCCTGGACTTCCCCCCGGGGGCCTCCTACGGCTCGCTGGGGGCGCATTCCTTCATCAAGCAAGAGCCGAGCTGGAACGGGTCGGACCCGCACGAGGAGCAATACTTGAGCGCCTTCACCGTCCACTTTTCCGGTCAGTTCACGGGCACGGCCGGGGCTTGCCGCTATGGGCCCTTCGGCGCCCCGCCGCCCAGCCAGCCGCCCTCCGGCCAGGCGAGGATGTTCCCCAACGCTCCCTACCTGCCCAACTGCCTGGAGAGCCAGCAAGCGATCCGCAACCAGGGTAAGGGCAGAGCTGCCGGGCTCGGGGGGCAGCCCTCGGAGACCCCGCTTGGCCGGGCCGGGGAGCGCTGAATGTAAGCACCGAGCTCAGCCTTTCTCCGCAGGGGCCGAGCAGGGTTAAGCGAGACAGCCCTTCCGTGCGTCCTTTCCTTCCCTGGGCGGTAGCCACTTCACTCCGAGGGGGCTGTAGAAGCCACGACTTGCTCGCCCGCAGCCCGCTGCTCTGCCAGGCAGGCTGGACCCCCCGGGCCTTCCCCGGGTCGGAGCAGCCTCTCGCCTGGTTGTTCGGGCTGGGGATGGCACCGGTGCTGGAGTGGATGTGAGGCTGGTGCCCCAAGACAATTCCCTCAGCAAGTCTATGCGGGGGTGGGAAGAGGGTGTACCTCCAAACCCCATCCCGAATCCGAAAACCGCTGTCCTCACGTTAGTGCTTTCAAGTCCTTTAGAGAATTATGCACTGAATGCCCCAGGCCGTGATTTATCTTCATCATCCCCGTGGCCGAAATCGACTGCGCTGTCGCTCGCGGCGGCTGAGAAATTCCCGTGGGCTGCAGGGCAGGGCGATGGATGGGTCATTCCCTGACTGTGGCCCCGGGATCACCGTCTAGTCGTTTTTCTTCCCGTGGCTGCAGTACAAATATCTGCGGGTGCAAGGGGAGGAGGAGGAGGAAGGAAAGGGGGACAGCTTGCGGAGAGCTTGGCCGGGGCCTTTTGGGTCTGTTTCCCTCTCCTTCAGCTGCCCCAGGGTCGTCTGACCGAGGGGGGTCGGGCCTTCGCGCCTGCAGGCGGAGGGAAGCACGGCGAAGGGCCGGAGCGGAGGCCTAGGCTGTGTGTCAGCCGAGGCCGGCGAGGCGGCCCGGGGCGACGTTTGCAGTGCGGAGAGGTAACGGCGACCGTGGGGAAGTGTTTGTTCAGCTGCACGGCCGAATACGGGCCTCCTTCGGGCAGTGCATCCCTGTGCCACCGCTCCGCTGCCTTCGTTTCCAGGCCCCGCTGGCCGCCCGGCGCCTGGCTCACAGTTAATGTGAGGAACCGCAGAGCGGGGCTCCGGGGTCTTGCCGCCGAGACCGGCTGAGGAGATGAGCAGCAGCCCTGGCACTCCACGACAGAGTCGGCCTCGCCGGGTTGGCGGCGGGGCGCCGGAGCCTCTGCGTACCCTGCGGGGCTCTGAGATCCGCTCGGGAGCGTCCTGTGATCGCGCCAACACAGAGCGCGGTGGATCAGGGAGCTCTGCCGGGGAAATCTTTGACATATGAAAGGATTTTAGATATCGCAGAGGATTTTAATGGCTGGGCAGAAATAGCTACGGGAAGGTGCAGAGGAGGGTAATGGAATAGCTCGGCCCTGGGTGTGTGTGCGCGGGTAGGAGAGGGAAAAAATACCTGCCACCCCGCCCCATCCTGTAGCCTGAGTTTAACCACCCCAGAGAGAAACAGAGCCTTTAACGCGCCACTGAGCCGGTGCTCCGATTTACTTGGTCCCCAGCTCTCTGCGGGAGGCGCTCGGTCTGCGGCTCAAGGTCCCGCACACAGACCCCTTTGCGTGCCCGGGAGCCGGGGCCCAGTGGCCGTACACTTCTTTGCACCTCCCGGGCCCGGTCGGTTGGATCGAGACCCTGCGAGAGTGGAGTCCCGCTCCTCCCGTGATTCGCCGGGCCTGGGGGCTCCGCTAAGTTCGGGGCTGCTCCCCGCATGAACAGCGCCGCTGCTTAGCCATAGTTATGTTCGGCGGCAACACGCAGCGAACTCCTTCGGCAAGGAGGAATTCGGCAAAGAGCGTTTGATTTCCTTTTTTATGTGTGTGCGTATGGATAAAGTGTTCTTCCTTTGGATCTCCTCAAGGCTGAACTCCTGGGTTGTTTCTTTTAAGCCGGTTGCTCCGACCGTGGGAAAGATGCTACCTTGGCTCTGCGGTAACACTTCTGCCAAGTCTGGAGTGGTGTGGGGGTTAGGGAACCAAAGCTTTGAAACCTCTGCCCAGTTTTCCTCTCCTCGTTCGCCTGTCTCTTTCATCCAGCTGGGCTCCTCCAACAAATGGACGCCTCCAGTTCTCCACCAGATGTACAACTTTCAATTATTTTCAGCACATCTTAATCAGGACTGTCTCTGATAACGCCCTAATTAAAGAGACCTCACTATCGGCAGCTCGGTTCAGAACTCTACTTTCTTATCACATTCCTGAAGCTTTGGGTCAGGCAACACCGGAAAACGCGGCCAAAACCTCGTTCTGCTCCGAGCTGAGTTTTGAAGGTCACCGAAAGTCTGCGCCGGGCCAGAAGTAACGTGGAAAGTGTTAGCGCTTGCTGAAAGTTAAAAAAGAATCAGGAAAACGGCGAAAAGGGAGTTGAGGGTTGAGGCTCTACTCTGAGGGCTAAGGGAGGAGATAAGGAGCGAGAAGCAGCTGTGGGATGGGAGCCCTTGAGGTACCGGTCTGTCATCGCTGCCGCAGCGAGGCAGAGCTGGGCTCCTGGGGCGAGGGGATGTGGGACAAGACAGCCCCACATCTACCCCAGCCCCGCAGCCTCAGCGCCGGCTTACATTCCTCGCGAAGGGGAATGTTTCAAAGGATTATTTCTTCCTCCCTCATTCCCTCATCCCCCACCCCTCGTTGCCCCTGTCGTTGCTCCCTCGCAAGGTTAATGAAGTTCTGTAATGTCGCTAGATCCAGGCTGTCTGCAAAGAGAATGAAATCGAGAAGCAACAGTTGCACCGCTTTTTTGCCTCTCCTCTTCCCCCCCCCGTGATATATATCCATAGATCGGCGGTTGCGATGCAGACCCCAGCACCCGGGACCCAAGGGAGCTGAGAGGGGAGACTGAAAACAGCCCAGGAGTGGACTGACAAAATCCTTCCCGGCCACACGCCACATCCCGACGGGCAGGGAGGGTGTGCCCCGGCTGGATAAGTGGGGTTCGGGGGGACGAGCAGGGCTGCGTTTGGTTTCTTTTCCCAGCCCGGGCAGGAATTTTTGGTTTGTTGTTTTGGAAGAATGACTCTGAGAGGAGCTCGGCTCTCGGGGTAAACGCTGATGAGCCGAGAAGCCTCCGAGATAATATTACTTTGTAATTACTTTTTTAGCTGAGTTGTTTAGCCAGCTCCAAGTCATTAATGAGAGCTGGTGTCCAAACACCTGATTTACGGTTTGGTGTTGGCCCGGGGTCAGCAGAGGTGGGTGCTTTCCATCTAAATCTGCTCGGTGTAGGAAACAAAACAAGCTGTTTATTATTTGGGAGAGTAATTTTCGCTGAAAGAAGGAGTTTTATTTTTGCATGTAACATTCCGCCTTATTGCAGACTCTTCAGAAAGCGGCCTTAAAAAAAAAGAGAAGATTAAAGGGTAACTTCTAAATTGGAAACGGCAGAGGAGTACACTGAGCAGATGGGAACCTTCCTCTTTAATATGAGCATCAATTAATGAAAACATCCTTTTTATTACCGAAGCCAATCTGTTCTCTTTAAACACGGACGAGACTTCCGACTTTCCGCCCGTCGGAGAGGGCTTCCCGGCGCGCCACTCTCCACCGCGCGGGGGTTCCATCGGGGTCCATGGTGATCCCACCGGGCTTCCACCGCTGCGGCTCGGCCCGGTCCGCAGCCTTGCAAAGTTCAGGTGCTGGGAGATGAACGGAGGGACACTCGTTGTCGTTTTTCTCATGGTGGGCGGGCAGCAGCACCGGGGGAGATGAGCGTCTCTCTCGACGCCCGCCCGAGGAGGCTTGGCGGGAGGAAGGGGGGACTGTCAGCCGAGCGAACCCAAGGCACGTCCTAACCCCTCAATGCTCGCTCCCTCGGCAGGTTACAGCACCGTGGCGTTTGACGGGACCCCCAGCTATGGCCACACGCCGTCGCACCACGCCGCCCAGTTTACAAACCACTCCTTCAAACACGAGGACCCCATCAGCCAGCAGCCTTCGCTAGGTAATGTCAGCCCCGCGGTGGCCCGGCCCGCAGGGCAATCCGGTGTCATGCCGCTGTCTCACTGCAGTGCTGTCGCGGAGCTAGAGCTGCCCAGGCCCGGGGGACGGAGCCCTGCAGCCCCCTCCGTAGCGCGGGGTTGACTCTGTGCCGCTCTCTCCGCAGGGGAACAGCAGTACTCGGTGCCTGCTCCTGTGTACGGCTGTCACACCCCCACCGACAGCTGCACTGGCAGCCAAGCCTTGCTCCTCCGGACCCCTTACAACAGGTACCTTGCCTTGCCTTCTCCTGCGCGAGTCGTGGTCTCCTCCCTGCGTGCCGTCCCAACAGCTTTCTCCTTCCGTCAATGAAACAGATCTGGGGTTTCCTTTCTCAAAAGAAACAAAGATTCACGCGTTAAAAACAAACACCGACCCAAAACAAATCCCCACAAAACAAAAAAGGACACTGCGCCTCCCACCCTGAGCCACATCATGTCTCAGAGCTTTACGGGGCCTCCTACCCACCCCGGGCCAGGGTTTGCCGGGGTCCGTGGCCTCTCGGCGTGGGCACTACATCAAGCCCCCCGGGGGTCGGGCACTAGGCTACCGGTTCGGGGATCCTCGCTCCGGCGGCAGGTACTGACTGCCTTCGGAAAGCGGGAGCCGGGCTGCCCCGCCTGTGTTCTCTCTTCATCCGCGCCGGGGGGAAACGCCCGGGGTAGCCCAAACGCTGCTCCAGGGCATCTCTCACTGCCCGGGCCAGACGGGGGCTCTGCAACTGCCCTTGGCTTACGCTGCACAGTGGGGATAGCCCGCTCAGGCCACGGGATCCCTGCTCCTTCACCCACTCCACCCTGGGATTCTCCCAGCCGCTCTTCCTCCAGGCCGGGAAGATGTGAGAGCGCTCGCTGGTGAGCAGCAGCGATGGACAGAGAGTGGTACAGGCAATTAAAAAGCAGCCGCGTCCAGGGGCTTCGGCTTGCAGAGCAAGAGCTCTTCCGATGGCTCCCAGGAGCCACGGGGAATGACCTGCAGGGAGGTTATTTATTGAAAACGGGACAATAAACCCGTCGGGTTTCCCTGCGGGGAGAAAGGTGCGCTTGGAGCCTTGCTGCAGGCGCTAGCGCTCCCGGCCAGTAGACGGGTCCCTTGAAGCATGGCTTCCCGCTCTCTTCGGTCTGGCATGGGGGCTGCGAGTGTCTCTCGCGGTTTTACAATGTGTTTAGTGACCAAAGAAGTTCCCCAAAAATTATTCTTCAACTTTTTGTGAACTTGGAGCCAGTCCCGTAGCTCGGCGTTGCTAAGTGACCCTCGCATACAAAACAATGTGCCTCCGTGAAGGAAGCGGCGAGCGGCTCCTCTTGTAGGCCGGTTATATCATCTCTGATTAATCAACACTGGATGTGGGACAACAAAATTGTCACTTCCAGAAGCCACTTTGCTAATGAACTTGAGCTGACGTCAAGGGAAGGAGGGAATGAGGTAATGAAGGAAGGAAAGAAGCCTATCCAGAGAGATTAGCTTGCCGAATAATTGGCCGGGGGAGCTCCTGCGCTGGAACGGCAGAGATTGCTCGGGGAAATCTATAAATAAGGTTTGCAGGGGCGCTTGGGCTGGCCGCTCCCCCGCCCCTTCGGCCCTTGCCCAGCTCCCGTGTCGGGGCTCCCGGCTGCCGCGGCACCTCGGGCGCTGTCCCCTGCGGCGTTTGTACTTTCAGCTGTGCGGGCCCCGTTCCGGCACGTGTGATTCCGATAGAAAAGCGCTGCTTGTGCCGAGAGCTCCCTCCTCCGTGTGTATGTCCGTCGGTGGCGTCAGAGGGGGGGAAAAGCATCGCCCCCGGGCCGCCGCCTCCCGCCTAGGGCTCCTGCATCCCAGCACGAACGGGCAGAGCGGCGATACCGGAACGGTTTCTGCCCGACCTTGGCCTTGGTCTGCTCCCCTCCCTTGGTGGTTTGCTACTTCCTTCGGTAGGATAAGGGTTTAAGCCCTTAAATCTCACACCTGCACCGTGTGGAGGGCAGCTCCCGTTACACAGAGCTTCAGCACTGAAGCCCGAGCACAGGGTGACTCCCTTATCCCCTTCCGCATACATTCAGAAGCATCTTGAAAAACGGTGTTCCTACTACAAGTGCACTTCCTAGGAAGTGATATCGAGAAAGGAGACTAGCAGTTAAGGTGCAGAAACGGACGCGACTCCTTAGCCACTTCTCCAGCGGCCTGAAAACCGACCTCCTGTGTTAATACACATATATTGATTTGGCCAAACCGTTATTATTTTTTAAAAGACTGTACTTATTCCGTACCCATTCTCTGAAGTTTTCCCTCGCTTTTCGCCGTTCAGGCCGTTTGCCAGCTCTGCTTCGACAGTGGATGGCTCGGTGGCCGCGTCTGAACGGCGAGGCCGGCAGGGATGAATGGGATAGGGATGCGGACGGCACTGCTGCGCGGGGTGCGCAGGGGATGGTGCTAACTCCCGGCGTGACGCCCCTGTCCCTCCTTTCACCGGCTAAGGACGGCAGCCGTCGCCGCTCGCTTTTAGCAGTGTGGCGAGCTCGGGAACCGGAGGTGTTTGGAACCCGAGGTGCTGCCTCTTTCCGCGGCGGGATGCAACAGGCGGTGTTCACCCTGTACCAGCCTCCTCGGGTAGCTCACGGGAGTCCTTTGAGATCCCTATCCACCCCATTGTGGCAGAGGCTTGGAGTTCGCCGGCTCCCGCAGGGCCATTCCTCCCATATCCCCGTCTCCCTGATGAGCCAACCCGAGGAGACGAGGGAGGGACCCATCTCCTCGTGATGTTCTTTCTTCCCCCTCCTCGTCGCCCCACCGCTGCAAGGGACCGCCGCGAAGCCTGCCTGCTTCCCCGCCAGGGAGTAACGTGGGTGAGCGGCAGGGTCCTTGGGCCGGGGTAGCAGGCGGTAACCTAGGGCTGGAGAGCTTTTACTTTCCCCCATATCCAGGCAAAAGCGCTCGGGAAGGGAGCAGCTTGAAAGACGGTTAAATGATCGTAATTCTTTTACTAGGAAGGAAAAGTGTCTCCGAAATCTCTCGTCTCGGCAACTACTTGCTCTCGGTTTATAATGCAGTCCGCTCCTCTGCCAAGGAGCGCTGCGGCGTTGGTTGATAGCTGGATACGGATGACAAACCCGCGCAGATTGCAAGTGTGCATTAGATGACTAGCGTTTGTGGGACTATTAAAACGGTGATGTGAACTTTTCTACCTCGCGCTGTTTAATGTAGTAAACATGCTCGATGTTGAAAATTTACTGTGAGTCACACAAAGACTTTAGAAGTGGAGGAGTCTCGGTACAGATTATAGCTCTTTCTGTGCAGAGGTCAAGAACTCGGTAATACTGCAATGCAGGCCAAAACAAACTCTATATGATCTACTACTGGTTTCCTTTTGAGTTCCCTTTTTGCTCAGCGTTGACTTCCTTTTATTCCACTCCAATTTACATTAATCCCCGTTGCAGAAATGCCCCCCCCCCCCCCCCCCCCCCCCCCCCTTCCTCTCGTTTCTCTTTAAAAGGATCTCTGTAATGAAAATGTTATTTTTAGTGTCTTCTCTGTGGCCGTTTGGAGGGCCAAGGATTCAGATTGGAATTGGGGCAGGCGGATCCCTGGGGACACCGCTTTCCTTCTCATCATTCAAACTTCGTCCGAAGACGAGATTTCGAGAGGAGCAGTTAATTCCGTGAGATGATCTCACGGTACTGTCAATAACAAAGCATGTCGAGGCGTAAATGGAGACAGGGATGTCCTGCTTTCTGTCCCGTGCTAGATGTGAGATGTTTAGCCCCGATGGCCCCGGGCATGGTTTACAGCTACTGCTTGGGCTATCCAGGTTTTTTGAGGTGTAAACCTCGGAGGGCCGTGTGCTCAGCATCTCCACAGAAAACAGATCTCTCCCCTTGGCCACTGCGGGCAGCAGAGCTGGCACCGGTCCCCTCTGCACCCGGGTGAGGGGTATGGGGATGCCCCTCTGGGGACACCCAAGTGCCAGGGCACATCCCACCCGGGGCGTGCCGAAAGGCCCCAGCGCATCCCGCAGGGCCACAGGTCAAACCTCTCCTTCTCCCCAGCCTGAAGAGCGCCTCGCCCGGCCCTGGCGCCAGGGGGGGTCTAAGCGAGGCTGGCGTGGGGTCTGAACCGGCAGCTTACTGCGCCGGCACTAGCTCCTCCGACTGCTGCCTCACCGCAACTGCCGCGGGCGGCCGGGGAGGGCCGAGGGCTGCGGGTCTTTCCTGAGGCCACCCGAGCCGGAGGGACCGAGTGCGACAGAGCAGGGTTCGGCCGCCCCGGGCGCCTCCAAAGGCTGCAGCCAGCCCAGGCTCCGCCGCTGAGCTGCCATCGGAGCTGTAGACCCAGGGGCAAACCGGGCAGAGCGTGCGTTAGACGGGGCGGGGTGAGCAGCGGCTTCCCCTCGCCACTGGACAGGCGCTGGTTTCGGAGCTGTGCGGTGCGGTTCGGTTCGGTTCGGACGCCGTCACCCGAAGGCGGCAATGCAATACAGTGGCTGCGAGGTCGTGACAAGATGAATAAGTGTATTGCTTTATGAAAAAGCAAAGGAGGGGGAAAAGTGGATATTGTGGAGGAGGCTCTTATAAATGGACTGTCAAGCGAAAGAAAGTTAAAGGGAAATCTCCTGCTGTAAATGCATCGGGCGGGCACTTCTAATAAAAATCAGGGTCCTGGAGGAATTAATTACAGCAGCATTACAGGAAGAATTTGTGGAATTGCAAAACGTGGTTGGCACAGACCAGCACGGGTTGCTATTGCGAATGGGGAAACTGCAGGAGAGTTGAACAATTCCTGGGCTGATATGCGGGACATTGTAGTAGCATAATAGCACTTCAGACACACGGATGAATAATAGCGTCCAGTGATACTGACAAATGATATTGTGCATACTTCGAGATTGAAGTCACTTAATTTGTTTTTATATGCAAAAGCTTCCCACTGGAATCTGACTTTTTTAGGTCGCTTCTACCTGCCATGAAGAAAAAAAAAATAAGGGGAAAGAAAATATCTTTCTCTACTACCAGAGTGACAGAAATTCGCCGCGTAAGGCCAGCGAGCGGAGATGTCATTAATCAACCTATGGGGAGACCTGCATGGGCCGCGGGCCGCCGTTCCGGGAGCGCTCCCAGAGTCCGCCGCGGGCAGGGCGCGGAGCTGGGCCCCCCGAACAGCGGCCACGGCCCCTGCTCGGCAACGGGGGCTCCGCTGGGCTCCTGCTGCCCGCGTTTGGAACGCGCCCTCTCCAGCGGCGAGCTCCGCTTATCGCCCAGCCACTCCATTTTTCTCCGGCTTGTCAAGCCCCTCTGTGTAGCAACATCCATCAGGAGTCACGATAGCTGTTCCGCTCCATTAGCCGCGTGGTCCCTCTCCCTCCCGGTTACACCCGCTAACGGAGCTGCCCCTTTCGAAAAGATAACCAACGCCGCGAGCCAGCCGGGCCGCCGGTAGTCGTTTTATCCATTTCAATATGTCAATATCCGGTACGGCTTTTCTGCAAGGAAAATTTGTATGTCCCCACTCCCATCTATTTCCAAATCAACAGGATTGCTGATCCAAAGAGGCTTCTCTAGCCGCAGCCATTCTTTTCTTCTCTGTTTCCTTTTATTTTATTTTTTAAATTCACAATACATCGATAAAATGAATTATATAAAATATATTAACTTTCTGCTATTATATACTGAAAACCAATAACAAAATGTTGCTGTCTTGGCAAATTGGTTTTTATTTGACCGATGTGACGTTAGTTCTAATTTTCTGTACTTTCGCAACAGTGACAATTTGTACCAAATGACCTCGCAGCTTGAGTGCATGACATGGAATCAAATGAACTTGGGATCCACGCTGAAGGGGTAAGGTGTTCTATTCCTTTTTAATCTCTTGCCCTCGCATAGCTGTGTTGCTGAGCTAACTCCATCTTTTATTTCACAACCTGGATCCGATCACTAGCATGAAGAGCTACGGACAGTCCCGGCAGGGGCGCACCCCCTGGCCCGAGTGACTGCGGTTTTCAGAAACGGGAAGTGGGGCGTTGGGGTGCTGCCTGGTCCAGGGTTACGAAGTGAAGCCATAGGTACGAGCGAGCTGTTTTGCTCTGCCACGGGGCTCCACTGGGGCAGGGCCGGTCCCCGATGGGACAGCAGAGGCCCCTCCGTGCTCTCCTCGTCGAGTTGTCGCCTGTTCCTACCATCCCTCTTCCCTTTCCCTCCCTTCGCCAGGCCCTGCGTCCTGTGTCCCGGCCCTGCCGCCTCCCGGCTTCCTTCCTCCAGGCCATTGTCGCCCTCCCACCTGCCGGGAAGAGGCTCCGGCCCGCCTCCCCCGCGGGGCTTCCTGCCTCTGGGCGGGCAGGAAAGGCCCCGAGGCGCCGCGGGGCCCCGCCGGGGTGGCGGCAGCGGGGCCGGGGGGAACCGTGCTACGGGCTGCCCCAGCCTACCGCTGCCCCGGGCCCGGCGCTGAGGCCACGGCGTGGTGCTGGGGAGGACAGGGAAGGGGTCAGCAGGGCGGCAAAGAGCTCTCGGGCCGGGGCTGGGGCCGCTTCGCTCGGCAGCCGGTGCCCGGTGCCTCCAGTAACCCTGGCGCTAGGGGAGCGCGAGAGAGGACCGAGCTGGTCTGGTGCGCTACCGAATCTTCACCTTGGTTCATCTACCATGAGCAAAAGCCACCTTTTGTCCTTAGCCAAGGTAAAGCCAAAGATTGCCTGCTCTGCTCCGAGTAGGTAATTGGCCTTGAGCCCCTCTACCAAAGGTAGGTATCACCAACTTGCTGTGAGATCTCAGTGTCTAAGTGGTGCAGCCTCAAGTGTACAACAGGAGAGGTCTAGAAAAGCCTGTACAGACCTATGCTTTCATGTAGTTATCCTTAAACATGGAATGCTGCTTCAAGATGGAGTTGGTGTACCATGCTGTAGTGTGATAAAGGAAAAAATATTATGGGTCTGCTTGTAGTTCATTCACAAATGCTCCTTGAAGGTTAGAGGGAGAAGATAGTGGCATATTAAACTGTCTGTATTTAAATGAATGGGAGAATTAAGCCTGCAGAGCTCTCTCAAGGAGCCCTCTGGTCAGAGAAGATCCCAAAGTCCTTCAGCTGTGTACAGTTCAGTGTCTTTGTTGCCAATCCTCTCTTTTTAAAGTTTATTTCCTACTTTATTTTTTCCAAAAGTTTTTTTGATTTCCTTTTTAAGCTGTACCCTTTAAAGATCAGTCATTACAATATTAGACACTGTTTTGTCTCTTCTGAAGAAAATGTCCTGCAGAATGGAGAAACATATCAACCTTGACTGAGGTCCAAGTTATTAAGGCAAGGAAGACATTATTCTTTGGGGAACTCAGTGAAAAAAAAAAATAAAGACACAATAGAAATATTAAAGGAGTACTGAACAAAATAAATGGCTTCTTACTTGTCCAGATGTCAGACTGTTAGCAGTGTAAAGTATGTGACCTAGGATGCATAAAAAGGGAGGGGGAAGAAATCAAGATGAATGATCTATGGTAAAGCAAAGCTGAAAGTTTTGGTATAGGCCAAGATTGTAGAATCTGTGGAAAATCAGTGCTAGACATAGCCTCATCACTAGTAATATGAGCCAAAATAGTTATCTGTCTTTTCTGGCTGAGAGTTACAACACGCAGTACCTCCAATCTCAGTTGCCATGAACATAAGGTATTCTTCCCAAGATTTACATCTTTAAAATATATGAACTGTTCATAAGTGATTCCCAGGCGTTTAGTATTTCAGATGCTTTCCTCAATCTTGTAGTTGTAATTTAAGAATTTTGGAATCTATCTTTCTGTTGAAATATGGAGCTTCTAGATTGTGTCCAACGATGATGGTCCTTGTTTAGTTCCTTGCTTTGGGTTCTCCCCAGCACTTCTTCCTGGCCTTGTTAAGACTTTTGTGCATCATAAGAAGGTTGAAAACATTACCAGGAGGTTCTGCAAATCGCTAGAGAACTCTACAATTACATGAAACTTCTGGGTCATACACTTTACACTTGTTAGCAGACCAGCTCAGCAGCTTGCTTTCTGCGTTCCTCTTCAGCATAAATTTAATATACGGGAATGAATCTGTTGCCATCCATTTCAGGTAGAGTTAGCTAGCGGCTTCTGTACTTGAGTTATCTAGCAATTTATCTGGGAGCATTCTGGGTTTTAGCTGTTTACATTCTTGCCAATGTTTGCCTCATCTCCTCACTCCAGATTCTAAGTTTGGAATTTGGCAAGGAATACTGTCAGGTGGCCAAAGTTGTGTCCTTCTCAGGTATTGTGAAGGTCATTCCCACTGAGCTGCAAGCTTATGAACAGTCTGTTTGTGTGTGTTCAGAAGCAAGAGTCTGGCACCTAACCTATCGAATTAATTTATCTGCTCAGAGCCTTCTTTAGCCCATGGCTTTAAGGCTTTAGAAGACTGTTCATCCTGATTGTTTTTCCCTCTAGGGATATTTTCATGTTTAAACATCTAGGGATGTTTTAATGTTTCTTCATCTTGGTTTTAGTCTTCGAGTGCTTTCAGCAGGTGTAAGCATAAGAAAGCGCAGAAGGCATGGCTGGAATGACAGAAGTGGGCAGTAAAAGGTATGGAGTAGAGTGCCTGTCCAGCCGCTGCTAAGTGATGGAGAGAGACATGTAAGGTGATTAGAGGTGTCTCCTGGCAGAGTACATCCACGTGATAGACTGGCAGGGGAGGGAGAGAGAGGTGTAAATGTGGAAGAAGATAGAAAAGGCTGCATCCATGAATTCTAGAGGTTTCTATGTGATGGCAAACCAGCATGAGGTCTGGTGGCTCAAACTGAGCTCCTCTCTGTGAGGAGTTGTCCCTGGAGAAGAAAACCCACCACTGCCATCCTGTAGTCCAAGTGACTTGAATCTGTGTTATAGACTGTCACTTAGGTTCTGAATGCCAAAGACTGAGCTCAAGTTACACTTGTAAGTCATGTGAGGAAAGAAGAGTTCTGTGTGAGCTACGGTGTTGGTTATGTGCCTGTTTGTCCAGGGACTTCTCTGCCATCTTCTGAACTTGGGGTAGATGAGGGAGAGCTGGCTTGTCTGCCAGAGCTGTCACACAACCTGGCAGCTTTAAGGATCTGAAAAGAAAGTGGTGTGGTTATGGCAGTGAACATCACCATAGGACTGAATTTTATCTCCTCAGACTGTTTGAAGTTTGTTCCTCATTCTGTGGTATTTTGTTTGGAGCAGCTGAGATCAGATTTATACTATGGCAGGAAAGTCGCTGGATCCTTTGCTTATTACCCTGAGAACTCAGGTCCCAGACATCTCAAAACGGATGTCCCACACTGGTGGACGCCTTTCTGTCCTTAATATTTTGGTGTTGCTTTCTTATTTGTTCAGTGTGGAAAACACTGCTTCCCTTCATAGTGGTGTTGTCGAGGTAGACCTCGGGACTATAAAACCCTCCTTGATATGTCAAGAGCTCTTTATAAAAGTGACATGGAAAAAAACTTAGATCAAGAAGGAAATGATATGGCATGGTAGACAAGGAGCACAGCCACATACCCAACAGCAAGACTTAGCAGAAATATTGCCTAGTGGTCTCTTTAGCTGCTCAAGTAAAAAGGTTTGATCCGTACTTCCCACAGTCAAACAGTCATTTGAGATTGAGTATCTAGCCAGACAAATTTTGTTTGTTCCCCCCCCCCCTTTTGTGTTTGCTTGGATGTTAAATAGTTGTCACATTCCTTGAAACTTTATATTTGTTGCTGTTTGGAAAGAAGATTAGGCATGATTTGTATCGAACACTATTAAGGCTGTATCTAAAACAAGACAGTGAATGCTTATTTTGTCTAGGAGTGAATTGTAAAGTTTTTTCTGTTTAGCTTTGCTGGTATTGTTAGTAAAATTTGGAGGTTCAAAACTTCCTACTTGGGTTCAGTTCTGCAGTCAAGATGAATTGGAAGTGGACAATAACCTATTGTCTCTAATACTGAATTTCCCCTTTCCCACTGATAGCTGAGGGTCTCATTTGAAGGGAAGTGTTGGGTGAAATCCTTATTCCACTCAGGTCAATGGTAAAAAAAAACCAAATCGAACAAAGACTATTGAAGTCAGAGAGACAAGGGTCCCCTGAAGATGCAGTGCTTTCCTTTCCTCAGCCAGCTGGTTTTCTCATTGGAGATGGCAGAGGGGCTGTAATCTGTGAAATCACATGTTTTAATATTCCTTTGCCTTGGAAAGTGCAGATAAAAATGCAGCTTTCTACTCCACCCTCCATAATAGTATTAGACAAAAAACAGGCAGAAACATGATCTTCTCTATAACTAATCAGAATCTTTTTGCTGTCTCCGTACATATTTTTCCCAGGGTGCTAGGATGGTAAATATTTTAGCAGAGGGAATTAACTCTACTTCTCTTCCTTTATGTTCTGTTATCAACGGGACTAGCCCACACCCTCACTTTGCCTCATTTTTGGCTCTGTTTCTAAACCCTAAAATTCCTGTTCCTGCATTGAAACACAATTAAATTGAGGCTTAATGTGGTGCCTGGTTTATGTAATCTTGCTTTCTGGCTTTTTTTTTTTTCTCTTCCAAGTCTGAATCTCATGAATCAATGTGCATTCACATTTCATTTGAAATTTTCTAACTCTCCTCAGTGTACCTTAAAGCTTCCCTTTTTTGGTTTATGAAATAATAATAAAAAGCTTAACTCTTCAGATTGAGTTGTAACTGCTTTATATGTTAGACAGGCAGTTTCAGTTTAGCAAAGTAAAAATGGTGTGAGAGAGAAATTGCAGCTTGATTGTTTTTTAAAATATTCAGATTAGAATGTCATCTTTTATGAGTTTTTTTATAACCACTTAGATTGATACAGCTCTCTAAAGCTGTTCTGTTTTCCATCACACATTCTCATCTGTAAAACCTTCATTTTTATTAATCTTTGTACGATCTGTACAACTCTGAGATTAATCATTTTAAAAGAGCTGCTCTCCGAGTGTTAAGGATTTGCTGGGCTAATGGTAAATGTGAGCACTTTTAAACCCTCTGCAGCACATTGCTCCTGCTTAGCGGGTGCTGTTGCAGAAGTATCAGTCTTTGTTTCCCAGTTATCTAGAGACAGGGTTTGTGGCCAGGTTTCCAGGTCTGCTTCTGGCTGCCTAGAACAAGAGAACAAAATATAGTGAGCCCTTTTTTCACCAGCTAACTCCAGTTCTGTGTATTTATAGTCCAGTTCTGCCTTTGTGCATTTCCCATTGAAGCCGAAGGGAGCTGTGTACTTACAAGTAAAGGTGGAACTAGACTGTGAGGCTATGTCCTTTAGTCTTTGTTCCAGCAAAGATTTCTGTCAGATCCTGGTAGGCCAGTTTGGCTGCATCTGGCCTTGATTAGTTTTTACTCCTTTTAGGACTTGTGGCGGGATCGGTTTAATGTCTCTCCGAACTATAACTCTGGGCCTTACTGGGGATTTTTTGTTTTTCTCCTTTGTTTAATTCAGCCGTGTTTTCCCCCTGGCTTTAGCTGAGTTCCTCCTGGGGCCTGCTCAGCCCTTGAAGCAGGGGAAGGTGCAGTGTAGGAGCTTTGGCCATGCTCTCAGCCATGCTCTGAGTGCACTCACAGCAGGGCAGTGAGGGGCTCTGCTGGCAGTTCTCCAGACTGCTCTGATGTTGCCTGAGCAGCCCATCCTGCTGGGAGAGAGCTCATGTGTTCCGGTCCCAGAAGCCTGTCTCTCCCCAAGTATCAGTGTTTACCTACCCTGGATTATCAGTGTTCATGCGAACAGCACAGTGTAATCTTCTTGGCTGTCTTGGAGGTTGGACTAGATGATCTTTAGGGTCCCTTCAAACTCAAAACATTCTGTGATTCTATGGTTCTTTTTAATTTATAATGCATGTATTATTTGTGGATGTCGGGTGGGCACATTGCACTGCTTTGGTGGAGGTCTAGTCTGTTACCTAGTCCTGAGAGCCTATCAGGGTAATTTTTCATTATTATAATTACAGATTTGGTGGCCTAAGTGTATAAGGCATCATCTCTTTGCCTAGTTAAACATTGAATACCTTGAATAGAAAAGATGAAAGTTAAGGCATCTCCTACCTGCTTAAGATTTTCATTTAGTTAATGTACTGTTAAATTCATCAGTGACTGCTATTGCTCATGTATGTGGTATTGCATCTGATCATTACCTCTTGTATGCAGAATTTCAGTAATGTAGTTAAGAGATTTATAAATCAATTTTTCTATCAATGCTTTTATTTTAGCGCATAAATTTTAGCAGCAACATGCAATAAGCCAACTGAGCAACAGCGTTTGTGGCAGACATCTGGCTGCATTGGGCAAAGAAGCTGGAAGAAAAAGATTGTATTTCAGTGAGGTGACTATCAGGTGGAGAGTGAAGGTTGAAGTTCAAGGGAGCAGTGGTGAAAACTCCAGCACTCCTGTTTCTCCACCGACTGGAAAGAGGATTCACCTGTAATTTCTGTTACAGGTGAAGGCCAGATTATTCCATAGTGCTTCATAGTGAACAAATAGCATTTTATCCAAGAAATCTCATGTGATCCATTTTGCTGTCATCATCCGTATGAGCATGCTGAGTACCAGCCAATGTTGATGGAAATGTGCTCAGCATAACATGGGAACTGATTATTGATGCGTTTTTCCTAGGGGACTCGTTAAGCACTTAGCATGTGATGGGTCAAAAGGCTCAGAAAACAGGTTTTACTCTTCAAGGCTTTGCAGTTGTGTGTACAGTTTTAGTGAAGTATGACTAGAAATAATGGGAGGAAATGTGAAAAAGGCTGAATGCTGAGGAGGGCTTCCCAACTGTGTAATAAAATGGGAGGTGAAGTTTATCTGGAGGATACTTCCCATTCATAGAGCCATTCCTTAGGGCACAGACAGGGTCTTTGTCTGCTTCTTATTCCTGGGACGGATTATTTCAGAACTGACTGGTCTTTGCAGAAATAGTTATCACTGAAAGATAAAAACCATGTGAATCTGGAGGGAGAGTTAGGCTGTGTTTTATGGCATCAGTTTTTACTACACCTTCCTTCCAAAGTTTCTGCTCTGGGAAATCCTCTTATCTAGCTATGTGTCTCTTGTTTGTTGTAATGTGTAGGGTGGCTGGTACAGGCATGAATGAGAGGTTACGCTGTTAGGGTGACTAATGATGAAATTCATGGTACATATCTGGAGTTTAATCTGATAATGGCATCTTCCTTTATCTGTTATTACATGAGAGAGAATTTCCTGCTTCTGCCCTATAACTTAATTCAGTATGATCACCTGTTTGCTACTTAAAACTGAAATAATCAGAGAGTACCTTCCTAAAAGGTGTAGCCTTTGATTTGAATAGCCAGCTGAAGCCAGGGTTTGAAACTGGTATTTTAAGCAGCACAGGGATTGATGTAAAGGAAGTCATTTGCCAGGTGGCAGCCTGCAAGCCACTATGGGGACAACTACTGAGGAACACAACCTACAGGCTGCAGTGGGAGCTGTTCACAAGCTCTGCTCCCTCCTCCTTAGTCAGGTTCACAAACCATTTAGACATCTCCTGCATTCCAGTTCCTCTGACTGCTCTGCAAATCATGTAAGAGGTTTAAGACTTCCTTGTAATTCTACTCTGCACATGACCTTTGAGTGAAGAGAAAGGAAGGACCAGTGAAATGAGAGCCTGGGCCTCAGGGACCCTTTTAAATTGCTATTGCAAGCATTTGGCAAAGACTGGGATAACATCCTATGTATCCATCTCTGTCCCTAGCTGTGTGCCCCTGGGCTTTGTTCTGGCCTTTCTGATTTCTAGTGCAGTATAAAACATGAACACGTACCGCTGCCAATGTATATTAATGCGCGTGTCAATGTCCGCACTAATGTAACATGCACATTTAAAATTAAACTCTCAAATTTATTTGCGTAATTTTGACATTAAGAAGGTTGCACACAGGAAGCACAGCAATGATGCTAACATTCTGGGCAGGAGAAGACAGGTTTTTGAAGAATGTAACTAGATAGAACACATGGTTGTGACAGCCCCAGAACACAACAAGGGCTACAGACATTTTAAACTATTGTGATTATGCTGCATGAGCAATCTTGAAAATTTACCCCTAGAAGGATATATAAATACCTGGTAGGCAGAGGCTGGTTTGTTTTTTTAATTGTATTTTTATAAGGGGGTAATTTGTAACGTATCCTGCAAGTTGATATGTGGGATAAATAGTTTGGACACTGATTTGTAATCTCTGTTTATGAGTACATGACCGCTATTCTTATAAATGTCATCACTTTCTTGGTAGTATGTGGTAATATCTCAGTCATGAGGTGCTGACAAAAATCCACTGCACTTAATGTGAAACTTGAGGCATTTTGCTCATTCCAAAAGATATTAGCAATAGGCAGCCCCACATTTAACTGAAAAATAATGTGTACATGTGCACATTACACAGTCATGCTGCTGTGTGGATTTTTCCCTCTTACCTAAAATCTTCGTGGAAATACATCGGAGTTCAAATCATGACAATTTTTAAATTTTTTCTTTTACTGTGCTGTCATAGTGGATACTAATAGGTGTAGGGATGGAGTCAGGGCATAGAGCCAGTGGAAGCAGAGCTATCTGAAGGTAGAACAGGCTTCCTTTGGTGAATTGCATTTGAACTTGGATATCCAGGCTATGAAAGCAAACTCTGCATGTGTTATTACTGACTTAAGAAATGAAACCTCTCACATGGAGCTGAGTACTGAAAAATATCACATTTTCCCATTATTCCCCTCTTTATTTACAGCCATACGGCAGGATATGAAAATGAGAACCACAGTGCTCCCATGTTGTACAGCTGTGGGGCCCAATACAGAATACATACCCATGGAGTTTTTAGAGGCATACAAGTGAGTATAGTAGGATATTCTTCCTCGGGAAGTAAAACTGCTGCTTGTTTATAATGTTTGTGTACTATTTCACTTGTATTTATAAATCCATCCTTGGCTTGCGGTTTCCCTGTGTTATCGAGAAATGCTTTACATAGTGTCCTGACTCCACTGAAGCCATTGAAGTACAGTGTAAGATTTCTTTCTGAGAGTCATTTAAAATTGTTTATTTCTTCTTCTAAAGTATGCCTGTAGGGCAATATTCCTTACCAGACTCTCAGGATGTTCCAAAACATGTGACCCAATTTCTACCTCCTAGCTCTAGTCACTGTGGTTGTGTGAAGCTTCCATGGTTACAATGGACTACGTCTGATAACTATATAGAAAAAAGTGTTAGGCAACATTTATCTTTTACGGATTTCTGAGGCTTTACTAATGCAAATATATTTCCTTAAAACAAAATATACTAAGTGGTTGTTTCCTAATGACTAAGTAATCAGTGAATATTTGGGAAGAACTTACCATTCAAGGAAGTTAATTTCCTCCTTTTCTGAAAGTCATATAATCATAATCAATAAATACCACTGTAGAAGCTATACGTTCTTAAAACTGATGGCAAAGTCATTAAGAAGTATCTGTCTCTTCTGCATTGCTCTCTGTTGTCAACATACACCAGTGTTTGTAGATAGCATCTTCTTTTCCTTTTCTGTACAGTTTAATAAGTCATTATTCAGTGGCAAGCTCTCAGAAATAGGCTCGTGAGGCAGCTTTGTGGAGTGAGTAAAAGTAAGGTGTTGACATTCTTTAAGGAAGTTAATTGTTCCAGAAGGAGGAGATCATCTTTGATGGAACATTGTGACAGTGGTCAAAATGCATTAAGGCTGAGCTACTCACCAGCTCCACCTAGATGGGCTTTCTTGTTTTGTTTTTACCAGTTTGAATTAAGATAATACATTAATTTCCTTGTCCTTAAACTTCATGTGAGTATTTAAAATAAAGAGGATAATGCTACCCTGGCTCATGCTCATACCTCTTACACTACTGTAAGCCTGAAACTGCTTTATATGCCTACGAGTGTTCTTGCAGAATTAATTGTGTGGTTATATGTGAAGTCAGAACGTGGCCTACTTAAACTTGCACATAAATATTTGGTGAGAATTTAATAAACAGAGTTTAACAGATTAAAGGTATAGTAAGGTTGTACTTTGTTAAAGTAGAGTTTTACAGTTTGCAGTGTATTTAAATATCTCTGTCCTGGAGAAGTGCCTCTGATTGTTTGTCTTTGAATATGTTAGTAAAAGCTTGAGAACATGCACGTTACATTAGCAAGTCTCTGTCATTGTAGGATGTCCGACGGGTGCCAGGAGTAGCTCCGACTATTGTCCGATCAGCAAGTGAGACAAATGAAAAACGTCCCTTCATGTGTGCGTACCCTGGCTGCAACAAGAGATACTTTAAGTTGTCCCATTTACAGATGCACAGCAGAAAGCACACTGGTGAGTGTCAGCATTGGATGGTATAAATCACGTCACAGCACTGGACAGCAGAGTGGGTAGGGTGGTTTTAAAATAGCATAAGGTGCAAGAAATGATCTGCCAGGTCAGGGGCAGACAGAGTCTGTCAGCTGGGCAATCCCTCTTTTTGATGCAGAAGACTGAAACGAGTGAGTAAAAATGCAGAGCAGTGCTGACAGCAGGAAGATCACCTCCCTCCCTCTCTTACTGTTACAGGGCACCATTC
Organism: Pezoporus wallicus; assembly: GCF_028554395.1. NCBI lineage: Eukaryota > Metazoa > Chordata > Aves > Psittaciformes > Psittacidae > Pezoporus > Pezoporus wallicus. The sequence goes on from NW_026638491.1 coordinate 2,783,765, forward strand.
AGAGCTGTGAATTGTCCCTGTCTCTGTTCCCTCCATTTGGCAGCATCAAGGCTTGCTCCATATCTTAACTGTTGTTAACTATTCAGAAGTTTCCTCTGCAAGAGGAACCTAGACATTAGCAGCCTCTTGTCCTCCTGAGGAAGTCTTTTCTGGCTGGGGGTAAGAGGCAGGGATTGGCAAATGAGTTTCCTCAAACGGCATTTTTCCATGAAGAATAGAGCCTGAAGCCAGTCATTTGTAGGCTAAGATCTGAATTCTCTTTGAGCTCAGGCAATATATGTTCCACCTCAAAATGTGAAAATCAAATGCTCTGATGCACCTTGCCGAAGAGTAAACAAAGTTATTTTCCCTATTGGGAGATTGATTCTGTTGGAAATGTAGAATTATGATAAAACTTTATATATGCTCCTTGTACATTTTTTGGACTGCCTATCATATTTTCATTTAGACAGTTCTTTCTGTGCTAGAAATCTGTGGATAAAATCTGTAAATATGGATGTTCACTTGCAATTAACCTGATAGGAAGTCAGAAGGGTGAAATGGATGAGGGCAGAGCAACTAATTCTGTGTGACCTGGCAGCTTGTCTGATGTTTCATAATAACTTTTCTTTTTGGAGACCATGTAGTGACATTAGTTAATTGTGTAAAATTCTACAGGTGAGAAATGAGCATTACAAAGGATTTTCAATCTCTGAATGGGCCAGTCACAAAATATTCAGATAGACATCTTCAGCATTGCTCAGATAAGAGCAATTCAAGATAATTTAAATTGTAACTGGAGTCTAATCTTTGGAGATGAAGATCTACAGAAATGCTATTCTGTTATCTGTAAATAAACTGGAAACAAGAAAATGTGTTCATCTTTTGGGGTCCATTAACTGCAGTATTTTTCTTGAGTATGGCTAAACAGTTTTGTTTTTTTTTCTCATAATCACAATTTCTTTCATTCCTAAATTGTACTTTAACAGTCATAATTTATTTGTCCTGGTCCTGTATTTTATTCCCTTTAGTTGCTTGGCTTTTGCAGTGTTATTCCTGGATGTATCACAAGGACTTCAGCTTAGATATTTTTTTTTTCTTAACTGAAGATTTGCAGAATTACACCACATTATGATCTAGGCACGCAGAGTCACGAAAGGCCCAAAACACACAGGGAGTAGGGGATTAGGACTACAGCCATCTGACACCCCTGGAGAGATTCCTCCCATTGTCTTTGAGGTCATACATGCCCCTCCTTTGGCTTATGCTAAAGTGGAACAAGGTAGGGGAAGAACTTTTCTTTCCTTCAAACATCTCTTCTGTACAGGTGGGCCCAGATTTTTCTGCCACTGTATTTTGGTGTGTTGACAACCTTTGCAAGCTACTTTCCATACCAAATAGGGCATCTTGATTTCCAAGCCTTGTATTTGCTGATACAAGCATTGCTATTAATAAGGCCATGTAAGCTTTTGAAGTTGGTTGCAGCTAAAGAGAGTAAAGCATGTGATAGTGCACTGCTGGTATGAGAGCTGCTTGGAAACTCACCTAGCTGATGCATTCAGATTTAGGAATAGAAAGAAGATTTCCTCTTCATCATCCTAGCAGGGTTTTGTCCTCAGGCTGTTGAATGGTTGCTAGACATTTCATATGATTATGGTCTGGAAATTTTACTTATCAATTTCCAACTCCTGTAGAGATTTTAGAATATGATTATTTCTATTTCTTGTCTCCTCCTGTGGTCTGTTAGTCCTAATTTTAAGGAGTGCTTGTCTTGTTGATAACAGTTAGGGTAGTAGTTGGCAGTCAGAACACCTGATACTCTTAATAAAAAAAAGGATGTTTCTTCTTCTTATGCTTCAGTGTTTTGATGGGGAGGAATCCTGACAAGCCAGTCTGAAGTCAGGAGAGCTGTCAGATGTCAGCTCAAATGGAGGACAATTTGTTTGTGTTTGGTATACCTCTCTACAGCCCTCCCGTACTGTGGTTAAGGATGCACTCGTGGGCTTGAAGCTCTTGCACCTTTCTTAGCGTAGTGGTAGGGCAGTTTTTAAAATTATGACCACAGGATCTGAAAACAAGCTGTTACATACATCCAATACAGCAGATAGTATCTTTGCAGGGCAATGTTGGCTCTTGATTTTTTTCCTTACTGTAACAGATACTTGCAGAGGGCCAGCTCGATTGTCTATTCTTCACTAGTTGCAGTATTGCAAAATCAAGCAAGGCCCTGAAACACAAAGCTGGATTCTGTAATCAGTTTTACCAATGTTTCAACATTGCATTCGTTGAAAATATGTTGACATTTTGTACCCTCCATGACTGCTTATCCATTGTTAACAATGCCTTTATTGAAACATGTTCAGCCAAAAAAGCTTTTTTTCTTATCTTGGTGTATTTCGCTGCAGTAGATAGGCCTCTGAAAGGAAATGCAAAAATACATCTAATTTTTCAACAGTACAGCAAATAATTTGAGTTGTCAGCCTGTGGCAGACTTCAGAAACTTCTTTGCAGAAACAAATTGATGTCTGGACCTCCATAAATTTCATTTACAGTGGAAACAATATTCTTGCCAGAGATCCTTTGGGTTCAGTGCCACACACTGGAAAAACTGGATTTATCTTGATGGAAAACAGCATTTTTGCAGAGAAAATACCCTCTGCCTGCTTGCCATGGATATTCCTCAGCCTAAATATGCACAACTGTGGGTGTGAACTTCTAACAGTGAGGTGTGAGAATCTGTAACTGATGAAGGTTGTCTTTTGTGTGTCAGGGACTCAGGTCTTGGTGGTGATTTTCTGGGGCTCTGGGGGGTGTAAGTAACGCAGTCTAATCATGACTTTTATCCTAATCATCTAACAATGATTTCTTTGCTTTGAAAAAAATAATTTTACTATGGCACGTGCCACTGTGCTGCTAAGTGCTTTACAGTCATTAGTGCAGTTCATCATTACACCCCCTTTGAAAGACAGAGCTATGTCCTCTGTGTACAGATATGGTAAACAAGATTAGTTTCAAAACAATAATGACATCTCACATCTGCCCTATGGTGTGACAATGACAGAAAACGTTACCTATAAAGGCTCCCTACTAAATAGAGACACACATTTTATCTGTGTTTGCTGAAACAAATTATTTTGAATAGAAATATATTATATTATTGAGGTAAAGTTGTGATTACAGGGTTGTACTCATGTGCTTAGGTGTGTATACAAGAAAAGGGGCTTAAATTGGTGCAGGGTGTATAGATTCTCATTCAGGCTTGCAGCCTCTGGTTTCAAAATCAGCCCGGTCTCCTCATGCTTTCTTGTTAGCAGCGGGCTTTTGCTCTTGTAGCACTCTGTAATTAAATGCAATGATTGTGAATATTTTGTGCAGCTGCTACAGCAGTAGGAATTTCTCTTTTCCCATGTGTCTGGGCAAATGAGTTTGCTCCAGAGAAAATGTGCAGGTTCCTCTGATTTAACCATTTTTGAACAAATAGGTTTATTTTATTTGAAGCATTTATTATGATACCTGCAAAGGCTGATTCATACTTGTTTGCCATTGTTGACCTTTAGTTTTTCCAAATATTTCCCTAAATATTAAAGAACTGCTATTCCCTTTGTCCTCTCCCAACTGCTTCATTATGCACTGAGTTTAGCCTTTTGTGTGCCCTCTCTCAATAATGAAATATAAGTAATCCTGGAAGCCTGCGAGTTGCAGGTGGAAGGACTGGGGAAGCTCCATCTTCACGTCCTGTTTTGTTTTGAAATTGTATGTGGTCCTGTAGGAAGGTGACAGCATTATGGAATAGTTTCCATACATTAAGAGACTTTAGTCTTTTACTGGAGAGGATTTAATAGGGCTGGGGAACTAGACAGTGCTCCACTCCCTCTTGGTATAGTGATTTAATGAGGTACTCACAGACTTTCAATCTGGGTCATTCATGTTGTGCTGTTCTGATGCAAGTTCTGGGCGGTAACAGGTATGTGACAGTTGGCTTTGGCAGGCATTTTGCTTGGCACTAGCTGATGTGGAAGGAGTAGAAGGAAAAGAAAATTAGGATTTCTGTCCAAATATTGTGCCTTTTTTGTTTCTTTGCTTTTTGTTTTCTATGCAGTGTCACCGTATATTTGTGTAAGCATCTTGGACCGATTCCTTTAATATATGCATTGGGCAAATTTGTCCTTAATTTAATCAAGGTTGTATTTCAAAGTATTTAAATAAATGCTTTTGTGTGCATGCCATTAGACCCGTGATACTGTTTTATCCAAATACCTCCTTAACCATCTTCTGAGTTTATATTGCAATTAGCAGACAATCATCCTGTCACTGCATTCTGCTCTGCTGACATTCCTCCTCTTAAATCTGCCAAAGGGCTGAATTCCTTGGAAGTAAGTGATTTCTGAAAAGCAGGCACCCCCTGGGAAGTCCACACGGTCAAAGTGTACGGAGCTATTTCAAACACCTGTGGCAACTTTAATCCCTTACTCTAATAAATTAAGCACAGCAGACATGGAAATTGTCCACACCTAGGTCTGAGAATCAGTAAACTCCTTTGGGTGACTGGCACAGGAAGTCAGCTTGTTCTTGCAGATTAATTTGCTTTTGTAAGATTTTGATTTTAGCTACACAGTATTTGAAATGTTGTCCTTAACATGCTACTTATGCTCTGTTGCCTAGGTCAGAAGGCTTCTGCTTTAAACTAAACTAGTTTGCGCCGGTATCTCAGAATACCAGTGCAACCAGAACACATGTCATCATAATAAAATCAGAAATGCAGACACTTCTGTGGAGATTTATGAAACTGATAGGTTTTTAAAAACATACCTGGAGAAATTAACCCCACTAAGCACCTCAGCTGGTGTTTTTCCTTAGGTCCTTCCTCCTGGACCTTTGTTTTAGATCTCAGCTTTCCACAGTAGACAAAAGCAGGTCCCAGCTGGTCTTGTGTGTAGCTTCCAGATAAAACCCAGGATTCTCCCAGCTTTGAAGCAAGAGATGTTTCATTACTTCTTGTCCTGAGGCCTCTGTGCAGGGCTGTGGCTCTGTCCCCAGACCTTATGTAGGGACAAAGGTGATTATATCTGAGGCTTTTGCAGGATTCCAGTGTGTGAATCAGATCTGAAAGATCATACAGCTACTTCTGTAGCAGCATGAGGACTATTGTTTTGTGTGCTGGCTGAATTTCACCAACTGTGTGGTACACTACATGCAGGCAGTGTTTCTCTCTTTCTTCAAGCTCCTTGATCACTGCATTTGTTTTTGCATGTGTATATTGCATGTGTATATTGTTGGTCCTTTTCCTTGGTTGAAAGCCACATTCATTTGAGACACTATCTTGTAGGCGGTTCATTTGTTTGAAAAGCCAGAATCTCACTTATTGTCCCAAAGAAAAGCCATCTCAATGGTCTCTGCTGAGCTGCATGGGAGGTGGAGGAGTTTATGTTTACAGGGGGCTTTGCAATAATTCACGGGCTTGCCTGCAGGAGGTGTGCAGCTACATGAGAAATGCTATTTAATGGTGCTTTATAAGAGAAACATCATTTGTGTTTTGGGGAAGAACATGTCTTTTTCTGTAGTTGAATTTTGCGCTGTTTCTTTTAATTAGTTTTAATTTAGAGTGGTTAAAATTGCCACCTACATGGATGCCATTTATTTAGGTTTTGCTTTAAAATAAAGTTGTTCCTTTGTACAGAATATGTATTACTGAAACAGGTGGAAAGGCCTTAATATGGTTTTCAGAGAAATATAAACCAAGAGATTTCTGTTCTTTTCATGTAGAAAACAGCACCAAAAACCATGCAGCTGGAAATTTTTTGTAGCTTTCACCTAATGGTTTGGTCGTTTTTTAGGATGAGCAGATTCATTATCAGTGCAGATGCAGTAGAATGATGCCAGCCTTTCCCCACTGATCCCAACACAGCTGTATGGGTTTATAGTACATGAGTCCTGTGGTACCACTAAGCTGCTTTAGGCAAGAGAGAAGTCTACATCTCATTCTAGCTGATGTGTTCCCTCATCTAGCCACATGTTCTGATAAACTGTTTGTCTTTTACAGGTGAAAAGCCTTATCAGTGTGATTTTAAGGACTGTGAACGAAGATTTTCTCGTTCAGACCAACTCAAACGCCACCAAAGACGACACACAGGTTTGTTGACACCACATCTCTACTCACTGGAGTTCATCTTTAGATGTGAATTGTGATCTAAAAAGTCTACTTCTGAACCTCTCTTTTTATGATGTGTCTGCTCATAAACAATGCCCATAGTGCCAAACAGCATTGCAACACTTTCATCCTGCTGCTGAAACAGCTTTCTTAATTTAACTGTTTGCTTTATACTGTACCCCCAATGTAGGGAATCAGTTATTTAAAAAAAACAAACAGTTCTATAAGAACTTGCCTGATAAACACTACTGTTGTTATTCTGATGCTTGTGTGGCAACGCTAACAGGTGAATGCTGCATGTGCCTCATCTGAAAGGCTGGCAGAATTACTGTGCGTGTCTGCATGGACAGAAGTGGAAAAAGAAAAGCCGTACTGTCTATAATGCTTAAGATCTTAATTCAGCAAACCACTTCATCATAGATTTGAACCTTTTCTGAACTCTGCCAACTAAAGAAGGATTCCAGGGGCAGCAAGGAGAGAAATGTCAAAGATCTGGCTGGTTGGATTGCAAAAATAGCCTGGAAAGTGTATAGCAGTTTATGTACGGCAGAGAGGGCGGAGCAGTCATGAGGGTCTGGGTCCTATCTAGGCTTGTGTCCAGGACCTGTCTTTCTCAGTGGATCATTGACAGGGTGAAATGTTCTGAGACAGCTGAAATTGCTTGTGAGTTCAGTCCAAATTCAGTACGTTGTTTTTTTGCACAGACACCATTTTCTGGAGATGTCAGGACAGCCTATTTCAGCATTTCAGGAGCTCTTGGAAGTCTAGATTAGATTGACAAGGAAGGCAGCAGCCTTTCTCTAAGTCACAGAATATGAGATGGTGATGAGTTCAGCCTCCTAGCCAAGAGTGGAACCATGAGGGAACAGTCTATGGAACATGAGAAAGGGCTTCAGAGTGCTCCTCTGAGTTGCAGCAAGAAATTGCATTTGGGTCTCCTATATTTCGGGGAGTGGCCTGACAGCTGGTTTACTCACTGTTGTGTGGTGGATTTCTGCCTACCACTTTTCTTGCTCAAGATGTTCTATCTCATTTAAATGGTATTACTGGGACAGGTAGGAAGTGTTTTTTAAAGCTGGTATAGAAATACTCTCTTGTTATGATAGTTTTTAGCAACTGCCTGCTAGAACGTATCTGTGATAAGCAGTCCCCAAGACTTCTCTGTAGTGTGTAAAGTAGTAGTAGAAGTGTAAGCCTATTTGGAGCATGTAAATATATACCTTCGTACTTCTATTTTTATGTCATAGTTGCTCATACATGATAGTGCTGGTGCCAAGCCACAGGATCAGAATTCACAACATTTGCAGATCCTGCTTAGTCCAACAGTGGGTGTTTGTTCATAATGGTACTGTTTGGATGCTTCTGACCCAAACATCAGAAGAAGAGGTTACAAAGGGATGGTAGCCTAATTAATGACTTTCTATCATTTGTAGGCATGAAGTTAGGAGGCGCAGTTACAGTAGCTAGTACAAACGCCCCAGGCTTTTCAAAATTCAGAAATAGCTGATTTCTTTCACTCTTCCAAAAGGTGTTGGGATATAAGATAGATTTTATTTTTTTCTTTGGTCTCTTCAGGTGTGAAGCCCTTCCAATGTAAAACCTGTCAGAGAAAGTTCTCCAGATCTGATCATCTGAAGACTCATACCAGGACTCATACAGGTAAAACAAGTGCGTAAACTTTTCTTCACATTTATATTTCATTATTTTTAAAGTTTAAATCCAATGTTGTTGTAAATTATATGATTAGAAAGTATCTTAACCAGGAGTTAAATATACAAAATAACAGAAAGAATTTCAGACTGTGTTGGTTTTTCAATATGACTACATTCCCCAGGTGCTGCAGTCACTTTTCACAAAGGGCTTTAGATGATTTTGGAAACTAGGCTTTCTTCATGTTTAAAGACATTTCTGCTTGGCAAAATCTATTCTGTCAGCTATTGTGAAATGAAAATCATAGTCTCAGCCCACAGATGTCAAGTTGATCTATTGCCTTTACTGAAAAAGCCCTACAAGACAGAAATTTTAATTCCAGCTTCAGCCGAAGGTCTGTAATCTAAAGTATTCATGCCTACTCATGCTTAAGTGTCTGCTGAGCCTAATGCAGGATAGCATGGCAAAGCTCTTGCTCTTGCTGCTTGTACTGTAATCTCCCCAGAAGATAAAAGGAGTGCCTTTTGCAAACTCACACTGGCAGACACTAAAGTAAAAGCTTACTCAAATATTCAAGGACGTTTTTGTGGAAAACACAGTAGTTTGTATAAATGCAGGGAAAAAATAGGAGGCCATTTTAGTCTACTCTGCTCTCATGTAAGTGTAAACACCGCTAAGGAGCAACTGCAGCAACCTCTGCATTTTAGTTTCAAGTTTCAGAATTATTCCTGTGAACTGACATTTTCTATTCCCTTCCACTATATCTGCAGTATTTTTACTAAGTAATTGTTTACCGAGCACTTTGACATGTTATTAGATGTCACAGGGTTTTCTATACTGGTGTTAACCTTTTAAATTCAGTCTCTGCACAGATGGACAAGGAGCCTGAAAATCTTTTTCTCCCTGCTAAGGATTCTTATTTCTCTTCTGGACCGTAAAACACATATTTAATACTTTCAAAAATAAAAGAGAAATTTTAATAAAACAAATGATTCACTTGAGAACATGGCATTTTCTGCGGCACTGGCCAAATAGATGCTTCAAGTAACGGCCAAATATATACTTGCAACCTGAAAATGGTGAAGTGCATGGCTGTGTTCCTGGGCTCACCCCATGGTCTCATGATGAGTTGCAGGGCCTTTCTTCATCAGCAAGAGGTAACATTCTGGTAGAAACAAATGGCAAGTGGTTGTCACATGCTAGCAAGCCAGGATAAGCTACATTTCCCATCACAGTTCTTTGCTACCTGATCTGCCAGTTCAACACTTTTGTGACTCCAGTAATTTTTTACCCCAGGTTAGCTAAATCAGTGAAGAACTCGCTCTTTTTTTAATAAGGAGGCTCATATCCCTGTTCTAGTTGTTCCTTGCTGCAAGCCCACACTGCTGTCATTGCTGAAAGCAGCGTCCCTTGCACACTGATGCCCTCACAGCACAGACCTTTGGGTGGTCTCACTGCCTGCCACAGGCTTAGGTTCTGAGGAAGCTCTGCAGCTCAGCTGTGTGCTGCTGTGATGTTCTGTTGGCTGTTTTGGATGTGTCAGGCTCTGACTGTAAAATACACATATTCCAAAGGGAATGAGCACAAGTGGTGGGTGGGGACTTTCCATCTCCATCTTGCCCTGTAGCTTTGTTCCCCTTTCTTTCTTGTACCCCCTGAATTTTGCCATGCTTGCAACATGACCACCTTGCTCAAGTTAACAGGCTCCATGTTAAATCTCAATGAAGGAAAGCATAGGTGACTTCCATCTAATTCCATCCTAATTTTAAGTCAACTGCCAAACTATTTCTTAGGCTAAAAATTCAGGGGGTTTTGTCTCCACAAGCAATTTTACTCTGACAGCAATCTTTGCTGTAGAAAAAATGAGTCAAAAAACAACTCCATACATCTATATACATTGTTAGAAATGGAAATGTGATTTCTGATATCTGTACAGAGAAGCTGTGCAAAGGAATTTGTGCCCAGCACAGAACTAATAGAGATAGCTGCCTCCTGTTGTGAGAGGACAACCAGAATTGCTTGTGAAACAGCCAAACTCTGCTGCTTTTACTGTGGTGGTTCAGTGATAGGTAACTCACATCAGTTCACAGGATGGTTTTGCTAATGCTGCCGAGATGAAAGAAGACCTCTTTATACAATCTGTGATTTTTATCAGTAGCCCTGACCAGGTAATTTTTTTTCTCATACTGTTTTATGCACTCATGTGAGATAGCTGATGCTTTTGCCAGCATGTGTGTTAAGTGGATAAAGTAGATTTTAAACACCCTTAAATATATTGCATGAAATTTTGCAAACAGAAATACATATTTACTCCAACCCCAGATCCCCTTTTGTCTGAGTTTGATGTTTGTGAGGCACAATGTGAGGCAAGGAAGAGGAGAAGATGCCTGGGTGAGCTCGTACCACCCCAGGGTGTCTTGAATTGGAGAGTACAAGGTGTGTAGACAGCACTGAAGAGCCCAGCCCAGAGCTGAACCTACTTTAAAATATTTTTGGGGAAATAAGAGAAAATGCAATTCTAGAAGAAACATGAATCACTGGGCACTGCTCTGAGCTAATGAAAGCATTCCATCAGCATTCCTGCAGCGTCACAAACATGGCCTGATATTCCACGTAAACATTGTAGAAAATCAAGAGACCAGATTAAACTGTAAAAAGGTGGTGGCAGTTCTTGTTAAAATTGAATTGTCTTTTTTAGCGATTATGCTCATGGGAATGTTTGAGCCTGTAACACCTCCTGTAGATGTGCATCTACTTTATTTAGACAGTAGTGGGAAAGTTTCAGTCTGGCTCAGCAGACTTCGTGCTGAACTCTATTGCTTCTACCATATTCACTTACACTCACCAGTTTCAAAGAACTTCAGCCAAAACTCATTGAACTAGCTGGAAAAACTCTCCTTGACTTGAGGTCAAGTTCTAAATAGTCACTGACAATTTTCACAGTGACTAACAGTATGTCTGCACCACAGTCCAAGGTGTGACTGAAGCTTGTGCAAATGCCAGAGTGACTTTTAAACTAGCTCCTTCAAGAGCTGAGAGTAGCACAGACATGGCGATGCGATGTTCAGTAAGGGCCTGTCATCAGGAATGAAACACTGCAAAAAGTTCTACATCATCTGAAAAGGCTGTTGTTAGAGATCAGCCGAGGGAGGTGTAGGAAAGCCCTGAGTGCTGATGGGATCAGGGATTGAGGGCTCTCCCACACTCTCTTAGGACAGCCCGGGATGCCTTTGCTCCTGACAGGGGCTCTGCCTGACCCCTTACAGCCCTGCAGAAAGAAAACAAATAGCAGTGTCTGAGGCAAGCTGTATACCCAGTTAATAACAGGGTGTTTTGTTAACAGGTGAAAAGCCTTTCAGTTGCCGGTGGCCCAGCTGTCAAAAAAAATTTGCCAGGTCTGATGAATTAGTTCGTCATCACAACATGCACCAGAGGAACATGACTAAGCTGCAGCTGGCCCTTTAGGCAGTCCAAACAAGTGAATAAACCAGTGGGACATTATGGGCTATTGCAAACTTTATCAGCCATCTTCGATCACCTCTGTCAGAAAGCCGCATCTGTCTTCGCATCCCATTTGACACAAGTTAACTGAACTGTAGGATTCTGCTCAGCCTTGTCTTTCATTTGGACTTACACAAGTTCCCATTCAATAAGTTCAAGAGATTTTTATTTGTACTTTTGTTAAAAAGTAAGCAAGGTTGCCACAGTTATAGAATACTATAAGCTATGCTTAACCTTTCTCATCTGTCTCTAGTTTTCTGGTTTTATTTTCACTTGAAGTTTTCTAGGTGCAAAGTCTTGTGCCTTTTTAAGTCCTACAGTGGGTGGGTGGATCCTCCCTGTTGAAGGTAAGCTTTATGCTTACTTCATCTGTGCATACACTGAGGTTTCCCAATGCTAGTACAGCTATCCTCACAAAATGAGATGGACCAATCACCTGAGATACTTCAGGTAAACTTTGTACTTGTACTACCAAAGGGCAAGTTTTTTAAATTGGAAAATCAGCTTTTGAATTTCACAAATCAAACGTTTTTAAAGGACATATTTCTAGAGCAGCTAAAGATAGATGACCCAGAGCCTCTCTGTACAGAAAATAAGAATCTTACCATTAAGTTAACTTGTTTTTAAAATAATCATATAATTGATCCTCCCCAAACTGTTTGTTTTTTTTTTTTTGTCAATTAACTCTCTCCCTTTCTCTGTCTCTGCTTAATGTATTGGTTTAAATTTATTCTGTTGTAAGATGCATAGATCTTCTTTACACAAACCTAATTGCAATCATTGTAGACATTTGGGATTTGTTTACAATGTAAAGCCACACTGGTTATGTGGCTGGCGAGCTGTATAAACTTAAAACTGAACTTTTAATGGGGCTGGTCCAGGATCTCCATTAGCAGATTACTCTTAAGATAAGTAACTTAAAAAGATTCTTTGTCAAGTATATGTGAAAAAGACATTATTAGTGTAACAAAATATATTGTTTCAGGGGTTTGGGAGGAGGGATTTATTATTTACTTTTAATTGCTTGAAATTGTGTGTATATGTATATCTGATAATGTATTGCTCTTAGACATCTAAAATTAGAAAGTGTATAAATATTAGATGCATCACTGTTCTGATGTTGTTGCTGTTACAAACTATTGATAACACTAAGAATGTAACCTGCATTTTTCACTGAGCTTTCAATTAAAGCCCATTCAAAGAGAAACAAGTGAGCGTCCAGCAGATGTCTTGTTTCATGTCTGGTATTAAATTTCAAATGCCCTGTCCAATAGTATCTTTTCATTTTTTTTTCCCTGTATATAAAGGTACCACCATCACTGATGACCACTAGTTAACCTGTCCAGGTCCTGACCACAATTTATCCATCTCACTTGGGAATCATACTGGCAGGAGCAAACAGTGTCAAGTTTCGTATTGTACTATAAAGCAGTTGCTTCAATCCCTCATCTGCTTACCAAACTGCTCCTTTTCTTTTGACCTGTAAGATTTGCGTAAGAACTTTATAGAACAGTAAAATCCCATTTATAAATAGCAGTGCTGGCCTTCTGTAGGACCAAGCTGAAACTCAGCGCACAGAGAGCTTCGTAGGTTAGGATGTCACAGGATGACTTTTAAGTAAAAGTTAACTTCTTAGAGTCGGGGTGGCTTAAATCAGTTCAGCAGGTTGAAAAAGTCTCTCTGAGATGATGAAGTGTGAAAATGCAGATAAAAAAATATTTCTGTTTCTTTGTCATACTGCCTGCTTTCCTTTGGATGTAAGTACAGCCTGCCTCAGTGCCCTCTGACCTTGCAAAATATTTGTATCTCTTTAGCAAAAATCTTTAATGTATCTTGCCAAGCTCTTTTCTCTAATGTACACAATGGAGTTCTATGATGGGTTGAGCTTTCTATCTTAAAGAGCAGCTGCATCATCAAGAAAACTCAACAGTTAATTCTTCAAGTCCTCTTTTTCGCATGGGTATTGCATCACTGTTAATTAACAGTAATTACTGTTGGGGTACTGTGACTCATTTGTATCAGTCAGCTTTATCTTTGGCTGCCAAAAGACAGCATCTCTCTGGAGAAACTCATAACAAGTGGGGCAAACATCTAATATTTGGAGCGAACGGTGTACATAAAACTACACAGAATTAAAAAATGAAGCAACTCTTCTTGCTTTCTTCAGAGAAAGCTCAGTCGCAATAACAACGTCCTCTGATTTACCCAGCAGCAGTCTGCAACAGCTACAAAACAGTCTGTTTTTCAGCCTGCACCCAAACCAGAGAGCTGCCACGAGTGCTTGTACTGAAAGCCAAAAAAAAGAAAAAGCAGCCTCCCATTGTGTCTGCATTAGTCAAACGTAAATAAAACTATTTCCTGTGAACTCCAACCAGAACTCCACTGCAGCACGGCCGCACTTCCAGTGACATGTAAGTAACTACAGCCAGGGGTTTGCTGCTTGGTGAGTCGTGTGCCAAAAGCAAAAAAGTAGGTGGCTACCAGAAACAAAGCAGGGCTGATGAGTGACAGAGCTTGTCCTTTTGTAGCTGCTGTCGCCACTTTTTCAATGAATGCATTTACTGCTATGCCACTAGTTGATGACTGTCACATCCCCCACCCCACCGCGTACAGTGAGGACAGTGTGAAATGATTCTTATTAGATATTATTTTTATTCCTAGTTATTTTACAGCCTTTGTCATGGGAGACACTTTATGTGATTCCCTTTCATTTCCTGGTTTTCAGGATTTCTATCAGCAAGGTAAGCCACCTTTATGGCAATGCTTTACTCCATGAATTTCTCAGAAGCAGCCCCCAGACACTGGTTCTTGCAGCATGCAATACCTCATTTTGCAGCAAGCAGGCTGAGTTTCTGTGAGCTTGACCTCCATATAAAAGATGAGGGGGCTGTGCTCTGTTGTATCTTACACGTACCCTTAGCTCTCTGGAAAATTTTCAGTCCCGCAATTAATTGAGCAAATTTTTTATAGCTCTGCCCTCTGTTCTTAAGCTGGAAATGTTATTTTGGCTGATGGTTAATATTGTATCATGATAGGCATGCTACTCCTGTCCTGTAGCTTTCACAGCCCCCCAGGATGGAGAATGTTAATTCTATCTACTTTTTCTTTGTGGTGTACAAGATGTGTTAGGTTGGAAAGGGAATGTGGTCTCTTCTCTCTCTGGTGGTGTCAGCTAGGATTCAGGGGTTTACCTGCACCAATTATTTTAAGGCAGGTGAATGCAGCAGTGTCCCTTCTGCTTTGGGAAAATGTGAGCTAACGTGTCTGAATGGTAACCATGTGCTCTGCTGCTGGTGCATGTGAGGTTCTTTAAGGGTACAGACTGTACTGACCTCAGAGAAGGCACAAAGGTGTTATCTTGCTGCAGTTAGGCACCCAACCTGGAGCTAGTTCATCCTTCAGGTTCCTGTAAGGAAAGGGGGGACTTGCAAAGATATAGCTCTTTCCTTCTCTTTCCACGGTGGATTAGGTGAACTGTTCATTTTAGGAGCCACTCCAACCAAGCCTATCTATTTCAGGATGTCAGTAGGATTCATTTCACTGTGCCACCAACCAGCCTTACAGAGGCTGGGAACAGTTCCTGAAGGTGCAGGTAGGTGACTTAAACCAGTGTTTCTTCCTCCTTCCCTTTCCCCAGACAGGAACTGGGAAAACCTTGTCATGCAGTCTTTTCCCATTATCAGTGTGACCTGACAGCAAATCCAATATGGTGACCTTGTCCAAAAGTCCGACAAGGCTCTGGCATGGATTGAGGGGCTTTGGGAAGGTGCCTGCAGCCCCACACCTTAGAGCCACCTGGACATGAGGTAGGTACAAAAAGGCAACCAGCAGGCACATGTTTGCTACTGCCAGAGGGCAAGAAAAAGTTCTGCTGCTCAGTCCCACTCAAGCCTTGTTTGTACCTTCCCCATGGGATAAGTATGGGCAGGGGGAGTCACTCAGTTTTTTAGGTGGGGAACTCTTCCTTCCTTGGGGAAAATCCTCCTTCCCTCTCCCTCCCCTCCAATTAATAACAAAGTAATTAAAGGCAGTGTATGTAGTTCAGAATGGCACTAATGGATGAGAAATCCCAGCTGCAATATTTGGGAAGATTCAATAAAAGATTCATTTGGATTCTTTTAGTTATTGGAAATCCTGGTGACACAGAGGAGCCTAATGAAACAGAAGAACGATGAGTTAAAAAAAGCCCAAACCCAAATCCCAACCTCACTGACACCATACTAAAAATTAGACAATTAAGAGTAAAACCAGGAATGTAGCCAGAACTGTTTCACCTCAAATAATAAACACAAGGATAAGTTGCCAAGTGAGGTCAAAGAAGCAAATGGTAAAGTGAGTTTAAGAGACAGATAGACACTTTTATGGGGAGAGAGGGGATTGAAGGATACAGTGACAAAACCGGGGGTAGAGCTGAGATAAACCTGGAGGACAGTGGTGGGCCAATAGCCTCAGAGAGTACTCTGAGTCCCGGTGCTCAGCAGAGGAGCAGAGCGGCTCTTGGTGCTTGCAGAGAATTACCCGGCTGTCGGCAGCCTCCTGCAAGGGATGAGGGGCAACTGCCAGAGCAGTCTGAGGGGAAGGTGAGCCTGGCAGACAGCAGTGGGTGTGCTCTCACTGTGCTGCTCCCAAAAGTTACCCTTGGTTTCACAGGTGAGATGACTGCCAGGCTTGCTGAAAGTCAGGTTTTTGAAGAACTTCCACCCAAGCAGCTTGTCTTCTTGCAAGTTACCAGTGGAAAGCACAGAAACACTGGAACACCGGAAGAAAAAACAGAAAGGAAAGAAACTTTGGGTTGTTTTGTTTATTTGTTTTGTGTATTTATTTATTTTTTTTTTTTTTAAGACTGCTTGTAATATGGGAAAGAAAAGTTTGGGTAGAATATGAGTCAAATGAAGCAAAGACAATATATACAAAGGTTATGTTGTTCTCTGTTTGTAGGAAGCTTTGAATACTTTCATGATGTCAGCATAGCTTGATTCCTATAGGAAAAGCTGGCAGAACTTCTGTGGCTTCAAACAGTGGCATGAAGAAGCCTGGTTTTACGTGCTTGGTTTTCCCATCTCTGCCCTGACAAGCAGGTGTGGTTCCACTAGCCCAGTAAGGCTGTTAGATGGTGGTGGTGAGGGAACCAAGGCCAGCATGGCCACTGGAATCAAGCCAGCACATTAGATACACAAAGTCCTGTTTTCTATGTAAGATTGCAATCCAAACACAAACACCAGCTTCTGCTGCTAAAAAAGTTTGCTGTGATGCCTCAAAGGGCTCTGAGCAGTGAGGACGGTGTGAAAGGATGTATTCTCCTGTCCTCTAAAACACATAATTTGGACAGCTCTTGTGCTAGGTGCTGTAGAAACCACGAATACCAGGAATACTCTGCCCTGAATAAGTTGCCAGCCACAGGTGAGGGTTTAAAAGACCAAGTGTATAAAGGCACTGAAAGTCTCGAATGAGAAAGTCTAGTCCCCAGCAGGGCTTTCCCGTTCCTAATGACTAAATGCCAATCCCATAGGTATTAATATGATTTAATAGCATGAAATATGATTTAATATGATTTAATATGTGAAACAGGCAAGTTATGTTCTGATGAACTCGGGCAGAACCAACATCCTAATCTGCAAATGAGAATGGAAAGACCTGGCTGATCATCCTGGCTTGAATGACTAGGTAAATCTAATATAAAACTAGTTGCCGCTCCCCAGCAATGAAAGAAGCCCTTTTGGCACAAGGGGATTATAAAAAACCCCAGGGCTCTGAGACACCTTATTATGGAGGTGCGGGAAAGAACTAGAACTGTGTTTACTCTCAGGCTGGTACTTTTTATGCCTTATTCTCATCTGAGTCATGCCCCATAACTGCCATTCATTTGAATAAAATGCTGAAAAACATCTACCAAAAAAAAAAAAGAAAAAAGAAAAAGTATCCTCACTGCCTGGAAAAAGTCCTTCCCAGGAGTTTTTTGGGAAACAGCATGTCCTTGCACACGTACTGTACTCGCACAATAATCATGTCTGCTCAGTGTTTCCTCCCAGGAAGGTCTCTGACATTTTTAACCATATTGCTGAGGTTTTTAGGTGAAGTTATCGGTCTAGCTGCACAATAGAAGTACATTGTAAAGTCAAATAAAGAGGTTTTTATCTACTCCAGCCCAACAAAGACCCACATTTAGAGCAGGAGAGTTGTTTCGCTCTCAGCCACTAGACGGCTTGGCCTGGCGGGTTTGCTCACTTGTGCGACTGCTGCATCTCAGGCCAAGCCACTGCTGGAGGAATTGCCTAACCTGCAACAGAAAGTTACAGGACTTACAAAGCAGCAGTCAGAGCTGAAGACTGTCATGTAACGACTTCAGATACAGTTCAGTAGCCTGAGTATGGTATTGTGCTGTTATTGTAATTGCAGCATTTATCCAAGTGGATTGGGGAGCTATTGAGAACCAGAGTTTTAAACATCTGGTAGCCTGGGGCATTCTTCAAAGGCCAAGCACTTGCTGTCCTTCAGGTTGCCTTGGACACTGCTGGGGAGAGGTGTGCTTTAAATCACTCACTATTCTGTTACCTCAGAACTATGGAGATGCGTGTTTCTGGTATTAGAAGGAAGAATTAAAAGAGAATCAAAGAAAGGAAAGGTCACATGGCAGCAGGATTTGAATTGCCTGCAGTGAATATTGCCCTGGTGAATGTCCTCTGGACTGTCTGAATTACAAATCTCAAATTAGCTTTGGTACTGCTGTGGGATGAATGAAACCCTCTACTGGCGGAGCCACTTCCTCAGCCTGCTAAGAGCTGCCAGACTTCAGTGCGCCTTGCTGCAGGCTTCCCCTTTGTGAATCCAGTCTGAAGAGGATGAGCTGCAGTTCCCAATACTGAAGATTATCACACAGTACAAACAACCTAACAACAGCTTAATATTTCTAAGCTGTATAAATTCCTAGTGTCTGCTACAGGCAGAATCCAAACACTTGTGTCAATTCTGTACCATGCCCCAGACTGCCAAAAAACATTAATATAAGCATATTTATCTGGGCTGCAGTGTGTTACCAGAATTCATTAGGACAATATGTGATATGGTGCTGAAACAGAAGGCTGGGTTTCTCTGGCCAGAGATGAGGAAGTCTAGTCCCTGTTGAACTTTTTCTACTGATAAAGACAATGTCTGCTGGCAGCATTCATTTTTTACTAGGCCATCTGCATCTAGTCAAGGATAACTTGACTTTGTGAAAAAGCCGTTCATCAGAATCAACCCTGTACAACTTTCTCTTGATGCGTAAAGCAACACAAAGAAAGAGCAAGATGGTTAATAAACTTCTTTGGGAGCAAAAGGTCAATGCTGGTGTAAACAAAGCAGTGTCATAGTACTATACAGAAGCATTGAAGTTTCCTGCATGTTTATATGGCTGATGCCCTGTTTCTTTTTTTGTCAGTGTTTGTTATCATTTATTTTGCTCTGCTTTAGCTGATCTATAAATCTTTATAACAGTGTTCTTTATTTTCTTAATTTTGTCATCTCTCTTAGTGCCTTTTATCACCTGTTTGTGTCCAGTATGTTTGCTACTCTCTGCTGCTTGATGGCTGCCTACCATTAGTTTTTTTAACCCTTTAGTTCTCATCTACCGCACACATCCAGTAATTAAATCTTTCAGAACATTCCTTTTCTTTTTCTAAAGCTGAATCAAACACTGAAGACATTCCCATTTTCTCCTTTACAAATCATTAACTATTAAAGGCAAAAAATGAATATGAGATGGGGAAATACTCCTTACCCAAGTGGTAGACCCTTGCTTTTAGCTATGCAACACAGACAGACTAGGTCGTAGCTGTATATTTTTCACACCAGGCCTTTATCATTGTTCTTCAGATCCAAACTGGAGAGTCCTGGACTCGCATCCTATGGAGAGGCAGCAGGTTCCTCCTCCTGCTCTCCCAGTTTTTGGTTTTCATGCTTCACAGCCTCACATGTGGAGAGCACAGCTGCTAGAAACTGGACCAAAGGCCCCAGGCTCCCTTCATTTCAGTCACAGATCACCTAGCCAAGCATTTTATTATGGTCTAAATTAATGACAGCCAGCTAACAGGAGGATATTCCATATCCACAATGACAAACATGAAGCAGCTGATACCTTGGTAGTGTTATTTGGCTGTTCAGAGGTACTTGCTTTAGAACCACAACGCTTAAAACCTCATAGATAGACAGATGGCATTTGCCTAGAGAACAGGTATTTTCTTGAGCATACAAGAGTTAAAATTCTTCATTAAAGAATGCCAAAGAAAAAAATGATGTGAGTTTTTCTTAGTGAAGAGCCTCTAGACTTCACATTTTTTCCTTTGACCTGCTTCGTGTTTTGAATGGGCTAGACATCCAAATCATACAAAATATGGAATTGGCCCCAAACATTTCTTGGGGAATGTCCTCAACAAAATGTATATTGCCCTTTTTAAGAGATTACATCTTGAAATGTTTTGTTTGGTAGAGACTTATGCAATGTAATGTAATGGCACCAGAATATTTATTGAAACTGGGTACTACAGGGAACCAAAAAATACTAAAGACTCTGAATGTCACAATTAACAATGAATTTTGAGACCACCCAGTTAAAACATTAATCTCCCTTGTTAGTAAATGTAATATAAAGTAATGCACTTCTAATATTATGAGCCTCTGCTGAATCTGCAGTATTAGACTCTTAGTTAGAAAAGCCCCATGGTCCTGAAGCTAATACAAGTAAGACTTTTACCTGACCAAAAATTGCTGGGTTAGGTTCAAAACCCACAGTTTATTCCAAATTTATTATCCTAGTTATACAGTTAAAGGGTGTTCTGTCACATTGATAACAAGAGTACAGGAAGGTCTATGTTGGGATTATATTCTGTGTATCATGTAGTTCAGGTGGATTCCAGCACTTCTGTGTAAGTAGAATGAAAATGCAGGTGACAAGGAAACCTAAGGCAGTTGCTTTGATGGGTTTTAGCTTTTATTTTGTTTAACTTCCACTCTTTGTATAGAATGAGCATTTAGTTTCAGAGATTTAATTACTTTAATAGAAGATAGGAGTGAGCTAATCTTGAGACTCAGTTGAAATACTGGCCCCAAACATGAACTCACTTCAGGAGCAATATAGAGAATAATCATGAATTGTGTAACACTGTAGTCAGGGGAAATTTTGTCATTGTGCATTATTTAACTTGGCCATTTGCTGGAAATATTTAGTACATTCCTGGCTCTTTTTGCAGAGATCCATCTTTAAAAGCAGGGCTGTCGTTTTACATTTTAAATGTAAAAAAATACCCTAAAAATATAGTAAACTCAGAAAAAAAATCTCAAGTTACCCTGCTGGATTTTTCAATTGCATTTTTAAATCAAAGATTATTGGGATTGAATGGTTTAATTCTTCTCTTTTATATCAGTGCATTTAGAATTCTGACCTTTTCTGAGAACATTAATAACTGGTGAAAACTATTGTGCCTTCTAGTTGAAATGCTGATTTCTGTACAATGTGCAGATTGCTTGAGCTGACTGGTATGAAATTTGATTTGCATTAATCAGCCACAGGCAAGGGCAAAATAAAATGACTGTGACCCATGAGAATTTAGAATATTTACAAAATTATGCTTCTGAGCAGCATGGAAGGCAACAGCTAACGTAGGGCATGTTCTGTCTGATTCATGAAGTGAATCACCGTAATCCAACCTGGTTGTCAGAAGAATTTGGGCTGTGTTCCTTGAGTAAGAGGCCCTTCAGCTGTGATTTGACAAGGAACATAGGGTGTGATACTGAGAAAGAATATGCCGTAGTGAATAGGAATTTAAATATTCCAGCTTCAGCAGGTGTGTGGGTCCTGGCCCCAAACACCCACCTAACCAACCAGCCAGTGCTAATGCTGCACTGAGCATTGTCCAGATAAGGAGCAGTCCCGAGGGTCTTGGCCACCTCTGCACACCATTGCCTATGGCAGTGGTTACCTTTGACTAAACAGCGACTAAACTTTCCCCTTCTGTGTGCTGTAGCCTGTAGCTGGGTGTGAATGAAGCACTTCAGGAATTCTGCAAAAGGTATCTTTGAGGGTGTAATTTTGGCTTACATAGGTGAGCCACTGAAATCAGAGTTTGAGGTTTCCTTGTGCCAGATGGGTTGCAGAAATGTGTCTGTGGAATGGCAGGTTCTCTCTTGGGCTTTTCTGCTCAAAACCCAGAAGGTGGTTAGTCTAGACTTGAAGTTTTCCACCATATCCCTGTGCTAAATCCAGCCAATAATTATACTACAGGTAAAAGTACTTGCCTGACTAAACTGTTCCATGAGAACGTTTTCAACCATGGTTTTGTTTCTATGCTTTACTTAAGTCTGCACTAGTCACAGAGTTGGTAACAAGTGGTGGATAAAGAGTGTTTTTAAGACACAGAAGGTAATTATGCACTGTCAAAGTTATGTATACCTTTCTTTCCAGCTGAGCTTTGTGAACACTTAACACAGCTAAATGTTATGATGATTGTAAATTGCATGTGATATTGCATTTGGTGCTGCTCGGCATAGCTGTGCAAGTAAAAAATATCACCGCTATGTTACTATCGGGACATACTAATTTTCTCCATAATGTTAGTTCATCTTGGTTTCTTGTGTGGAGTTAACCCATTCTGATTATGTTGATGTGGCTTTGAACTCTGAAATATTGCAGTATAAGGCACACTGCTAAGTTAATTAAAAATATGAATTGATTTTTCATATGGGCAGCTAAACTTAGGTATCTGTCCCAGATTTCAATGTCACTGGGCCATGTTTACATTTAATCTTTTGGGTCTTTTTTTGTAGAAATAAAATGCTGAAAACTGTGAAGGCAACTTGAATGTGTTTCTCTCAAACCGCAACTGGAATGTTTCATTTCAGTATCTTGTGAGAAAAGCAAAGGGGTTGAAGAGTACAGATCTGCCTAAAGAAGAAGTCTTGTACTCAGCACTGTGGAATAAGAGCATTTGGGCTGCAGGAAACACAAGTTCAATTTTCTCCTTTGCCTGATGTAATCCCAGTGAATGTTTTTCATAACAAGCAAGTACAACATGGAGATTTTCATCAGGCAAGCAAATCACATTTTTATCTGCAGATCCAGTAATGCTGCTTTTGGGTTTCTTTGTTTTTTTTTTTATCATTACACCAGATAAATCAGAAACACTGATACTGGTGGCACTGGATGAGGTTGGCCAGTAATGACCTACTACAGACCTGATGGGTGCTGAATCTGTCAGGTAACAAGACTGTACTCACTCATGGTATAGTTAGTGAATTATACCTTAAATCACTTAGTTTGAGTTTACTAGTTGAAACCTCAGTCAGAACAAAGATGAACAGAAGTTGCTGCTGTTAGTGATGTGCCTGAAATGAGGCTTATAGTCTATGCTGAATTCTTCACACCTGGTTGTTAATACAATGAAAACTGCATACCTGAAGAATTATAGAAGTAGCCAGGATCTCAGTCCATCTACACCTGTAGTTAAGAAACTATCTCAATGATCAAAATATGAAAGATGCAAAATTAACACCCATGGAACAGTAATGTTTCACTTGTCAGAGATCTACTGTTTCCTGCAATAAACTAACAAAAATAGATCATGGTAAAACATAGATATGTGATACAATGGGAGAAATCTCTACTACAGAAAACTTTGGATATGGGTCACTAACTTGAGGGAAGTGCTTATCTCCTTTATTTATTTCCATTATGTAATGAGCACCACAAGATAGTATCCCATTATCCCATTGTGCCTTAATTTTTTTCAGAATAGGGCTAGGAGATGTTTTTATATGCCAGTTCTCTGCAGGGAACATATTTTTCTTGTGTAGGAAATATATTGTTTAATGTATATGAACATTTTAATAAAAACATAACTGATGGTCTGAAAGGCTGTTTCCCTTTACATGAAAAAACCTCCCTCTGAAGCAAACAATTTTTGTATATTACATCTCTCGTTGCACTCTGCTCTGGTAATTTATAAAGGCTCACAGTCATCGTTATTTCAAAAGATTAATCCTGTTTAACTAGTTGATTGAGCAGAGCAAGACATTAGTGGGATAGTTAGCTCTGTGTCACAATATACTAGATAAAGGATTATGCCCCACTTAAGAATTAATAATATTTTAAACCTCTACATAAACTATTTTTTTATCAATAAACATGTCTCTGTCAAAGGGCCAGATGCACTCACAGGTCTTAATTGTTCAATCCAGTGTCTAATCCCCACTTGATCAAGTTTTTACCGACTTAGCAGCTGTCTGGAGAGTGACAAATTTATGATTCAATTGCAATTTCATCTTAAACTTGAGACTGCATGATCATTTGTGGGAATTAGCTACCTGATAAGATAACAAGGGTGGAAGAAGTGCACATAATTCTGTGCAGCAGAATTGGAGTGTTGCAGAACTCCTTAGGATGCATTGGAAAGACACAAATGGCCATTAAGGGATTAGCCCATCACTGATTGAGTGGCTGCACAGAGTTGAGGTTTGCTAAATCACTGGAGCGGTAGGTCATTATCCTTGGATACAGGAGACAGTTGAATCTGTGTCCAAATGCATGAGCTGTAAATTGGAGCAAACAGAGTGTGCCAAAAAAGAAAAATAAAAAATGCTGAACCCTCGTTCTTCAACTGTTCAAATTTCCAGGTCATACCCCAAGCTTTTTTTCTCTCTTGGCATAAAAAATATTTTTTCACTGCCTTTAGTATCAGCATATTCTTGTCTCTGTAATATCTTTTGAGTGTATTGCTTCCCCTTCAGTGCTATCAAATTTGTGCTTAGTTAACAAATCCTGAAACCTAGATAACATTTTAGAAACTGATTAGGAAAGCAATGTTAGGAGTTTCCCTCTCCAGTTTTGATGTGTTGCACACAGTCACTGCTAAATGTGTAACTAAAACAAATGAGTTTTTCTCATTTGGGTTTTGTAATGACAATATTTTGTAAGGTCTCTTTTCTCCAATAGTTTTACGAGCTATTGAGGTAAATCAGCAGTGTTCTGTTATAGTTTTATTTTCAAGAACTGTGAGTAAAGTAATGTCTTTGTTAAAAATAAATACAAATCCTTTTTTATTTTTTTCATGAAAAATCATAAAAAGCTGCAGGAATAACCCAACATTCCTGCCTTCCTTGAACATGTGTTGATGCAGCTGATGAGTAAAACTAATCACTGAGCAATTCCACTTCAGAGCTCTGTAATAATATGTCTAAAGACTATTTGGCAGTTCAAGTTAATAGCTTAAATATGTCAAATTTTGGAATTTCTGCTGTGCTGACTATGGCTTTTGGCTAGCCTGAATAAGCCCAAGATCCCTTGCAGCTATTTCTCTGAGAATTGAATGTAATGATCTCTTTTCCCAAGCTATAGATGCGTCTAATATTGTTCAATTTATCTGAATCTAGAAGAGCACTAACTTTAGAGGGACTCGTTTCCTGAAGCATAAAGTATTTTACTAGAAACGCGTGAGCTGGTACCAGCTCCAGAGAAACATGGTTAATTTTTATCATGCGATGAACAATGTTACCTTCCTAACACAACAATAAAATCAGCAATACAGAACAGAGATGGAGCTGGAGGCCAAAGCTGAATACTGTACTCACCTGTAAGTAAATGTTTTTAATATAATTATACTTCACTGAAATTAGCAGAGAAGGCAGGTGAATGTGTTCAGCAGTAAAGGTTTTAAGCCAGGTAAACTTATGCAACCCCAAACAAATGTCCTGTTTTGCCCAACACTCATCAGGTGGTATGAGGAATATTATTTCCCACATCTTTTACGCTCTACCAGTCTCAGTCTAACTGCTGAAAAACTACTGAGGCACCTGGGTCTTTGGAAAATGCCCATACCTAATATAGAAAGTAGAAGAATTGGGACAGTGTAGCTGTCTTCAGTGGGACTGGGAACAAGATAAAGCGGGGGCTAACATAAGTTTGGGGGAAATAAACTGAAAGGCAAAATAAATTGAAAGCAAAAATAGATAGATAGATAGATAGGTAGATATGAAAAAAAAAATCAGAGAGGAAACGACAGTTTTCTAGATTTGGAGTTAACTCTAATGGCAAGCCCAAGAGTTTGAATTACCTCAAAAGCTTTATCAACCTTTTAAATGTTGAAATCCTTGGCCAGCTCTACTTTCTAACGTTCAGCTGATGTCCAGAAGTTTGGACAAGGAGATGGTGAGTAGAACTGTGAGAACTAAAAGGAAGGAAAGTGCAAGAAGAAAATCAATCTGCCAAATTAGACAGAGCAAAGGAACAGGAAGAAAAACAGGAAATAACCTAATAAAATCTATTGGAAAATAGATAACTTCCAGTGCCCCAACAATTTCCTCTCACAAAAAGTATTGGCAGTATAAAACAAATTAGAGGCACATTTCTATCTGGCTATAGAAAGTAAGCTATTTAGGGATGACATATGGCATTTTGCTCCCTGAAAAGTGCAAATAACTGTGTCAGGCATGAGTCTGAAAGCCCCATAGGTGAAGACGAGAGCACAAATATGACCAAAACAATGCAAGCTGAAAAAAGAACCAGACGGTTAATGAAAATGAACTTCTTCACATGCAGTCATGTGTATCTCTACCCATTTTTATTAGTTCTGCCATAGAGACTGGGATCACAGGGAATATAGGAAACCTGAAGGAATAAGGGTAATGCCTCTGTGCCACAGCACCCTGTATTTCTGGAGATCTCCTAGGCAGCCAGGCATAATAGCTGTTTGGGACCAGAGCAGAGAAGGGGACATGTAAGCTAGTCAGTTTTATTAACTCACTAGGTTCTGATCTTCACTCTATTAGGTAGCAAAGAGGCCAAAGAGACTTACTGTCCCACAGTGGGTGGGCTCTCAAAGATGGCATTTGTTCAGGAACGATATCACCGCACCAGTTGCTCAGTGCTACTGAGTTCTTGCAACAGTTTTCCCAGCAGTTACCTATAAAGACACCTTACAGAGAGTAGCAAGTCCTCCCCCATTTGCATAAAGTTTGGCAAATAAGTAATGAACCTATTTGCAAGTGGAACACTCATTCTGCGGTGTTTAAAGTTTTTGCACGCTACAGAGTATTATTTTAAAGAGGCTCAGAGCTTACTTCAGCTTATTAAAGTAAATATTGTAGCATTAGTTGTTAGCCAAAACCAACAGAAATATAATTAACTTGAGTAACTCTGTACTGAGCAATAACACACATGATTTACTTCACTGTGTTTAAACTGATCTTCCCTAGAAGCAGAAAGTGTATTGGAAGCCCAGCTCAATCGTGTGAAAGTTAAAATGTGCACTTAAAATAAAAAAAAAAATTCTTATGCAGGATTCCACAGGTGAATGAAAACACTGTGTTAATAGTGTGACTTATTTATGTGTGTTTTTGTCCTGTGCATATATACTATGGGATATAGAAGAAAGCAAATTAATCACAATTAAAGTGAATCCAGACTATGGAATGTACTTTATAGAATCAGAATGTTTAAAAACACACATGTATTTTCAGCTTCAAATTTATAATTGATTTTAGTGGAATAAAATTAGTATCTTTCACAATACTATATAAAAAAAGAAATCTGCTTTTTTGTTTACATCATTTCCAGCTTTAGAATGACAAAATGAACCAGGGCGTACCATGCAATGATTTCACCCGTTGACACAAATGAAAAGGATAGAACAGACATAATACATCTGGTTTAAGACTTTTAATTGCCTTTGTGACCCAGTTCATACCAAATCCTCTCAAGGCAAAGTCTTTTTCTTTGTATGCATCATGGGGCTAAATCTCTATCTGAAATATGTTGCTTAAAAAAACATCACCATGTTAAAAAGTAACAATATTTCTTGCTCACATAAATCTTTAGTACTTGCAGGTGACCTGAGAAAGTGAGAAGTGGAGAGTTCAGTTGTCTGGTGAATGAGTATGTTAAACTTTCCAAATAAAAGCTATTCCTAAAGCACCAGATTCTTTTGGCAATTAATCACTATACTGTTGTTTATTAGGAAGACAAGCCTGGAATTTTTTAGTAACTCAGGTAACCTTTCATGGTTTGATGGATACAAAAGATAATTGTGTCTGGAGTGATTTAATGAGGCTCTCTGATGTAATATAGTAGTCTGTGACTACTGAGTTGGTGTCTCTGTCCTGGGAATAGGGAAAGGGTATTGGAGGAGGGCATGTGTACAGGAACACACTGTTATAAAAACAGTCTATTGCTAATCAGTTACTAGAAATATTTTCTATGTCGCATAGCAAGCCAGAACAGACTGCTGGGATAACAGCTCTGAACTTCACTGGTAGACTGGAAATCCTGGCGCAATGTTGAGTGGCTTCAACAAGGGAGATCTTATAGAATCAAGAAATGAACAATATGCTCAGCACAATATCCTTTAGAAGCACAATACTTTGACTTCCCTGAAGTCTGAGTATTTGCACTTTTTCAATGGATGGAAGTATGGATCCTAAAAACTTTGCTGTAATCAGGGGCTGAATCACTGTGTATACTGTGGAATTGGCATCAGATAATGCTGATGGTGTTTATTTTTGTAAGAAATACACAGGCTTCTGAAATGTAAATAGTATCTTCCTTCATGGCAACTGTCCTTTCTACAGGGCAAGCACTAGACCACTCCCTCACACACATCACAGATGGGATTTAACTGCGCACTGTGTCCTCAGTGCTGGTTTCCTAACAGCAGTGTCACTCACTACCACTCAGGCTATGAGAATGTCAAACATAAGTTAGCAAGATCTTACTGTCTCCACCAGAAAGTCTGTTTAAAATTAATTCTTAACTCCCAGTTTTATAATGTCTTCATTCAAGTAATTCCTGCTTTTTTCCCAACTGTTCAACTCCAGTCTGACTTTCAAGAATGGCAATGTAAAATTGCTTGTTCAAGGAACCTGTTCCTTCAGTTGTATCTAATAACTTCATTTCCAAACATGTTTGGTTTTGTTATTTTGGATTTTTTGTATTCCGCGAACAGTTAACCCCAGGAAGATTTGATATAAATTTGATATAAGATTTGATATAAAACTTCCTCATGTTGCATGACAATATGTATTTGGTGGGCTCCAGATGTATGATCTATAAGAAAACATTCCCATTCAGAAAAATGTCTGTAGTCTACACACTGCTTAGAAATGATGGATTTGCTGAAGTGCATTCCTGAATTAGAACTGGAGAGCCTGAAATGAAGGTAGCGAGCTCTCACAGATGTATCCGAGCAATTACCATCTGTGATAATGTGAAAAGCATGAAAAGTCTTTCTTGTAAATATTAAGATCCAAATGAGCTTAGAAAACCGACAGTAAGGGAAGATGAAGTTCCTATTTACAAACGGAGCACTTTTGGACGTGGAACAAGAAGCAGCATAAGAATCCAGAGTGATTTTATGCATGCCCAGCTTATCCATAGAAACTAAAAACTTTGCTTCCATTTTTAAGTAATCAAGTGGGGGCACACTGAAGTTCTATTGTTTTCTAAAGGGAAAATGTATTGTTTTCTGAAACTACTCATCTGTCTTCTGAAAAATCACAACCTTTTCAAGGTATTTCATATTGCAGAACCAAAATCATGTCCAATATTAGGAACTTTGGAGAAATCAGCTTTTACAGAGGAAATACATTTCAAGTTATCTACATGTGCTCTGTAAAAACTTTTTCACTTTTAGTTTCTTCAGAAAATGAAGTATTTCTGAATATTTAGGATGTGTATTCAGAAATGAAAACTTAAACGGTCTGCAAATATCCCAAAATTCACAGTGCTAGTGAATCCAGGAAATGGGACATACATCAAAGCACTGGTATTTTAGAGGCAGCAGGAGCATTAAACCCACTGGGGTTTAGGAATTCTGCAGATTCCAAGGATTCTCAGCCTTTGCAGAATATATGTCCTCAGTTGCAAAGTCATGATTTGCCAGTGTTTTCCCAGGTTTGTCATTTTAGAGCATCCTTAAAGCCAAGAATACCAGTTCCAGATCTCAGTAAATTGATAATGAGTCTAAAATACTATGTAGAGGAAGAAAAGCTGAAAAAAATAATGTGGTCTGAGAGCAAAATTGAGAGAAACAGTGTGTCACAAAGCAAAAATGAGAATAAAACCTTAAATTAAATGCAGTATAAAATGAGATCTATCCTATTGAATGCATGACAGAACAACTGCTGTCCACAGAATTTTCTAGAAAATACAGGAGAATTTGAAGTTAACGATATAAAAAATTTGCAAGAATTCCCAGTGTGATCTTTTGATACTCCAGAACTGACAATTATTATTATATATAAAAAAAATTAAAAACTTAAATGCTTATCTCTATTTTTCTTGTCTCATTTAGATATTTAACATAGATTTTCAATGCTAAAGATTTTTGTTTTGATTTCAAACAAACATGAATTTATTCTGCAAGATGCTGTACACCATCCGTTCCCATTCATATTTCACAGAAGTTGGAACCTCTCAAGTTTTGCTTTCTTGTGTGGATAAAATCTTTGCAGACAAGAAGATGGCTTTCGGATCTATTGCTACTGTCTTTCACATAGCAGCAATAAGTGCTGAAGATGCAGATCTACTTCCAAGAAACGCTCATTACTTTGCTATTACAACCCATACAACCTCTTTGCCCTATGCCAGGATTTTTTTTTTTCTGAGAAATCTCTACTCACATGGGTAAAGTTGTCATGTCCCAGAAGATATTTTTGAGGGTGCATCCAGGCCACAGCTGATACTAGATCCACATGTGTTAACATACAGGGTAGGATTCTGCACACTCTGCACACTATGGGCAACGAAAATGGCAGTCAGTCACCACTGTACTCTTGTAAGGTATGCATTATAATTTCTACTTTACAGAATAGTAATTTCAGTTTACAGAGGAAAGCTAATCTAAGTCAACAGCCTGAGCAAGCAAAGCTTCCTTCCCTTTTTCCATGTAAACTGTGCAAGTGTTACAGTAGTTGGGAACTTGGAAACACTGGATGAACTATTTGTACATAGGTCACCTTCCATGTCTTTTCCAAAGTGCTGTTATGTGACAAAATGGTTTATATCTTAATTCATGAAATTTATTTTTTACTGTAAAACAAATGATAATGAGTAGCTCTTTAAACTAATGTTTTATTTCCAGTGAGTCAAAGTTTTGGCATTAGTTTCATGGAAAAAAACATTAATCTTCACAATTGAAATGAAGAGCTGTTGACTGAACATGTCCTGACAAAATTCATATTCAAAACTGCTCACAGATCTTTCTCATCAAATTTTAAGCAATTCATATCTGTTATTGACTGTTAAGGACTAATAACTATTCTTCCTACTCAGGTTCCTTTCCTGTGTCATTTGAAATATTCACTTCCAGAAGCAAGAAGAAAGGCATGTTTAAATATCTGCTGAGATGCTTGTGTATGTGTAAGGATCTGTCGGGTGTAATAGGAACAAACATTTGTTTCTTACCCTTAACCTCTGGTTAACTAATAATGTTGTGAGTTGTAGTTCACAGGAGGGAAAGATGTTTGTTCCCAGCTGTGTAATACAGACAAGCCTTGAGGGCTGTTGTGAAGTTCTTTGAATAATTTTTTCTCCTCTGTCCTTCTGGGAAATGTACAGAAATTGATACAAGACCCTGCTATCATTCATATGGCAGCAGACTAGGAATGACTGCTAGAACATCCGGGACATGCTTTATGTTTAGCACTGACAATCTAAGCAAGACAAATATGATTTATGGGACAACAGTTCAGATGGGGAATGAATGGAGATGTCTTGGTGAAAATATCAGCATAAATAGGCTGTGTGAAGGAAGTAGGTTTTAAAGAAGGATCTAAAGGAGATTTGGCATGTGGCAGATGGGAAGTTATTCAAACTATAAGAGGCAGCATGGAAAAAAAAGTGAAGCTGAGAGCGGGAGAAAGACATGAAAGGAAGGGTAGGACAAGAGGGGCACTGGAAAAGTCTGCTGATCCTTTCCATATAAATCTAAACAAATACATCTTCATAGCCTGAAAAAGGTGACTAATGAACTTCTGGTGAATTCTGGTGTATTCCTATGGATAATCCTTAATAACATTTCAGAAAATGTCATCAAGTCTTTCAAATCTGGATATTTTGTCTTAGTAAAGCAAGAATTTGCAGTTTGAAAAAAACTCAGAAATTATTATTTTCATTGCTGCAGCACTTTTGTGCAAGAGACTATGCTTCTTCAGAGAGTTTATAGCCTGCTTAGACAAAAAATGGGCAAAGGGAAATATTTCCAACAGATTTGTATTACAGAAGGAGACCTGCCAGCATCAAGTGATTTGCTCAATGACCTAAAGGAAGCTAAAATGGTGGCAAAAATGAGTCAGTCAGTTCCCGCAATGCTTCCATCAAGATATAATGGCAGCACCAGATTCCTAAAAGCTAAAGATTCATATTCATTCCTGTTTTGAATAATGGACTCAATTCGCTCACACTATACACCTTAGGAGTGTCCTAGAACATTTTTGAAGGCTGATCCATTGTCAGGTCTGTAAGAAACTTAATACAGTTTCTCAATTGCTCTGGTAGATTTTTATTCTACTTTAATTTTCTTTGTTGGCTTAAAAACCATGTATAGCTTTGTTTGCCTTTTTCCTAACTAATCGTGTTCTCAGTCCTTCTTCCCTGCCTTTTTTTTTGCCAGTGATACAAGCCTTGTCAACCCATCTGTTTGCTGCTTCTCCAGTTAATTTGCAGTGCATGCAATGCTTATCAGAAAGCAAGGAATTATTTTCTTGAGCTGGCTCCTGTTGTCCAGGACTTTTCCTTCCCAAGATCTCCTTCTCCAATGTATTAACTAATTATCATCTTTAGGCCAAGATATACCTGGGTAGAAATGATATGTATGCAATGAAAAAATGAAAGAAAGTTAACATTATTTGTATGTAAGAGGTTACGTGGTTACCACCCTCTTTGTGGTTATTTCCTTTTCTTGAGGGAGAGCTAAATACCAAGTGACTGAGGTAAAAAACGTACAGTAATGAATAAATTTAATGTCCATGTAGATGAAATCAGAGAGGGAAATGTAAAGAATACAAAAATTGAATTCTACCACAACTCCAGAATAAAGGCTGCCAGAATCCCAGCACTGTGAATGTGCGAGGATTTACATCCCACAGCAGCACACAGTGTGTACCATAAATACTGTGGTTCCATTTACCCTATTACTTAACTCAGTAAGAAATTTTCTGGTTTGGGGTTAGTGTAGCCGTAAAATCTTTCTGTGCGCTACCCTGAGATTGAACTTTAATCTATATCTTATCTTCTGCTTGAAAATGAACATCCTTTCTATTCTTATCAAGTTTCTGCTTTTTGTGAATTGTTGAGCGTCAGCCATATTCTGCTTGGCAGTTACATGACGTTGTTGCTGCTCAGCCGTTTGTTGTGCTGTGTTACCTTTGAAATTCATCCCTCTTTTTATGACTGCACTCCAGAGGCCCTGTTAAATAACCTGCCCAGGGCTAATGTTTTCTTGAATTTTGGGCTGGCTCTCATACACTCACTGCTTTCTCATTAGATTGTACAAATCTCTCACTGTGATACAACATAATTTATAGAGAAGAAAACCCCAGATTACCACGTACTACAGATCTCCTTCTTACTGTTGGCGAAACTAGCCTTGGACCAGGTGATAGGAGACTATCTTCTTACTATCTAGACTAGATAAAATAAGTGTCCTTTTTTCTTCATAGGCACATCACGGATCTCAGCACCATTGTATGAACTGGATTCATCAGGTGGACAGTGTTGTAGTGTAACATACCAGCTACTGTGTAATAAAAGTGAATGGTTTGGAACACTCTTATTCGATTTACTTATCAGTCCGTCATACTGATGATGACACGTATTTAGAACAAACTATCCTTGAAAACAAAAGTGCAGTCCTTCAGATTATAGCATTTTCCTCATATAAGGAAGACAAATGCAAGGCCTAAAAAGACTGCCCCTTTCTTTTTAAAACACACACTGCAAGGTTAAGACCTTTCCTCTACCCCCAGCCATTTATCAGCCCTCTCTGGCAGTGGTTCCCCTGTGCTCCCCCTTATGCCTCAGGCACCATGTCCATACCCATGGGAGGCGATGGTATTTCTGAAGAAAAATGCTGGGTCTTCTGCACAAAAATGCTGAGAAACAACCTGTGAATGACGCAGGAAGCAATGTCATGTGTGTATGGCACAGCCAGAGCCTCAAACACCAGGCTGTCTGAGCCCCCTTGCCTGGGGCTGTGCCCTGAAGGGGCACAAAATGGCTGCCCTGCCCTGGGGGCTTCACCACCACCAGAGTCCCCTGGGGTGCTTGGAGCTTTTCCCCGTCCTTGGGGAAAGGTGTGTGTTTGTGTTGGGCAGTGAGCATAAGGTTAAAAGAGAGAATAAATTCCAAAGGAAATGTTTTATTTTCTTTAAAAAAAGGAAAAAAAAAATTATGGATAGATTTCCTTGCTTACTGGTAGAAAGCACATCTCTTGGCAAGCTGGGCCCTGTCAAGGGTTTACTTGGAACTTCAAACAGATACTTTGGTTAAAAAACCTTAAATCTTTCCTTCTAATAACTTTGTGCAGTAAGTGAAAAAGAACAGTGTGGATTTAAATGAGAGAAGTTTTTCTTCCAGATGAAAATCTTCATGGAACCTACAGAAGTAAGAATACAGTTTACGTTCACTTTATTCTGAGGGAAGATGGTAACTAATTGGCCTATCTGTAATGTTTTTGGAATGATTCCACTCTAAATATCCTTTATAATTAAACTAACTGGCTGATTTATTGGACCTGCATTTCAGATTCTGCTGTGCTGAAGGGATTCTGTTACATTACTTTCAATGATGATCATGGTCTTCTCATCTGGTGAAACAAATTCAGCAATTCTGTGCAGATAAAACTTGCTTGCAGGTGTTGCCGAGTAATGGTTTTCAAGTATTTAGAGTAAATTATCCTATGAGGGTAGTCCCTCAGATTATAGAATTTTTCTAGGGTGGAGAGGTCAAGTCCGAGGTCTAAACAAACTGAGGTAATGATCCTTTCAATTTATGAAAGAGCTTGCATAAAACTGATTGGAAGGATTAAAAAGGTATGGGTTGCTTCGGTTTTTTTTTGTATCCTACCTGAGTATGAAGCTCTAGTATTTTAGTGCATTTCAAAATGTTAATGGACAGATTGCGGTCTGTGGTGTAGTGAACAATGTGAAGCTGGTGAAGCTCACTCAGTTTCTGTGGAAACAATCACCTTGGTTTCTGTGGAATTGAGGTGGGGTTTTGCACGTATGAATTTATTTTATAAAGCTATCTAAAATGTGGAATAATCACTAGTAAAATGGCTGGATGGAGGATTTTTCTGTCTGGTATTTGCAGTTTTCTTTCTCAGAATTATGAAGACTTAAATATAATAATAGTACAAATTAATTTATGAAAGATATCTCTTACGTAGAAAGCAGTTATTGATTGAAGCTCTGGATTAGAAGTGAACTCTGACTGTCTGATTCACTGCTTCTAATCTGTTTGCTTGATGATTTTTGTTTTTCCTTAAAATCAGTTTTCATTTGGCACTTCAGTATGAATGGTTACCTCTTTTATAGAGATAATTATTTTTTCAGTTTTTGTTCTAAATGGTGTTTATCTGTAGTAGCAAAGATTGCTAGTCATGGACAGAAGGTGGTTGTGTCTAATTCTGTGCTTTACAAATATGAAACTAAAAGAATTCAGAGTCCTTATAGAGCATACAGTCCTGGGTATTGGAGAAGGTGGTTTCCAGACAGCTAACACAGGAAGTGCCACAGCTGTGTTAATCTGTAAGAACATCACGGTAGACTGTGACAGTGAACATGGACTGAGGATCTCCTTCCAGATATCTCCAGAGGGATTGCTCACAGGGCCAATGATTTACAGAGTCCTTTTAATATATTTCAATGTGTGCTGCAACTAACTAGCTCCCTCAGGGTGGAGTAAAAGCCGACATTTGGTATTTCCTTATAACATTTGAAATTAATTGAAATGCAGGAGCACACAGAGACTGACATGATACTCTCTGATGTCTTGTAATTCACTTGATTTGCAGTGTTGCTGTATTACCAAAATGAAATAATTGTATGGAAGTTCTCCCCAACAAACATTTGGGTATTGAAGCTAAGGGAGAAACAGAAACCAATTGCAGCTGTGATTACTCATTTTGACTTTTAGAAAACAGGTGCAAACATTGCATCAGGCATTGCCATTGCCAAAGCTGTTTTGGAGTACTCATATGGAGAGGATGGTTGTGACAAAGTGAGCTTTCTGGTTCTTTTGGTAGGTGCTCTTCCGAGGGCATGTCAGCTAGTCCGAAGGCTGAGTCAGCCTGCGAGCAGGCTCTGCAAACCTGAATCTTGAGCCTTTCCAAGGGGGGTCACAAGCCTTGTTAATATTACCCGACTGCTCCCCCTTGTGCCAGCTACCACGGGCTTTGCTTGCACACCTTCGGATGCCTAGGCATAAAGGTTCTAAAGTACTAAATAGCCTTAATACTTGATTTATGCAATATACATAGCTCATTTTCAGCCTTGTTGCCTTCTGTAAGTTCATGTGGAGGGGTTCACTGAGTAAATATACTTCAGATTCTATGTATTGAAACGTTTGATGGACTTTGGTTTTGCAGTCTGCAATTGACATGAATTTCTGATAGACAATAGTTTTGTATCCTTACACATATGCATGTACTTACTGAGGTGAAAAGCACATTGAAAAAGATGTTATTTTAAAAAACAGTTAGATGCTGTGAAGGCATACGTACTTGTCTTATTCTCTTGTTCCTCAGCAATGCCGCAGTTAAATGACCTTACGTATTTCTAGTTACATTGAGTAGTCTTGATGTGCCTGTATATGTTGAAAATGTGGTACTGAGATTATTCATGTAAAAATGAATGACAAAAAATTTCCTTCTTGTATTTAGAGGGTTGCATGCATGGGAAACCTGTCTTATAATATTTACTGTTATTATTCTATTACTGTCTTATATTATATACTATTACTATTACCTGTCATACTATTTACAGTTTTTACTAAGCATTAGATTAATCGTCTCTATTTTAATGATATTTTATTGTAATGTCTTTTAGAAGATTGGATGTTTCTTAATACTGCATGAAATACTTTTTATTTTTCTTCTACTGCAGGTTATTGAGGTATACAAGATTTTTATGAACATATCATATATTTTGAGTAAAATTGATTTGAACTCCAGTCCTTTTGTATTTGATCTGATAAACATATGTTAGAGTTAACAAACATTTGTGAATATGCCAGATGGTTCTAACGTATGAAACTGGTGTTTTTAAAGACTGTTGGGTTTTGTTATTTTTACTTGTGTCTGCAAGAAGTTGCTCCTGATGATCGTCATGTTTTTGCATTTTTACTTAGTAGAATATATGTGTATTGTATAAAAACACATAAGCTCAGTCCCTAAGTGGTTTTATGAAAGGTTTCATGACAGATTTTTGTTTAAAGTGTCAGCATTTTATTTATGGAAGTGGCTTTTAAATATATCCATTTTTTGCTGCTAAATGTTTCATGTTGTTTAATGTGACTGGTTACAACCTTTAAGAGGTAACATTAGACAGAAGGCAATGCAGATTAACGCAGGTGCATAGGAACCTTTGCATGGTAGTCTGCCACAAACCAAGGCAAATATTCACTACTACAGTGAGGTCTGCCATCTGATGGTGTGTGGTTAACATTTTGGTTGCTCACAGCTGAAGTAATTTAGTAAATAGAATTCTTCAATGTTTTCAATGTATTAATGGAATGGATTTCTTTGTTAAAAGGTTAAGGGGATACTGCATCCATTTAGTGTCTTTATTGCTGGAAAAATAATGACAAGCAGAAGTTTTTTGTGTTACCTTGGTAAAAGATCCTCTGGAAGTCAAACACTATTAACTTTAATGAAGTAGCTTTGTTGGCAGGGAAGAGACAGCTGATACTACACTTCCCTAACAATAAACCATGTTGACAGATAAAAACAAGCATATGTGAAGTAATATATAACATTTGAGAGAATGGAGCCAGAAACTAATGTAGACTGATGGGATCTTTGTTTTCTTTTAAAGTCTGTTACTACTTTTGAAATGGTTAATTCTGAAAAGAATTACAAAATAATTCTGTTTTTATGGAAAACTTGTATCATACTGCTGAAGTAGTTGAACATAAGTAGCTACATGT
The DNA here is from genome assembly GCF_028554395.1 of Pezoporus wallicus. Lineage (NCBI taxonomy): Eukaryota > Metazoa > Chordata > Aves > Psittaciformes > Psittacidae > Pezoporus > Pezoporus wallicus. The sequence goes on from NW_026638491.1 coordinate 2,821,207, forward strand.
GCCTCATATTTTATTGAGCTGTAATTTTTTAAATTGGTTTTAATCATTTTGCCTAAAACTGTATGCAAGGGCTGGTAACTTAATCAGAAGAAACAGTCTATTCTTTTATTGCGATGCTGTGCTTATTCCTTCCTCTCTAGATACTGCTCAATTTTTGAACTCAACTCTGGACAAACTAGAATTGCTTTTTGTCATTTTTTCCCAAGGTGAAGTACCATTGTAGTTTTCAGTTGTGTCTTTATATTGAGGACAAACAGACATAGTGCACTTGCTTATATAAATAATACTAAGAAAGGAGGAGGAAAATGGTATTTTGGGCTTCTGATGTTCAGAACCTGTGTATGTGCAGAGATGCGCTGTCATAGAGCTGGCAGATGTCTTTGCTGTACTATTGCCTGCAACCTAATGGTTAGGGCAGTCTTGTGGAAAGTGTTTTGAAATCTTTTCACTGAGGGAGTAGTACACTCAGGTTTCTTGCTTTTTGGACACAGTGATTCCTGTTAGAGTGTTGTTTTCACTGAGCTTACTTTCAAAGAAAAGTGAGCCAGTCATCTACATCCAACAAGATGACAAAGGTATCTGAGATACAGGATGGGGTTTTGGGATGTAAGAAAATGTCTCTCCTAGGAAGAGGGTAGAGTTTCAGACACTTCTGAGCACTTACAGCCAAGCTTCTTGATACTGAGCTTTGCCATGTGTAAGTCCTGTTCTGAATTGAACCACGTTATCTGATGTCTCATAGGCAGTCATGTCTGACAGGGGTGTCTTTCCAGTCCAGTTCTTGCTTCTTAAAATTTTAATAGTAAAAGCAAAGTATTTACTCACGAAAAAAAGTGTACTAAGATCAACAATGTAAAAAAGGTTTTAAATCTTATAGCCAAAGCTGTTTTCAGATTTGTGATATACCATAGAAACTATGGAATTTGTATGGAATCTCTGCTCTAATCAGGTATGTATGTTATAGCACTTTTTAGAGCATATTTCCACTGTAGAGTTGATGTCAGCCCCTATTTCCATTTGCATGTTCCTTGTGAGCTGCTTTTCAGACTGCATCTTTCTCATTCAGATCTCACAGTGGATTTCCTTAGCCTTTACCTTCCTCTTGAAGACAGGTGCTTTTAAGCTAAGAAGACAGAGCAGTTTGTCGCTTATATGAATTGTCCACACGCATAAAAAACAGAAGTTGCCTGCATCTGCTAATAATGTTACCATGTGTTGTAAAAGCACCATTCTTTGGCAAGGTAAATTTATGTGCTTGACTCCTCCAAAGGCAGGAGTGACTCTGTAAATAATGCAGTTTTATGGGAGGTGTGCTGTATCAGGTGCAGGGTCTTAGTAGGTGGGTGAGGAGATAGCCAAATACCTGGTGGCATTTACCTGTCTGATTCTGCTTTGGGAGAAAGCGTTTGCGAGAAAGTGCTTGAGCTGTGAGTGGAAGCACCCCTGTTAATAGTCAGCTCTGAATGGTATTTCTTGTCAGCCCCTGACTTCTGATTAGCTTCTTGGTGCTTGCACGTAGTCTCTGACTGTATGTGTGGCTTACCTGCACTACAGAGTTTTTCCCTTTTTCCCTGTAACTTCAACAAAGGCTAGTTCTGTTACTATTACCTAATTAATAATGTATTTAATTATTGCTGAGCACAGAAACTAGCAAGTCTTCCAATCTCACCCTTTTTTAATCATTATGTTAAAAATAAACTGATAAGCTTAGCCTCAAAGGATTAACGCAGGGAAGAATTCTATACTCTCACTTTGCTTCCCTTCTGTTATCAGGCTGATTCTTTTACTGAGTCATTCCATATTTCCTTTTCCAGGATGCTTTATATTCAGGATCTTTAGGTGTTAGTTGAATCAGTGTCATATTTCCTGAAACAAATATTTTAAGTTGTACATGCTACATGTTGCTTTTTGGGGTTCTGATTTACCTTTATCACATGGTAATCTTATTTCACGTACAGCATTTTAGTTTTTGTATAGTATCTGAAATTATTTGTACATAAGATTTTTTTGGTCTTCTGCTCTGCCTTATTTTGGCATTTAGGCATTCCACGGGGGAATCCTTTGCATGTAAGAGGAAGTGATTTTAATTTGGCGTATGCTGAATACAAACACAGGCTGCACAAGAGCTGTGCCCTCTTGTGTTCGCTCGGAAAAGCAACAGAAGTATAAGGAGAAGAACAAGCCTAATGAAATTAAGTTAGTAGGAGTTGGTGGATCATACATCCTCCGTCTCAAATCCTCGTAAGAGTCTACAACTGTGGGAACACTGCATTTGAGGATTCCAGAATTTGGTGGTTTCTCTTCTTCCTTGTCCTGGGCAGTACAACTTAGATCACTTTCATTTAATCTCAAATAAAAAATAAGGCAGAGTGCGAGAGCACAAAAGAAGAGAGTGCAGCAATAAGTAAAAAGTAAATATCTACAAATTCATAATTGAATCAGTTATGAACCTCAAGAAAGTAATGTGCAGTAACCAAAATTTTGCAACCTAAATCTTACTGATCTTGTTCTGTCAGGCTTTAGAAGGTGGTTGCTATGTTTTGTGCTTGGCCTGTGAAATTATTTGATTATACAGAAGCATTCTGTTAATTAAATCCTTATTACAAAGTAACAAATATGGATATGAATCTAAAATGTATTGAAGTGTGAGTTCAGCCTGTTTTCACTGGGGCTGTATTTTGAACTTGTCTCTATTAGGCTAAAATCTGCAGTATTACTAATGACATTCTTCTCACATTCATCAACATGCCAATTTAGTTTATCCACAGCTGCAGTGGAATACACTTATGGATTTTTCCTATGCATTTTTAAAGTACTAACTTTATATTGATGCATCTACCGTGTACCTCTTTCCACATTTTTAGGTTTCTTTCCTGTAAAAATTTGCAATACATGTAAGTTATGTCTTAGGTTGACCTCTTCTTTTGCATGGAAAATATATTTTGGTTTGCATGAAGTAGAATTTCTGAAGCAGTATGGTTATGCTCTGCGAGCATGAGGCTTTTCACTTGTGATTTTTTTGAGAGAATTACGATTATAGTACAGGGTTTTTGTGAATGTTGTGACATTGCCAAATATGTATCTAACAGTGTAATTTTATATGTAATATTTATAACACCTCAGTAAGGATCTGTTTATTGCAGATCAGTTGTTGCCTTGCTGGTTTGTGGTGCTGTGGGAGGAAACTGGTCTGGGTCTGGAAAAGAAGTGGCTTTGCTTCAGCTGGAGTGGCTCAAACATGATTTTAGGTGTCATTAAAAATCAGAAACAGCCAATTTGGCTAAGTCTTTGTGAACCTTTTGCCGAATCTAATCTGAGTTTCTTGTCACACTGACTGATTTCAGAGGTTTTCTTTTGCAGGAAATAGCATTGTATACTCGCCTTGTAGGGACTTGGACGCAGATAGAGAATGTGCGTATGAAATGAGATCATTTACTGGCTTGGAACGAGTATTGTTCCATGGCTTTAGCTGGTACTCTGGTAAAAACCTGAGGTGTAGGCTGTATAAAGAACAGATAAATCTTGAAGTCTGAGTGAGCTGTCAAATACTACAGAGGGCAATAGTTTAAGGAAGAGTGAGGCTTTTGAAGTAAACATGCAGGATTTTGCATGCTTTTATAGAAAACAAAATATATATATACCTGACATATTAAAAAAACATGTCCAGATTGAGAATGTGTTTTGAGCAGTATATATATGAAAACCCTTTCCCATTTCAAGTATAATCAATGAAGCAATGTGTAAAAATCCTTAGTCAAGAACAAGAATAGAAACTTGGATGGCATAAACTTGATAGTTAACTTTCCTTAATGATACCCAAGACAGATGAAATAGCTGCAACAAGAAGATAAGAGTTTTTGATAGGGCTACCCCTTTTCCCTCATCTTGGCTGGTGTAACATATGTAGTCAGGTCAAAACAAAGCTCTTTGCTTCATGTTTGTTTTCTTTAATTGTGGGACAGCTTTGCTGTATCTTATTAAAGTGACAGTCCAGCTCTGAGAAAACCATTGTGTTTAGTAGAATACTGTGCAGAACAAATCCTTACAGATTATACTTGTAGATCACACATACTGCAACAAAACAACCCAAAAAATCGAGTAACTTGCAGTCATTGGTGAAAACATCCCCTGTGGCTTAATACTAAGGATATGCTGAGGACAAATCTTTTGTGATCTTTGCTTTTGTAACTGAGAGCAGAGGCTAGTTTGAGGAATTTGTTTCCTACCAAAGCCTGGAAACAATAACGTTTTTTGGAAATTTGAGTGAAATGTAAGACTGTTTCAGCTCTGTGTCTGGTCTGGGTTATCCGTTTATATTGCCAGTTGATATTGGTTTGTGGCATAACACCTTGGAGACTGAGGTGATGACAGACCTCAGTTTAGAACTGCAATTATTTTTGCAACCTGTCTATAAGCTGTATCTCATCTGAGAGCTCAGGGTGTCCCACTCGCTCATAGTGTGGGAGGACACCACCTTCTACAATTCTCAGGGACAAGTTTTCCAGGAGAGGAAGACTGGTTCGCATAGATCTGTGTCTATGTCCATGCTTTCCAAAGCTTAGCATTTTCTGTGGAGGCATGGGCTTACTGATAAGGCAAGATTTGTAGTCCTTTGGGCAGACTGGTCTTCAGTTGTCTTACTGTGCTGGATCCAGTGTGGCCACTTCCCAAGGCAATTATGCCTGCCCAGCCTTCTCTTGACTATGTTCCTCACCTTGGCTGATGTTTTCATTCTCTTGCTTGAGCTGGTCAGATCCTGCTGTGGTACCTGCCAGATGGCTGTGGTACCTGCCAGAATGAATGGTGAGTTTTACATCTTTACTGCCAAGATGTTTCTGCCCGAGATTGTTTAAGTGTCCCTAAGTAAAGGCAGTGAATTGCTGTCAACAGGAATACAGAGTGCCACGTGGTATCAGTGTGGAATTAGAGCACTCAAAAAAAACCTAATTTCCTGTATAGATCTGCTTTTTGCTTCTTCAGATATTTCAAGGCACATTAGCTACAGATAAGTGTCAAAGCACATTAGCTACAGGTAAGTGTATTTTCTCTTCAGGTATCCAACATAACGTATTGCCCATGTGTGGTTAAAATGTTCTTATAACCCTTTGTTGTGATCTTCCTTGTCCTGTAACTGATAGCATTTGGAATTGCTCTGTAGTTGGGTGAGTATCTAAAGCTTCTGTGCTTGCTCAAAAGACAAAAATGCTGCTGAGTTCCAGAACTGGGGTTCAGCTCCCATGCTTTTGAAGAAGGACTGTTAGCCTGTAAAGTGATAATCACTGACGCTGGTAAGTGAACATTGTCAAGACCATGCTCTGTAACTTCAATGGCAGCAAAGTTGCAGGACCTTGAAAAAGGATACATTGAGAATGTGAGTTGGGAAATACCATTTTATATTGCAGATTTTCATGGGCAGAGGAGGTTTTGACAAGTTTAGAAAGGACTGATATAAGCTGCTTGATGAAAATTTTTATTGAAAAATCTGTTTTCATTGCCTCTGGATTGTAGTTAATCAGTTAATTTGAGTATTTCTAAGGTAGAGTGAAAAGAAATAGTCTTACTTATGAAGTATTATCAGAGATATGTGAAAACACTTTGGTAGTTTAAGGCTGGACTAAGTGACCCAGGAGTCTATATATCCTTAAACACTGTGTATGCTTTGGGCATATAGATCATTTCAGATCTAATACTCAACATTGTTATATGGTTTCAATAGAAACCCCAAGGGTCCTTTTAACCTTTATGCTCTGAAATAACTTTTTCTGTGTTTTAGATTTAAGGGTTGGTTTGTTTGCATTTTATTTTGTAGGGAGAAAGTTATATACGAGAACACCTTAAATTTTTTATTAGTTCTGAGGCTTTCTTAGTACTGTGGCATATTCTCAATCTGTTCAGAGTTCTTGCTTTATTTAAGCATAAACATATCAAGTAGGAGTTAGAGTAATACTCTCCTGTAATTTCTGAGTTGACATTAATCATGATTGGCTTTTTGCTGGTGACACATGTGTGATCCCTCAGAGTAAGCAGAAATGAAAACACAAAGAGAAGATAAGATTGGATCATGCCTTAAAAAAAAAAAAAGTGTAAATGGGTTCTCAAGAACAAAACTGTGATCTTGAAAACCCCAGCACATGTGCTGCTTTATTTCAGTTAGATTTTAGCAGTTTTATTCCAGTTTGATTTTTGAAGTTCTGCAGATATGAGCATTGAATATTTCTGCATCGCCCAAACTGCCTCCTCTTCACTGGTCTGAAGAATTTAAGGCTGACTGGATCTAAGGTGAAGGATCTGACAGGTATGCTTTGGGAGCTCCTGGTGAGTGGCTGGGTGATCAAGCTCTTTGCTACATACAGAGGTCAATATCAGTGTCTTTTGAAATATAACCGAAGGAGATGAAAACCAATTTATTTTATCAATCCTAATAGCTGGAGCCAGTGACCTAAAAATAGAAGACCCAGCTTCAGTTTCCTGTGCTGCTTGACAGTAATGTGAGGTTCTAGACCTGGCTTTCAAGTCCAAGTGTTTACAGGATTAGTGCTTTAGTGCATAACTTCTAGGCACATTTTGTGTGGGATCTAATTGTAACTCTATTCCCAGTATGCTACTAGTTTATCCTCTTTTTTCATATGCAGGTCTGTAAGAAATCAAAACATGTACATTGGTGTTAGCGGCAGCTTTCTTTTTGCCTGCATACCCAGGTTTGATTTATAATCTTGATGTTGTCAGCATCTGACTCTAATTAACTGGATAAATGAAGCTGAGATCTTGACTGAATTAGCAGTTGAAGAATGCATCTTACTAGAAGCAGATGGAGAGAAAAAACAGTGTATTTAGTTTATGGCCATTTCCCTGGTTTATGGCCATTTCCTTTTTTTAAGGGAAAAAGTTCTGCCAAATCAATTCTTGTCAAATACTAATTAAATTATAGTGATGATTAATCCTGATGTAAACACATTATTTAAGTGTTTAGGAGAGTTATAAATAGTTTGAAGACTTAAGAGCCATTGTGAATACATACTTGATCTGGAGTGCATTTGGCAGAGTGAAAACGCTAATTAGATAGTTCAGTAACAGTTTATATAGTTTAATTCAGACTTTATAAATAATGTTTGTTGTTGTTAGCCTCTGTTGTAGATAGAACTCAACTAAATCTTTTTTCTGGTAAAAATATTCCTTATAGTGACAAATACAGAATCCTTTGTAGCATCTTTCTTTTCTTACTAGAAATCTTAGTTTTATTAAAGAAAAAAAAAAAGCGAGTGTTGCTATTTCTAGGCTGTGGAAAAAGAAATTGAAACAGGAAGGTACTCAATAGGCTCACTGAAGAGGCTGAGAATAAAATCCATGTCTGCTAGCTAGCTCCATACAGTGCCTTAAATGCTGTGGAAGGAAAATTCTTTCATGATGTTTTCTACTGCATATGTTAAGAAAGCAAGAAAGCAGCTTCAGTGGTTGCATTACCCAGTGTGTGGTCTGATTCTTAACTGTGATTTAATATGTGAACGATGCTGGGGAAAAAAAACACTACGTGAAAATGCTGTACTATTAACTAAAAAAAATAAAATAATATCCCAAGCCTTGCTTTCAGCGTATGTTATCTGCTTCAAGGACAGGTCAGCCCCTTGCTCAGTGCTGGTGAACTCCCCTAAAGAGGAAGCGGCTCTGGTCACCAGTCAGTGCTCCTCAGGAATGCATTTGGAGCCAGCCTTCAGGGAAAGCTGCATTCGGGTTCCAGATTGATGAGGTAAAGCAACAGACCTTAGCATTTCCTTAGTCCATCACAATGGCGCCTGCAACACCTCAGTTCACCGCTGTGCTGGCAGATGTATAAAACAAAGTTGGAGGTTAATTTATTGGTAGCAGAGAAAAGAGATCTCTGCTCCTTCATCTCTGGTATTCTATGAATTACATTCTTCTGCAAGGTGAAATGCACCATGATTTATGATGCATTTGCCGCTAACAGATAAGAAAGATTTGCCAATTTTTAGTCATACACATTATATATACAAGCTGAAAATTAGGTTTTTTTTTTTGTTTGTTTGTTTGTTTTTTTTTTTTTTGTTCTTGTTGGAATGTTCAAATTTATCTGGAAGTGAAATATAAGATAATATTATACATCACCAGTATCTGTAGCCTTTTGAAAAGGTTTATCTTTTTTGCCGCAGTGAAGAAATAACTTGACATTAGAAGAAGAGTTGTTTCTAATAAACAAACAAGAACTCCTGGCAGTAGACTATTGCATGTGCCGTAGCTTGGAGACAAATAGTGTGTGTGTGAAAGTGACAGCTAATGCAGAGAACACAACAGTATCCTGTTACACATTTGCATCAATTATGCAGGGCAAAACACTGTGTCACTGAAGGAGTGTTCTGTGGTGGCCACCAGTGTTTTCCTAGGTGAAAGGGTAATTATTTTGCTGTTAGTTCTTAATTTATTAATAGTCAGCACCAAATGTTGGGGTAAAGGATTATTCTAAACAGTGACAGATCAGCTGGGTGGAAGATGTAGTGATTTTGCTGCTGATAAGAAAAGCTATTAGTGTAAAGATAAAGGGTCAGTTTGGGATCTGAATGCTGTTGAGTGGCATTTAAGAAAAAAAAAAGAGAAGTGAAATGAAATTCTGTATTGAGTATAAACTGGCACACATCTATAGAGGCAAGGCAAGTGAAACTAGGTTGCCATTCCAGGTAACCATTTTGGTCACACTAGTATTATAAAAGAAACAGTCAAGAGCCTCATCCATTTTACATCTAAACCAAAAAACCCCCAACTCTGAGAATTTGGGTTAGCTCTTGTTAGGCCAAAGTATATGTACTTTGGCTAAAACAGATGTTTCTAAAGAAGGTAGATGCTGTCTTTTATTGAGTTTATGCTGTTTTTTTCAGAGAGACTAATCAACTTTGAGGTTTGCTTTTTTGAAAATTGTTGACTTTTGAATGTGAAATGGGAGATGCTTTGCTTTGAAAAACAAGACTACAAACCACAGTACTTTTGTTACTGGAATTCATTGCACCAGTAAGGATTTTCCTAAGTTGTTCTGGATGCTTCTGCAAGTAGTAATCATGTTTTTCCATCTGTTTTTGAAAGTGCAGCCTGACTAGTGGCGATTTTACAGGGGAATGGAAGGTTTAAAATATGTATTTGTCCTTGATACGTTATGTCTGAAGATCAGATGAGCCACTTTCTTGAGATAATATGCTTCAAAGTGCCTGGGAAACCAACTGCTTCTAATTTTGTGCTAAACTTAGGTGTCTGTGTAAAGCATACAGGATCGTATTGAGGCTTGTCTAAAAGGACAGCAGGTTCACTGTGTTCTTCCAGGGGTGAATTTTGAAGCCAAGATTACTCCTGTAGTGCACTTCCTTTTAGCCATCTCTCATTTGAACCAAGAGTGCTCCAGCAATGCAGCTTTTTCTGCTGGAGAAAATCTGTGTTCAATGAACTGGCTTTCACTTTACAGATAAAGAAAACCTGAGAAAATAGTTTCACATTTAGCCAAATGTCTATAATGTTATTTGTAGATTACTTGCATGCTGCATACCTGTATGCCGTGTGGCATTCACACCTCATGTGCAGAGTACACAGCTCCTCGCTCTGGTGCATGTAGAAATAGCAAGGTGTGGGGTTTTTTTGTTTCTTTTTTTTTTTTTATGTTTTTCAACATTTGTTTTTGTAAAGGTTGGTGATTAGAATACAGAGAGACTTGCTTGCTTTTTTTCCACTTCTTGGACTTGGTTTATTTTCATCAGATCAAATTGGGAATGACTTGGGTAAGATCCAACAGTCAAAGAGGAATAAACAAAGCTTTCAGAAATTTAGGTTTGAAAGAATGGTTTTGTGCTGGACTGAAGTTATTCACTCAGCCTCCTTCAGAATATCTTTATTTGCTGTTGTTGCTTGCTTTTTTATTCTCGGATGTGTGTCCACAGCTAAAACAGCAACCTTGGCTGGTAGCTGGCATAAAAGAATTTACTTACCATGTTATATTAACCTGATAAAACCAAATTTCTGTTCAATTTTTCTTGAGATATTTGCTTTTATTGTGTGGGGTGAGTTCTCCTTCACATACTATGCTGTTTTTTGTTTAGTGACAGATTTATTAGTAAGGAGAGAGGCTATATGGGAGATAGAGAGGAGGTGAAAGATATATAGAAGTACATTATTTGATTTTAAAACTGTGGAATTACTTCCTTGTCTAATGAAGAATATAATGAAACTGTTGCCTCTCCCTGTCTCCTGTGGAAGAGAACTGGAGGGGTTTTGCCCTCTTGTAAACACTCAGACAAGTGCCAGGGCAAGGAGGGTTGTTCTACACAGACGTCACAGAATAATGGGGCAAGGGTACAGGTCAGGGTAGACCGGATGATCTGTCTGGCAGGAGGGCAGCACAGAATCAAGAATACTGTAGTCAACTACTAAGTTTAAACACAGTTCAATAGGTGCAACTGAAGCACACTGGAAGTAACTTCTCTTACTTCATAGGTCAAACGGCTATGCTTACATTAGCTGTACAAAATGGGCCTCCTTAAGAAACAGGCTGGATTTTAAGCATGACTTTTAGATGTGCTACATTTATTAATTTTAAAGAATTTTATTTAAAAAAATCCAAATATTATGTAGTAAGGTAGGAAAAAATTATTTTTTGTTCCTGGTGAAGTTACATTCTGCAGAAGTTGACTGAAAAAAGGTGAGTTTTTTGAGGTACTGCCTTTCTTGCTATAGACTTTTTCTTTCCAGATCTTCCTTTGTGTAAAATTTCCAGGGTTAGATTGGGGTTTTTCATATCATCTTAATTCCAAAGTGTCTAGTAAGTGTTCAGTGTGTCTTAGTGCTGGAGGTTTGGTCATGCTTAGCCATTTGCTAACTCTGCCAATGAAAAAAACACAGGGGGTTGGCAAAGCCATTGACAATGCCTTTTGCAGTGTTTGAGAACAGTAATAATAAACTGGGCATAGCTCTTCATTCTGTCTGATTGGAAAAATTGCCTGTGAATTTACATGAAACAGCAAACCAGCTGCTGTGGAATTGGAGTCCAACCCACAACCTTGCTTACCTGAAATGCTTCTAATTCTCCTGAACCAGCTGGATAAACACAGTGAAGGTGACAGTTTGAGAGGATAAAGAGAAGAGGATATGGTACGTATGATAAGACAATTGCATAACTTTCTGTTGCAGTTACTGTAGCTGATATTGTGGAAAAAAAGAGAGTATTTAACTTCTGTTTTGCTTCACTTAATGCAGTTGGAGAGAAAATAATGACAGTCTGATACCAAGTGGCCAGCAGGTACAGGTCACCTTGATAGCTGCTAGAATAAACAATTCAAAACAAAAGCACAGCTGTGAGGAATGGGAAAATCTGGAATTCTGAAATTAGGTATGTTAAGTGCTGGAAAGAATAGCAATTTATTTATTACAGAAGGCTTATGCACACTAATGCAGTTCAGGAATTTCAAAAGTGATATGGCCTTCCAAACAGCTATTACTGTGAGTAACAGTATGTTTTGTAGTAACAGCTTGGCCTTCACTAATGTTTCACTTCAGTCAGTTGGTAGCATCTCAAGGAGTACTGGTGAAATGTGCCTGTCTAGTAAGGCTCTGTGTAAGTAGCTGGTTTCTCATTTGCTGGCATAAGTCAACTGCATGAACAGTTACTAGTCAGAAATTACTTCTATGAGGCTGAAGCCAAGTGCCAAAGCAGTCACAAAGGATTGTTTTAAAACCTAGGGCTCCACAAAGAATATTTATTTTGAATGTAACAACTTCAGTTTCTTTGAAGGCTATTGTTTGATCGTAGGGCTAATTTGTGATCGCAACACTCTATTCCCATGAAACCAAATAGAGGCTGTTCCACAGAACAGGGTATAATGCTTGAAAAAAATATTACTTGCAGGTAAGCAGAAATGATTCAGATTGATTCAAATGAGTGAAAAGAATAAGAGAAACTTGTACAAACACTACAGATGCACAGCCATTATTCTGATCACTCAGCCTGATGCTTTTGCTCTTGGCAAATTATTTTAGAGTGCATCAATGAGAATAAATAAACCATATATTTACTGGAATTTCAATTATCAGCCTAGTGAAATGTATCAGAGGTGCTGTATTGCTAATGCTTACAGCACAAAGGTATGTGTAAATAGTGAGAAATTCAGTTTTTGATGAGGGTGCTGTCATAGATGATTGGAGTTGTAAATACCAGTGGGGCCCTTCTATTCAAATGGCTTGACCTGTGCCACTTGAAACAGGCATTTTTGTTAATACATCATCATGGAACTTGTAATTCCTCTTGAGCTAAAGCAGCTCTACTTGGAAAATCTGATTTTAAAAGAAATGTTTCAGGTGATGAAGAATTCTGTGTATATTGTTCCAAGAATTAATCACTGTCACTGTTAAAGCATTATTTTAGTCTGAGTTTTTCTAGCTTTGGCTTTCAATGACTGCGTCTAATGAGGTCTCTTGTTTCTGGATTAAAGACACATTGCATATCAGAAGCCTCTTCCCTGTGCAAGTGTCTACTGGTCTCTGAATTCTCTTCCTCACCGACTGTTGAAAAAGCACATTGATTAGAGACTTTTCAGGCTTATGGGCAGAAGTCATATTTCCCACAGTGGCTAACTCATTGAGCTGCTTCTAGACTTCCTGAAATTTAGGAATAGTTGTTAGGGCAGCACTGTAAAAGATGTAGTTTCAGTGCTTTGCACTGATTGACTCTCACCACTATATCTTCTCAAGATTCTTGCTGCTTATTTAGAACAAAGTTTTTCTCTAGGAATTTATTTTCTAGGTTTTACTAATCATTACCTCCAAATAATGTAATTATTCCTGCTTTTTACCTGTTGGTGGGGTTGATTTTATACTTATCCATTTTCTTTTCAGTTATTGATAAAAATAGCAGCACTGGCAGAAAGACTCCAAGACTACCAAAACCATCCATCTTATTTCATATTTGCATATTTTTTTTTATATCTCTTCACTGTTTTCCAGTCTTTGTGGTGAACCTCATTATTCTTTTTGTATAGTGACAAATGTCATTACAGAAATGTCATGCTTTAAAGAAAATGTCATGCAGTCATGCAGTCACATCTGTTACAGACCATGGTTAGTGTCAACACAGTTACCTTACCAGTTGTTTTTTTTTAATATTTTACAAGGTTTTTCAAGCTCTACTTTCCGCTATGTTGGCTATGGTTGGTTATCCTGTATGCACTATCTCATCACAATTTATCTTTGTATTGATGTTAATCTGACTAACCGGTAGTAAAGTGTGTCATCTACTATTAACATTTTTAAGTAATGACAAAGCATTAGGATTTTTCCAGCTCTAGAATTCCTGTTCTGAGGAAAAAAAAAAAAAAAGTCAAATCTCTTTCAAAGAGCTGCTTGTCTGGTCCTGGGGAAATGAAGTAGTTTTTTGTAGTTAGTGTTGCTTAGCAAATGGTAGTGTAGAAACCACTTCCTCTCCATGGTAAGAGAATAATATCTCATTCTGCCTCTTTCCAGTACATCTGTACTGTTGTCTAAATTATTTTAATACTTAATAGCAAAGCCTCACATATTTCAACCCATTCTTATTTTGAAAAGCAGCTCTGATATTTCTTAATATGTTTGTAAATGATTTGCAATTGTTTCTTAACAGCTATTTCAGATGAAGGCTGAGACTCTCTCTGTACCATTGTGGGAACCCAAAATTTGAAAACCAAAATAAAAATTAAGGAAATGCAAAACCAAACAGGAGCTGCAGAATTGAGACAACCAATGTTTCTGCTAGCAAACATGGTACTGTGGTATAAATAGAGCTATAAACTATATTTACAGATTAGAGCAATTGCTGCTGAAGACCTCATGTGTATGCAATACATGGTTTTAGATATTTTTGAAGTAGCTCTACTCTGTCCTGCAGAATAGATGTCTGTTAGCATTTGGAGTGCAGCTTCTGGTTTCATTTCATTCCATTGACATGCTCTGATACTGTTCCATGTTGTAAATACAAGCACAGTATGCGAGAATGGTGGCAGGATTCCACTTAAAAAATAAAGTGCCATCTGAATAATGTTAGTATAGACATGCTCCAGGTTGATGGCTTCTGGGTTTTATGAGCTAAGCTGTCTACCTTGAATCCTGTACTATGTAAAATAAGATCGAGTTACCATGCTGGTAACTTTATGTAGTGTTTTCCGAATGCAGGCTGTGACCCGTACTACATTGGAACAACAGTTTCCTGGCACGTATCAAATATCCTCACAGATATGTTGGGATGGTACATGCATACTGAAGGAAATGGGTCACTTCAAAAGGGAGGTATTTGTTCACACTTTTGTTGTACTGAGTGAGGGGCATTGGGTTATCAAATATACTGAGTTTGGATCCCTCTGAATTCTCTGTGTAAAAATTGCTTATTCTGCGCAATACAGTCAAGTTCAAATGTTCTGAGAATAAACTTTGGCTTAGAATATCTCTTTGTTAATTCTTTGCCTGGATAAGAATATTTGTACATGTTGTGCAATGCCTTACCAAAACAGATTTTCTTATGGAAGTTGAGGTATGTTATGAATGCTTCATGAGCTTATTATTTATTTATGATAGTTATGGTTTCATTAAAAATGGCAGTACCTGCTGGGCAGCACAGCTATGCTTTTAACAGTTTTTATCAGGCTGTTAAAATTACACAGAGGATGAATATTTCAATAGTGAAAAAGAGCAAACCATTTAACAAACTACGTTTCTTCAGGAATCTCATGCTACCTGAAATGGCAATGCCAGTTAGTTGGTATAAATAACCAAACATGCATATTAAGAAAGGGAATTGAAGGTTGCCCACAGCAAATTCAGCAAGTCAAAAGGGTGGCTTTCTGTAAGAGGCAAATGAGTGTCTAGAGATGATATTAGTTCATAATGGATAGAGCAAAATTAAAGTTTTCAAAGGTGGAGATCTAAACAGAGGGAAAATGAATTATGTTAATGATTTTAAGATTATTTTTCCCCACTACCCCCATCAATAATGTGATTAGTAGACATAGGTAAAATAAGAGCTTATAGGTATGAATAGCCAGTTTTGCTGTTCTCTGTCCAGAATCAGACCTGGTAGTATTGCTTATAATTGTAACATGAATTTTTGTTCATGAATTTGCTTAGTGTAGTTTTAGGGATTTCCACTTGGTGGAGCTTTATGATTGAATTTTTAATATATAAAATTCTAAATATTTGTGATTCAGACTTCATAACTTCTTCACTGTAATGAAACAAAATGAATTTGAGAAAATGAAGAGTAAATTTCAGGTGCTTAGTATTCCGTTTCACTTGATTCTTGGATCAAATTATGTCTTTTACAAGCTATGATTATATCACTTCAATTCCTTGATGTGATTAATCCTTTGAAAACAAGGTGGCCTAATAGGTACTCATAGGTATATTCTATTCACATGTTTAATATTACTACTCTGTGAATGCGTATAGTTATATACATACATATAAAACCTGCCAAATTTGTAAAGTACTTTAAAGCCATGTAACAGTTGTGAACACAATCTTTTATTCTGATTGTATAGGGCTTTATTATCCTGAAGTATTCTAAAGAATTTTAGAAGTTACTTTTTCAGAACTGAATGCTTGAAAAGTTGGAAGACTTTACTGGAACACAGGGCTAGAGAATTCGAGATTTCTGTCCTTACACTCAAAACTAGACTGAACAAGACCATGCGTAACCACATTTAATGTCAAAATTAACACCACTTTGAGCAGACTATTGGACCAAGTAATTTGAAATACAAATTTTAAAGACTAATTTTAAGCTGTGAATTGTGAATGGACACATAAGCACTAACTTGACAGCTTCAGTTTTTGGTTTTATTAGTAAAGTTGGAGATTTTAGAGCAAGTAACATACTGATAGGATTGTGGATGAATGGAGAATTTGGTATATAAATAAGAAGAAGGCTATCTCTTGGGAGCAATTAATACAAGCTATGTGATAGAATTACTTTGCCCATCATTAAAACAATTCTGCATAAAATGTAGCAACATTTCAACAGTCATAGCAGGTAATGAACAAGGTCATCGCCACATTTCTGCAGCCTATGTGAGTATTGCTGCAGGAGATCTCCATTTCCCCTTATGTATAGTATCCATAATTTAAAGATAATGTGCTGCTTAGATCTTTCCACTCCGGGCTTTCAACCAGTTGTTCCAGTTTTGAGGGGCTCTTCCATTCCTTGTGATCCTGACTCAGTCTATTTGCTCATTTCCTAGACATCTGATATGTTTCCCTGTCTTCTCTGAAATTAATGTTATTTTTATCAGATAGTGTGTTGTTTTATTTTTAATGCTTACTATATATATTAAAAATGGACTTTTTTTTTTTTTTAACTGTATGAACTTTGAATAGCTGGTAAAAGGATAAAGGAAAATTGAATGCTCTCTAATACCTAGTTACAGATCTCATTCAATGTTCTCTATTTTCCTTTGTCCTGTTTCTCTAAGGTTGCCAGTATTTAAGTATTTAAATCCAAGAATTTACATTAAATTAAAATTAATTTTAAATTAAATTTTAAGCTTTAAAAATTGCCATTTCTGAATATTCTTTCCTTCAGCATCTCAAGTAATATATTGGGAAAGAGGGAAGACGGATAATTATAATAAAGATGTGAGGGGGGTGAGGCACTGGCACAGGTTGTCCTAAGTAGTTGTAAATACTCTATCCCTGGCAGTGTTCAAGGCCAGGTTGGACAGAGCTTTGGGTGACATGGTCTAGGGTGAAGCATCCCTGCCCATGGCAGGGGGTTGGAACTATATGATTTTAAAGTCCTCTCCAGTGCAAACTATTCTGTGATTCTACGAATTCTTGCTTTAAAACAATAACAATTTTTCAAATATGAGATACAAAATATCAGCTACAAACACGAGAAATCTATACAACAGGTAATGGATGGCCCCCAAATGATGAGTGGATAGAAAAATGTCTTGGCAGGTTGAGAGCAAATCTGAATGCGTATATGACAACCGTTGTCTGAATGCCACACAGTGATAGAGTAAACCAAAAGAAAGGAAACCAGGTCATCTTGATCAGGGCTGTGCTTAATGCCACACAGATGTAGTTTGACTGTCTTTAAAAGAAATCAGTCTGGATCCCTCAGGAAGGGAAGTCACATCACCATGCTGAGACTCACGTCCCTGCCCTGTATGCCTGCACTGGCATAACAGACTAAATTCCTACACTGGTTTTTCCTCTGGATCACCAGAAGAATTATTATTATTCTATTATTTAATTATTATTATTCTATTATTTAATTATTATTATTCTATTATTTAATTATTATTATTCTATTATTTAATTATTATTTATTTTCTTTACGTAAGGGTGGGTTTTAAAAAATGTATAAGATGTTCTTAATGAATCTTTAATGTTTTTGGTGTTACCCTGCCTTCCAACTTTACCAAACTAGAGAAGAAGGGAAGAAAAAAGCAGAAGTGGAATAGCTGACAACAGGGGTCTTGAGGGAAAATATCTAGAGGAGTAAGAGCTTTTGAGGCCTAACTTCTGTTTATAAAAAAAGTATCTATAAGAAATGCTGTGTGGGCATTTATGCAGTGTTATGTATCTCTATGGCATGTAATTTATGATACAGTTAAATAATTTTAAAATGGTGTAATGAAAAGTCATTGCAGGAGTGACCTGTGGGAGATAGGTTAGAGCAGATTGAAAGCTGTTTCTTTCCTCTCCTCATGCCTCTGAACTGCTTTGGAGATGCAGAAGAGTGTGATTCTTTATCAGGCATTGATAACATAGTTGAAGTGTATGTGGGTTTGCTGACTACATCAGCAGGGATTGAGCTGTTTTCAAGGGAAAAATCTACTATTAATCAAAGTATCATACTGACTAGTTCTTCAATAACTTAAAAGCTGCTTAAATTCTTAACTTGTGGGAAAAAAAAAAAAAAGCAACACACCACCTCTGCTGTCCTGAATAACCACCACAGCAGATGGAGCCCAATGAGAGGGACTGTTACATGTGACGGATCCCCGCTTTCCTAGCCATGGCTGAATACCCACGTTAATGTCAAGTGCTGAATGCATTCCTTGCTTTGCTTTGCTTGTGTGTATGGCTTTTGCTTTACATATTAGAATCACAGAATAGTTAGGGTTCGAAAGGACCTCAAGACTGTCTAGTTCCAACCCCCCTGCCATGTTACACTGCCTTTATCTCAGCCCATGAGTTTTCTCCTTTTTATCCTTCTTCTCTCCCCAAGAATGGGCATATTTTTAAGGAGACAAGAGTTCAGATATTCAACTATGAGTATACAGGCAAAATACTTTTGAGCAATACAACTAAAAAAGAGTTTGATGATAACAGAGTAGCAGCTTTCTTAGTTAAGGATGGATTTCTTTTTACTGCATACCCTTCCCATTCTTCAGCTTGTGTGTAGAATATTGGACACCAGCAGCATTACACACAGGAGAGTTAAGTGATTTTTGTCACCCAGCCTGAGGTACAGTTGTAATGAGATGTTTTGATATTTTGTATGAAGGTAGAAGCTAGGCACTGTATTCCAGCATGGTACATCTGTGGAGCAGGGTGCAGTATAAGAAGGAACAAAGGCAATCTGGTGATCCCGTAAGCTAGGTTTTAGCCTGTGTTTGATAGAACAGAAGGCAGAAGTGTAGTGCCATTACAGGAAGGACAAGGTTTACTCTGGAAAAGCAAATCTCAGTGCATTGCTCAAGTTAATAGCGCAAAATGCTGCATGTAGTGGAATTGCAGCTGTGGCAGGTTGTTAGGAATTATTCACAAGGATTAAACAGGGTCTGGGAGTAGAGATAAGAGCATCTGTATCTGTGAGGACTTGAGAAATGCCAAGCTCTGTTTTTGGTTACCTTATGTGTTACGCTAACAGTAATTATCAAGTCTACAGGTGTGCTGTTTACTTAACATAGAGGCTGTGTTAGTTCACTTTTGATTTTGTTCCTTGTAAATGAAGAATTGCCATAGCAACTCCATGGTACCTGAGGTAGGTTTTTGGTATTCAAAAGGTTGATTATTTAACTGTGATGTGAAAACTTTGAATTCTCTTTGCACTTCAGATAATAGAGAAAAATTCCTGTAAATAAAATTATTTCCTTGTTTTTATATTGTTTTCCTGCACAACAGTATCTTGATTTTTCTTTAGATTCTTAACTTGTATCTTGAATAACTCTTGCTCTGCTCTGTTTTATCACTTGTATTACTGTTAACTGGCTGGTTAGGAAACCAGGCAGCATATGAGGGTTTTCCTGGTGTTTTGCAGCTAAGAAGTACCTGAAGATTTAATGGAAAATATGCAACTGAAAGGCTGGCTCTGATATTAAGTGTTGCAGAAATTAATAGAAATCATGTCATAAATCAGGGTTAGGGTTTTTTGTGTGTGTTTTGGCTTTTTTTGTGGGGGTAGGTTGTTTTTCGGTTTGGGTTTTGTTTTCTTTTCCCCCTCCATAAAATGCCTTGACACTTTAGACAGCAGTTGTTTTCTTGTGTTTCAGCAGTTTCACTTATCAGAAGCAGAAATTGCAGAAGTGAGCAAAAGCAACATCAGCTAAATAAGCTCTTTCAAACTCAGAAGTGTACTTGAAGGCTTCATAACTTAATATCAGTTAATGGTTCACATATAATCTAAGATTAACAAATTTAAATAATTTGTTTTAAGACAGACCCATAGAGCAAGGTGTGGAAGAAATTCTGCTGCTGGTGCTCTATTAAGACTCTTCTGTGTATGCATGAGCTTCATGTGTTGAAAAATGTCAATCTTTTTTAGTTCAGCTGTAACTGAGCAGAGAATGCAGTCTGGAGACAATATGAACACTTTTTAAAGATGTAATTTTCTTTCATTTGATACATCTTGCTTCTTGGCAAATGACTCATTCTGAGATTTGGCTGGCTCATTTTGTTGGAGACCTCATAAAATGCATAAGTCTTTCAAACTCTAGGAGTAAATGGTGAAAGAGGACACAGTGGTTGACACCTATGCACAGGTTGTCTCTCAGAAGGGCTTCTCTCCCAGGAAAGTATCTTGCATTTTGTTTTGAGCAGATTTACAGAAGAGAGAAGCTATATGATGGTGTAAAGGATAGAGCTGAGCAGCAGTGCTGGTGGCTGGGAATGGTGCCTCATGCCTAAATTCCAACTTTGATGGGTGCTTAGCATCCAGTGTTTTCCAATATCTGATATAGTAGTAATGCTTTCTGTAACATTTCTTCGGCATTTAACAAGTTTCAGCTCAAGTCACTGCTAACCACTGAGTAAAAAGTTATAGGTTTGTTTGAAACTTCTAGTCTCTAGATTTATTTTTTTTTAATGACAAGTACTGCCAGTAGAAAGCTTTTGCCGCATTTCATGTGTCATCAGATCCAGTGACTGTCCCATCTACACAGGTGTGTGCAGACAGGAATGCTTTATAAATGCCAACAAACGAAGCATTGTAACATCTCTGAGGCCAGAGAAAAGTGCTACCTGCTTTACAAGGTACGAAAAAGCATAAAAAGACTAGATTTCTCTTTGTGTTAATATAGTCAACCTGTGACAGAACTGGGGAATTGTCATCTTTCGACTCGCAGTTCTCTGCTTCAGCAAGAGATTGCTCTTTTTCAGTTGCAATTATTTTGTCCCTTCTGCCTTTTCATTCATACCTGTTCCATGTGTATACAGAACACAAAACTGTGTTGCAATTGCATAGTTATGTTGGATTAAATAGCATATACTGCATATATATATAAAAATTATACTCTAAAATGGTTAGATAATTATATCTTTTAACAATTTTAACTGACCCATTTAAAAAGAATAAAATTGTATCCACAGGAGAAAAAGTTTTGATTTTTTTGTATGCTTTTTTCAGCCATAGTAGCTGTTCATTAAATAACTGAACAAGTAAAATATCCCATGTATAAAAGGTAGCATTTTTAACACCATGAATGAACTAATGCTTACCCAGCAGAACTACAAGGCATTTGGAAACAAAAGAACAAGAGTTAATGATGTAGAAATTGTATATATGCACTGTCTGAAAATCATGCTAAATGGAATATGTGGCATTAGGTATTTTTTTTTCATTGAAATGAAAAAAAATAGTTTACTGTACAGAGTTTGAAGTGTTTTGAGGATAGTTTATTTACTGTAGTGTTTGCTTCTCAAAATATGAAATAATTAAATGTAATAAAAGCCTTTTTCATGCTATTAATGAAGCATTTTGTTGCATGCTTGGCAGGTACTTTTGAATGTTCCACTGAGCACTGTGTATAATTTGCTCTTCATGTGTCTTTTTCTTTTTGGTGTGAAGTGAAAAGTGGAATTCTGTGTGCATCTCTTGGGAAAAGAAGAGAGGCTTATTTGGTTTGGGTTTTAGTTTTGTTGCCAAGTTTGTGGCAGATTTTGATTCTGCTGTGATGGATTTTATGAGCTCATGCTATGTTAGCCTGGAATGAAATTTGCTTGCAGGGTGGTAAAACTGAATATTGTATTGCTGAATATTTCAGATGCTCAGATGAGGGAGCTATTGGCCTAGTGACACGCTAGTGCCTGAGAAAACTAGAGAAAAATAGTCTATTTAGAGACTACTCTGCTTATATGTAATTTTCTGTATTTATCTGACCTTTTTTCATTCTTTATTACTAGGGCAATTTACATAAAATAGGATCTATGTCATTTATGAGTTCATGTGCTCCTGCTGCTTATTCTTCCCTTGAAGTTCTAATCCTTTGTGGCATTTCACCCCAAAGCACTTTACAGTAATTGCTAATTGATATAAAAGGATCACTTCATCCACCCTTGACATGTAGCACCTTGGCAGTGAAACTCAGAAGCTGTTTAACAGTGAGCAGTAGGACTACATAACGTTTTTAGGAAGGAAAAAAATATAACCCATCAACCTGAAAATGTATTACTCTTGACATTTAATATCTTTTTCACAAAGCTTATATATTGGATCACTGGTGACTTGGAGGAAAGAATTTTGCTTACAGAATCACAGTCTCACAGATTTTCAGGGTTACTTCAAGACTTCTCAGTTAAGATACATAATTTGGCTACCTTAGCATGTAAATAGTGGCATTATGGAATTAGATGAATGCCTGCGAAGAAAGGGTTTTACACAGACCTGGCCTGTGAATGGCAGCCATGAAAGGGGAGCAAGCTACATTAAAAGCCCTCTGGAAGGCCTCAGACAGTAACATGCTGTTTCCAAAACACAGCCTTGAAGTACAGTTCATCATTCATCACTGCACAAGAGTTTCATCTGTCCAATAGGTATGAAGAAGATGACATTTAATTTATTAGAAAGGCTATAAAAAGAGATAGCAAAAAACAGGCCTGGCAAGCTGTTAAAGGACCTGCTTGAAAAAGTAGGATGAAACTGCTCCAGCAAGTGCAGTGGAACTGCTAAGATGTGAGTTAATAACTTAGGTTTGTGCGTATGCTGCTGCTTAAAACAAGCAGATAGCTGTCTCTTTCATGGTGTACCCCTTCACTTCTCTCATGGCTGCATGACAGGTTTGATAGCACATTTTCCCCACTTGTTGGATTCAGTATTGTTTATGCCTATATTACCTGTGTATTCCTGAATGATTTAATTAATTTGCCATATAACTATGTAGCAGTCAGTGGCACTTAATTTATTTTACTGATTTATGTCTACCATTAAGAAAGAAAGCCTGTACAAAGCTTTGAGTGACATGACTGTAATTAAATTTTAAGTAACTATAAATTAAAATATAACTGCAAGTTAAAGTTAACTATCAGTTAAAAATAAACTTCAGAAGCCAGCAGTCTTTGCTATTCAGAGAGGTGGTAATTTATTGGCAGACAATCTGTAAAATTTGATTTGATCTCCAATTGGACTTGAATCCTTGCAAATAGAGTGACTTTTACAGGGTTCAGAGGGTTTCTACTTTTTTGATAATATCAGACTAAGAGGGTGTGAAAGTTCAGAGTCCTAGGCATACTTGGGATTCCCAGTTCTTGAGTTTCTTAAATACATTTCAATAAACATAGAACTGGTAGTAAATTACAAGAAGAAAAGCTTTCGTTCACTTAATTGATATTTATTGTGAATATCTTAAGTTCTATTAATAAAAGGCTTGTGCAGATTCTAGAGCATTTGTCATACACTCACAGTGTTTATAATATGGAAGAGCCTTATTAAAGCAAGGGTCATTCTGTAAGCCAGTACTTCTGAAAGTAGAAATCTTATCTGAAGCTTGAAATCAAAGTTATGTGAGACTACTAGAAAAGCTTTTAGAAATGTTCTTTTCTAAAGAAGATGAGGAAAACATGGGTGTTTCTGTGTTTTGCGAGGACCTAAGAGCAGGTCAAGCAGCCTTCACTACTTTCTTTAAATGAAATTTGGTTATTAAAGTCTTAGAATATTTTCAAGTTATTTCTAAATTCTACTTTCCCAAATCTGAGAGGAATAGTCCAGAGAAAAACATTGTAAAAGTATTCGGATAGATGTAATGTCAAGAATGGCCAAATCTTGGGGGGAAAACACCAGGCTGTCTCCACTGCTTTTTTCAGGGGTCTGAGAATTTCTTTGATTTTTGCCTGTTGATGTGCATTGTGGTAATTTTTCTCATTCTACTTCTACAGCACAGCAGAACCTGTGCTAATGTCTTTATAGTGCCCCAGCGTGGTCAGAAAGATGGGACTTGATGAAGGAGTATTCAGTCAAATGAAAATAGAGAAATCCACTAAGTAATATCATAAAAATGCTCTGGTTTAAAGGGAAGGTAAAAACCTCTTGAAAGAGTGGATGCACTCCATTGTTTGGCACTTCCACAAACAGAAAAGTTTCATCTTTAGGAAATATCAGATTGTACAAAACCAGGCTGAATTCCTGTTGTCTTGTGTGTGTGTGGTATTTTTTTTGTTTGTTTGTTATGTCTTTTAGGGAGCTATTGTGTGATACTAGTAGATTATTAAATATACACAAGAACTGCTTAGGTTTGTTGCAGGTTGTTTCTCTGGAATAAAAGTATTTAGAGTTGGAGCTGGGATGATGGTATATGGGGACTAGTGGTGTGAGTGCCATACAGTAAATGAGGAGACTTCAGAGTGATTTTAAGCTAACTTTCCTCATCTGTCCCATCTGCTCTGCTCAGATTAGTTGAATCCACTGTTTGATTTTCATCCAGTATTTAGAAGATAACTAACTACTTTGTTCTTGTCAACGTATTTAATGGTCACCCAGTAATGGCATGTATTTCAGTCAGAAAAATTTATGTTTCAGAGAATGATAATATTTGTCATTGTAAGTTTGAGTAAATCGGTGTAGACCAGACAGCGTTCTTTTGCAAAGATTAGTTTTTGACATGAAACATTTAGTCAGGTTGTTCAATGCGAAATTCATTTTGAGCAGTGTGAAACAGTTTATCTGATGCTGTGTGACTTCTAAATAATACAAGGCTGTTGCAGAAAGGTTTATTCTGTTTATTATTAAAGGTTTCGACTTTTCCCCCTCCATTGTGCTTGTTTTAAAAATACAGCATTTGTGTTGTCTGAGTTTCTGGTTGCTGTTTGGCCAAAAATCCCACAGGAAAGCTGTGGAGTCCACCCAGCCTCCAGCCTTCACAGCATCATAAAATGACATTATCTGAAAGAAAACAAACCGATTGGAAAGGTAGGGATTCCCTGAAGAGCTCAGTAGTGGATCTTTGTTCTTCAGAACGTATTCATATAAATTCATAATGTAACTGAAGACTATAACCTGTTGGTATTTTAATGGTTTACACAAAATAATGTAGCTGTCCCAATATCTTCCTTCGGTTGGATGTTTTTGAACCATAAAAACAGCCACTATGAATTCAGTCTTGACCTGATAGAGAAACCCCCAAGCTTTTCCTATTAATAAGAGACAAATGAGGAGAATGGAGAGTTAAACATGCCTTACTTACACCTGAATTGAGGTTGAGGCATGCTGATTTGCAGTCTGTAATAAGTACTGGATAAGCAATTTAGAAATTCACTGGCAGCTCTGCTACTTCGGCTTCTTCTGTTTGAGCTGCAGTTTTAAATAACTGATGAAGAAGGCATTCTTGTAAGATTGAGCTGTAAACAAAGAAATTTTGACAAAAAAAGACTGTAACAAACTCACGTTTGCAGTAGTTTTATTTACACAAAATTACTGATTTTTTTTTTTCCTTTTTAGCACAGCATATGTATCAGGTGAGTATGTGATGCTGCTCTTTGAGTTCTTAAGCATATGCAGAATATTGTGACTTCCTACTGACTTCAAGAATTATGCAAGGTCGGTAGGAACGTGAAATTCTCCAGACAAATTCTTATATATTAGCATCATATTTTCTGAATAGTGTTAACTCATATCATATGTTGTGGAGTAAGTTAATCAAACTTCCAAAACCCTTTTGCACTGGTGGCGTTTTAGACCTTCAGTTTACATTCTCTCTTATATGTATGATAGACATCCCATATACATATGAAGGATGGTTCCTGCATTCTGCTACATGATTGACTCACTGAAGTACATACGTTTACTTTTCTGCTTTCAGCATCAGGGTGTGTTACAGCTTGTTGCAGCTAGCTACATCTCAATTCTTTTAACTTCTTTTAAATACTTAAAATTTAGGCTTAGTTGTAGTGCAGTTAGATCTCTAAATGCTTGAATTGAACTACTGTTGGAGTTGGATTCAGACGTCATATTCAAGGTCCAAAACATGGAGCATTATTTTGTTTATCATAATGAGAAATTTTACTCCTTTGTGTTTAATTCAAAGCCTTCTGGAAGTGGAACTGCTTGAATAATCTACAGTGGGATGGATTAACGAAAATACTACTAGACTATTATTAATGTTATATCTTGTTTGTGTGACATATAATAGAATTTCAAAATCTTGCATCCTCATTAGGCAGTGGTGTTTTAGGATACTACTTTATCTTCAGAAAAGTTGTAAACTAGGATGCTGTCACATAAAATGTTTTTTCAGGGCATCTGCTTTCTAAAGTTTCTTCTACAGTTCTTGATCACTTAGCATCACTGGTGTAATTCAGATACGCTAGTAGTAAAAGTCAGTTTATGGTAGAGGTTTAGCACTCAGTAAATTATTGAGGGGGAAAAAAAGTTATGTAAAAAGTCACAGAATGACCTCAAAAGTCAGTACTAGGAATGTCAGCCTGTCAGATTGCATTATTAGAATGAGCTCATCCTCATTAAATGCACTTGAGTTCTGTAAATGATGATTCATCACCCAGGTGGTATAATGCCCACTCACTAGACCTCAGGAAGAGTCTTCCTCGTTATCTGTTCTAGAAATTAACTGTCAATGACTATTACAGGAGCTCCAAGTTATCCACTTCTAGTTACAGCCTCTGTGTGGAGCTTTTGGAACACGGGATTGAATTTTTTTTTTTTTTTTTTCCTCCTTCTTTCCCACCTTTTCTTTCCTCCCTGTATTAGTAACTCTAACCTGAAAATGAATCCCACAGTCCTACAACTGGGGTAAATGATGTCTGGGTAAAGTACTATTGCTTTTGCTGGCTTCTTTCCTCACATTTGTTATAGTGCTAAGGCAACTAAGGTAACATCATTTCCCTTCTGAATATGTAATTAAGTGTCCACTGCTGCTTAACACATCTCCAGGTGAGTGAGTTGCAAGTTTGTCTTAAATGCCTTGTTGCTTGAACCTGTCCTCAAAACACTTTCTTCATCCTTTTAAGGTTTCCAATTTTAGCTAATTTTCATTTGTTTTTGATAAAATTAAGCAGCTGGATGCTGGAACTCCACAAAAAGGAGTTTTGTCCATTTTGTTGTGATTTCTGATCTCTGAAAAGTCCATTCGACACCTAAAGATACTCTTAAAGAATTTCTAGCTGATATTTTAAATACCAGTCAATATATGTCATCTTGTCAAAGCATACCATTGTGTTTGTCAGTTATATTGTAACTGGAGTGCCTGGATATTAGACTGTCTCCTTTGCTTGTTTTCTTTTTACATAAAGAAATTAATTGTCTATCTTTTATAATGTGATGAGAGATCAGCTCGAAGCCCCAGTTGCTCTCTTGAGCTCTTATTTTACTAACCTTTCATGTTGGTGATACCTCCCTGCCTTAAGAACAGACAGCGCTTCCTTTTCATGGTAAATTCTTCCAGTAGCTATTTTATTTGAATTGGTGACTGACCTTAGATCAGCAGTGTTACATGAGCCTGTGGAAAATACCTCTTGGTTTAGCAGAGTTGTCCAAAATGGTAACCAAAGAAAAGATATACTCAGATATTAATGGTAGGATTCTGTCTTCTCACAACTGGCAGCAACAGTTGATTGGAGTGAGACAACTCTAACACGCTTCCCAGGTGATCTGCCCAAAATGAGATGAAAGTAAAGGGGTGCTGCATTATGTTCTGAAGTACTGCATTTCCTCTCCCTAACCCAACCCACAGATTTCTGCCTGCCTCTAAGTGCACAATGACCTGAAGCCTTTGTAATTGCTCCTCTTATGATCTTTCTTATTGATTATGTCTAGGGAATCAGAAATGGGGGTATATTATGTTGGAGTTATATTTAGTATATTCAGTATATTATTCAGTATTCAGTAATATATTCAGTGTTCAGTAATATAGTATTCAGCATTATAGTATTCAATAATATAGTAATCTGAGTAGCAGTGATAGTATTTCATTACTTGATTGAAATTTATTGTTAAACTCAGATAAGGTTTTAGTAACAGATGAATTGCATTACTGTTAAATTGAAATCCTACATTGACTTGGAAGTTGTAAAAATAAAGATAAACCTTAAAAAGCCAATAAGCACAGACAAAACCCCACCACCAACTAAAAAACCAAACATAAACATAACATCATGTGTATATTGAAAGAACAGGATTATTCTCATTGTTCTGGAAGCTGCAGTGCGATTCAATGTGTGATTGCTTTGAAGGTTAACAGTGTTATTCATTTGTGTTTACAAAGACTTTTTCCTTCTGTATTGCAGTTGAAGAGGGTAATACCTGGAAGAATTCTTCACCTCCTTGTTAGTTCGCACAGAGCACGTAAAGCAAAATTTTCATACTCAAGAAAAAGGCAAAGCATATTGACATAACTTATAAGGTAGACTTAAGGATTGCATGCTTACTTTTATATGGAAGAATCACAATAGCTAAATTTTCATTAATTTTCCAGCATTTGGTCTTTCTTTTTAAGAGTAGCCTTACCTCCCCTGTCATTTTAGTATTTCAGGATTGAGATTTGCCAAGGAAAAGGAATTGGAAAGGACTACGCACTCCTGAATATAAAAGCACATTAAATTTATGTTTGGAGTAAAAAAGTCAGATGTGTATCTGTTGAAGAGGTTTAGATTTTAATGTCTTATAAAGAGCTTGTGTGGGTTTTATGATATATCTGTTATATAGGTGACTGGATTTTTCAGTATTTTACATGCATGTAACTTCACAGGGGAATATGAATAATGTTATTGTGTGTCTTTTATGGCTGTCAGGTGAATTAGTTTTCCAATTAATAACATATCATTGAAAACCTGAAAGTAAATTCAGGCAGATGTAGTCTGATTAACTCATACACCATTATGAGCGCGTGGTATGTTGTGAAAATTAGTACTGCTATGAAAGTAGGCAGATTTTGGTTCAAGAAAACTGCTTTTCCTGAATATAATGGCATGATTTTAATTTAAAGAATATTGATCTTTTTGTTGCATTAATTTCCTTTTCAGACATCTGACTATGCACTTGATGTCTGAAACTCCTGACTCTCTCTTTAAAAGTAAAACCTTAGTGCTTATGTAGTTAGTTTTCAGGGAGAAGCTGACAAAACCAAAAAATGGACCCCCCCCAAAAAAAAACAAACCCTCCTAACTGCTTCCTACAAAGCAAAAATCATATGGTCACAATTAAAATTTTCCATCAAATAACAAGTTTTGTTCTTCCCCTTTCCCTTGCACTGTTTTCAAACTTATTTTCATTGTATTTTGGGAAATGAAATACGTAAGTCTTTCAAGACATATTTCACTTCAAGTTTAGAGAATTATAAATAACAATTTACAAAAAATGTTATGGAGGGAGAAATGAGGTTTAAAAAGAAGTTAATCATATCAAGGCAGCTCAGTATGATGAGACAACAAATGACCAGCATCCCTTTGGTGAACAAAACTGAATCATAGTGAGGAAATGAGGTTGCCAAGGCAGTGAAAAACAGAGCTAGAAACTTCTCTGCTAAGTCAAGTCCCAAGCTGTGAGGCATTCACGGCCTCTGGGAAATAGTGAGTCCATTGCATATTTCTCTTAATAGACAGGGTCTGCACCTCCCATCATTTCCTGGCAAAGAAGCCAGTGATGTTTTCTGTACAAAGGATGAACTATGCCCTCACTCATAGGCTTTTGCTCATCATGGCTGAGGTACATGGAACTTCGACTAATACTGTGCAGTGGCTTTTTTGTGGCTGTAAGGAAGATTTTCCTGGGGTATCAGACCTGCCCTATGTAAGACTGACATAGTTACTGTGAGTGATGTAATGCTATAGCTGATTTTGAAGTTCTTGAAATTAGTGGAATATACTACATTAATGGCTTATTCCATAGTACTTCTGCCTTTCCATCACTCTGCAATGTAAATCCTGCATTTAAAAAAAAACCCAACAAAACTATATTGATGTTTACTGTATTCAAGACTTCGGCTACTTACTGTGATCTTTCTTGATACTGAGGAAGGAAGAGTTTCAGGTCATGAGTGAATGAGGTCTCTGCTCTTAACCATATCATGCCACTGACCTTGGGGGAGTGTTTGTGGCAAGTTGCTGTCTCTGTTTCAGCTTCCCTGCTCACAGGAATAATAAAAAATAATTTTACAAAAACCACAATAGGATTAATGAGTAAAAGCAGCAGTGTAAATATTTGGTAGACAGTTGTTTGCTTATCATTTGACTTTGTAAATGTTTTAGGAAGCTAGAGGTATGAGAGAGAAGATCATTTAGATGTTACATTGAGAGGGAAAACCTTGATTTCTTTCAGAAAACAGTCAAATGCCGCAGACATGGAAAAAAAAATAAAAAGAAATCTGTCAATCAATGCCACCTTTTTGAGCTGTATAAGTTTTTTTGCGTTAAGCACCTCCTTGAAACACTTTCAATGAAGTTTGTGTAGCAATACTTGAGGCTGGGAAGGGAAAGGATTGCTCAAAGTTATCCATGGAGCTGCTCTAATTCTCTGACATTTCTTATTTTGCCATGACTCCTGCTTTTGTGGATGGGGACAATGCCAGACTCTGCCCTGTAGCTGTCCCTGCCGCCACTTCTCTAGGAACTGCAACTGCAAAGCGTGTGGCCAGAGTACACAGAAGGGTCTTCAGCTCTTTTGAGTAGGTCTTGTTCCATGCAGGGTTGCCTTCCTGGATCCTCTTTCAGCTAGTGAATTTCATTCTGGGACTAGAAGGTAATTGTTTCTGGACACTGCTGGAGTATACCAGCCCTTATTTCCTGAATTATCACTGCTGGTTTTGGTGGTGATCAATACCTATGGTCACTGGTGCTCTTACTGTTTTGCTTTCTGAAGGTAAGGTTAGACATTCACTATGAAAATGGCAGCAGTGGTGGAAAAGGTTAACATGTAGGGATAGAGTACCAGCAAGGGGAAAGGGAGTGGTAGTTAACTAAACACAGTTAAATGCCATTTTGGATTTGCATGCAGTATTGTTTGTCTTATTTTTCCTTAACCTGCTTCACTCCTAATCACCTAAAATAGCAAAGGCCTCTCACTGAAATCTCATAATTTCAATAAATAAGGCTGACTTCAATTGCAATGAACTAGAGCTGGTCCAGGAGCAGGTGTGCTGGCTGACCTGAGGGATGGCTACCTCTCACCCTCCCCTCCCCAGAGGCAGAGAGAAGTGTTTAGGTGTGCTTAACCTTTCCTGCCACAGTTACTTCTGAAAAAGGTGTTAGGAAAGGTTAGATGTTGAAGATAATGTTGGCAAGGCTGTACAGCCCGCTAGGACACCTGCTGCTGGAGCTGAGCTAATAAGCATGAGGGTGAAATATTCCAGCCATAAGGTGAGTTAATAAGGAAATGGGACCCAAAGAGAAGTGCATTCGGTTAACACACCTCTAGGAGTTAAATAGGCATGACTGAAATCATATTCTTACTCATGTCTCAGTTTCATGTTTTAGCATGAAAAATGAAAGCCTTTAAACGAAACAAATACGAAATGCTAATATTGAAGACAAATAACATTTTTGTTCTCAACACTTGTGCATATTTTATGCTTCCTCTTGCTACTGGAATATCTTAACCTGTCTTGTTCCTTTATGCTTTTAGCTGTAAAAATTGCTGGTAGTTTTATTTCCTTTCATTCTTCATGTTTTGAAAATTATTTTATGTGGGCTGAATATGTCTTTATTCGTTAAAATAAGTATGTTCTTAAGCATTAAAGTAAAGCATGTCCAACATGACCCTGAATGCTTGTAACTTGCTGGCAGAAATTGTGACAATACATATTGCCTGAGGAGACACCCTCATTAACAATTTATTTCTTTCTTTCTTGTAAATAGATAAAATTTCTGGAAATCCAATTAGATTTGATGTATTTTTCCTTTCCAACTAATTTTGTAACGGATATAAACCAAAATGAATTATGACTTTTTCAAAATCCCGTACTTTCATAAAGTTAAAATAGGCTTCAAAACCAAATTAGTGCACTGCAAAAATTAATACATGCGAAGTAATGTAAGCACATGGCACTTTTAATTTTTCAATGGCCTGGGGGTACTGTTATCTGGTCTTTTCTGGGAAATCACTCATCATGTTGCTATCGGGGAAAGAGCGAGCTGCAGCCCCCTTTCTGGGAGCAATCCAATGCAGTATGGATATTAATTAAATTTATTAAACAAATAACACAGCGACTCAGGGAAGCAGGGGTCCATCTGCCAGCTCTGTAGATTGATCTCTGCAGAGACGCGAGTTGAATGGTAGTTAAAGCTAAGTTGCAGAGCTCAGCAGATGGGCTCTTGTCTCTAGTGGGGGGAGATTTGGTGGCGGTCCAACAGCTTTTTTCCCCCTCCAGGTTTTTGTTCCTTGCAACTGTGATTGAAGAAGCACTTCCCTGCCTTTTCTCAGCCTTGCCCCCCCCTTTTGTTTATCTGAGCAATATTTAAGTCTGAGTGATTTGTTAGAGAGGTAAGTCCCGGCTGATCTCATTTTGTGTATGTGATGTAAACCTAAAGCAGAAAATAATTAGGAAAATGTAATCCCATTGTCTTTATACCCCACTTGTGTACACTGCTACATCTCTGCCTGGTGCTTTAGAAAAGGAAAAGTCTAGTAGCAGTGCTGTACTTACTATTAAAAATCACTGCCCATCATGCATATATTGTTAAGAAAACTTTTGTTGGAAGCTTGTGCACCCAGTATGAAATTACTTCTGCTTGTAGGTCTAGGCTGTGGTGGTGTTCTTTAGATTTCACTTTAGTGCTTCCTGTTTTATCTGGTTCTTGAAAATATGTGTCTTTTGAAACCCTCTGCAATCTTCCTGTAAACTGATGTCAAGTAATAATGATCTAATGAATTGTTTGGTGTATGCGGGCTACCTAAAACCTATGGTGGTGTCTGTTGTGGTTTAAACTCCCTTGTAATTAATTATGCAATTAAGCCCTTTATTTATTATATATTTGCAGGTGCATAGGTCTTTAATCAAGTGATGGGTAATATCTGCTGTTGGAGACCAGTCATCATGCCACTTACATCCTTGGCAAGACTCCCACTGACTGTAGTGGGAGCAAGACTGGGCCTTAATGCTGCAGGGAATCCCACTGGCTGTGGTTCAGAAAACCTTCCCAGAAGGTTTTGTAATGTCTAATCAGAGCTTCACTATTCCTCATTGAGTGCTTGCAGTGGGAAATCTGTAACCATATAAAAGTCACTGCTCTATGGCAGTAAGTAAGAGTAAAGAGACATTGAGCTACCAAAGTGGTCTGTTCTGCTGTGTGTCACAAATATTGCATTTGCCTTTCCTGGCCCAGAAAAAGCCAGGTAAAATGGCATCTGAAATTGGTGGGAATTTTAACAAAAACAAGGCCTGGGGGATTTGGCTGTAATAATGTGTGGTTTATAGAGTAAACAACAGAGACATCTTTTCTGGATGATAGTTTACACTTTTGTAGCTCTTGTGCTTTCCCTGGATTGATTTTGTGTGTGTGTGTGTGTTTTGGTTTTATTTTTTGTTTCTCCCCCCTTGGATCAGCCTTGGTTGGAAGAACAATATCAGTGTATAACCCCACTCATGAATATTAGGCTTTATCCAGAGGCAAAACCCAGTTTTGTTTCTGTGAGTTTACTCTGTTTTGCTATTGGTATGTTTTCAATTTTAGACCATGCTGACATTAATAACATGAATGTTTCAGTTACTGTAGTAAAGGCCAGAATTAGTTGGGTTTTTAAGTGCTCTGCAAAACAGTACTCAGAGTTCTAGAAGAGACATTAATGATCTGTGGTTCTTTTAGTGTTTTAAACTGACCCAATTTGATGTAGAGAGGAGACTACTCCTGAGAGTCTTGTTTATCAATGTGTAATAGGTGATCTAATAATTTATTTATCCATCTGGCTTGTTGGAATTGAGACACCTCAGGGTTATGCAGCCTGTGTTTGAATTTACAGACTATTTGCCACTATCTGTTGTTTTCTACTAGGGCTAATTCTACTCTGAGTAGCTATCCAATTTCTTGAGTGACTGAAGTTGTTCATGGAAGGGTTGTTTGGAGTTTTTCTTTAATTTTTTTGGAAGCATATCTTCCATTTAACTTCAGTCACTTTTAGTATAAGATAGTGATCTCTGTGCATGCTCTAGGGTAGAAATAAAATAGTTAAAATTATATGAATTCCCATAAACTAGATAGGGTGAGGAGTTAAGGGAGATGTGCAAATTGGTTGCTGTGCTTAACACCATGTTGTTTAAAATCAGTTGTCTTTGAAAGGAACTTTGCACGTTTTAGGAGCAGGCAGACTAACAGAGGGGCATGTAGTAGGGGTCATTTAAAATGAATACATTTTTCACCTGAAATATTCTGTTATCACTTCATCTAGTGGTGCTTAACTCCAGTTAAATGAGTAGAGCTCCCATCAGTATTTGTGTCATCTCTGACAGAGACTAAAGTACCAGCCCTACATGTTAAATTTTGCTCCCAAACAGTATCGATAGGGTGCTGTTAATTTGCATGGCATTGTAGGGGTAGAAGCAAGAGGCCTCTGAAAGTAAGCAAACATACTGCAGTTCTGCTTATGACATGGGAACAATGCTTGTGTTTTTCTTAGCAAGCTGTTCCAGAGGCCTACTTATTTCTAAATTCCCTCATGCTTTCATTTCTTCATTAACACAACACCCCTCAGTCTCATGTGTATTTCCATCAGGGAAGGCAAATAGCCTGTACTAGCTACTGAGCAGAGGCTTCCCTAGAAGTCTCCTGGTGTTTCTTCCTAAAAACCTGTAATATATATATATATATATATATATATATGATCATAGCTGAAAATTTATAACACATAGACATTGCAATAGCAAATTAAAAGCTAGGTAAGCTGATGACAAACATTTGTGGATGTTGCATCACTTATTTTGAAGCTTTACCTGGATGTGGGTAAAGGTTATGTATTGATTTGCTACAGTTAACTAATTTTTTTTTTGTCCTACTTGAAACACTAGTGATTCATTTATACAATTACTAGTAAATGTGGAAGAAATTGAGGAACTCTTGAGCCTGGAAGAAGCCTAGACATGTCTTGTAAAATATATTAAGAATTATGATTTTTGCATTAATGTGAATAGTCCCTAATAACATGATGTATGCTTAAAGAGGGCTTTGGCTTTATAGTGTCATGTGAAGTACACTTAGCTCTTTAATAGCACTTTTGAGTTGCATGCTTTTAATGTTGACAGCTATATTTAGTACATTTGATATTCCATAGGGTGTTCTTAGAGGAAATGAACACATCTGATGGAACAAACCCATTCTCCATGTTCAATTAGCAACTATACTGCTCAGTGGCAGTTAGAACAGATAGGTTCTTAGATGTTACTGTGCATCTGTGTATCAGTGCTTAGGGACAGAAGATCATTCTATTTAACTTTGAACTATCTGACTTTTACTAGTAGCTATCCTTCAATATTAATAGGACATTCCATTTTGGCTTTGTATATTTCAAAAAAGATAAAGAATTTCAGTCTTTAACCTGGAACTAATTTCACTAGATTAATGTAGGTACCAGACATTAAATTGTTCTAGCAGATAAGTTACTGAGTATGTAGCCTGAGTCTATTCAGGTAATTCATATTTTGGTGTAGGTAATGTCATTTTGGAAATGTATGCAACTAATCAGATAAACAAGGACTTAGAAAAAGTTTTTTTTGCCACTGGCAGGCATATCTTTGGAAATCACCTGTACTCTTACTTGTTCTTAATTTCACTTCACGGTGTTTCCATTAAATGCATCTAAACCTAACAAAATAATTCATATCTGTTTGGATTTGTGCATCTGAAGTGGTATTTATCAGAATGCTAAACTTTTGTTTTTCTGGCATTGTTCACTCTTGGAGGGTCAGTTTCTGATTTTGAACCACTTCGGTTTGTCAGAAAAATGCAAGGTTGGCCAATGAAACGACTTGACACCTTGGGATTAATCACAGTTACACAAGGAGTCCCTTTGCCTGCTGAAGCAGGGATACAGTTCCTGTGAGCTGCTGCAAGCTCATTTTACCTGGCAGCTTGCAATGCAGCCCTCCTTTCAAATCCTCTGCAGACTGTCAAGCTGCGCTCTGCAGCTCTGAGGCTCCCAAAGCATGGCTTCAAGGTTTAGGTCACTCTGAATGCTCCCTTGCCTTTCCACTTGTCCAATGTCTCTATAATCATTGCATTCTAAATGTACCATTTTTGTCTCTGCACAAACCAGATTTTAAGTAAACCTTTTACTCAGTTTCACTTCAGCAAGGCTCAACAGTTTTGGCATTTAGAGATAGAAGTTAATATAAAAAAAAAACAAACCAAAGAATCTGAAATTGACTATTTCCAGTAAAAGTCACTTAGTCCTCAGTCTTTTGATATGCTGCACAGCTTGAGAAGGACATGAGCAATGGGTTTTGGTCCAGTTTTCATGTAGTCTCCCTATATTCTGTGAGGAACCAGCTCAGTTCTAAAGAAGCCTTTCACTCTTCCTTTCGTGAGCTGAATTTGGCTTCTGTACAATCCAAATGCAATCCCAATTACTTGTGATGCCTCGTGTTTTCTTATCTTCTAGTCAACTGGAGATGGCAGTAGCATCTCCGAGGAGTGATATCCAAGAGTGTTTTGGCATACTAAATCAGAAGTAGTACTCCATAGCTCATTCTTTAACAGTGGACTGGATTAACCAATTGTGTGTGTGCACCTCCAGCCAAGAAAATTGTGTAGCAGCTCTAAAGTGCTCAGCATGTTTTCCCTAACCTTCTCTTGATTCAGCTTCACCTGCCTGACCAAAGAAACTTATGCAAAGCTTAGGTCAAGCTATGTGGCATCTTTATTTTTGTGGTGTCTGAATCATGTTCAGTCTAGGTTACTAGTTTCAGTGAGAGCTTTGCTGTTCTCTTATTTTCATGACTTAGGGGAGCAGTATTTGGTTACATTTCAAATAATGTAGGAGGCACCCTTTACTGAAGCTGGTTATGGTTTGGGACAGGCATCACCAGTTTTGTGATTCTGGTGTCAGATTCACCACTCTCAAGTTCTGGGATTTTGTCAATCTCAGCAGTTAAGGAATCAAATATGAATTGTGTACTTTCAGGATGCACATGTGCTATTGACTGTGGGGGTATAGATTGAGAAGATCAGAACCAACACTTGTATAGTGTTTCTACAAATTGTTGAAGCCATCTCAGCAGAGGAAGTTTTTGATTTTCTTGTTAGCGCTTGCTTCTGTTCCAGGCAGTCACCATTAAGCTGTTATGATCTTGAATAGGGATCAAAGAAGTTGTAAAAACAAGAACTGGACTGTGCTCAGTGGTGACTGGGACTGCTCTCTTCTATGTTAATGTCCATGGTGATGAAATATCCCAGTGGATAAAATATCAGTGAACTCCCTTTTGATTTCTAGTATTTGAATATATATATTTAATGTACAGAATGTACACAGCATTGTTAGCCTGTCAGGTGATTTTATTTGCTATATATTCTCACACATATATTGTGTCTATACACATACATATATATATATATGCCATGTATATGTGCATATGCATGCATACATACCTGGTGTGTGGTGTGTGTATGAATATATATGTGTGTGCACAGAGAGACTTGATTTTCTGCATCGTGTAGAGGAAAGCAGAGCTCAGATTTAAGTGTCTTGGAGTCCCAGACAAGCTTCAGGACTGAAGATGAAAAGAGTGGTGATAGCCACAGACAAGTGAAGAACAGGTCCTCCTCCCCCTCTTCACACTCTCTCCTTATTTTTTTCAGATTAGACATTTTGAACTAGATTTTGGGGAGAGGAAAATGACTTTTGAAAGAACATTCACACTACTGTACCTGATAGCAGTGTTCTGTAAGATTCTGTCCTCACACCACTTAATTTTACTGAAACTTGGCTAGCGTCTCTGAGACTGTGTTAGGAAAAACTGAGTCTTAGTCTGAGAGATACCATGGTTTTGGATTAGTAAATTGCCTTTTGCACCTCCTTTTCTGGGCTTTCTATTAATTTGTGTTGCACATATCCACTGTATGAATACTTCCTACCCAATGCAGGGCTCTGTCACTGACTTTGACTGGGCTAAAATATTGAAGATGCTAAAGTCATTAGAGCTGTGTTGAGATAGATAGGCAAAACCTACTTCTAAAATGATGTCTTTAGTGAAAACTCCTCTTTCTCTGGATTTCCTTTATTTAATGAGGCATAACCTTCAGGGAGAAATCCATCTGTCATAATTTTTGTCTGATTTTCCTATATTGTTCCTTTTCAGAGAATGGGAAAATGTTGCAGTAGTTTGAGAAGCAGCTATTGGGATATGCAAGTCCTTTTCTGTGAGCACAGTCTGTGTGCCCCAACTATTTTGGAAAAATAGAAATGCTGTAAAGTGAATAATTCAAATCAGATTTGCATGTTAATCTGTTTTTAAATGAGTTTTCTCATGTCATAGTTCTACGCATAATTCTCTGGAGGTTTCAAGCAAGACTGAACTGGGTCAGATTGGCTTGTATATTTTCCCTAAATTGGATGGAAATAAGATCTAGTAGTGGATTGGTTATATTAATCATATGACTGCTGAATTGGAGCCATTATTGAGCCCTTGAAAGCCTCTAAGGTAACTTAGGTGTTTCTATAGTATCAGCCATGTCAGTATGTCCACTGTGTATCCACTCAAACATTTATGCACGGTATTTAATTCCTCTCTTCCATTATGAATAGTGTGTCATATTCATGTACTTGGAGAAAAGTGAGAAAAATTAAAAGAAATGATGTACCTAAAGGTATGCAATTGAGGATCCAGAATATCTTTATGCCTCAACTTCATTTTTCTTAACACTGCTTAAAGTAATATATCTGAACCCACCCATTTTCTGTTTGAAATACAGTCTTTGCTGTTTTATCACCAGTCTAATATATCAGCTCAGTAGAGCTCAAGGTCTGTGCCTCTAGAGTTGCATTTCTAAGCCTTAATGCTCAACATAAGTGTAACTTATTTAAACCTGTCATGGCAGCTGATCAGCTTTTCTGTCTTTGAAATTTAATCAAAAGTGATTGGGTAGAACTGAAATAAAGGTTTATTTATGTGATTATGAGTTAACTTTCAGGGATGTTAAGGCTGCATTTTCCTTCCAAAAGGAACACTTCATACAAGAAACTTCACTGCTTTGGTTTTGTATTTTGAATCATTGCAGTGTGATTAACACAATGCTCAGTTAAATACTGCATAGGTACACCTTTCTCTTCTGTTTATGACAGATTAATGGTTAATTATTACTTATCAAAAAGATTAATAGATTTTCATTAAATTAAAACATTTTAAAAGCATACTATTTCAGCTTGTGAATAAAATCATCAAAACAAATGTGTATTTGCAGCTTCCTGGAACTTCTGTTTTCTTACTGGATTTTGGTTTTCAAAAGTGGAGCATAATTCTCTCAGGAAGGCAAAAAGCAAAGCCATGGATCTTTTTCCCAGCCTCTGTCTCTGGGTTCTTGAGGGCTACATAGCAATTTTTTTTCCCCTAATGGAGTGAAAAAGATCAAACTGTGCTAGCATGCAGCTTCTACTAGCTTCAACAGCTTCTACTAGCTCAAGTCGTTTTACCTACTTCTTACTAAGTAGCACCATTGTCCTTACAGCACATGTCTATCACAACTACCTACTGCTCTTCACATGCATGCAGTTTTCCTTTTATAAGTACAGTGATGTGTCCACATGGGTGGACATTAGTGTATATGTAACCTGTAAGAAGAATCGATGGATGTAAATTGCTTTCAAATGGTTATGGTAAATATGCTAATTTTTAAATATTGCCTCTTAAAATCCCACCTGGAGTTCTAATCTATTTTAAATGCTAAAGAATGAAATAAAAGTTCTGTCCCTGTAGATGGACTTGTGTTCTGTTAAAAAAAAAACAAAACAAAACAACCCAAACCTCCTAATGAGAGAAATTTGCACTAAAGTTACCATTTAATGCAAGGTATTGATCTAGAGTCAAAATCCTCAAAAATTTGGGGATATTTGGATCTAGACTCAACCTCCTCTCCACTCTTACGGAGGTCATTCTACCCCTTGACTACGTTTGATTTAGTGAATTTAGTGAATATAAATGCCCATTGTCCCAGTGTAAGCAAAGACATTTAGAAATCCATTCGTCAGAGCCAGGGCTTTAATTTACATCTGTTTTGATAACCTCGTTTGTATGAATTTGGGGGGGGGGGGGGGGTTTGAACCTGCATCAAACCAAGTGCCCTGTGTTCACCTCCAGGTGTACACCAAGATTCACAAAAGGTGAATGTGCCAAACAAAGTAATTACTGCCCTGAAGCATGTCAGCTCTAAAGAGGCATGAGCAGTTGCACAGAACAATTGCAGCATGGCCAATAGGCATTGCATCTGGAGTGCTTTGTGGAGCAGATGTGGCTTACGGTTTTCTTTTTTTTGTTGTTGTTGTTTGGTTGAGGTTTTCTGTTTTGAATAGAGGAAGAAGAGTAGGAAATTGGGACATTGCCTATACCTTCTGTAATCAAAAGGCTGAATGGAAGACAGCAGTGGGTGAAGAGCATGAAATAAAAAAAAAGAATATTAGAGAGGCAGGAGTAGATCAAGGGAAAATATGGCTGAGTATAGAACAAAAAATATAGGATGGTATTTTTTGGTCTTTGTCTTTTTTTCTGTTTACATCACTGTATTTTGTACATTGTGTATAAGAGCTAGTCACATGAGATATAAGAAATACTGGGTGGCAAAACAAACGTTGTCCCTCCTCAGCCAAAATGCGAGCAGGGATGAACAGTGACAGAATACAGGTGCTTAATGCGTTGGAGGAGTGAGAAAGAGAGGTGATTATTTCTCCATAAACTACTAACAGTGTGATGCCAAAGTTAATACGTCTTTCTCTTTTAATATAGAATTGTGTGGATGTTGTTTAGAATAATGAAGCTTTTACAATGGTTTCTGGGACCGATGCACAGAAAGGCCTGTTATCTGACTAGCTTGTAGAATCAGGGACTGAGGACTGCAATTGCTAGTGTATTCCCTATGATTACTTCTTACCCAGTACAAATAAGATGGAAGGATGATGATCGACATGGGCATGTGAAATAGGGCTGTCTATTTCACCTACTTTGACACAAAAATCAACCATTATGTGTGTGTCTCTATGGGGATTAGCATGTGTATTTATTTACATGGGTGATTTCAAGGCAATAGTGTGTATATCTTGCACTGCTGTGTTAGGCTGATAGAATGTGAAGAATGCTAAAGCAGTGAATTGAACACGCAGACTGAAGTGGATCATCCATGAAGTGCTGCTTCGGCAGACGAGGTTCACTCTTCGCTTTTGCTTCTGCTGCTTTTCAGCAGCAGTAACTTGCCTCGGTTTTGTTTTCTTTATTTCTAACCAGAATCATTTTAGTGGTGGGTTTGTACTGTGAACCCACAGACAGCTGTGTTGGCAGCATTTTAAGGAGTAGCAGCTCTGCACATGTGGGAACGAGCATGCAGAGAAAGTTTCCAGCTTGTTTTACTGTACAGTGTACCATGAAATGGCAGTGTACCATGAAATGGTATTCTGATGGTTATCCCTGTTACAATTTCTGCAGTGTATGCAGTCTAAGCAATTCTTTCCTCTATTCACTTTTCAGCTTCTTACTCCTATTAGAGCTGCCAGGCTAAGAGTTGCTTTGTATCTTCTCAGATGTCCGTTGTCTAAGCATGATCAATTGAATTATTTGGTTTAAAAACAACCCAGAAAGGCACACATCAAAATGCTTTTTGTATATGTCATGTTGTTTCATATGGTAGATCTGGCTAAGGTATGGCCACAAAAAATTTGAATTATCATAGCCCATGTGTGGATCTTTACTACATTCATAGCTCATACAGAAACACCCAGGGTAGTTGATGTACTGTTAAATAGATACGTGGCATATGGTACAGACCAGCTACTGTTCACACAAGATTCAGGAATGAAGTTTGAGATGAGTGACTTAGTTGGCTGTGGAGCAGTTCTGGTGTTCATATGTAGTATTTACTTTTATCTCATGTGCTAAAAGGCCCCACATTACAAAACGGAGGACTTCACATGTACTGCAGGGGGGTTTCTCAACATTTCTGCTTTTAGCTAAGACTACCATAAGGGAAAACATAACCTGTTGGAACTAGCTGCTGTAAAACATGTTTCCTTAATTACTGTACAATTTTTTTTTCTTTTCCTACAGAAGACAGCCTTTTAAATTTTTATAAGGTAAAAGGGTATAGTACCATTAAAACAGAAAATGTTAATGAAAACATTTCTTATTTATGAATATTAAATTGGACAACAGGTAAAACCCAGGCAGTATGGAAGACATTTTCATACACCATCCTTTACTAAAGTGTGATCGTCTATCATGAAACACTAGTGCACACTCAACTTCTATGTATAGATCTGTGTTCAGAAAGCCAAGAGTGCTGAAGTGTCTCTGACTCTGCACAGCACAACTGACCATATAGTACATCCTTAGAGGCCTCCCTGCCCTGACACTGCATGGAAGGTCAGGTCTAAAATGAAGTAGTGTGAGTGATCTTAACCTGTAAATGGATTTTTTAACTACATTTTTTTTGAGCTAGTGAATATTAAGTCTTAAAATGCAGAATGAAAATGAGGTTATTTTGATGGGAATCTCTTCTGAAATGATAACCTGTGGTTTGTTTCTTAAGATAATAATGACCAGGGTTGAAAGATATGAAGTGGTTTTTTTCCCTTCCCTCCCCACTATCTCTTCTTCTGCCCCGGTTAATGTGTATCTCCCATTTCAATCTGAAGTTTGCAGGGGCTGTTATGAGTTTAGGGTAAGGCCACAGTAGTTCTAAGTAGCAAGAGACAATGCTGAAATTGAGTAATGCATGAGTCCTGATACTCTTTCTCTTTGTTTAGCACATCAGAGCTTCTACTTGCTACAGGGAACACTATGATGAACAGTGAGGTTACATCATTTTCTGAGGTCAACAGAACATCTGAGGAAAGTTAGTGTATATTTTGCATCAGTCACTTGAAGCTAAAGATATGCCCTTTTCCCTTGCTGAGAGAAGCTAGCTGTGTAAGTTGTTTACTAATTATCAGTAGTTGGGGAAATGGCTGGTGCATTTGTAGAGAGTAAATGAAGTCAAGTGCTTGCTGTGTACCAGCAACATCTATTCCTTTTCTCCCTATGCACTGAGGACACTGGCAATAATGGCAGAAAAGTTTTTGGAGACCTCACCTGCATGTCAGAAATAGAATTTGGTTTTGATTTTGACTGTTTGTAGTTCACAAGAGTAAGTACAGTTGGAAAAGCTGTAACTCCAACAGCATAACTGAGTAGATTTAACCTTCTGGATTCAATGCAACACAGAAAAAGCAGTTCATCAAAGTTTGCTCATCAAAACTGTCAGTTTGTTCAGGCCACGAATTTGATCTTTCTGTGGAAGTGTTATCTGGAAAGCATTTTTGACACATGTTGGGGGTTTTATTGCTCAGGTTTAAATCCTAATAATGGAAACTTTGAAGAGATAATAATCACTAAATATTTGTCCTCAACTAAATTGCTCTCCATCGATGGTACTCTTTTTCTTGGGATTATTTTTACCTCAAGGAAGCTTAAAAAGTTTAAAATTATTTCAGAACTTCTTTGTAGTGCTGAATGAAGACCTTGCAAAGAAAATTAT
Source organism: Pezoporus wallicus (assembly GCF_028554395.1). Classification (NCBI taxonomy): domain Eukaryota; kingdom Metazoa; phylum Chordata; class Aves; order Psittaciformes; family Psittacidae; genus Pezoporus; species Pezoporus wallicus. The sequence continues at coordinate 2,864,578 of NW_026638491.1, forward strand.
TTAATGCACTGTTGTGATGCAATAACAAGTTACTATCACAGTTCTGTTGCATCACCGATGGTGCTGAATCGCAAAGACAAGAATAAAAACATAGAGTTCTTCTGCCACAAACACAGAAAAATAATGTTTGTGATAAGAACTTTTTTTTACAAATTAAAATTATTAAAATTAATAAGAATCTGCTAGAATCAGAAGAGTAAATAAAACGGAAAATAAGCTAATAACTACTCTCTGACTACAGGAATTAAAGTAGGTAGCACTCGCTGTACTTTATTTGGCTGTATCTGTGGAATGACTCACTTGTCCAGAAATTTAACATGAATGATTAGAAAATAAGGAAAGAGGAGTGCAGAAAATTAAACTCTTCATGATTTCTCTTGAATTAATTGTACTGCAGCCTACTCAGCTTTTAGGCAAATCTTTCCAAAGGACTTGTTATTTTGAACATCGCATCAATGGCAGCTGTTTTTTTCACAGAACAGAAATGTTGCAGAGTTTCTATATATCATTACCTAGGGAGTTGTAATATAAGTTGCTAAAGAAGATCACTGCAAAATGATGAATATTGGTTATTTTGAAGAAATCCAATATAATAATCTGTAAATAGTTGAAAGGACTAGAATTGTATAGAAGCTTTTAAACAAAAATTGAATTGCTCATCAAATCACCAAAGATATTCGTAACTATTCTGATTCTCTTTGCTGACCCAGTACCTCTAAGGGATATGCAATCGTTTTAGTCATAGGACTAAAATCCCTGATGATCTTCTCTCGCATTCTCTCAAGTTTAAGGTTAAAGTGTATCTTTTTACATTTTTCTTTCTCTCTCTCTTTTTTTTTTTTTTTTAAGAGATATCACCTCACAGGATCTCCTCCCTTTTCTTCTTTGTTCCTCAGTAGCCCTATCGTTAATGATGTGACACGCTAAATGCCTGTTCTATTCTGAGTGGGAGCTGTGGGAGCAGGCTCAAAAGAAGATGGCTTTACAGCCTTGCCAGAAATGCTGTAGCTGGCTGGGCATACTGTGAGGTCCATGCTGACCAGAACTGTTCAAACGTTGTGTAGGCTGTGCACTGCAGATGCCAAGGGTCAGTGCTAAGTAAGGTGTGATACACAAGGATTCTGTATTCTGCATATAACTGTAAGGGTGGTTGGTCTGGGAAATAGAATCATAGAATAACAGGATAGTTAGGGTTGGAAAGGACCTTAAGATCATCTAGTTCCAGCCCCCCTGCCATGGGCAGGGACACCTCACACTAAACCATATCACCCAAGGTCTCGTCCAACCTGGTCTTGAACACTGCCAGGGATGGAGCTTTCACAACCTCCCTGGGCAACCTATTCCAGTGCCTCACCACCCTAACAGGAAAGAATTTCCTCCTTATAGTTTTAGGCTTGTGTGCACCTTTGCTTTAGGCCTAGATTTCCCATTTCTCTCAAGGCAGCAGGCTTGTTTCTTTCGTGCCTGTTTGAAGACAGTGGAGAAAAAAGACTTGCATTCTTAAAAGAGCCAAATTACAGTAGAGGGCATATGTTGTCTTTTAAGATCATCTTAATTCCACCTTTCTGACGTGATTTCTCCAGGAAAACCAATGCTGATACCCGTTTGGTTTAATATGTACATTAAAGTGCTCCCCATTGTGAGTAGTGCACATTTCTCCTTTTTTACTACTCATATCACATGCTGTCTTCAGGATCACAGCACACCCAGCCTCTCCTGCTTTCTTATTTTTTTTCTTTTTTTTTTTTTTTAAGTAAGTGTTGGTCAGATACAAAGCTTTGGCTTTGTCAGTTGTCAACATGAAAACATTCCTGCAAAGAGAGACGTAGTTAAGGCACAAAGAATTCACTGACTCAGGGCCCACAGGCAGCAATTTTTTTCATGCACATGCATGGCCAGACCATGATAGGAGAGGAGGCCTTAGGCTGTGAGGTGCCCTTATGTTGTTCTCTGTTTTCATGGAAGGTATAGCCATGCTTCTGATCAGAAGGGCTGGAGCATATGTTCCTGGCTGGAAAAGTGAAGCAAGGGGTGACCCTTTCTACGAATGGGATTGCAAAAGAGGAGCATAAGGAGACCAGGTAAGCTCTAGGATTCTTACACTTTGAGCGAAATGTGTTCCCAGGAAATCACACTTTGTTTTCATTCTTTTTTGTCAGAGGGGTTAGCTTGTCTCATTTCTACCATTTGTTGCCAACATAATGTTTCAAGCTGTAGCAATACTGTTGGGATCTTCCTTCCCACAAATAGGGTATGCACAAGGAACGACAGTGCTGTCCATTCAGAGAGGAGTACCCAGAGTGAGTATGATGAAGGAAGGGAATGGTTAGGGTCAGTGCCTTTGAGGGCCTACCAGCTACACTGTTAGGGCAGTTTGGTGTCTTATCCAATGATTATTTCAAATACATAGGAGGGCCCTTGTGTCCCTTGCACTCTTGGAGCAGGCCCTTGTATCTGGATCCAAAGTGATTTAGGAAGGAGCAGAGGCTCTGTATTGCCTACCTTTGATAAGATAAGAAGAACTGAGAGCATCTTTGGGAAAACTACAGACACTAGGGAGCTACAGATGCCTCAGGGTTGGGTGGCAATTGTGATGGAAGTTTTTAGATAGCAATTTTGGGCTTAGCTGCAATTCTGTCTAAATATCTTACTGGAGCTGGTCCTGAATTCTGTAGTATGCTGTCAGTTAGAACAAGTTTTTGAATTAGACTTAAATAACATCTCAGTAATTTAGCTTTCCGGTCAGAGCCCTTTCTTAAAAACGGAGATTCCTAACCTTTCCTACCAACTGTGGCTTGCTCCTAAATTTGAAAGATATATATGAAGTTCCAATCATTTTGACATGTGTAAGGGGTTAAGTTATTCTTGAACAGTTTATCGCTCATCAATTGTAATTAAATATGTTTATATTAAATTATGTGCTGTAATTAATGTAAAATCTTTTCGCCTGTGCTGTTATTAGAACCAGATGCTGAAGTATCAACAATATTTCAACATGACTGTGCTGCCTTGCCAGCTGTCTGACTGTAATTACTTTAATCTCAGCTTGTTATCTAATTATCACCTTTGTAAAGGGAAAAGTACTCTCTAATGCGTACTGATTGTTTCAGATGATGATGAAGAGCGTGAAACAGCTGTCAGATATCTTAGCCTGCTTATCTACATTAGAAAACTTATTGGGAGGCCTACATTGCTTTAAACCTCCCTGACAGGAAGTGGGGAAGAGAAGGGGATTTTCATCTTGTTTACCCTGGCAATGTGATGCTGATAATCAGTGGAGGCAATAGAAATAGATGAAACAAGGTAAACAATTCCTGTTCCTAGGGAAAAAATAGCAAGGCAATGGTAAGGCACAAAGCATGAATCATGTATGTATTTGGTAGTGGATTGTGTATTTGTCTGTTTAAAACTTGTGTTTTCATTGTACTGCTGGAAAATTGCTCTTTATTTAGTTATGTAGATTGTGCCAAAACGTGGTGGCAAAGTGTATTGTGTAGTTAATGAGTTTTATATAACACATTATAGGAGCCTTCCAATACCTGAAGGGGGCCTACAAGGATGCTGGAGTGGGACTCTTCAAGGGACTGTAGCAATAGGACAAGGGGTAATGGGTTTAAATTTAAACAGGGGAAGTTCAGGTTAGATATAAGGAAGAAGTTCTTTACTGTGAGAGTGGTGAGACACTGGAAGAGGTTGTCCAGAGAGACGGTAAATGCTCCATCCCTGGCAGTGTTCAAGGCCAGGTTGGACAGAACCTTGGGTGACATGGTCTAGTGTGAGGTGTCCCCTGTCCTTTCCAACCCTAACCATTCTATGTAGTTAACCTCTTCTTGGAGAATCTTGAGTGCTTTAAGTGCTGAGGAAATTACACCAAGCTGTATATGATTTGCAGTTTTCTTTGGAGGCCTAATACTGGAGCAGTTTAGAGAGCACTTAAATATTGTGTAGCTTTTAAGGGCAAGACATTCTCTGCATCTAAATAAAATTTGGGGTGGGGAAAAAGGTAGAATGCTAAAGCAAAAATGTTATTAGATTACTCAATTAGTAAACTTTAAGGGTGTTTTTTGCTTAAAGTTCTGCTTCTTTGGGGTTTGTTTTTGTTTCCATCTGTTTTTCTGTCCTCCACCTCTAAACAATATCGACAGTGATGCTAGTTCAAGACTTCCTGGAACAGTCTGGATTTTAATTGAAGTATTTTGTTTGGTGACAGTAACATAATGGGTAAGAAATGAAGCAATTCTATAATAATGTCTTCGTATAACAGTTGTAGCTTTTAAAAATGGAGCTTTAATAAGGTTTCTTGTGATTGAAGTACATCATTGTGAGTGTTTTGGTTTGAATGTTGCTGAAATATCTGAAAGTAGATGTGTCTTTCCCTTACACACTATACCATAGCAATTTGTCACTCTAACTATACTAAGAATAAATATATATATGTGTATATACAAATTTAAAGGGAAGGTAGATGATTTCTTGTGTGCTCTTTCTCAGTGTGATATCAGGACATAACTCACTAGTTACACAAAAAAGGTAATTTTCTGTTATTGATTTAAAGTATTTGAGTGTCTCTTTAGGAGCAATGGATGAGCTCAAGTGAGTCTGTGAAACTGCTGAGCACCTTCAACTTGTATAAAGGCTCAATGATACATGGAACTTCCTTGAAATCGTGTACAAGGGCTGTAGGAGTAGCCAGGTTTCAGATGTGCTCTATTGGCCAAAAGTTTAACAGCTGATTTTTTCTCTCTTCCACATCAGGTTGTCATTATAGCTCTAGTCTACCTTGTACATAAAATGTGGCAGCTCCTAGAGGGATACAATAATGTACCTCCCTTTAAAAAGGTGGAGCTTGCAGAATAATTGCTTGAGAAGTATTACCTCATTACCTCTGTATGAAGTTTGTTTTAAGCATTGAGGTATAAATACTACAGATTATAGGTTTTCCTCCATGCTCAGGTGTAAATGTTGAGGTTTTTTTCAGGCAAGTGTACATGCTTTCATGAAATTATTCTTCCTTGTTATGCTGAAATAGGAAACAGGTTAATAGTTTTGTATATGTGTCTATATATATATACTTGCTAAATGTGTGTGTATATATATATACACTATATCTATTTGACATGTTGTTTGATTATTTGTGTGTGACTATAGAGCTGTAGGTGAAATTGTGATGCTTTTCAAGTTAGTGGGAGCTCTGACTTTATACTGAATTTTGTTGTGTATTTAGAAGAAACTGTGAGTGATATGTTCAGTGCCTCTCTTGAGCTGTTTCTGTTAGTCTGCGACACAGACTCCTGAAAGCTCATATAACTTATTGGCTGTCTTTAGATCAAATATTGGAACACTAAAAATAAACTGTGACAGAGCAAAGTGTTTTCTTCAGCTCTTAAGGCCTTTTAAAATTCTGCTAGCTCTTTGGATTAAAGGCTAAACTGTCGAGGTTGGAGGTGTTCACTCATCACAGGGAAATTTTTTCAAAGGTCTGTGGATGAAGGCTTCTTGTATTTAAGACAAGGATCAACAGGGGAATATGCAACTGCAGGGATGAAAGAAACTGAAGGAAAAAGATTCTTGCTGCTTTCAGAGTTGGATTCCTCTGAGCCAGGACACTATCATACAGATATAGGAAAGGAATATGTCAGCTTTCAGAAAACAGAAAGAAAGGTGCTGGGATGTGAGAGGGAAGAGGTGGAGGACTTTGCCTGTTCATCAGCCGGGTAGTCTGGTCTGCCTGACAGCTACAGATTACAGCAACAGGTAGAAAAACCTAGTTTTTCTGTTCATAATCACAATATAGCATTGATTCAGTTTGCAAATGTACAGAAGTAGCTTTTTCAACTTTTGTGTGTTTCCAGAAAACTGGGGAGGGGGAAGTTTTCAGTACTTATAAAACTGTAGGAGTTGATCAAGTGAATGTTGTATATGCTTGGTGTTGCCTTGTAAGGCACAGTCTAAAATCAAGAATTTAGTTGCCTGCTTTACATGACAGATTACAAATACTGCTGCATTTCCAACTAGTGATTGATGGCTTTGATTATTTTTCTGTAACTTGAATAAAATATTGCAGTTTCCTTTAATAGGATTTTGGGTAGAAGGACCTCATTCAGTGTTGTTGTCTATATCACATAGATCTGCACAAGCGGTGAAGGGCTGGTGCAGCAGGGCTTAGAAGTGAGGCTGTCAGCTTAATACATTGTGTGAAAATTGGGGCCGAAGGTCACCAATCTCCTGGTACACAAATCTCCCTCTGAGAATCTCATTTCATTCAGACTATCAGTTAGATTAGAAATGCCCTAATTATCCCGCTGAAATTAAATTACTTTATGTAAGGGTGATATAATGAACAACCATAAAGAAGCTATACAACCAATCATCCTATTAGTCACAGCAAGACTAGACTGTACACTAAATGGCTCTGGTTTGATTATTGTGGGCTGGTCTGTGCCACATAAACTGTGGGGGGAGGGAGGGAAGGACCAAAGTGAAGATTAGTTTTGATTTCTTTTTCTATTTTACTGGAAGAACAAAAAAATAATTCACAGTGCATATCTTCTAGGTGAAAAAGATGTAAGGTTGACTGTCAGAGCAGACAATAATGAATTAAAGAGGTGATCAAGATCTTAGGGCACAGTAATACATGGCTACAGAGAGCAGGAGGAGAGCTATAGTAACGCAGGTAGATTGCTTCAGCACCTCAGCTAGCAAACTTTGTCACAAGGTCACTTTTACCTAGACACACTTGCAGACATGCTCAATCATCACTGTTAGAGGAAGGTGAGGGTTTAGCTGATTGTGAAATTCAAAGAGTAGAATACTTTAATGGCTGCAGAAGATCAACCATTAGGATATGGTCTTTTCAATTTACTCTTTAAATCTTGTTTAATCCAGGACTAAAAAACCCATTCTGTTTTAGCAGGCGCCGCAGTGTACTGGCTGAACCACTGGGTGCATTTACAAGCCCGTAGTGGGTGTTTATTTCTATCAGAAAAGCCACTACTGTGAGTTGTGATTTTTCACTTCAGGTGGAAATATCCATAGAAATGTGAAAGGGTGCAGAGACAGAAAAACACTTGGTTATCTCTCTGAAGTTAAGAATTGCTTACTGAGCAACAATTTTGAAGACCTAAGAAGTACTGCTATATAAGGACAGACAACTATTTTGAAAAGGCAGAAGATTTTCAGAGACATGCTTAATCTCGATTTGCTTATTTTAATAGCCATACTTCAAATACTCTATTTAGCATGAAAGGATAATTAATAATAATTTAAAATCCTACAAATCTTACTGGAATGGATACTGTGAGCTACTAACATCCAAAAAATATCTAAAGAAGGGGGTAGTTATAGCTGGAATTAATTCAGGTGTGAATGTCACATGACTATTTTAAAACATGGACATGAGAGAAACATGAATATAGAGAAGTTTCTTAGGAAACAGAGGAAAAGCAGGAATGTCTTACTACTTCTATCTTCTCACAGTTTGTCTTTATTTGGCTTATTTTATGCTGTGCTACAGGGCAGTGCCACTTGGCTGAAGTTCAGTCGTGCACAGATATGGACCGGGTGTTGAAAGAATATAAATTGGGTTCCAAGTACTGTTTCATAAGACCTTTCTAGTCTGGAATATGATGCTCTGTAAAGAAAGATGTTAACTTCATATTCTATTTTCTTCTTCTGTTAGTAGTTTTATGCTACCAGTTAATAACATAAAATGTGTTATGAGACACTGCTGGCCTGTATAGTATTTCTCCAAGATTTATATTTTTTCTTTTGGAGTTCACTGTAGGAACTAATTAAAGTGTGCTATGTGTTATTCAGGGTTTATCTATTAGCAGTTATATAATAGAATCATGTTTTGGAAACTATCTGAATACTCTACATTGATATATTTCTTTAAAAGAAAACAAGCATTCTAGGATTTAGTTCAGTTAAATATTTGATTGCAAAATCCCTCATTTGAATGTGAATAGAATGAAAGTAGGAAATGTACAATTTCTGTTGATTGGCATTACAAAGCATAATCTGTGATGAGCAACAGATCTTGACTGGTGTGATAAAAGTTCTAGTTTTTCAACTCAATAGGTAATCTACCTATGCACTGGAAACTAAAATCAATTTTCTTATTTCAGACAATGCAGAAATAAAATATTTTGGTTATCATGCCATTTAGGGAGAGGTGGGAATGGAGGAAGAATAGTTTCAGTTAAGGTATGAAATTAGCCAATCAGTTTGATGCCAGGAGACAGTAAGTCAGAACTCAAAACATGTGAAATCTTTGGGGGAATAAAAGCTGGTTCTAACTGACTATATGTGACTTCTATCCAAGCCTGACGGTAGTTAGAAACTGTGGCACTTAACAAATTTTCATTAAAAAAAATTGTGACATTGGAGTTTTTAATTTATGAAAATTATCTTAGCTTGAACTAATATGCAACATTTTAATAATGGTGTCTGGAAGAAGCAGAGTTTTCCCAATTGCTCTGAACAGAAATTCATGATGGTTTTGTAGATTGTTACCTGAAAACCTGTTGAAAATCTTCAATTTTTGCTATGCTCCTTTCTGCATACTCCCTAATATTTGTGTGTAACTATGAAGTGGGTTTGGGGTGTGGTGGTGTGAGAAATTAATGCTGAGCCAGCTGGTGAAGGAAAATAGCTGTAAATGATAGTGCTTTTGAAACTAAATATGTCAAGAATTTAAATTGTTCTTTCTAAATTATTATTATGGAGTTACACAGTCAGCAACCTGTTCTGTGGGGGCTTAGAGAGATCCTACACAATAACCTTGCTCTGGCAGCTGAACAGCTGGAGAGAACCATCAGGTTTGTCAAGGATCCTCAGTAAACATCATTATGATCATTGAAACTGATGATGGAGGTAAGTTCAGTATTGTGAGATTTACTTCATGTAACTTCCTTTATGCTTGGATCTCCCAGAGCCATTGTGCAGACTGCCACGGACCCTCCACATGGGCAGGCATTGTATGCCAAGCTGACATACTGTGTAGTAAGATCAGAGTCTTCTTAAGATCTTAGGCTTTTGAAAAACATCAATTTCACCATTTGTGTGAAGTTTCCTGTAACATCTATTCCATGTAGATGCCCTATATGACCCTTTAGAGAAGAGGAGGGGGAAAGTGTCTGGAACAGGGTGAACTGTACACCTGAGCACAATTTATCCCACTGTGTCAAAGCCAGAGGAAGGCAACAGTGCAATAATTAAATGGATGAGTGATAAGCAACATCTGGGTAGATGGGATTTTTAGAAAATGAATGCAGAAGTATTTAATGGTGCAGCCTAAAATCTTTCATGAGTGCACAAGTTTATGTAATAAGCTATTTTAACATTTAAAAGGGTCATATTCAGAAGTATTTGTAGGAGATGTATCAGTGTAGCAAGTAATTATGTTGATCTGTGGGACAAAGAAGAAGTTTGTACAGGATTTGACCTGTCTCAAGTTAGCGTTGATTATATGAGAAATTAGATATTGTAAATGGGAAACTCAGTTGAATTTTAAAGCTTACATTGAGCATGCCTCTGGAGTGGGACCATGTTCTTTTGCAGATTGGCAGAGCTGGGGGTTTTAGCTATTACCTGAAGAGAAGGTAACAAATTTAATTGGTACTCCCAGGTTGCTGCTTTTAGTGTTTTCACAGTAATGGAAAGAAAAATTAGTAAGGAGCCCAGTATAGGCAAACAGACTGGGATGTTATGCAATGTTCTCAATTCAAACTGTAAAGCTTATGCTAGACCAAAATTAGTTACACTTGTTTTGAAAGAGCCTGAGATGTATGTATGAAAAGTTCTACCTTTCAAACTGGCAATGATAAGCAAACTGGCACTTTGCTTATCAAATTTAAGCACTAATCTGAAGTTTTGATTTGTCTAATGTTGGCATTTAGGATGGCTTATGTTGATGCTTTCCAGCTGTCTACAGGATTAAATCATATCAGCTCTCCTATGCAGATCATTATTGTAAGGAATAGCTTGTATTTAAACAAAATTGTATCAAGATGTAATTGTTCCTGTGCATCTGTGACAATGTGTCTTGCTTGCAGTTTATTGGGAACATGAGTTCCTTTATACTTCAGCATCCAAGCAGAGATTTCGATTTAATTTGTGTGCTAGAGGTTTTTGATTGTGAAGCAAAAGAATTACACGTCTCATCTGCTTTTCTAGACAAAATGGTTTATGTACTTTGTTGCTCTGTGTTCTGGCAGCGGTGGCTTTCAGATCGGTATCTAAGTTTTAGGATTCTGGCTTTTTGGAGAGAAAGTGTTTAACCTGGATTTTTTTGAGTAGCATTCACTGCATGAATTCTCCTGATCATAGAGCTTTTGTGGTAGTCAGGTAACATACTTAATGTTATAGAGCTTGTTATATGTTGAGGTAGAGGTGGTTCTCTTTCTTGTGGTTAACCCAAATAGCAATTAGCCCTTGTATGATACAAGAAAGGCTATTGAATTTGAAGGTAAAGGGTGATGATTCTTCACCTAGTTTTTCATATATTAATTTTCCCTGGATCCATATCACAGGAATGTTAGAAAAGGGAATTAATCCAAATCTGAAGACTTGGATTGACAGGAAGTGAATGTAAAATTCACACAGGTGTTTTAATGTATAAATACAGAAATTTTTAACATACGAGAGAAACGTCACCTAAACATTTAATATGGAGACAGAATATGTAAATATATCTAATAAAAATAATATATCTGAGACTAATGTGTAGAAGACAATTTGATGGTGCTAGGTATTTTTAAAAAACTAAACCTTTTTCCCTTCCTGGGATACAGGATGCTTCCTCGGATGGACCATTTGTCTGACCCAGCAGAACATTGTATGTGTTCAGAAGAGAAGCTGTATCATGATAAGCCATGTCTTTCCTCTTTGGCCACTGGCACTGTATGAGCAAGCACTTCATTCCTCTATCCTTCTGCACTTCAGAGGCAAGAGAGACGATGAAGCAGCTCCTTCAGCTTATGCAGATATATTTGAACTTTCCCTTCTAATGAGAGCAGGAGAACCTCCAGATGACATAGCAACTGATTTTATCTGGGCTTTCTGGAGTAAACCTAAAGGGATGAACATGTCCTAACTTTGCAAAAAGAGCAGGAGTGGTAGCTACATGAAGTTTCTTACGCCCCATCAAGTCTGCCAAGTTTAATCTGGCATTACAGAGAAACATGCCTGTGAAATGGTTAGGACTGACTGACAACACTTAACTAACCACTGAGAATGATTTTGTCTTTGTGGTACAATTCATGTCTTTACATCATGTCTGTGTATGTAGTGTCTTCAAATGAATTTGAGCGATGAATACTAGCTTTATGAATGTGTTTTTTCTCTGTAATACTGTAAGTGATTGCTGCTCATCTGGACTTGCCACCAGTGTTCACAACTGTCTGATGCTTGCACTTGGCTGCAGTTAGTTAAACTACTGCAGCTTCCTGGGGGAAGTGGATTTCTTTTGTTGTTTAAATCCTGAGAAAAATTTGGGGGTTTTATTTTGTGATCACCCAAGAATATTTATTTCTGGTTGGCTAAGTGGCAGTTAGTTTCCTTATTTTCATTTGTGATTTGTCAGAGTACATACTGATTCAATTTCTGTTCCCTTGGACACTGCTCAGTAGTGAAGAAAGTCAGAAATATCAGAAATGCTGGTATTTGTAAAGGTATTAATCTCTACATATGCTATGGGTATGTGTTAGACATTTCCCTGTGACATGAAAAATTGAGATGAAGTCTCAAGGTAGAAGCAAAAATTCATTTTCATTTCAGGAAAAATTTCTTATTTTTCCACTTCCTGGTTGATTCATATTTAGCTCAACAGCTTTTAGGTTGTGAAATGCAGCATCCCAGGGAAGCAAAGTAGAAGACTCTGATGGAAAGTACATAAAGTTAGGTGATAAAATGTATAGAAATTACTGCTATTACTGTATTACTGAACTGTTATGTGTTATTTATGTGCTCAAAAGAAAATGGTGACTCCTTTTCCCTCCAGTCTCCACCTTTGCATTTGCTTGCTTTTGATTTCATTCCTGATACTAGTTTTATATTGAAGCTGAAGTGCCCTTTGCATGTAACACTTTTCCAGGTGCTGCCTACTTTCACACCTGCAATGACCACTATTTGCATTTCTAATAGAGTAAAGCGCTAAGGACTAATTTCTGCTACCTTTTCTATCAAGATTTGAAAATTATGCTCATCTAAAAGGAAATGTGTTGGAAACTTCCAAAATATGTAGAATCAACCTAAAAAAAACCCACCAACCTTAAACTGGGTAGTAAAAGGAAGAGGGAGTCAGATTTTGGACTGGGAGTCAAAGGCAATGGTCTGAGATTTATTCTCTGTTTACACCACTGCTGACACAGAATAATTCCTACCATTTTCATGGAGTTTCTCTGTAGTTATAGTAGTGCATATAAGAGACTTTTAAATAGTGTAAATGCTAAGGAGTTTTTACATGGTGGGGAGGCTTGCTGCACTGCTGAGCCAGGTGAAGTAAGACGCAATCGTCATAATTCATGAATGTAAGAGTATCTAAGGCAGAATTGTTGTGGTTGGGAAAGGGCTTCTTCCTAAAAATGCTAGCCAAAAATAATAATTAAAAATTGTAGAAGAAATGGAGCTTGAAGGCAAGTGGAACAAATTCGTATACATGGACATACAGGGAGAAGTTGTCATTGTGGGCTCACATGGCCATCTTTGTGTGCTCCATCTGGTATGCAATGTGCTCATAATGTTTGTCTTAACTGAGGGGAGGAAATGTAGGAGTTGTATTAATAACGAAACACTTAAGCCTCCTCCCTTTGATCTTAACCATTTTAATGAAATGTTTAAGTGCATTTGTTACATTGGTGGTGTTAGTGTTACAAGTTATCTGCTTTATTTTGTGATGAGAGATACTCATTTTAGCTGCTGAAATACGGTACAGGTCAAGGAAAGGACCACAGAAGCTGCCTAATTACTAATGTGGACATCTGCACAGAGCTTGAGAGGCCTTGGTTCACAGGTCAGACTGCTTTTTATGTCCCATTCTCACAAATTTGATTTGGCACATGTTTAGGTCTTTTTAAGTGTACAGTTGCTGTTAGTCTGTCAGTTACTTACAGGAGGCATCGTAAGGGTTTGAGTCTAATTGGTATTAGTGATTTAGAATTAGAAGCCAAGGTATGAAACAGTGTTTCATACAGCCACCAAATGTAGTATGCAATACTCAATTATAGCAAAAAAAAAAAGCTATTTTTTTCCAAGTCTTGTCCATTCATCAATCCTTGTCCATCCTTCTGTTCCCTTCCCAAATCAGCAATGTCCCCTCCCTGCTCACCTGGCACCAGATGTGCTGTCAGGCACTCCTGTGTGTCTCAAGTCCTCAGAGTGGCAGAATGCCGGCTCTCCAGTGCCATTCACCTGGAAGCGCTTAGCCCTCACCAGCTGCAGCCTCGTGATTGCCTCGCCGCCTCGGCGTGCTGTGCCACTACCCTGTCAATGGCTTGTCAATTCGGCTTAGCTGGGACTTTGACTGACTGGAATGAGGGGAGTGGGAGTGGGGTGGAGGCGAATGGTTAAAATTAATTGCTACATAAGAAAAAATTGAAAGATAATTATTCCTGCTTCCCTGTCAGTGCTTGAGGGTAGATGACCTCATTAACTTGCAGCTTGTACACAATTCAATTACTAGGAGATGGAAAATACATTTTTAATTACCTCGGTGGCTGGTGCTCCATTCATCTCCATTTGCATGGCTTTTTTTACTGTTGTGTTCTGAAGTAGCATGGACTTACTAAGGTTACCATAAGACCTTGTTTCTTGCTATATTATTCTTATATGAGGTAGGATATTAATTTGGTGAGATTAACCCTTTGGTGCCAAGTGAATTGAGAGGTCCTGTGCTGGCACTAATGTGTTTTAAGTTGGCTTGGCATGTCAGGATTTTTAAACTTACAGTGTCAAATAATTACGTCAAGTAACTTCATTCCTTTGTGCATTTTGTTGCTACATATTTTAAGAAAGCATTAAATTGGTGCATAATAAGTAGATCACCCTGTTAGACAAATATCATATCTATGTATATCATGGGAAAGGATTTCCTCTGTAATTTTAAAGGACTATTATGTCATTTACTGAATTAATGATGACTTAATTGTTTTAAATACATAGTTAGACAATGATTTTAATGCATGAGCTTTTAAAACTGTCAGTAGTGTGTTGAAGTGTACAGTACACGTGGAAAGAATATTTGTTTATCACCAATCACTTAATTTAAAACTATTGCAGTACTGAAAGTCTTGGAGCTCAGCACTGAGGAATCTTGTGACTTGGTGCAAGGCTTTTTTTAAGAAAGACTTGGCAAGGATTAGAGTTTGCTGAAGCTTAAGATTAGTGGTTGTTAGAGTTGCATCCAGCAACTACTAGAAAAAGATGCAAGAACTGATATTGAGTCTTTCAACTCCTGCCAGTCACAGTGTGACACAGACTGTAATGCCTGCTCTGATGGGGCATGCTGTGTTGATGGGGAAGGTAGCTACAGGCCACACAGTCTAGTTGGCTGTTATGAGGAAGTGCTGAGGCAAGTTGTGATGTACAGAAGTATTAACTGGTGGGAACAGAAAATATTTTATATTATCTATATCTGGTCACTACTTTGCTCTGCAAAACAACAACAAAAAAATGGGCATAATGCAAGCATTCTTGAGCTGATATAAACTTCACTGTGAATATGTTAGTCGTATTTAATTCTCTAAAGAGCATTAAAGCAAATTAAGATGCTTTAAAAGGCTCACTGTCAGAGAGCTTTATAATGGTATTCTAACGAAACTATTAGTCCATGGTGAGATTTCAGCTGTGACCGGCAAGTCACAGTCATTGTGGGAGATCTCTGAGGAAGCGGTGGCAATGGTTTAAACAGCCAAACTTCTTGCTGGTTAGTGCCTTAGTGTGATCCACCAAGGGACAGTGAGATTCAAGCTCCTTCTTACTATAGAGTAACATTTAAGATGTTTGTTCTGCAAAATTGCAGTTTGGAAAAAAACAAAACAAAGGACAAAACCATGGTTGGACTAATATACACCTTAGTGTAGCAAACTTACTGTGACAGTTTTCATCAATGATATCTTTTAAAGAAAGAGACATTTCACTGAGCAGATTTAGGATTAGGTTTGATGGACCTACTGCCAGCAAAATCTACAAAATTCATGGCATTTGCATGAGATGCTATGTCTGTTACCAGGTGTGCTATGTTACTGTAACATATAGAAGTATTTCTACTGTTCTTCGCAAGATAAACCAGAACATAGTCCTGAACTTTCTTAGTTTGTTAACAACAGTCAAGCCAAAAGATATAGCACAAAGTATACAAACATCTAAAGAATATTGACTGTACGTTGAAGTGACTGTGACTTCAATGTAATGTTTGGGGGAAATTAACAAAAGCTTAGCTTGCTTGGAATACATCCTGAAGCCTTCTCCTCTTCCTCCATCCATTATTTTTATTTATATATCGGTTTCTGTTGATCAAAAAACATTTAGGTCATCTGAAATATTTATAGGGCTTCAGTGGCTATCTGGCCTGTCAAGTCTTCAAAATGTGTGTCGCCACAGCAGGATTTTTTATAGTGTTCTGACAGTGCTCTCATTAAGGGAAAACGAATATAAATGGCAAGATAATAATTGGAAACTGACTTGAATGTGACATTTGGCCCAACATGAGTGATTCTGTAGTGTTAATATACTTTCAGATGACACAGGTAAAACCTTTCAGGATCTAAGGAGAGGGCTGATTCAACTTGAATTTCTTTGTGGATTTTTTTTTTTTTTTTTAGTTAAACATCCCTTGTCCGCACCACTGAGTAGCAGGGCAGGTTTCTGTCCTCTACCACCTACAAAAAAATTACATGTACTATCTGCAAAAAATGGATCGTATCACGATATCTAGGTCTGCATTTTTCTTTATCCTGTTTGAGAAACTGTTTTTCCTGACAGTTTTTGTCTCTTGCTGTTCTTCTGAATCTTAAAGTGAGTTTGTGGTAGACAAGTGCCATTTAAGACTTCTGCTGTCATGTACATGGGTATACCTCCCAATTCACCAGTAGTTTTTTTATGTGAGTTTGTGTGTGTTTGTGGTACAGTTTTGTTCTCTGTTAGTTTTGAGCTGCAAATGGTGGTGAAGAAAGTGATACTTCCCCCCCCCCCCCCCCCTTTTCAGGACTGAACCGTAGAATCCCAGATGGGTTTAGATTGGAAGGGACCTTAAAGCTTATCCAGTTCTAACCCCTTGTCAGGGATAGGGACAGCTTCCACTAGTCCAGGTTGCTCCAAGCCCTGTTCAACCTGGCCTTGAGCACTGCCAGGGATGGGGCAGCCACAGCTTCTCTGGGCAACCTGTGCCAGGGCCTCACCACCCTCACAGGGAAGAACTTCTTCCTAGTATCTAACATAAATTTCCTCTCTGTCAGTTTAAAGTTTCTTAGATGATCTTGAATCTCATCTTCTACAGTGGGTGGTTCTTCATTCTCCCAGTCCTGGCTTTTGCCTCCTGTGTCTTGGGCAGCATGGTAGGAAGGACCTCTGTCCAGTAAAGGCTGAGGCAAAAAAGTCATTGAGTACCTTTTCCTTTTTTTAATTTCCCTCTACCAATTGTAATAAATGATATTGCATTTCCTCCTAAATTACTATAAGATTCAGTTATTATATCAAATATGCACTATTGTCTAATTATTGTGTTTAATTATGGTAAGGAAATTGCAGTCTCACAAAATATGCAGTTTAAGGTTCTCAATCTTGAGCAAGTCACTGTTGATATAAATTACAATACGTCTTGTTTAAATTGCAAAGCCCAGTTATCTTTTACTACTGCACAAAAATGGTTCATTAGAAGGATTTAGAAAAAAAACCCCAACCCATATAAAGTAAAAGAATATGCTCATTAGAAAATGTTTCACACATAATCTAGCTAATTAACATAATAAATTGCAGGGAACCATATTGGAATATCATATAATTAAATAAATTTCATACAGGCCACATAAGTTAATGTTTTCTTTTTGGAAAATTGTATGCCTTGGCAAATAAAATATTCAGAGGATTAACTATAAAGAAAAAATGGCTTTGTGTAATTATTTTCCCTTGTAATTTGAATTAGACATAATTACATTTCCTAAATATGAAAGGAAAATAAGTGTGATCTATAGAGAACAGACAACACCACCGAGACAAGTCTGTCTTTGTTTCCTGACCCATTAAGTGACAATTATGATACTTGTGTTAAACATCTCAGAAGTGGCATAAGCTTGTCATAACTCTTCACTTTTTCTGCTTGAAAAGATCCTAATAGGAAAAGCTCTTGGTCTTCTGTTTTTAAATAGGGTTCAGACTATCACTTGTGCAATAGAAAAAGTTCATAGAAAAATGTCATTGTATCTATACTATTTTCATCATGTGCATAAAACAAAGGAGTGCTCTTTTTGCAACTCTAAAGCCACACAGCCTTCTGGAACATACTGATGTAAAGCTCTCTAAAATGCATGTATGCTTATGTCCTGTCATATGCCATTGGTAACTGCCTGTGTGGTTTCAGTGGAAAACACACCTGGAGTCTGCAGATGTCCAGTGTTTTTTACCAGCTAACAAAACATGCTTCAGAACACTTTATATACTTGCAGAGAGCTCTATTACTTAAGTTCACATATATTCCAGGTATCAGTGCATATCTTATGAAGAATATTTTATGAGCTTGGGGATCTACCCATGGGGTTTACAAACTTTGCCTAGTAGTTATGTCGCTCCTTCTGTGTTTAGACTGAATCCTTTTGTCCTGGGTTCAGCAGTAGCAGTCATGTTTTTCCTTTGTGTTAACTGGTGCAGTGCTGTGTTTTGACTTCTAGCTTGAGAACAGTGCTGGTGAAGCCGATGTTTTCAGTTGTTGCTAAGTGATGTTTACCCTGACCAAGGACTTTGTGAGGCTCATGCTCTGCCAGGGAGGAGGGGAAGCTGTGAGGAAGCAGAGACGGGGCGCCTGACCCGGGCTAGCCGGGGAGGTATTCCATACCACAGCACGTCATGCCCGGGGTGGGGGGTAACTGGGAGTTACCCGGAAGGACAGGGGCTTCCGGGTGGAACTCGCTTTCTTGGCCGGTGGTATCGTATTCTCTTCCCTTGTTATTTTCCCTTATCATTGTTTTAGCTGATAGTAGCGGTGGTGATTTGTTGCTGGACTGTTCTTGTCTCAACCCGTAGGAGTTGCACTCTCTCTCGGGGAGAGCCCCGGTGCGGGGGGGGGGGGTGGGGGGGGGGTGGAGATGGACACGGACCTCGATTGTTGTCAGCTCGGCACCACTCACTGGGAGTGAGTGAACAAGTTACCTGACTGGGTTTAAACCACGACACCTTTATGCTATCGAAAGTATAGCTGCTCACCTATTCTTAGATATGAACCATACATTTTGGGTTTTGCATGGAATTTATCTATGGATCACCTATTTATGATTTATTGTGTTGTGATAAAAAGCAAATTATGAGAGCAAATTATAATTCCGTGGCTTAATTAAATAGTTGTTGAGGTAACTTCATTATTATTTATCATTTGCTTTTTGATAGGAAGTACTCATATGTGAGGTGAATAGGTGGACGTCTTTGCTGAAATTCTTCAGTGTCACGTAGTGGTTCTTACAGACCCTCAGTTTTCTCTGCCAAGAGACTTGGAGATTTCATGAAAGACGCCCTTGTTTTCATGAAATTTTAATGCTATTTTGTTTCTGAAATGCCCATTGAAAAGACACACAGGGAAATTCTGTAGAAAGTCCCTCTGCATGTTTCTTTGGCCCCTTTAGGCACTGGAAGCTGACCGAAGGTCTCCTCGGAGCCTTCTCTTCTCCAGGCTGAACAAGCCCAGCTCTCTCAGCCTGTCTCCATTGTCGAGGTGCTCCAGCCCTTGAAAGCATCCCTGTGGCCTCTTATGGACTTGCTTGAGCAGGTCCATGTCCCTCTTGTGTTGGAGGCCCTAGATGGGAAGGGATCTCTGGAAGTCATCTAGCCCAATCTCTTGCTGAAGGCTGAACTAACTCAAAAGCTGCATTAGGTTACACAGGGCTTTGTGCAGTTGAGTTTTGGAGGAAAAAAAAAAAAACAAAAAAAAAAAACCATGGAGATTGTAGCATCTTTCTCATTTCCTGTTTTATCTGCTCATCTTATGGAGGATCACCAGTTCCTTCTCCAGACTGTCCCCATTACTGTGGGTGTTCTTGGAATCCACAGGGAGTATGGCTGTAAGCTTCTCTTGTACTGCAGACTGGAGATGAGTGGGACCTGAGGTCTGGTAGCTCAAGCGTAGTAGGTGGATATAGTGGCTTGATTTCTAACAAGCTGCATGTAGGGTTGCCTGCTTTTTATTCAGAGAGAATTCCCTGTCTTACTGACATACTGACATAAACTAATTAATATGTCAAACCTAGAAAGGCCACGGGACCACTTCCCACTCACAAGACCTTCATTAGTTTGTCAGTTTATCTTTGTGTAGAGCTTGGATATGCTATTCAGGTAAGAGGAAGAAGGGGTCTTTTTATCTGAAATGGTTGATCTGAACCCCATGTGCCTACATTTTTTTAACTTGCTAAACATGAGACGCTTTACTGATAGTTTAGTGATGCACAAAATCAGATATTTGCTACTCTGCCTTCCTGGTCTGCAGTTTTGGTGGCTTCATGGGACCCACCTCTGTGTGTAACTGTGTGGCTGGTACCTCTCAGTGCCTCTCTGTGCTGGAAATGACTACTTCCCTGTAGGATGTGTGGGACACCATAGTGTGGGGGAATGCCCATGTGTGAGAGCCTGATGCAAAATCTGATGAAGTTTCTGAGAATTTCTCTTTCTTTTTCAGTATTACTTAAGCCAGGTCCTCCAGGCTGTGATTTTTGTTTGGCTTGCTAGTTGTATGTGTTTAAAATATCATCTCTTTTATTCACCTTTGCCTTGTCTGTTTGGTGCCTTTCCTAATCCTCTTATTTCTTGAAAAGTAATTGGCATGGGCAATACTTTGAGGCACAGGAAGAAGCTTTGAGCTGTTTGTTCTCTTACTAAAACAAATGACACAGTGGAAAAACAACATCAAGACATGAAAGGGAAGGAGGGGAGGATGATAAGAAGGCGGTGGTAGGCAAGGGCAAAGGGAAGTAGGGGAGGGTGAGGGCCTGACTCTTGCCAGCTCCCTTGCTCCCGCCTTACCCTCCTGAAGCAGGGACCTGGGGACTTGGTCTGCTCCTGTTTTCTTCTGTTTGTTGGCCTCTTGGCTCAGGATGTTTTGTCTTCTCTATATTTCAAAGCATTGTGGTAAATAATCAATTCAAACCAGCACCAAGTCTCTCCTTCTGTAATTCTGAGAACCCATTAAATTATATTGTTGGGGGAAAACAATAGTTGTGCTAATCATGCTCTGTGCATGTGCATCTTAATTTCCCCAGAGACCTGAATATGAATTTTTACTAACATGTTAATTTTGTGTGTTAATCAGTAGCTGTAGGCCGAATGAATGGATTGACTATGTAAAACTGTTTGATATTGAAACAACTCCTTTTGACCCACTTAAATTGGCTCCATTCCCCTAAAGACGGTTAAAGTTAATTAAGCACTCAATAGGTTTATGGTGTTTAAATTAAAATATATCATTCCTCATTGTGTAGTCATCAAGCGAGGCCGATTCCTTTCCCTTCCCCTTCCCCCGCCCCCCCGCCTGGTTAATGGCCTCTCCACAGCGCGCCGCGCCGCGCCCCTCCGCGGAACGCGCAGCGTGCCGCCAGGGGGCGCCGTAGTGCTGCGCTCGCTGCGCCGGAGCGGGGTCAGGGCGGCCGCGCCTCCTAAGGGGTAACACCCCTCCCCACTTTCCACCGGGACCCCTCCTTTTGTATTCGATTCCCCTCTGCAATTAAACCTCTGTGATGAAATGCTAGAGCCCTGGGATATATGTTTACTGAGAAATAACTGAAATTATGCATTAAAAATATATAAAATAACACTTAACTCTTCCTTTTAAAAAGATGCCTTGAAAGCTGTAACAATTGATGTGGTGGCTTTCCCTCTGGGCCCTTTGAAAGGGCTGGTTGGTGGCTGGGGGTTGCGAATGCTACTTTTCAGAAGTCATGACAGTTATGTTAAAATCTCTCAAAATAATTGTATAATAGGTAGAGTGCAAAAAAATGAGGTAATGGTAATTCTCCAAGGAATACATGCTTTAAATTAAAAAGCCACAGTGCTGCTGATGTGAGCATTATAGTAATGCGTGTATGACACAATCCTCAAAGCTCTTTCTTCTTCCTTAAGCTATTTACCTCACCCTTGCAAGCGACGGCTATGCGGTGCAGTGCCCTGCCAAGGCCGGTACAGTGTGCATGGATTCCCTGTTTACTCAGAAAACAAAGAAAACAAAAATCCACAGTGCTTTTGGCAGGTTTAATTAGAAGCTCGGCGCTTGTAGCTAATTAGAGCTATTTTTGTTAATACAAAAAAAGGGGGGTGGGGGTGTTAATAAAACCCTGAAAAAAAAAGCCAAACAAATAAAACAAAAAAAAAAAACACCAAAAAAAACCAAACAAACAAACTCTAACCTCAAAACCACTCCAGCACCAAAGCAAGCCCAAACAAACAAAAAACCCCAACAAAGCATACACATCCTCAACATTTCAACTGCAGTAACATGCTTGCATGCAAGAGTTTAGAGGCAGAGGCAGTATGTGCTATAGTTGTAGATACTTGACGTTCTCTGAAACAGTCAAGCTTTTGTAGTACACTTTTCATTAATAACCTGCCCTTTCTATGTGGGAGAAAATACCATTTTGAGTTTGGGGAGGGCTTTATATGGCTGTGCCCTTGGTGTCTGAAGCCCCTGGTATCTGCAGCAGCAGTGGAGTGCCCCTGCTACTGTGCTGCAGCCACCTCTCAGGTGGGAATGCTGTAAGACCGCTCAGCCCCTCCTGCCCAGTTCACCATTGATGACAGCTCATCTTTTATACTTTGGTAAAGCTCAGGCTGCAAACCTTCTCCATGCCTGGCTTAACTGTTAGGGCTTCAATGTTTAAGCAACAGAATTACACGTTGCTCTAACTGCCCTGTCATTGTTACAGAGAGGCTTGTCAAAAGCCACCCCATTTGTCAGATGCCCTTTGTAAACATAGAGGTTAGAAAGGATTGTCTTCATGCTGGTCCTCCTTACCTAGAAAACATTTCTGCATTTTTCAAAAACTAGAAATGCTGTATGAAGATGGAGGAGTGATCTATCCTCTATCTAGGAGGCTACAGAAATTATCAGCAGTTTAAATTCCCAAAGTAGCATGCTGTCATAAAAAAAATGGATTGCCCTGAAGGGGAAGGAAGCATTGTCACTTGTGTCGGTCAAGTATAATACTTGCTTTCAAAATGCACATTGGCTGTGTAAGAAACCACATGTGTCTATATTTCATAAATGGTAAACATGGAAGTGAAACCCTATAACGCCTTTGTAACAATTCAGATTGATTTATCAGACTGAGAGCCTCATGTTCTTCTCTTTACTTTTCCAAAACAGCTAACATTGTACCTTTTGTGCATGTTGGTGTATGTGCAAGAAACTCCCTAATCTTGGATGGCTTGCGTGTATATAATTTCATAAGACGAGCAGAGTGGCATACTTTTGTCTGTCCCTAATTCTCTCCTCTGTGCAGAACTGTGGAGGAGAGCATTAAGAGAATGTCAAAGCCTGCTTTTGCGAGGCTGGGCAAATGAGCCAGAGGCAGGGCTATAGCAAGTGCATCTTCCATGGCCAAAGCCAAGAGATGACTTCTTGCCTTCTGTACCCTTTTATAGAGAGCAGTCTGCTCCATTAAATGCTGGTGACAGGAGAGGAGGAGGTCTGTGAAATGTTGCTTCCTGTTGCAACTCTTTAGTTCACATTTACAGCTGTCACCACAAAAGGCAAATGACATTTTTACATGGTAAGCTTCCACAGTAGTGCTCAGAGGGCTGATAGGTGTGCTTTACAATTCTGGATGAGGTTAGACTGACTCTGCAGGAAGAACCTAGTGTAGTGGACAAACAAAGTGGTTTTATTTCTTAGATATCTTCAGATATGATTGTATCTACAGTGGAGATTTTATCCAGCAGGGTAACTGTGCAACTGATGCAAGTACCTGATAAACAGGGGTAAATATTACTACAAAATGTGTCTTTTTTTTTTTACCTTACTATTGTACTGCTTGAAATCAGGACTAGAGCGCTGGCACAGATGACAGTACGCAGATGCTTTACTTCTCAAGGAGTTGGTGTTCTGCAGCTCTGCCCACCATAACCTAGCCATGAGGTCAAAAAACTTGCAGCACATTTTTTTTCCTTTGTGTCTCTTCGATAGCACCAGCCCAGTTACAGTTGTTCTGTGAGCCTATATTCAGTGTCATATTTTTCATACAGCAAGGGTTCACCCAGATAGGAAATCTACTTTGCAGAAGCAAAATCTGTTTATCAAATTAAATAAGTGAAACCAGGGATTTCAGTAATCTCTTGAGAGCAGCTTTGTAATGTAAGTGAGTTCGATTGCCACTGATAGTCGTTTGCCAGAAGAGCTTGAGCATTTTGGAGATGGCACCTAAATACTATTTGGAAGGTTCATTGGCTGCAGAATCATGCCTTTGCTGTTTTTCCCATGCTGAAGGACAGCTATCTCTAGGACACCTGAATGTGCATGGAGACATGAGCAGCTGAGTGGGCTCTGACTGGCAGAACTCAACATGGCTCAGCAGGGACACAAGTTGTTATGTGCTGTTTCTTGCCTGCAGTTAGTCACTGTGTGAGAACCTGACACATAACTGTTGGTTAGGTGGTTTAGAAGAGAAACAATTCACTTAATAGCCTGATGAGCACTCTGGCCAGCGGGAATAGGAGAAAGCTATGTTTTTTCTTTTTCTTGAATTATCTTGAATTATCTTGAATTATCTTGAATTATCTTGAATCATAGTATTTAAAAGGAAATGGACTATTCTGATTTTATTGAGTATAAGCATTTTTTTTCTCTCCTTAATTTTGTGTCTAACTTAATTAAAGGGC
This sequence comes from Pezoporus wallicus, assembly GCF_028554395.1. NCBI lineage: Eukaryota > Metazoa > Chordata > Aves > Psittaciformes > Psittacidae > Pezoporus > Pezoporus wallicus. Next base: position 2,888,638 of record NW_026638491.1, read on the forward strand.
AGTGCAACAAAGAGTTGGAGTATCACATGCAGATTTAGCCAAGGCATAGTGTAGAAACCTCATTTGCAGAACTTGCTCTGGAGTTTACTGGGATTTACACAGCTAATCTGCCTCTTCCTAGTGTACATCCCTGTTAAGAAGGCATATATATATATTGAGTATGCATGATATGCTGGTAGGGTCTTGTCTGCTTCAGAAATCAAACGTGTAGAAATTGTAATAGCTCTATCTATTGTTTTAATCATGGGTTAATTAATACAGAGAAAAAGAAGATTCTTTTTTTTTTTTTTTCCAGCACATTACGCAAGATATTTTCAGAGGGGTGCCAAGCATGTTCTCATCCAAGCATGTTCTCATTTCTACTCAGTTCTTGTGTAAAGGTATTCTAGACAAGAGCAATCAGCATCACAGATGATATAAAAGTAGCCCTGTATTTTCTGCCTAAGAATTTTAAAAGAGCTTCCCACTGGAGGTATGCATTGAAGTTACTACAAGTGTACATATAGCCTTGAAAACATGTCATGATGCTTGCATACTGATCTTTAACTACTACTATTTCACCCAAGAAATGTCTGCAAACTTTGATGCGTGAAATACTTTCCAGATTTGGACCATTCTGGGACCCTACTCTGTGTTTTCACACATTCGTCAAGGAACAATAATATATTTGATGGATGCTGGGTGTTAACACATGTTGAGGGAAACTTTCCTCTAGCCAGACCATTTTGAATTCTGTTGTCATCATTCTGTTCCTTCTGGATTGACGTTAATTTCCTGTGATGCTGTTGGGGCTAGAACTCAACTTTCAAGTTCTTATGTAGCAAGTGAAGGAAACAACCTTGCTTATTTTGAAGTTGTGCTGCCATACCATTCCAGACAACCAGCAATTACCACTTGTTAACTTTTATTTTCCATCTTATTTGAGTATTTGTTTAAAATGTTGAGAAAGAGCAGATGATGATTGGCAACCCCCAAGGGAAAGAGGGCATCTGTAATTCAACAACAGATGATTTTTGTTGTTTTTTCTTGTTTTCTTGCATTGTGTAACCTGCCTGTGAGAACTTTTTATCCCATGGGGTTTGAATGTGTTTCTGTTGGCTTCCTCATGTCCCCTGGCATACTCTGTTCTGATAAAACATGACTTGTAATTTAGAGGAAAATTATGTAAATGAAGATGTAAAATTCTTACCAGGGCATTGTAAACTTCAGTTTTAAAGGTCAACTTAAAGAAAACATAATCTGCTTAATGTTGTACTTTTGGCGTGATTTTAAGTGGCAGAATGGGCAAGGGGGGCCCATGCATGATGATAACATTTAGCAGATAACAACAGCTTGATCTATGTTAAGTAAAAGTGGACAATAAATTCCTCAAACACTATTAGTTTCTACTCTAAATTTGAATCTCAGTATAAGCTGATTTAGCATGGTGTGAAACTAATCAGTTTAGTACCTATTATATTACTTTATATACTGTGTCACACAAAGTGTAGTCTAGAAAGAGCTATGGCCAGCAAGGAGCATGTGATACCTCTAGTCCTGTGGTAAAATGTGCTCTCCTAGTGTGATCTCAATGAAGACTTTTTTGCTAGGAGTTTCATATTGTTGCTGAGGATCAAGCTGGCACTTTTGATATCCATGTAGAGGAGAAAATGTGGTGTTGGTGTTGTGGTTGTCTCTTCCTGTTGCATCTCTGCTGGTGGTACCCAAGCACTAATATGAATAGATGTACTTTTGCTTTTAGTAAGTGTAAATGTTTTATCTTTACCATTATTTTTTTAAGGCTGAGAAATTTCCTTGCTAGCATATTAAGGGGTTTTTTTTGGTAGTTGGGGTCCCCCCTGAAAGCTGTGTGAAACTGAAATTTTTTTGGATTGAATTGCCTTGAAAGTTTGTTTCTAACACCACTCTTTGCTGCCTGCCATCTGCTCTAAGGGCTGTTTCTTTTTTCAGCTATGAAACACAGCCAATTTGGCTGCCGTTCCTCAGGGTGTTGGAAGGAAGAGCTTCTCCTCAGCTGTTGCTGAGGGGAATTCCCTGCAACTCCTTAATGTCCCAGAAAGGGGTGAAAGCAGAATGAAGCCTGACAACAGACATTGCCAGGCAGAATTGTGCTCAGTGAACTCTGCTCACTTTGGGTCAGAATGTCTGTCAGTTCTGGGCTGAGCTATGCAGCTGAAGATGTTGGTCTTGAGTGTGAGAGAGACACTTGGAGCTTTCTGTGTACTTCCCTTCCCCAGTTCTGGCAGAGCAGTGTGTGCGATACAGAGAAACCAAGACCTGAGTCTCAGGTTAAATTTGAATGCCTGGATCTAGCTGTGGTCTTACCGTTCTATGTGAATTCTTTCAGATCCACACCAAAAGTGACAGCAAGACCTTGTAAACAAAGTATTTTTCTTCTGACTTGCACTTTTCACTTAATCTGCTGTTCCTTTTTATTGCTGCATCTCAGTTGTAGGGTGTTCAGTCAGATATTCCTCCTGCTCTTTAGTGGACTACATCGTCATACAGAAACTTGCAGGTGATAGCTTTCTGAATTGTCCCAAGTCTGTGTCTGCACCACCCACCCACCCCTCTCCTCTGCTTAGTTTATCACCTTTGAAAGGAAGAGGTACTCGTTTGAATGCCAGGACATCTTTCCATGCTGCTGCTATTATCCCCAGTCACTGCTTGCATTCTTAAATGGTGTCTAACTGGACAAGTCGTTTCCTAGTGTTTTATCTGGCTACCGTTTCAACTCCAACATGGAAATTCAATAAACAAACTTGATATTTGATGATCTAATAATCAGGGTCTGACTCAGAAGTGTTCTGCCCCCAGGGCTGTCTAGTCTGGAAGGAGGAAGGCAGGAACTGGTGGCAACACCATATATCCCAGATATGCTCCCTTTGTATAATGTTATCATGATGGGAGCATGAAGGTCCTCTGTTTGAATACTAACAAATGCTAGCTGTAGTTCTCCTGACAGTACCTAATGTTATTTTACAAACACAAGAACTTTTGGTTTTTACCTGTGTCATAGTTGAACCCCCGCTGGCAACTAAGCAGCATGCAGCAGCTTGTGTCAGGATGGGGGAGACAATCAGAAGAGTGAAAGAGAAAATTTGTAGGTTGAGATAAAGCCAGTTTAAGTGAAGAAAAAGCCATGCACAGTAGCAAACCAAACCAAGCCATTCTCCACTTCCCATGGGCAGGCAGATGTTCAGCCATCTCCAGGAGAGCAGGGCTCCATCATGTTTTACTGTTACTTGGGAAGATAAATACCATCACGCCAAACATCCTCCCTCATCTTCCTTCTTCTCCCAGCTCTATATGCTTAGCATGATGCTATATGGTCTGGGACATCCCTTGGGTAAGTATGAATATATGAGTCCAAAAGCAAATTATTATAGTGGTCCTGACTGACAAATGACGATGTACCTGAAGAAATACATGGAATGTTTTATGAACACTAATCTCAGAAGTTGATATGGATATATATAAAATATATCATAATCATTAAAAAAGATGTAATTTTAATACAAAATTAAGTTCTAATGAAATCTCCTAAAAATAAACCAAAAGGAATGGTGTTGCCAGGAAACAAGAAAAATGTTATTTGCTAAAAACCAGAACGTGCAACTGACCTTAATCCTATAACTTTACATGTAACAAAGTTAAAATTAGTTTCCATTGCACTGAAAAAAGTAAGAGGAAGGGAAGAAAGTAGCAAAGTTTCCTAAAGTGGGTTTAGACTACTAGAGTAGTAAATCCAGTGTTTATTGCTCTGTGTTTGTATCACAAGGTGGAAGTAACATGCTTACCATATGCTGTTTGTTTTCTAGTTTAGATTATTGCCCTTTTTCTCCCTTTGTTGTTTTTTTAATTAAATTAAGAAAGAGTTTTATTGTGGAGATATTCTTGACGCTGATGCTCTGTTTCTTTCTGTGTGTGTACATTAACTGCTGTAACAGGTCTAAAAGGGTTGTTCGAATGTTACTGCAGCGATTAATACAAATGCTGCTGGGAGATTATTACAGCAAAGGCAGCACCAGCTCACAGACACAAGTGCAGTAATAGCATCCAGAAATTCCTGTGCTTTCAGCTCAGACCAGCTACCAGCTCTCCGCAAGTAAATTGCATCACATCTTGCTTCTCTCATCTTCTTTACTTAGAGAAAATAATAGTTTGTCAGTACAGTGTAAGACAGCTGCAGATGAAAACCTCTATAAGCCTTTAAATGGAAGAGAATATTATTATTGAACAGTTTTCTTACTATTTTGCACATCTACATTAAGTCTTATTTGCTGAAAAAATTCCATGACTTGAGAAATTACACTTATTGTCTGTTGCAAGAATTAGACTGGTATGGTTTTAGCATTAGGCTGACATTAATAACCTGGAGTGTGGTTTATAGTTGGGAGCTACTGCAGAGAGTGTGTAAATATGGAGTAGTGGAAATAGAGCAATTCCACTATGATCAGGCGATAACCAGTGAGAACTGGAGAACAGTACATCCTGAATAGTACATCCAATATTCTGCCCATATGACAAACACTAAATCAAATATATTCTGGTCAGCTGCAGAGCAGCAGAAATATCCTTTCCCAGTTCCTTTTCCCTCGGCCTCCAAAATTGTTTTGTACTACTATCAAATTGTATATTGAACAAATACATAGTTATTCTTTTGCAAAGACGTGCAGTTTCTAATTAAATTATTTTAACAATTTCATTTCAATCAACCTACATAAATGTCAAAGATTAGAAAGGAATCTGTTCCTGTAGTCCTTCCCTGTCTCTACAGAATTGTTCTTAGCAATATAAATGATGTTTGTCCTTCTGTTACTGCATCTCCAGATAATGAGCAGTTTTGCTATAGTTGAAGCATTATCCCAGCATGTATTTGAAAGAAGCATATGACAATGAAAGTAATTTTTCATTATTTTTCTTAATATCTTTAGACCATCTATGCATCTGATAAATATTTATGCTCAGCTTTGTATAGAAATATATTCCTCTTTTCTAAATTACCCTCCACTGCAGTTGCTCTATGACTTATTTTTTTTTATCCATCAGAAAGCTATTTTTAAGGTCAACTCAGTATTTTGCATGAACACTTCTTCTTCCTTATATTTATTAGGAATGTGTGGTATGGACATAGGAAGCATTATTTAGTTTAGGTAATTGTAAGTTTTACTTTAGATCTATTTTTTTTTTCTTGCAATACATACCTTTGTTACTGTTAAAATTATAATTATACTTCTATAAGCACTACTTAATGGTCTTGTTTTCAAGTAGACTGTCTCAGAAAAAGGAATATCATGAGATATTTGAAAGTATTCTGTTTCTGACAAGATTTGTCACTTTTTAATTCGAGCATCCCCCCCCCAGTGTACAAGGTTTATTACAACTAACTATAGAAAAATATTCATTGTATTTACATTTGGATTTATGATGTAAAAGGGAGTGAAATTTTAAAATCTCTATTTGACGATAATGTTTTCTGCAAAGAGAAACTCTGAGGCAGCAAGTTTGGCTGGTCTGGGAGAGTGACTGCATCAAAATGTTTTGTGCAAGTCATAGTGTCTGCATCATTTTCAGGGGTAAGAAATGCAGAAGGAAAGATCTGAGTGTCAAACAGATGGGTGGGGGTCTCCTGTTTGACATTATTTTTTTACACTGTCTCCTGTTTCGCAACAAATTTTTAAAGGTGGGACCAGGTGTGATGTTGGCATGGTTTTCTTCTGCTGTTACATTTATGATTACTAGGGTGATTACTAGGTGGACAACACACATGAAATACACTCTCCCCTGTTGCAGAATGACTCTAAGAGCAGGACCATAGAGTTCTGGAGGACTGTGCAAGCAAGGCAGGGGGTGGCCCCCACAGGTGGCCGGAGACCAGACCTGGGAGGAGAATGTGGAGGAAGCTGTGGGGGCTAACCAATACTGTTGTGCCAAGGAGGACTGGCTGAATACCACTCCTATATATGTGTGAACTGCGTCACAAATAAAGTAGAAGTTGCTTATCACCCATATTGGGTTGGCCTGTCTGCTTCTTGCCGCTTACAAATGGCGCCCGAACAGGGACATGGATGTGAAGAGTTTGATGGAATGCGTTGTATGAGTCTCTCTGATTATGCTAATTCGATGCACGAACAGCTGAGAACCCTGGCTCAGCTTACCCAGCAATAGTAAATGAGCAATATCCTAAGAATAACTAGATGGTTGTCTTCACGGGGCATTACAGGTTGAGTCAAACACTGTTGTTTGAAGTATTGCACTTATGTATCATTGTTAGGTTAATCATCGTAGCTATTAGTCTTGTTTATAGTTGTGTGATAAAACAGGTGAACAGAATAACCCATAATGCCTTGCTTGCACAAAGAAAAAGGGGGGAATTGCTGCAGAATGACTCTAAGAGCAGGACCATAGAGTTCTGGAGGACTGTGCAAGCAAGGCAGGGGGTGGCCCCCACAGGTGGCCAGAGACCGGACCTGGGAGGAGAATGTGGAGGAAGCTGTGAGGGGCTAACCAATACTGTTATGCCAAGAAGGAGTGGCTGAATACCACTCCTATATATGTGTGAACTGTGTCACAAATAAAGTAGAAGTTGCTTATCACCCATATTGGGTTGGCCTGTCTGCTTCTCCTCGCCGCTTACACTCCCCATTTTAATTTCAATTTTATCTCAAAATAGAAACTGTAGTAGAAAAGCATCATGGAAGATAATGGGATGATATGCAGAAAGGAAATATCAAGCAGCAAGGGAAAGACCAGCTATATTCTGTCCACAGAATCTTCTCTCTGTGTAGCATTTAGCAGTAATTATGAGGAGACAGACATTGCCCTCAAAAATCTTTACAACTAAAATCCGTTTGTTGCTGCATCTTAATCCTTTTTGCTTTATAGGTTTCTGCAGTGACAGCATTTTAATTTAATGGATGTTTAGTGAATTTATTTTCAGAATTGTGAAACTCACTGTCACAGATCTTATTAATGCAGATTAAGCATAAGGAACATTGTCTTAGTGACCAGGAAAGGGCAAACTGCTGTTTATTTATTGCTTGTCCCTTGTTCCATGCAAAGGAGGAGTCACTAGTGATCTGAGAGATACAGAACACACATGTGGATGCATCTGTTTTTTTCTAATTTAAGAAAGTTAAGATGTGTGTCTTCATCAATGACAATTTAAACTGTAAGGAAGATGTGCACATTTTATATATTTGTGATATTTTTCCATATTTTCTATTCATATACCATTGATGTTTGGATAGTTCTCAAGTATTTTTGTTATCTCTTCTTCTCAAGTGGATATTAAACATGGTCTTGCACAACTCTTGGTATGTTAAAGGTCGTAAAGGTAAATACTGCCAGTTAGGCAGTATTGTTGTTATTTGCAGGCATGCACTGTATCAAAAGATTGCATTATAATGAATCATTTTTCACTTTATCATCTCTTTTCCTCTGCCAAAGTAGGCTAAATTAACACCACTGATCACTTAATGAGGATTTGAACCTCTGTTTTATTGCCAGTCATGTCAGAATTCACTTGAAGGAATTAATATGAACCCTGTTATATACTTAGTGGAAAAAAATAGTGCAATGAAAGCTACCTGGTTTTATGGTAATCTTGGTATTGAGAAAAATCTGTTAAGCCTAATAACTTCTCATTTTATTATACAGGACCCATGAGTTTGATGCATTTGGCAAGTGTAAGAATGAATGCAGAAATGTTTCAACAGGTGTCACAACTGTGTGTAGATTAGTATTTCTGCTGTTTCCTAATACTTTGTGCTCTTAACAGGACACTTCTCCTGCCAGGAGAAAAAATAACTTCTGTGTGTATGCCTCAGTGTTCACCAACATGGTGCAAGGCAGCTTTGACCTTACATAGTGCACTTCATACCTGCAGCACACCAGGAGCACTGTAGCAGCTGTAGACACACAGCAGCCCAAAGCCTGGATTTAAAATTCCCAACAGCTGGAACAGAGCTTATTATATTTACCAGTGTATTTCAAGGCCCTTTAACTACTGTAAAGGAACTCCTTTTGTTGCTGTTTTCAAACAGAACATGACATCTGCTAAAGAGGTAACTATATAAGAAAAATGAGGAAGGAGATTATTAGGCAGAAGTTAAGTGGTATGGCGACTGTAAGTCAAAGAAAGTAATCATGGTAAAAGATGGTAGAGTAACCTAGCACGTATATGGATGATATTGAGTCCTGTACGAGTTATAGAAAGCATTTAACAAATCAGTAATTTCCATGTTTACCAAAGTATATACTTCTAGCTTGCTTCACTGTTGCATTAAAATGATGGAAGTGTGGTAAGAGTTGTCAGTTAAGAGAATTAGTTTTAGCAGAATTATACTGTATCAGAAATTTGGAGATGTTGAAGTCACTTTTCGTGTGTCATGAAATTGGGGGTGTTTAGTTTGTGGGTTTTGGGATTTTTTTTTTGTTTGGTTGGTTTTGGTTTTGTTTTTTGTTTGGTTGCTTTTCTTTTTTACAAGGAGAAAAACTTCATTTATGTTTGTATGTGTGTGTATGTTAGTTTGGTTTTGTTTTTTTTTTTTTCCCCTGAAGTACCTAACTATAAGCTGGTGGTTCTAAGCAGTTGTATTTTGTCTCTAAATTAATGTTACAAAAAGTTATTCCTTATGCCTAGAAAAGAGACTTCTGAATGCTTTTCAAATGTGTTCATCTTCCCATTTGTGGTTAGAGGTGAAAATGGCCTTGAAAGTGCGCACTTCTTAAAGGTGTATTTTCATATGTGCTTTTACTTTTGGTTGTAGGGCTGGCTGGCTTTTACCTGTACAGATTAATGGAAAAATACACGGTCAATATTCATCCAGAATTTTGATTGCAGCATATAAACTCATAAACTTCAAAATTTCAAGTAGGGATCTAGATACTGGTGAATAATTTGATGCTGAAATGGTACTGTTGCGCTAATGTCATATCACTTTCCTCTTGTTGTGTGCATAAAACTTCCTTGAATAGCTGGTATGCTCTTTGTGCCTTACTGCAGCACTGTTGTATCCTGTGCCTTTTATTGTGTATTAATGTAGCCTTTGCCTCATCCAGTTGTCTGCACTTGTTTCTTTCAGGCCAATGTCTCTGACTCCAGAGCAAATGCTTAAGTTCTGAAATTAGTTGTAATGATCAATATTTCTCTCTTCCCTCAATAGTTCTTAAAGAACTTTGAAAAACAAGAATAACTTCCAAAGGTGATTGAAACTTGTAATTTCTTCTTGCTCAACGTGAAGTTCTATAATCCTCCAGCACATTACATGGTTGTCCTGTGGCATTAGGGTATTAGTACTAATGGAAAGACATAGTTATTACAAACAATTCCAAATTTCACAGTGTGTATCTTAATAGCAGAAAGGGATTTTCTCATGATTAAAAAGAAAAATGGGTGGCAAAATAAGGAAGAAATGCTTGTTACATAGGATGATCCCCTGGATGCTTAATTACTGAAAATACAAATAGCAGGTAAACCTTCAAGATGTTTACAGGTTAAACATTCCGTAAGTATCTTTTAAATAAGAGTATCTGCAGCCTTGAAGCAGCTAATTGCTCAAGAATCACAGCCATTTATCCTGCCTCCTTTTCCCCTGGGACCTACACTCACAACAGGATAATTCTTACCCTGATGTGTCACAGTAGGGACTCAGTGTAATTTGCTGGTATGATATCAAAAATAGCATTAAGGTAATTACATTTTGCACTTGTGATGTTTCACGGGCAATAATATAACTGAAAATTATGACTCTTTTTTTGGTTGTAGTAACCTGTCTGCTCCCCAGAAGAACAACTTCTCTTTTTCTTTTAAGGAACAGCAGAGAAGTTACTTGACAGTTTGGGGGCTGTTTTAGTGTCCTCATTGCAGAAGTGTACTCAATAATCAGAGGTAAAGAACAAACTGGAGTTAAGTATTATACTGTTTGACTTGTGGGGTGTCCTCTAAACTAAGCTGATCCGTTGTCTGATTTGTCTTCAGTACTGTTTTACAGCAGTTTAAATTGAAACCTTTGGTCCTCTCATTTTCTGGAAGCAAAATGAGTAGGTTCTTTCTTGTTGTTTGGGTGTATTTCTATTGATAAATTCAAATCTTATGTTGAAAAATTCTAACAGTTGCTTGAACTGTAAATTATACAGCCTTATAAGGAAGTTCGGTATTTGCAACTCTTAGGATGACCTGATGGTACTGCTGTTCTTACAGTCCGGGGTAATGAGAGTTCAATGAAGAAGTGACAACACCAAGAAATCCAGGCATTAGTTCCCAATGGGAATTGGCATAAAAATTTGGTTTTAAATTGAGCTCCTCTAGTTTACACCAGGTGACAGAATGACCCAAGTGTTCCTCAGTTCCAGGGACAAAGGAAGTGTATTTAATTATCTTTTAGACTCAGCATGACCAGAGAACTTGTAAAGCTTTGTAGTAACCTGGTGGTGTATCTTACAAATCTTTTATCTGGGAAATGCCCCAAAAGTCCTGAGAAGCACTTTATTTACATGTGATACCTGATTTAGATGATCTCTAATCATCTTTTTAGATATTTTACAATATATTTACCACTTTGGTCTTGCAGAAAGGATGATTGCTCATTAAATCTATGTCCTAACAAGCAAAGAGACTGCAGAGATCGCAAATATGTGGGATCAGACCTTAAATAGGAAAAGGCACATTCGAGTAGAATTTTTATTTTGCCATTGAACAGTGTTAGCGACCCTTTTTGCAGACAGACAAATGCTTGCCATTACTTTATGCTCAAAGGCGACATTGAAAGTGACCTGGAACAGGCAGGAATTGACTTTTTTCTACTAATATGATATGAAAGTTTTATCGTATTAGGAATTTTCTGTCATGGTGGATTAGTATCAGGTCATATTAATGTTCATTTTTACTAACTTACAATGAAATGTGTTAACATGACTACACTTTGCTATCACCCAAGAAAAAAGCAAAATGATTTTATATTAATGTGATACCATAGAAAGATTTCGATACCTCTGTCCCATGACATGTAGGAAGTACTTAAAAATAAAATAAAATATACAGTGGCTGGGGAAAAGAATGTTGTGATTTTTTAATTTATTTTTTTTGTTCCCCCCAGGGATGAACCCCCTTCCTCTGCCTTCCCAACCTCCCCAGCACTATGTTCATAATGTTTAAGAGTTCCTGGCTTTTTGAAGTGATGAATTTTGAAGCAATTTGGGCCTGATTTAGTAATAATGATTGCTCTTGCATTTGTAGCTAAAAGTCATTTGGAGCTACAAATAGTGAGTACCTATTCAAAACAGCCCAAGGTGTTCCAGGTTGATTATCTCTTGGCTTTCAGCAAAGCAAGTGCTGACTTCTCAAAATGGTGACCTTGAAGCCAAATAAAAAAATAATAATTTTATTTTTTTTTTAAAGGAGGGGAAGAAAAGCCATCATATTGTGTCCATGCTCCATTATGCACAGAATGCTGTGGCCAGAAATAATTAAGAGGCACAAAGGGTGGCAGTTAGTCATTTGGCTGTATGAGTGTACCTGCAAGGTTTCTTTCATCTGGAGCCAAAATCTGATCAAAATGACTAATATCAGGAAAGTTCAATCTTATCTGAATTATGACCAGAAAAAAAAGAAAAAGCTTGGTTTTAATCCTGTCTCCAAGCTTAATACAGGACAAAGTAGGTGAGTTTGGCTCCTAGATTTAAATTCAAGTAGTCTCTAATTCTGAAAGTTTGTATTGTGGCTTTCAGTTTTAACTTCTGACACAGCTAACATTCCTAAAAGCTCTGGTTTGAAATAAAAGGGGACAAAACCCTTCAAAAACTCCAGAGAGGTGATAAATAAAAATGTACTTATTTTCTGAAGTGCAGGATTTCCTCATTATATGAGATCCATGACTAAGACTGTGTTTCCTGCTAGAAGGTGACGAAACATGGTTACATGAGGTCAGAGGACATGTGCACTCTTTTTGGTAGGAGAAACCCCCATCCCCTTTTTTCAGTGTGAAGGTGAAACCTGTATTGTTTAGCAGCTATTCTAAGTAATGGAAGTGCCCTTGTGGCTGGTCTGGAATCAGTTGTCCTTTTGCGGTTTGTCATACTTGCCCTGTGTGAGTTGTGTGGTGATGATTCTAGGAGGACTGTGGAGCTGCAGGGCAGGGCTGGAGGTGTTGTGTGAGTTCTTGTGTTTTAACACCTACAAATGAGAGAGGCCTTTGTGTTCCAAAGGATGAGAAGGTCAGGCAGGCACAGTGGGCTGTCAGCCAATGTCACAGGACTGGGCGCTCTCTCAGTGGATTGAACCTCAGCACTGCTGTCAAAGCAGGGCACAAGTTTCCCTCTGATTCAAGTTATTCCAAATGCTTTTATGAGTAGGTAATGGCATGGTTGAGCTGATCGGCACTCAGACGTATAAGAAAGGTGGACTCACTCCACCCAGGGAATTTGGAACCTGAAATGCTCTTCATCATTCAAAATGCTGACTTGAGATACTAATGACAGCAAGTCTCCTAATCCTTGGCTCAGCGCAGGGGTAATAGCCAGCTGGTAATGGATACTGGGGAGGAGGTGTGGAAAGCCAAACTGAGCTTGCTCTGTCTGAGAAAGGTAAAAAAACATTGAATCAGAGAAGAACTCTGAAGTTTTAATGTCAGTATATTGGCAATGTGTTTAGAGTCATTTAAAAATTGTCAGGTTTGACACCCTAGCCTCTTCATCCTAGTGCTATCTCCATGAGGTTCAGAACCATCAGAATGGCCTTGATTAAAATGGCAGCACCACTATCTGTAGATTTGGGCTTTCCATCACTAATACCATGTTATCTCTCTCTTCAGACATTCAGACTGATTTTTAATTTTTATGTTTGCAAATATAAGTGATTTATAGGAAAAATCATTGCACTACCTGTCCGGAGTCATTAAATTCACCTAGGCTGAATAACCTGACGCTCATCTGGAAATAACCAAATCAGAGACATTATCTTACTGAATTTTCAGCTGCTTTGAAGTATACAGCTTTTCTTTTTTGTCTTTTTTTATTTTTTTCCTCTCAAGTATAGTGGCTAGTGAGGGGGACACAATTTTAATTCATAAGAGGTAATTAGCCAAGTCTGAAAGGTGTGCGTTAATTACAGAATGCTGTATATCTTGTGTAGCTGATTGCAGCACAGATTTCTGAATGGTAGCTATGATTTTTTCCAAACACTGTTCAGTAATTTGAAATGTTATTAGGGGATTAACTTTTCATACAAAAAGCTATACTAATACTTATTATACAGATTATAACAGTGAGTGGCCTAAGAAGCTGTTGAGGTCATTATTTTTTCAGGCTGTAGTCACTGCCAAAGTTAGAGGAGAGTGCAGGATAACCAACCCAACTAGGGAAATATGCAGAGCACCATCCTCTGCTGTTCCTCACCCTTCCCACCTATGCCAACAGGAGTCAAGCTGATGGGCTTCATTTATGAACACGACTCTTCATATAAGAGGCAGAGGAGAAGAGGTGTAGGGTTTGATGTGTATTATATTGTTTTGCTACATTAGAAACTATGTTCCATCTTATTGAATTTTTAGCTGTTTTGGAATGTGGTTGGTAGAAGATAACCTTTGGGAAAAGGCTAGGTGGGTTTACTATTTTGAGAAAACAGGAGTACACCTTTAAATATTTATTTCAGTTTGATTGATACTGGATAAAGTTAGTTTTTGCAGACACTGTTTTAAAACCCATTAAATGGCTTGTTTTGATTTACTCTTTACGGCGGTGTTAGCTGTTGTTTATTCTCTCTCCTTCCTCCCCAGCTTTTATGTTCCTATAGGGCCATATATTCTCTTTATGTGACCTCTGATATTTGTTTAACACATGGGAAATCAAGCTGGATTCCTCCAAGCATGAAGCTTCTAAAGCATATGAGGCTGCCTCCAAGCTAAAAGCATGAGGCTGCAGCTGGAGCTAAGGGCTTGTAGTTACAGTAAAAACCTCCCATCCCCTGTGAAAGGGGTAATAGCCAATGCAGACCTAATTTTAAATGAAGGCCATACCATCTATGAACATGGAGAGTGGATGTGGGAGTATGTGTACCAGTGGTGATGGAGAAGGAAGCTCTTAGATTTCTCTGCTGAATAAGTTGGCACTTAAGTGTGAGGATCAGAGTGGGGGCTACAAAATGCACATTAATCGGTGGATGGAAACTCACTGTGTCCAGTTTGAGCTTCTAGGGGAAATGTAACCCTGTTTTGGAAAAGAAAGGACTAAATGATAAAGCTTGCTCATGCTTTTTTATTCTGTACCCTGGATTATTGTTAAATTCCAATACCACCTTCACACACAGCACTCTTCACCCTTCCAGAAAAGTCAAATAACCCTGCCATCCTTGTTAAAAGAAAATCTTATGAAAAAATGTACAAATTAAATCATATTTTTTACACTGAGTTGTATTGTTTGTCTTGGAAAGTGCTTGGTCAGTCCAAGCATAACTTGGGTTAGTAATTTAAAGCAGTTTTCCTTATGACAGTTTTTTCTCTACTTTTTTGCCTTCATTTTGGCTTCTTTGATGGATCAGCTAGCAGATTTCTTCCCCAGAGGACTTGTATCTTGTTTTTAACAAGTGTCCATATTATTCTATGAAAAATAAATTATCTGTTCCCCCCAACCACCTCATTCATCATTTTCCTTGTGTTTCAGTGCTATTTCTATTTGTAAAATTATTAGCCTAATGCAGTTTGCATTGGTATACGATGAAATAGCTTATTGAATACATTTTACACAAATGTATTACACAATTCTCAAATACATTTACTGTCCTAAAATTTTAATGCACATTGTTCCCAATATGAAACTTTGGGAAATGATCCTGAACATCTCCACATCAGGCTCCTGTTGCTTCCCTTTGTCTATCCTAGAGGTAGGGTACTTAGAGAATTTTTCCTTTAGCCACCTCTGAAACCCTTACTTGAAACACTAGTGTGCTTGTTTAAAGTGTTACCCTTGCTTCGTTTTTTTAAATGATTTTTAAGCTTTCCTTACATACATTTTCAGTTTCCCCAGCTTTCCCTTGACTAATGACATTATGATGGTCTCTTGTCTTCAGGGATGATCCTGCATTGCATAAACTTGTAAAGTGTCAGTGAAGACTTCTCTTGATTTCTGATCTCGCTTTTTTTTCTCTCTTGGATATCTGATGTCTAGTCTGTGGGCCTCCTTTGGGCTCAGTTATAAGTAGCTGTGTATCCTTTTGCAAGAGAAGAAAGCAGCTTAAGTCACTCCCTTACTCCTTTGAATGGGCTGTTCAGGTAGGAGGGCAAATTCAAAGGAGCAGTCGCTACTGCCACTGAACTGATAGGGAAAACGTGTTGTACCAGAAAGAACCTGGCATAGGTCACGTTACCAGTGGATCAAGCAGTAAATTATTTTGACTGGTTATATCAGGATATGTCAATGCAGTGCTTGTATCTTTAGTTTTGTTGTCTAATCAAAATTAGAATGCTGAGACTAAAATAGTCGTGAAGTCTTTTAGGATAGAGCTCTGGCTTACATGTAAAGCCAAAGTTAAGGGGAGCCTTGAAGAAAAGATTAAGAAAGATCTATAGAACACCTAGCTTACTGGTAATTTTAGATTGTTCATCTCAAATGGTTACTTTGATTTAGACAAATTATGTGAAAAAACAATGATATAATAGGACTTTTAATTCAGTAGAGTTCAGTTACCATGAAAATCTTCATCTTTCATTTTTTGCATGATGGCAGAATAGGGATTCAGGTAGATCTGTGAAAGCCATTTTGCCTCATAACCAGCTGCAAAGCAGTCATGGTGAAAGGCTGGCATGGTCTGTGCCAACCACAGGTAACATGCTGGGAGCACTCTGGAGCTGAGATGGGGAAGGATAGTGTGTGTGCAACAAGTTACAGCCCCATTTTCCATCAAAGCTCTGGAACGACCTTAACCAGGAAATGCATACAGCTCCCAATCATTATGCACCCACAGCTAGAATCTGCTGCTACCTTCACTCGTGCTGAATGAAGACATGGTGCAATAACTGCACAAACCAAGGGAAGGAACTGCCCCTTAAATGTCCGCTAGTGCAGAGGTGAGTTTGGTCATGTACTGATGGCACTTCACTCAGTGATCACCTCAACTCTTTATTCAGTTTGCCTGAATGGGAATCAAAGTACTTGCCCTTGGTGAGTGCTGTCAGTGCATAATTTGCATTGATGCAAGAAAGCAATAAAAGCTGGAAAAAAGCCTTAAATCTGCCTATTGGAGTATTCGGGTGTGTTGCACCAGGTACAGTTTTATCTTAGAGTAGTTGCAAATTAAACCTTTAAATATTCCAGGTAGTCATTGTGTTTTAATTTGATGTATTTCAGTCTCATTCTGGAAAGTGAATTCTTAATTCTTTGGCTTTATCCTGATCTAAAATAAAAAAAAAATATAATATTAAAGAAGGAAATTCAAAGAACTCAAACCTGGAAAAATTCTCTCATACTGAGAGATTTTGAACTGTATGATTCACTTTTGTGTTTCATTTGGTTTAGCCTTTTTCTTTTAATACTTAATCAAATCTTTCACTTCTCATATTCTATGGATGGGTTCAAAAAGACATTTTGTTTATCTTACATATTGTTCCATATATCAGTCTCAAGCCATGCTGGCTTCTCTTGTCATTTTGACACTGATTTACTGGAATGAACTTATATTTTAAACTCCGTTACCATTCTTTAAATGCCTTCCATTCCACATTAACATTTCTCAACAATAGTTAGTTCTAATTAGTTTTTTCCAGCCTGTTTGCACATCTAGCACAATGCCTTCTGAATATAAACTTACTGAAGAATATCAGACATTACAAGATGTGATGACATCTTATAATGAGCAAGTGAGCAAGTGACTTTGCTGCTGGTAGCTCATCTATGTTCTCTGTGTGCTTGTATTTAACTATATATGTAGTGAAAAATAATTTAAAACTAATCATTTTAAAATCTTAATTTTAAATTAATCATTTAAAATCTTAAGAGAAAAGGTTTAATTCTATTAGAAAATCTGCTCCAGAAAGTCAGATTTTTCTTTTCAGTGACCTATAACATGGAGGTCGTGGATTTCTATAAGGATGTTCCAGAAGAACCTTTGTATTCTGCTGTGGTTTAGCGACAACAAAGCAACACAGAGATGCTTGTTCACTCTCCCCTGGTGGGATAAGGGAGAGAACTGAAAAAGTAAAACTGCAAAAACTCATGAGCTGGGACAAAGGTAGTTTAATAGGTAAAGCAAAAGCCATTCACACAAGCAAAGCAAAACAAGGAATTCGTTCCCCACATCCCATGGGCAGGCAGATGTTCAGCCATCTCCAGGAGGGCAGGGCTTCATCACACATAATGATTTCCCTGGAAGACAAACACCATCACTCCCAACATTTCCCCTCCCTTCCTCCTTCCCCCAGCTCTATATGCTAAGCATGACATCATATGGCATAGGACATCCCTTGGATCAGTTGGGGTCAGCTGTCCTGCTTTTGTCCCCTCACAGCTCCTTGTGCACCCCCAGCCTGCTCGCCGGTGGGGTGGGTGAGAGGCAGAAAAGGCCTTGGCTCTGTGTAAGCGCTGCTCAGCAGGAACTGAAACATCCTTGTATGATCAACACCGTTTCCAGCACAAATTCAAAACATAGCCCCATAATAGATACTGTGGAAAAAGTTAATGTATACCAGTCAATGCCAGCATGCATTCCTATTGACATGTTTTGATGGCATTCTTACTGCCCTTTGATAGGTGTGTACATATCCTTGTCTTGATCATCTTGAATAGGTTTTAAATTCTTCTAGAAACAATGAAAATCTACAGTACCAGGATATCTTTCTAGGCCTCAGTGAAAGAAATGCACATATATGTTAACATTTTAATTCTGGTTTAATCCAAACAGCAGAATAATTTGCTTCCTCATCTCTTTCATGGGCTACTGTGCATACATCCATTGCATGTCTTCTACAGCAGCAAAAAAAAAAAAATGTACAGGGATGCTTGTTGGGTTTTTTTTTCCATCTAGGAGGATTGTTTACAGCTGAATTTATTTTAAACAGTGTTTTTTGGATGTAAATGAGCATAGGTACTTTGAAAAAGAGAGAGAAAATACATTTTTTGAGCCATACCAATTAAAACTAGCTGAGTGTTGATGCATTTGCTGTATGCTGTTCTGATCTGTGTGACTGTTTTCTGTCTTCCTTCTTTATGATTTGGTGGTCTTGAGGTATGAATTTTAGTCAAAGTTACAAGTTATAAAACAACCAGTCTTTGGTACTGTAACTCTTAGAAATCCCAGTTATGAGACACAGTTTCACTGTCCTAAACACTGTTCCAGTGCTGAACCAAAATATATTGCTGAAGAATTTACAGCATAAGAAAAGGGAAAGCACATGGGTGGAGGCACCACCCTGAAAAGTCAATTGGTCTATTAGAAACTTTCCTTTTCTCCTCTCTGTTTCGTCTTGCTGATAGTCACTTGGAGTCTTGGGGAGTGGAGTGTCAGCTCTGCTTTGCAGTAGTGCTTTGAGCTGAGCATGTGCAGGGGCAACTCTGTTGTCAGGGAAAAGATGTTGCAGTATTAATGTTATAAGTAATGAGTGACTACGCAGTTAAAAGGTTTAGCTGTGTGCATAGACAGGAGAAGTCTTGTTATAAAACGGAATCTGCAAGACTTCAAAGACCACATTCCAGGAAAGGGGTTTGGATGGATGTCTAAGGGAAGTATAACTGCAACTTGATCAAAGCAAAGTCTTACACCTTGCCTCAGTAGGTATTTACAGTAATCTTGGCACTAGTGTTCTTCATCTTTCTCAAATTTTCAAGGAGAGCAGAGCACAGAAAGTAAAACAGACGTCATCTGTGCAAATGCAAGTTTTCCAGGTGTGTTTGAAAGCAGTCAGATCAGTAAAATTCCTTTGCAGTACTATTGCTGCCTATGTATCCCCATCTTTGTGCCTGCTCATTCTACCTTACGCCTCAATGACAACTTCATAGCTAAACTTAGGTGACCTAACTCCATTGTTTGTCATGTTTTGTATCCACTAGATGTTTAATGAGATATGAGGATAATACATGAATGAGCATACCCTTGAAAGAAGAGGATTTTTGGATAAAAGAGCTGTGCAATCTCAGCAAGAAAACTGTCTTGCTCCATTTCTGTGTTATTCCATGGTATCAAAGAAATGCTTGACACTACTGTCAAATTACCTTTCTTCCCAAATAACCTGCAGGACCTGCAATTTAGGCAAAGCACTCGCATTAAAGAATCAAGCAAGGCACCACCACTCCTTAAGTGGCTACATGAATTCTGTCCATTCCTGCCCACATCCTGCAGCCTCATCCATGTGCCTTTTTATGGTTTCATTGTGCTCTTTCATGGCTTTAAGAAATACAGAGCTGCCTCTGCTGAGTGGAACCGAGCAGGCAGGTCTGTGAATCACCCATGAATAGGGAAGGAATGAGTGTGGTTCTGGTGATTTGGGGCTGGTTGTTTTTAGCTGAGATTGTTCTGAGTTTTACCAAGAGCAAGGTGGGATTGGGCAGAACTGAAGAGGGCACAGGAAAGCTAAGGTTTTGCTTGCCCTCCCTGAGCCTGTACAGTGGTTGGTTAGGCTTTGGCTTGCCCGTTGTCTAAATCGCTAAGGTGCAAGGCTTTGCTCACAACATGGATTAAATGTGTTTTTAAATTTCTTTTTAAAAAGTGTCTTTGGAGATGGCGTAACCCTGTCTATAAGGCACATCTGAAAATCCAGCATTCAAATACGTGTAAAACATTTGATTTGCTGCTGTTCTAATCAGTGCTTGTTGACCCTAGCATACAGGTAGGGAAAATATAAAAATATGGTGTAATACAGTGGAATGCAAAAGTATCTTCAGTTCTATTCTGAGAATGCAGCAAAAATAGCCCAATGTCAAATACTATTTAAGTATCCTTTCTTAATGTGCCTTATACACTTATTCTTTGTGAGCCCACTGATATCTTGCTTATGGCACAGAAATCTAAAAATATCTATTTTAAAAATATATTATTTTTCCCTTTAGGTGTACGGAATTAGTTTCTTCATTTTATTTTCAACTCCTTATGGTTTTTGCTATGACTGATTGATGTCATTTATAGCATTACATTGTATAAGAGAATTTGATAGTTCTGACTTAATAACTCACTATACTGTTTACTAAATGCCTTATCTCTGCAGGAGAATAAATCCTACACAGTTTCACTTCTTGCTGTTACCATCTTGCCAATTGAGAGAAGGTGGCTGTAATAAAATCTAGCACTGGTATATCTGGTCCGATAGCAATACAAGACAACAAGCAGCAGTAAGAAAGCCTTATAAAAAGCTTCTCTGTAAACCCTGACTGACTGCAGCAGTGAAGGCAATACTGTGTGAGGCTGAATTTTATTTGTCACTATCATTATGCAGTAACTGTAAAGCAAGTAGGCAAATAGGAGGAAAAGGCATTAGATGTCCTGCACATATGAAAATTAAGCAGCATTTTTAGCTAGATTAGTTGATCTGTATGTTACAGTAGAACTGTCTTGCTATATTGTCTACAACCTTTAGCCACATCTTGGATTGCAGGCTCGAGTTACATACTGACAATAACCCCACTGTTTCCTTGACTTATTTTGACAGTTTATGTCCGGTTACTTTCAGTGATTTGCAAAGCTGACATTTCTCTTTAGTGAACCTGAAACTCTTCTGCTGTATTGGCCAGATATTTTTAACATACAAGCCAATAATGAAAAGCAGAAAAAAGAGGGCTTCATTCTCACTGAACCCAGGGAGTGGATCTTTTAGCAAACATGAGGGGTGAAAGTAGCTGTAGTATAAATTAGTATATTTGGCCTAAGATAAGTTTATTGGGCCTAAGATAGGTATATTTATGGTCAGAGACATATTTTAATGAATTTCTCATGCTATAAATTTCACACCGTTTTTTACCTTAGTGGGTATTCTTCTAATATGGCAATATTACCTTTCCTTATGGTAAAGTGTATCTGATTGAGTCAATTTATACTGACAGCTTTCCTAAGTTAACTTCTCTGTGAAATCCCAGTTCATTTAATATTTTTTCCCTCCTGCTTCCCACATTTGAGCTACCTTTGTTCTGTGTCTGAAGGATAGGAAGCTGATAGTTATTTTATATTTCAAGGCTACTTAACGTTTAATGAGGCTGAATATGTTGTAAAAAGCTTCAGAACACTCAGACTGGTTAATATTTCATGCTGATCTACAGAGACAACTGTATTGATCTTTTAAGCATCTGCTAAACAAGACAAGGAATAAATTAGATTTTGGTCAGTTTGATTTGGCTGGCGAGGTAAATAGCTTTTAAAACATTATCACCTTTTAAAATGTTTTGTTTCCAGCTGAATAAAGAGAATTTCAAAGGCAGTATTTCATCATGTTGTTTCTCATTGCTCTTCATCTTGTCTGCTTTATTTCAACTTTGTCTGTGTACGTTATAAAGGGATGCAGAAATATAAACGGAGGATATATGCGCTGCTGCTTCGTGCACCCATAATTGTATCTTCTGAACTCAGAGCTGAGGGAGCCCTTCTTGTCTCTGCATTTTGCACCTAGGTTCCCACAAATAACCTAATGTTTATCTACATCATAGTTACAAGTCTAGAAAACTCTCTGAATAAGCTACAAAGCTGCACCACGAAATACAGTCTGATTTACAGTAAAACCTACTTTATACCCTAGTTATCCCAGAAGATCCGATTTAACGTCTTGTATGCAAGTTTGCTTCCCTTGTACAAGCTTTGGGGAAGCAAATTTGGAAAACTGATTTCCTTGCAAAATGAGGGAAAATATCAAAATACTCATTCATATGTCCACATAACTGTTCTGTAAACCTAATGCTAGCTCATAGCAAGGCTTTTGAAAGGTCCCTCTTATACTGAAATAATTACGTGACCTTCGTATGATGATTCAGTTTCCAAACTTTGCACCCAGCTCATGCAGCAATTGTAGAGTTGATATAAGAGAGAAATTGTTATTAAGAAGCTGAGTAGGCAGCCTTGGAATAAAGTCATGTGATTTGGTATCCTAGAACTTTAGTGGTCATGCAACTACACTGAAGACAAGAGTCATGTGGGAAACATTTGCTAGTTTAACTAGACTCAAGTATAAATTATTGCCATTATTGTCTCTAGGAAAACAGTACTCTGTGTTTCTGCCTACCAGAAGTATACAAATACTTTTCTTGTATAGAGTTCACTTTTAAATGTTTGGGTAGTAAATTAGAATATTCTAACTCAGTATAACCCTAAATCTGCCTGTTCCAGGTTAGACATATTTTTCTTTAATTAATATAGCTGGGAATAATGCAATGATACTCCTTTTAATCACTTGTACTTAGTTAACTATACTTTGCTGCATCCAGTTTAGAGCAGACATAATAGTTTTGAAAACTTCCTTTCTTCAGCACAAAGCATTTCAAAGTTATCAGTGACTTGGGGCAATTTGGGGGTTCCTAGAAATGTTGTGTTGGTACTGCTAATGGAATTTAAAATTTAAGGACAAAGAATAGGAGGTTCAGGCAAAGGAATTAATGCAAAATCATTTAAATGAAGAGCAGGAATAAAGAAGAAAGCTTTTGATTTTGTTAGATTCTTAGGATACCTCTCCAGCCACTCTCTTCATTTCTGCTGCCTGTGGGATTCACTTGTAAATTCACCTCTTTAAAAAAAAAAAACAAAACACAAAAAACCACAGATGTTTCATCTAAATCTTACCAACTAAAGGATTCAGGAATTCTTTTGCACTTCATTTGATGCATTCCCAGCTAGCACTCCTTTCCTCTCTGTGTCCCAGCAACCCAGGCCCTGTGAGATGCAGTGAAAGCCATGTCAGCAGAACTTCAGTTTAGCTACATATAAAGTTGGGGGGGAAGCATTTTGAGTAATTTGAGGGGGATGTATCTACCTTGCCAATCCAGCCAATACTCTTTGTGGTATGTCTGCATTATCTTACTGTTGATCTAATGGTAAAAGCCCCCCAACCCTTTTCTTTTTTTTTTTTTTTTTTCCTTCCTGAACATTAAACTTACTGGCTTTTATCCATACAGAAGGTATGTCCTGAAGAGTCCTGAGGAAGTCATGTTCTTGGCAGTTCAGTGATTGAAAATTAGAATAATTTTATTTTTTGTCTTCCTAGGTACTGTGGCCTTGATACCAACTTGTTAACTTGAATGGTAGTGGTAGGATTCATTGTGAACAACACAACATTCATTGTCATGCATCCAGTAACTTCCTCAGAATGCAACAACAGTTGGAAGAATATAGTACGTGCTGGAGTAGCCTATTGAATAGCTTTTCTTATTTTTTTGCACTTTATTTTTACCTAAATCTCAGCAGTCTGCTAAGGACAAATGCAGCATCTTCAGTGACAACAGCTTCCTGGGCAGTGCTGTACTGAAACTGTTTTGAGAATGTGGCATTATCAGCTCATCTTTCTGTGATACCATACCACCATCCTCAAAAGCACCAAAAAAGCTGTACTGGGGATTAAGGTATGTCTTCAAACGCCATATTAATTTTTCATTAGGTTTTTGTACCCCCACCGGTCCAGTAGACTTTCATTTTAAAGTTTGTCAGGCTATTTCTATGTAAAGAAAACATTTCCCACTTCACTGTGAAAGTGCCTTGATGAGTATCTAAAATCTTGTTGATATGATGAGACATTGTAATTTCTAAGGTACATGTCTCCCATAATTACTATTCAGTATCATGTCATGACTTGTTCTATATAGCTGTTCTGGAATTTCAGGTATGTCAGGGTTTAGGACCACAAATGTGAGACCAACTACAAAACACTTAGGCAAATACTGAACCTCAAATGCTAGCCAACCAGATCATATTTGGGCACTTTGCGATTATGAGATAAATTCTTCCACAATGACAAACATGCAGTATATGAAACTGAGCTCCAGAACTCTGTTGCCCTTACCAGAGCCAACACTTGTGCTGAAAATGAATACCCTTTAATTATCAGTAGAAATAATAATGCATATATATGATAATTGTATTCTTGACAGACGCTGTTGTGGTTTAGCCCCAACTGGCAACAAAGCAACACAGAGCTGCTTGTTCATTCTTCCCTGGTGGGATGGGGGAGAAAAACAGAAGAGTAAAAGAAAGAAAACTCATGAGCTGAGATAAAGACAGTTTAATAGGTAAAGCAAAAGCTGCACACAGAAGCAAAGCAAAACAAGGAATTCACTCCCTGCTTCCCATGGGCAGGCAGGTGTTCAGTCATCTCCAGCAGAGCAGGGTCCCATCACATGTAAGTTGTTTACTTGGGAAGACAAATGCCATCCCCACCTTCCCCCAGCTCTATATGCTGAGCATGACACCGTATGGTCTGGGACATCCCTTGGGTCAGCTGTCCTGCCTGTGCCCCCTTCCCTGAACCTCGTGCACCCCCAGCCTGCTCGCTGGTGGGGTGGGTGAGAGGCAGAAAAGGCCTTGGATCTGTGTAAGCACTGCTCAGCAGGAACTGAAACATCCTTGTATGATCAACACTGTTTCCAGCACAAACCCAAAACACAGCCCTGCACCAGCTACTATGACGGAAATTAACTCCACCCCAGCCAAAATCAGCACATTGGCATAGTGAAGAGATACCCCTGTCTGTCAGAGATATTCTACCTTATCCTGTGGAGGTAAGAGAATGCAGGTGTGAAATTGCCTGTTGTGTCACATATGCCATGTACATCCCATGCACACTATTTCACACTATGGGAAAGCTGGTAACTTTTTCTTCTGAGGCTGCTTTGAAATTCATCATGTTTGGAATGACCTGTACAGCACTTGAGTTTGAGAGACATCAGTCTTACTGGTGCCTGAAAGTTACGTGGAAAATCATGCCAAGTTCTTCTAATTAGTAAATATAGTTAATATGCTTCTTGTTGGACATACTAAATGGAATATAGCACACACAAAATCGGAGTGATGAACAGAAGGGTACAGCTTATTAGTGGTGGATGTTTCCAAGTATTTGACTCCAAGCCAAGTCAGGTTTTGCAAGATCTTTGGCTTTGAAATGTTTTTTGTGGCTCCTCCTCTCACCCTGTAAAACCAGCTCCATTTGCTGACAGCAACTTGTCTAGCAGTGGTGCAACCATCTTTCAATAAAATGGCAAAGTTTATTTGAACAGACTAGTAAAACATTAGACACTGCCTTCCATGAACTAGACTTATGCCCTAACTGTCTTTTATGAGTATGAATCAGTCTAAATTCATAAAAACTGGTATTCAGTCATTGTAAGGAGATCAGGATCTGATGGTAGTAAGGTCATTTCTAACCTCAGACCCACCATCCTATTCTCCCGCTTGCCTTCAGGTGTCCAAGGCCTTAGTCTCTCTACATAGGGACTAGTTCTGCCATTAACTTCACTGGGATAAGGATCAACTTCTGCACTGCAAATAATAAAGCAATATACAACTATTGCACGATAATTGTGTAAGTATAATTAGATCAGGATGGGTTGTGTTCTCCTTTCCTCAGGGAGTTCTGTGAAGCACCTTGACTGGAACAGGAGATAGACTTAACCTGATTGAATCATTAAATGGAAATATAAGAATGAACATGAGCCACTTAGTTCATTTCATAAATTCTAATAATTAAAACTGCATGTGCAATAATAATAGCTATTCCAGATATCCAAGTAAGAAAAATGCACCTTTGATATGTTGTGGCACAGGCATAATGAAAACATTGAGTTAATGGAGGATCTATGTAATAAGAGACACCATACAGAACCTGCAGTTGGAAATATATAAACACGCTTCCCAACATAATTTCACTACGTCACAATTCATTAAGAAAATAGGCAATAACTGACAAGATAGGCACAAAATGGATTTTCATGTTGCTGGGATGAAGTATGGCTCCCAGCAATTAATGGGTTTAGTCACATTAAGCAGATAAATAATGCTATCTGACATTACAGTATTTCACATTACACTAAAATTTTGTAACATTTGCTCATAATATGACTTGAAATATGTTACCTAGGAAAAAAATGTTATCTCTGGAACAGTCAAAGCCCATTAGAAACCTTAAGCTTGAAAAATCACAATGTTAACAGTCATATCCCCTAGCAAAGGTTTGCTTTCCTTAAATAGTGTTAAATTTAAACCCAGAAGCTCTAGTCACTGTTGGAGTTACTCTTCCTTAGTGCATTGAGCTTGAAAGGAAAATTTAATGCACAGAATGTACTGTGCATTACTGAATGCTGGTAAGTGAAACACTATGAAGAGCTGTAGAAAGAAGAGGGTAACATTTAGAGTGAAATCACATCAGTGATACAGATGTTCTCTAAAAATATGTTTCTATATTGTGCTTTTTAAAAAAAGCTCCTAATCTTATGATAACCCCACTACCCATTATTAATAACTTTATTATTTTAAACCTCATTTTAATTGTTATGTTTGCCTTTTTCACAGCTGGATATAGTCAGAGTATCACTCTTCTTGTGCAGAAAAACATTTTACTGTAAAATACTACAGGTTTAAATTTCCAGTTCCTGCTTTCATGAATAATTCTTCTGATTTCAGCTTTCTTATTCATGTAAATATAGTTTAATACTGGAAAATGCCAAATATGTTCAAAATATTAGTAAAAATTGAGAACAAACACAGGAACATGATTTCTCTCACATAATGCTAATTCTATTCCAAATTGAGTGACATGGAAGAAAATGTGATTACTTGTCAGATCTCAGATGCAATTTTGTGTTGGGACAGTATATGCAGTGGATTTGGAAGTGTCATGTTTAGCTGAAGGCAACACTTGGCGTCTCAGCACCCACCTCCTACTGAATTTCAACAAGAGTTAGCAAACAACCTTCCCTTGGGCTTCAGTGAAAATCCGCTTGCTATCCAGTCTGAGCTGCAGTTTTATTTGCAGGAAGCAAGCTTTATTTTGAGGTTTTCTAATGTATTGTTTCCTGGAACAGTAGAAGATCTGAGTGCAAAAGAGTACTGCAGTTCTGTTACTAAAATATGAAAATGTATGAAATTTCTGTATGAAAGAAATACTTAAAAAACAAAAACAAGACAACAAACACCTCTTAGAATTGTTAGGATTACTGAATATAATCAACACTTCAAAATCCAAGTCATAAACAAACCAGATAATCTTTTACTTGTGCCAAGATACAATTATTTTATTGCTTCTCGGATAACACTGCATTTAGGCATTTAACTTGAGGGTACTGGAAAAGCAAACACGGTTCACTTATGACATTTGTCCTACTGTATGTTAATGGAAGAGGTAGGGACTTTTTGGAGAAATTGTTGACAATGCCATAAGAAGTGCACACAAAAGGCTTAGTAATTGTGCTAACAAGAACATATAATTTCTGCCAGACCATAGTATCTAATTATCCTCAATTGGAAGATGTAAAATATTTCACCACAGCTCATATATAACCTTATAAAAATGACACTGTTTATGGAGGTCACAGTTCTGCATTGTCTGATGATGATTTTCAAAAACTTGCTAAATTGCAAAAGCTCCTCTCTGGACGGTTGTGCAATAACCAGTGTGCGATTCTGTACACCAGACTTTGAAGGAACGTCTAAGTGAACACTGTTGTGGAACACTCATCTCCCAGTATTAGTGTTCAGAACAAATTATAGTGATAGCGATAGCAACTATGTATATTCAACTTATTTCTAACTTTTTCTTAATGAGGTGAAGAATAAACGGTGCTGTTGTCCAGCAGCTGTTTGCAGATGACCACCCAGTGCTGCAGAAGCTGCCAATGACCCAGAGCTTGGGAACTACTGGCTCTAAAGGCTTGGTGTGTGCTTTCACATCAACTCTCTATGCTAGTCTTTGTTAGTGTTATTGCACCTTAATAGTATCAAAAAAAAGTACTTGTTTTATTGTGCTTGTTTCAAAACAGTACATTTAAAACCAACTAAACTTATCTAAGTTGGGTATATAAAAATATATTTTTAACCGCTCACATTATACAGTAAAAAACAAAGCACCTGTGTGGAAAGCTTACCCTTTCTTTTGGAGGAAAGCTGTCTTCATGTAGTTGCTTCAGTAACACATACTCATATGTATATAAATATAAAACCAGTTTAGCCACATAAATCTGTCCTGTTATGTGGCAGAGGAGACAGAAGGCCCAGAGGGGTGATATGTCTCATTCTTTCTCCATCACAGAACTGCTGCCATTCACACTGTGTGAACAAGAGCATGGCTTGGGTAAAGCACAAAAAGCATGAGATAAATTATGCTCCATGTGGCATAATTGCTCTCAGGAAACAGCAGACCAACAACCCACAAACAACTGTATGTTATTCTGCTGTCAGAAGGAGCAGCTGTCACTCTAAGCTCTACCACCCTCGCTGAGGAACGCCGGCACAGGTTGTTCGGTTGCGTGTGCTGTCTCTGCACTTTGATGGGGATTAGAGAAAAGGGCTGGTTGTACACATTGCACTTGTGAAGCTATGAACCAGAAGGCTGTTTGGATACCTTCTGCAGCATCTCTGACCCAAAACCAGGAGAGAAAAACTGTGGGGAAAAGGGTTGTGGATCACGCAGGTCAAAGTATAGCTCTGAATTGTTAAATGTTATAAAAAAAAGACAACTAAATAATTCAGTCTGTTTAAACACTGAGTTTCTTTCTAATCCTAGCTGCATTTCACTGTAGTAAAAGTGGGTATTTGAAGAAAATATTTCACTATTAAAGATCCTTGCGATTATGTTTTTAGAAGTGCCTCTTCCAGGTCAGAATCTAATATAAAGAAAAGTTACCTTTTTTTTTTTAATCCCAAATTAAACTGCAGTAATTAGATACTGTATTTAACCATGTGAAAAGAGTAAAAAGCTATTTCTACGCAGTTTCTGAGGTAATAAGCCAGCATGTTAAAAATATATTAATGCAAGTAATTTGGTTTTGAGTGTGTCCTTTGCCCATCTTTCCAAAAAAAGTGGATGGACATGCTGATTTCACTAAAGCGGAGAAAAGGTCTGTGGCATACTGGCTGGTATACTGTATCATAGTTCATCATGGTTTCTTGTGAGGTCCTCCCCATAATTAGTAGCTTGACTTCCAACAAACATGTTCCAGTTGTCTAGAACCTCTTCTTTTGTTAGTTTTTGATCCTGGTGAGAGGAAAATAAAATCTCTGTAAGGACATTTTCAAAGCTAAGTAAAAGACACACCAGTACAGACTTAACAAGAGCCCTGGGAAATGCTGCTTCAAAGCAGCAGACTGCAGGTTCAGGAACTCTGGTGAGTGAAATTTGAACAGCAGTGGAAGAAAGAAGTCCCACTGTCTTCACTTGGGTCAAACTGCTAATTGCAGTTCCTTGTTATTAACTCGCCACCAAACAGCATATGGGTTTTCTGGTATACAGTTTTGCTCTGAGCTTTGGGTTTGCCTTCCTGACACTAAAAATGAAAATCCTCTCATGTACTTTGCTGAAGATGGGTGCTTATATTAGCAATTTACACGCTCTCTGTGTAAGAGTGTTTTGGCTTTTCAGGTGGAGGAAGTGAATGTAATGAGCCAGTCTTTAAGCCAAAAATCTATGTTTGATTATAGAAATGGTTTGGGGGTTGGTTTTGCTACCTCCTATGTAATGTATCTTTTATTTTTCTCTTGTAGTCTAGATTAGCATTAAAAAAACTGTGACCGCTCTTAAGAGTATTTTTTTTACCGTGTTAAAACTTCCAAGTTTAAGATGATAAATAATTTATCTAATCCAATGGACTTCCAGAACTGATAAACTGTATTTTACTACTTTGAGATTCTAACCTTACCAACTGAAGGTGGCATTGATATATTAATGCACTAGCAATTCTAGCCTCTAAAACTGCATTTAAAGTGTATCAGTAAGAAAATTTATTAATAAATTCCTGCAAGCTGGTATGGTAAAAAACAAACAAACAAACAAAAACACAACCCCTCCCCCCAAAAAAGCAAACAAAACCCAAAACCATAACAACTTATATAACTTTATTTTTAAAGTATACTAGAACTCTAAGTACCTTGTCTACATCCGATTCATAGACCAAGTGCCTGGCTTCAGCCAGTGCATGATCATAGTCTTGTGGGAGAATCCAGTGCTGAATTTCCTCTTTGTCCATCTTTCCATCCTTGTTGATGTCACGAAAATCTGCAAACTGTTCACGCTCTGTAATCACCCAGTCAGGCTCTGGTCCACCCTCTTCATTTGCAAACATATCAGCTGGAGAGCAAAGAAAAGGTCTTGCTCAAGTCATATTTAATTTGCAAATTATTCACAAACTAAAGACATTTACATAGTGTTCCTCAGAATACTAAACTTTTCACTCTTTGCACAGTGTTTCTTTGTACAGAAAATGAAATGTGGGTCTAAATAGATTAGCTGTGTTTATCTTGGGCAGGTATCTTCACTGCTTTTGTCCTGTTTTTAGAGAGATATCTGCAAGAGAATTTAATTTTGAGTAGATGAGTCCTTTTTTAAAACATGTTGCAGCATACCCCTTCAGTAGAAAATATTCCACTGAAAAAAGGCCTGGAGAAGTCACAAATCAGTGGTGTGTTCTGTGTTGTCGACTGGTACCTTGGAATGGTGGTGTACCATCTGTGACACAGGATGCAGAGATTACATGAGCTGCTCTGATCAGTCCTACACTGTATCTTGTGCTCAGCCTGTGAGGCATTCAGCTGTGGCAACAGTGAGTTCTGTGGCTGAGCACTGGATTGACATGTACAGGGGGCTCCTGGAGCTAGGGAAACCAGAGGAAAAGCACAAGGCCCTGCCAGGCAGCCCTCACTAGAGAGGCTGATGCATCTTGGGCATCATGATGACCAATCATGGGAGAGCTCAACTGGCCTGGGATTATGAGCAGGGTGGGCAAACAGGTATTGAGAGGGCACCACACTTGGTGGAGAAGGGCACATGAAAAGGGCCATTCACCCTGCTTGTGTATGTCCACAACCCAGGGAAGTGCTCTAGGTCTCTGGCACCATGGTGTTAAAACTAGAGTTTATGCAGAGAAAGCCCCCTGAGGTGTCTGATGCTCCACACAGGTGAAGAGATTTACCAAAGAAGAAATTTAGTTTTCTCTTTGTTTTTTAACCCCAACTTCATAAAAAAAGATTACATCTGAAAAGTGGAAGTAGGAGTATTTAAAGCATCGAATTCCTCAGCTCATGACGAAAACTTCAGACAACACATTCACTTTCTTTTTTCAAAGTGCAAATTATATTGTTTATTTGAAGCAACTGACACGTCCTGTCAATTTGATTTTTATCATCCTTGCCAGTGTGGGGTGATCGTGACTAGAACATTCTATGTTCCTATCTATAGAAGACATGAAAAAACAGCATTCACATGGTAACAAATGTTGACAATTACCTTATAATTATACGTAGGTAATGTCACTGAATGAACTGAAATTACTGAGGAAATTATGCTGCTCTGTTATTTCAGTCATAAATGAACAGCATTCACATTCTGAGGCTAAATATAATTAACAAGGAATAGAACCTCCTGCCATTAATTAATGTGTGTATATTGTTCCTGATTATATGGGAAGTGATCTTTATAGCACCATCAGAAACAGAAAGATTCACCTTGAGTATGCACTCATGCTTTCCTAGTGCTACTTTCTTCATTTAAAACCCACCAAAATGAGTGCAGTGGGAGAAGGTAGCTTTTGGTATCAGCATAATGATTCAAAAAGGCTAAAACATATTCTGTACTGCTGCTATCTAGTCCTGCTTCTGTTCTGCCTTCATACATCCAAGTGCAAGACAGCAGTTAACTTCCTCGTGTGGCTGAGGTTTGTGCAAATTAACTGTGACTGATCTGCTGTTGATGTTTCCCATTTTGTGCTCTTTCTGCCACTGAAGTAATGCACAGCTAACTTTCACACACTTCACAACTTCTCTAAGAATCTTAAATCTTGGTGCTGGTTTTGCACAGTTCATTTTGAATGCATTTTCTATTCCTCTAAGAAACATAATGGCATCACTGCTAGAGAAGTATTGGGTTTTGCTTACTATTGCACTAGGAAAATAACTAGTAGAAAAAAGGTCAATTTTGTGTTTTGCAATGTGTGCTTCCAAGCTATTTTGCATAGTCAGGTACCATTCAAACTGGGAAGAGATTAACTCACTCTCTGATCCTCCTGCATTTCTAAACAATGCCTTCAAAAAGCTGTTAATATGGTCATGTTTACAGAGAATATTCCCGTCAAGAAAAATATTGTATTCCAGAGCCTCTTAGCCAAATTACAATAGTAAGAGGAGAATTTTATGCTGTAATGTGCGAGGAACCTTTTGCTGGTGATGTGGCTATCTCCCTAAAATAAAGTTAAAACTTTCCGGGTTGGATGGTTGGTTTAAAACAATAGAACTGGAGCACAGAAATGTTCATCTTTGTGTAATACTGCTGTAAATTTGAGAGAAGAGGGACAAGGAGACTGGCGATTATATAAGAAACAAATCTTAACACTTACCAATGTACTCATCTTGATCCACAAAACCATCCTCATTTTTGTCTATGTCTTCTAAGGTTTCCTGGAAAACAGTTTTGAATCAACATAATTAAGCGAATTTAGAATTCTGACTACTCACCTCTTTGATCATCTAATGTTTTGAGGCCTTAACTTGCCCTTGTACAGAGGCAAAGGTACTCTTTCTGACTGCAGTGTGACTGTTGTTTATGCAATGAATATACATATACTCTTTCATGCTGAAAAAGATTCCTGCATGAATGAACTGGACACTAAAGTTAAATGCAGATACAAGTATCAAACACTTAGTTGCTGCATTTCAGCAAAGCCTTCCTTTTATTCTGGTTTAAGTTGGTGCTGTTTCTTGAATCCATTTAGGAGCTGTTTAAGGGCATTTAACAAGTACTGAGAGCTCTAAATCAAGTGAATTTGAGGAAAGGCATCCCTTTCTGTTCCCCACTTAGCTGTTATGTGTGTGTCCCTTTCTGAACCCTGTACGGAAAGGTTGGATAGAGGAAGACTTCATAGCTCATCCAAAAAATAAAAGCAAAAATAATGATATTGGGTTTGTTCTGCTTACTAAGACAACAATGTTTTTCATATGCTCAAACTCTTCTGGGTGAAGGAAAGCTGTGAATTCTTCACGAGTTGCAGCTACGTCTCCATCCAGATCTGCAGTTTTGAATCGTCTTTCATCTCTGGGTAGCATTTTCTTAAAGCTGTGCTGATCAGTTGCATCTTGGAATTCTTCTGGATTTTCTGCAAATTCATCAAGACAATCTCAAAAGCATGTTCATTTTAAAACATATTACCACAATGAAGCACCACAATTTGCTCTTAAAGTCTAGAAATACAAAGGTTTATTGTCAGAATAGCTGCCATGTTAAAATGGAACATATCTTTCCTGTGAAGTTTTAAATTCAGGAGCCGAGTACTTGGTTTGATTTTCAAAGGTGATTTAGTAGAATAGGTAAATCCTTGACTAAGCCTTCTGCTGCAACCCAGGATAATGGATTTTGCAGTATTGTGTATTGCCCTTCATAGATTTGGGTTTTTTTTCCTTTCTAATCTGCTTTTATAAGTACTGCTTAGGCAGTATTTGGGGTAGATTTCATTCACACAAGCTTTATTCTTCTTAAGAGTTTATATGATCTAAACAACATTTCTGTTTCAAAAAGCAAGCAAACTAAAGAAAAGTGGTTTCACAAGGTGGAAGACTAATTTTTTAAAATAGGATCACTAAACTGACTTCAAATATGAAAAGTACTCATAACAATTTCTCAATTCACATATTGGAAGACAAATGCAGTCGAAAAAGACCGGGCCAGGAATTACAACTGGAATTTTAAGTGTGCATAAACACAAGACCACAATGTAGTAGATGTTCTCCAAATCTTGGGGATTATAGAGAGCAAAGACAAAGGGCTGAGAAGGGCTCCCAGGAATACTGCTACAGGGATCGTGCATTAAATATTTCCTTTCACAAATGTAATAAGCTCCTCTTTAAGATAGTCTTTGGAATTACTACTGCTACTGGAAGCTTATTCCAGAAACTGCCTCTATGCCAAATAGATATTTTCTTCTATTTCCAGTAAGTATAAATGGTCAATTAATACTGATTTGTTTTTCTGTCAGCATTGCCATTTAGTGATCTCTTCTCCTCCTTCATTAACTTACAAAAAGCAAAGGAAAAGTATGTGGGGCAAACAAAAGATGCAGGTATATTTTTAATGTGCTTCTTTTGCCTGATTTGTTAAGGATTTTCATTTGCAGTCTTAAGCATATTATTCTGCAAGAACTATGTTAATCAATAACTTTGCTATAGCTTAGACCCAGCCTAAAGTTTTAGCATCTAGACTCTTTATGAAAGACTGAATTAACAAATACTGATTAATTACACAATGTATTATTTTAAATTACCATCTTTAATATTAAAAAGTAATATATTTCTAATTGGAGGAGACTTTAATTCAGCTTTGCCAGTACATTTAATAATCCCTCTACAAAACTTTCCACGTACTGGTGACTCGTGGAAATGGCTGCAAGAACTAGGAAGTGCTTTTGACTTCTATCTATAACATTTAATGCAATCTTCAAGAGTCCTCAATGTGACACCAAACTCCTGCCGACTGTAAGGCACAAAATCATGCTTTATAATCTCAACAGTCTTCGATCATATAATCTGAAAACGTTATTTTACCTAGATAATAACCGTATGTGGCTTGTTTGTATTCTTCCCAGGCAATTTTATCATCCTTATTGAGATCGTAGTCTTTCCAAACTTTAGCCACATTTTCATAGATATAGCGTTTCTGTACCCGCTTAATCCAGTTCTTTAATTCCTCTGTTGTGAGATAGCCATCTTTGTTGTCATCTATTCTATCCACAATCTTCCTGTAAAAAAAGACCAGCATCCTTAATCATTGACAGAACAACAAACTACAGGTCAGCCCAATTTTAGTAATCTTTAGCTGGCCCCAATTTTCCACAAAAAAAATGAAGTAGTGCCCCAAACTTATAAAGTTGTCGTACTGGCTAAGACTTTCTTGCATTTTACAGATTATTTTAAGGGACATATCTCTATTCTTTATTCAAATTGCTATGAATAATTGAAATGGAGCTTGCATGATCAAAGTTAGTGAACAAAGTACCTCACATAATATCTGGATTTAGGTTGCATCTACTAACTTCAGGGGATATGTTCTTAACTGTCAGTAGGGACTAGCCATGCTGGGCTCAGAGTAGGAGACAACAACTTCATCTCTGGAGAAACCCTGTACTAGAGCTTGCTGGAGGCAACTAGGGCAAAAATCTAGGATTTTGAGGACACCTGTAGTTTCTCCTGTGGCTTGACAGCAGATTGGTACTAGAGTGGAGTGAGTTATACAACTGTGTAATGAGCCACTGTCCTGTGTAAAGCTGCTAGCCTCAAGTCCTGTTGAAATCAGTAGAAGTGAAAGGTACTGGTGTACTCCCAAGGAAACTTCTGCAAAGTTTCTGAAAAAAAGTCTGCACAAAGCTGCAGGTAAAACAGACACGGAAAAGCTACGTTAACAAACAGTCAACATTCTCCTCTAACATTTAGATTCTCTGCAATAAATCTCTCAAGGGCTACCTGTAATTGCTAAATACCACCAGTTTGGGTTTGAGCATGTAAAATGCTTCTCTCCCAGCTACAGTGGTAGACTAGGTGATAAAAACTTTGTCTAAAACAGGAATACAGCTTTAATTCCACAACTTGTAGATAAACTAGTCATAGTGTTACTATATTCTGGGCACCGGCCTGTGGGAAGCTATGTACGCTGCCCTTGGATCTGGGGCAGATTGCTGGCAATTCAACAGAAGCAGGAACTGACTTCTCTGAATTCTGACTTGAGATTCACATGTGAGCTCCCTAAACCTCCAGGTAGCCACAGGACATAGGGAGAAGTTCTGCACTTTTAAGAATTTATTACAATTCAGTGCCTTGGTTCTCCACAAAGAAATCAACCCTGGCCAACTGGAAATGCTCAACTAGTGAAGAGATGTCTTTCCAAAGCCTTAGTTATGACAGTAGCAAGTAGAATCAATTAACAACAGTAGTTTCTGCTGAATTTCCAGCAATCTCGTGCGAGTTTGACAGGATCAGACTGAATTCAAAAGTATGCTATTTCTGAGCTAAAAGGGGGAAAAGGGGCTGCTGAATTTGCTTTCTGAAGTAGTGAAGTATGAATCAACTGACTGGGAAACTTATTTTGTATAAGTCTCACAGGGAATTGACTGCCAAGGGTCACTTTCAATGAACAATGGACTGTATTTGTCAATATATTTGCCCCACGATGAATTTGATTTAATTGGTTTTGCTGATATTTCTAATGCTAAATGTATTACTTATAATAAATAATTCTGTTAGTTGCTCTTTGGTATTTTTAAGGTTAAAGAAGTCAGGCCTGTTTAGCAGAAAATGTCTCATATATCTTCCTTTTCACCTGTTTTTATAGGTCTGTGTTAAGTATTTCACTCTGCTTTCCAGTTGAAGATGCTGAGCGAATATTAGTCTTGCTTACAAGTATATCCATAATATGTATAATACTGCTGAGGTGAGTAGCTCGAGAGCGGACTCCTTCAACACCGGAGCGGGGGAAGTTCAGCGTCCAGGAGCCTCAACTCAGAGCGGCGAGAGACCCCGAGGGAGCCTCAACCCCTAGCCAGGCCGTGCCCAGGAGCCGGCAGCTCAGCTGACGAGAGCGAGCAGGGACGCACAAGGGGGCGCAGCCAGGAGGGGCGGCACCAGCCCTGACCGGGTAAAATCTGCCCCAGGGAGCGCGGGCGAGCGGGAGCCAGGCGGGGCGACTTGTGCGGGCAGGCGAGCGGGGTGGTGAGCACTCGCCTCATGACCAGGGCCCGGTCCGGGAGCTCTGCTCGGGCTGCCCCGGCGGTGGCCAGCGTAGGCACCCAGACAGAGCCGGTGAGAGGGGAGGCTGCAGTGCAGAGCTCGGGGTGCAGAGAGTGCCTGCACTGGTCTGGTGAGGGGAGGGTGCACAACGCGCAGGGCTGCGCTCGGTGCTCCCTGGTGGAGGTCCTCCTGCAGCAGGGGCTGAGCTGCGGGATGCTGTCAATAGGCTGCAAGATGTCAGGTGGAAGCTGAGAGGAAGCAGGAGTGTTTGCTCCAGGCCCGAGCTGTGCAGGGGCCTCAAGCGTCCCCTGTAGTTCATGGAGGAAAGAAGGAGGCCGTTAACCCGGGAAGCTGGGAAACAGCAACAAAAAAAAAAAAAAGGAGGAAGAGGACAATTAAAAGCAAGGGGCTTCCTCCTAAATCTGTTGTCCCCACCCAGAACCGCTTTGTTGTCCTGCAGGGGGCTGATGAGGAAACGCACACCTCACCACATGAACAACCGGCTGATGCACTGGTAAAGAAGATCTCTAATGGTGCTGCCAGGAAAAAGCAGTGGGTTGCAGTAGCAGAGGACTCTGAAAGGCACAGAAGCACTCGTCTGTCAGCCTAACCCGGTCTCAAGGGAGGTCTGTTGCCTACCAGGGGCACGGATCAGGGATGTGGCAGGGAGGCTGCCTGCTCTAGTAAGTCCCATGGACTATTACCCACTTTTAGTGATCCACGTGGGTGCTAGGGATATAGATAGCAGTAGCCTGGAGAACATAAAGAAGGACTACAGAGCCCTGGGAGAGGTGGTTAGGGGCTTTGGAGCTCAGATAGTCTTTTCATCAATTCTCCAGGATACAGGGGAGGACCCTAAAAAGGCTAGGAGGATTGGCCATGTTAATAAATGGTTACAACAGTAGTGCCATAGTCAAAGGTTTAGGTATCTTGAACATGGGACACAAATTAGTAGGCCATGTCTACTGGGGGCTGGTGGAGCTGGTCCGACAAAGGAGAAGAGTGGTTTTGGAAGAAGGCCTGCCAGGCTGGTCAAGGATGTTTTAAACTAGATGTGTTGGAGGAGGGGGGCATAATTCCATCCCAACACACCCAGTCAGTTGCCAGCACCTATAATAAATGCTCGGAGCAATGTAGAGATATTCCAGCTGCTCCAGCCAATGAGCCGACTTCATTTGGAGCTCGGCTCAGATGCCTCTATACAAACACCCACAGTATGGGGAACAAACAAGGAATTAGAGATGTGTGCACATCTACAGGGGTATGATATAATAGGCATCACAGAAACATGGTGGGATGGCTCCTACGACAGGAGTGTTGGAATGGAAGGTTACAGGCTATTTAGAAAAAGATAGGCCCGGCAGGCGAGGAGGGGGAATTGCTATTTATATTAGGAATAGGCTGGAGAGTATGGAATTCTGTCTGGGAACAGGTGAGCAGTCAACAAGAGAGTTTGTGGGTCAGGATTAAAGGGAGAACAGCTACAGGAGACATTACTGTGGGGATCTCTTACAGACTGCCTGATCAAGAGGACTGTGGATGCAGCGCTCTAAGACAGATAGGAACAGCCTCACACTCACAGGCCCTTGTCCTCACAGGGGACTTCAACCACCCTGGCATCTGTTGGAATGATGGTACAGCCCAGCACAAGCAATGCAGGAGGTTCCTCGATTGTGTGGAAGACAACTTCCTTCTGCAAGTAATAGAGGAGCTGACAAGGAGAGGTGCCATGCTTGACCTCATGCTCACCAACAGGGAAGGGCTGGTTGGAAACTTGATGCTCCAGGGCAGCCTTGCTTGTAGCGATCATGAGATGGTTGAGTTCAAGATCCTCAGAACAGTGAGAAGAGCATGCAGCAAGCTCACTGCCCTGGACTTCAAGAGAGCAGACTTTGGCCTCTTCAGGAACCTGCTTAGTAAGGTTCCATGGGATATAGCCCTAGAGGGCAAGGGGGCCCCAAGACTGTTGGTTGATATTCAAGGATCACCTGCTACAAGCTCAGGAGTGTTGCATCCCAACTAGAAGGAAGTGCAGCAGGAGGGCCAGGAGACCTCCTTGGACGGATAAGAAGCTGCTGAGGAAATTTAGAAGGAAAAAAAGAGGCTTATAAAGGGTGGTAGCAAGGAGAGGCAGTCTGAGAAGAACACAGGGATGTGTCTGGGAAGCTAGGGACCAGGTTAGGAAAGCTAAGGCCCAGTTAGAATTAAACTTGGCTAGGGATGTTAAGGAAACCAGGAAGGGATTCTACAGGTACATAGCAAATAAAAGGCAGACTAGGGACAATGTAGGCCCCCTCCGGAAGCTCTCGGGAGAACTGGCTACCCTGGATGCAGAGAAGGCTGAGGTTCTTAATGACTTCTTTGCCTCAGTCTTCACTGGCAAAAGCTCTGACCACACCACCCAAGTCTTGGAAGGCAGATGCAGGGACTGTGAGAATGAAGACCTTGGGCCCACTGTAGGAGAGGATCTGGTTCGAGACCATCTTAAGAACCTGAACGTGCCCAAGTCCATGCGACCTGATGAAATCCATCCGCAGGTCCTGAAGAAGCTGGCAAATGAAGTTGCTAAGCCACTGTCCATCATACTTGAAAAATCATGGCAGTCAGGTGAAGTTCCCAACGAATAGAAAAAGGGAAATATAACCACATTTTCAAGAAGGGGAAAATGGATGACCCAGGGAACTACAGACCAGTCAGTCTCACCTCTGTGCCTGGCAAAATCTTGGAGCAGATTCTCCTGGAAGGCATGCTAAAGCACATGAAAAACAATGAGGTGCTCGGTGACAGCCAGCATGGCTTCACTAAGGGGAAATCCTGCCTGACCAATTTGGTGGTTTTCTATGATGGGGCTACGGAAGTGATGGACAGGGGTAGAGCTGTTGATGTCATCTACCTGGATTTGTGCAAAGCATTCGACACTGTCCCACATGGCATGCTTGTCTCTAAATTGGAGAGACGTCAATTTGATGGATGGACCACTCGGTGGATAAAGAACTGGCTGGGTGGCCGCACGCAAAGAGTTGTGGTCAATGGCTCAATGTCCAGCTGGATACCAGTAATGAGTGGTGTCCCTCAGGGATCGGTGTTGGGACCGGTCTTGTTCAACATCTGTGCCGGTGACATGGGCAGTGGGATTGAGTGTGCCCTCAGCAAGTTTGCCAGTGACACCAAGCTGTGTGGTTCGGTTGATAACGCTGGAGGGAAAGAATGCCATCCAGAGGGACCTGGACACACTTGTGAGGTGGGCTGATGCCAACCTCATGAAGTTTAACCATGCCAAGTGCAAGGTCCTACACCTGGGTTGGAGCAATCCCAGGCACAGCTACAGGTTGGGCAGAGAAGAGATTCAGAGCAGCCCTGCAGAGAAGGACTTGGGCGTGTTGGGCGATGAGAAAATGAACATGAGCCGGCCTCAGTGTGCGCTCGCAGCCCAGAAAGCCAACCGTATCCTGGGCTGCATCAAAAGGAGCGTGTCCAGCAGGTCGAAGGAGGTGATCCTGCCCCTCTACTCTGCTCTTGTGAGACCCCACCTGGAGTATTGTGTGCAGTTCTGGTGTCCTCAACATAAAAAGGACATGGAACTGTTGGAACAAGTCCAGAGGAGGGCCACGAGGATGATCAGGGGACTGGAGCGCCTCCCATATGAAGACAGGCTGAGAAAGTTGGGGCTGTTCAGCCTGCAGAAGGCTGTGTGGAGACCTCATGGCAGCCTTCCAGTATCTGAAGGGGCCCTATAAGGATGCTGGGGAGGGACTCTTCATTAGGGACTGTAGTGATAGGACAAGGGGCAAGGGGTTAAAACTTAAAACAGGGGAAGTTCAGATTGGCTATAAGGAGGAAGTTCTTTACTGTAAGGGTGGTGAGGCACTGGAATGGGTTGCCCAGGGAAGCTGTGAATGCTCCATCCCTGGCGGTGTTCAAGGTCAGGTTGGACAGAGCCTTGGGTGACATGGTTTAGTGTGAGGTGTGTCTGCCCATGGCTGGGGAGTTGGAACTAGATGATCTTAAGGTTCTTTCCAACCCTAACTATTCTATGATAACATGATATTGGGACTGTGGACCTTGCTTTTTATACTGATAGTCACCTGTAAAATAGCTCAGGCTTATTCTAAGCTTTGTAGTGGAGCTAATGTGCATTGATCAGACTGAAAAGCCTTAGTGCCTCTATTTTAAATAGTTAATTCTTGAATACAGCAAAAATTCAAGGAGCATGTTAACAGACACAAAATTCCAGCTCATACATAGGAATTGACATGCGCAAGTGTGTAATACCTGCAAGCTTACTTTCTCCCTTTAAATGAGAGAGACTGACTGTAACTGGGGTTACAGTCAGTATCCCGAATCATAATAAAGAAGCTAGAGGGTAGGTACATGCAACTGCTGCTACAGAGATTTAAGCTGCCAGACTACAAAGACCTCTGATGATGAAAGACAGCTGGGGCAAGGAAATTATTGCTACGAAGTGGCTAGAAAAGGAAGGCTTCTCCTCTGCACCTGATGTGAGTACAGCTGCCTGCTGATTATAAACTCTGGCCTTAGCCTGTATACAAACCAGAGACATTTATATTTAGGTCTCACATATTTATATTGTGAGAATCTGTAGCAATTCTCTGAAAATGACAGGCACACAAGAAATGGCAGGGAGAAGGTTCAGAGGACTGCAGCCCCACTCCCCTTCTTCTTATCTCATCTCCAGCCTCTTAATGCAGTCCTTGGATGCTGCACCAGGATTGTCATGTTTCTTGAAAGCCAAATGAGTTGTGGTGCTGCACATTAGGTGGGCAATATGCCATTCTTCCCTTGTCAAATGATCCAGTGTGGCAGGACAGGGAGAAGGGATGACCTGTCATGGAGTTTGTCATAAGGGCAGGAACACTCCCAGGTCAGTACAAGTGTAGACCAATTTAAAGAGGCATGTCCATTTTAGTGATACGCTTTATGAGAATTTAAGTCATAGATCACGTATGCTCATTTCTTATAACCACTTTATCTGTTTACTTACTGAGATACATGTAAATAGCAGTGACAGCTTCCAGAGCATCAAGAGGTTAGTCAGTGGGATAATAGTGATACTGCACTAACATATTAATGTGGAACTAGACAGACATCAAATAAGTACCTCTCCCTATGGAAGGGAAGTGTAAGGTAATCTTAGTGAAGCAAAGGTAATCTTAGTGAAAGCATGCAGATGTTTTAAACAATTTTGTCAGTAACTATATAAAGGATTTTTCTTTACTGTTAAACTTGGTTCTAACTAGTGATCTGATTTTCTTTAGATGCACAGAAGGGAGAAGCAGTAAAATAAGGCAGCTGTTGGATGGACCCTACTCTTGGTGTGAAGTGTAGCATGGAAGCATGAGCAATACTGTAAGTCATGGAAAAGCTATGGGAAGATAACTTCAAGTGGACTTGTAAATGGAGCTATAAAAGAGGAATAGTTTAAACTTGATTCACACTAATATGGTCCAGGCAAGTGACCCAGAGATAAGGAGTTGTAGCAGCAAAACCCTCCAGCAGTGGGTGAGGTCTGTCCAACACTGAGCACAGCACCACACACAGCAGCTCCCTCCACAAAGCTTATTGCTGTAGGACCAGAAAAGGCAGGAGAGAAAAATATGGAAGCAATGAATTGTTGGTTGCTTGTTTGTAAAATCAGCAGGTGTGAAAGAAGTCTAATTGAAGAGATACCACTGACTGTACAGTAATGAGACCTGGACAGGCTAGAGAGCTGGGTGAAGAGGAACTTAAGCTGAACAAAGGCAAGTGTAGGGTCCTGCACCTAGGCATAACCCCATGCAGCAGTACAGGTTAGGGGTTGGCCAGCTGGAAAGCTGCTCTGTGGAGAAGGACCTGGGAGTCCTAGTGGAAACTTAACCATGACCCAGACATGTACTGCTGTGGACAAGAAAGCTAAGTGTCCTGGGGTTCATTAAGAAGAATGTGCCCAGCAGGTTGAGGGAGGTTATCCACCCACTCTGCTCTTGTGAGGCTGCATCTGGAGTACTGTGTCTGGTTCTGGGCTCACCAGTTCAAGAAAGACAAGGAACTGCTGGAGAGGGTCCAGTGGAGTGCTATGCAGATTAGAAGACTGGAGCATCTCAATGAGGAAAGGCTGAGAGATGGGCCTATTTAGCCTAGAGATGACTGAGAGAGGATCTTATCAATGAATGCAAGTATCTTAAGGGCGGGTGTCAAGAGGATGGGACCAGACTCTTTTTGGTGGTGCCCACTAACAGGATAAGGTACAGTGGGCTAAAACTCAAATTCAGAAACTTCCATGTCAATATGAGGAAAAACTTCTTTACTTTAAGGGTGGCACTGGAATGGGCTGCCCAGAGAGGCTGTGGAAAGTCCTCTGGAGATATTCACAGCCTGCCTGGACACATTCCTGCGTGACCTGCTCTAGGTGACCCTGCTTTAGCAAGGGTGTTAACTAGATGATCTCCAGAGGTCCCTTTCACCCATTCTGCGCTACAAGGACCCATTCCACGAGCCCCTCCTGACAGCAAGGGGCCAGTCTCGGCCGTGGCCGGGCGGCACCCCCTACCCTCCCGCCGGTCTCCTTTTGCCGAGGGAACAGCGGCTCCTGCCCCGCCGCCCCGCCGGGCCCTCCCTCTGCTGCCACGTTTCCGCAGGCCGCCGCGCTGCCGCGGCTCTTACCCCAGCTTCTCCCGGCTCTCCTCCGGGCTGAGCTGGTCAAAGCTCCGCGCCTCCTCCTTGCCCAGGAAGGCCTCGTGATCGTACTGGAAGCCCGGCCGGTCTTCGTGCTGCCGCGCCCGCTCCTGCCGCGCTGTAGGTTTGCCCAGGCCTCCCGGCAGCAGCGGCAGCAACGCCAGCGCTATACACCACTGCGCCCCGCCTGCCCCCATACCCCGCCGCGTACCCACCACCCCTCACCCCTCCGCTGCCCGGCGCCCGCCGAGCCCGGCTCTGCCCCACCCCGCCGCTCCCCAGCCCCGCTCCTCCCTTGGCCGGTTAGCGGCGCCGACGCGATTGGGCAGCGGTCGCCAGCAGCGGGGCCCGGCCCGGCCCGACGCCACGTCTGCAGAGTGGCGAGAGCCGCCCAACGGTGGCGGGGGGGGTCGCAGCGGCTCGTCCGGTAGCGCCGGAGAACCCCTGCGGCACAACGAGGTTGGGAGCTTGGAGACCCTTTCCGCTCGTTCCTCATGGAAGCGTTCTGAGTTTATACAGCTAAGAACCGTGTCAGCGCAACCACCCGATCATTCATGCCTGTTCCTCTGCTATTCGGTGTAGTTTGTTCGCCCA
The DNA here is from genome assembly GCF_028554395.1 of Pezoporus wallicus. Classification (NCBI taxonomy): domain Eukaryota; kingdom Metazoa; phylum Chordata; class Aves; order Psittaciformes; family Psittacidae; genus Pezoporus; species Pezoporus wallicus. The sequence goes on from NW_026638491.1 coordinate 2,932,760, forward strand.
GAGTATAACAGAATGGTTTGAATTGGAAGGGACCTTAAGGATCATGTGCTTCCAGCCGCCTGCCAGGTTGATGGTTTCTGCTGTCGTCCGAAATTGGTTAGAAAAGGACTAAAGTATGATTTATTTTTAGTTTTCAAGGCAAGCAACAATAAGGATACAAGTAAAAAAAAAACCCCAACAAACAAACAAACCAAAAACACCCCTGTGGGTCTTGAGTGTCACAGCAAGCTGATAACCCAAAACGCAGGAAAAAAAAATAATAGAGGGTTGGCAGCACTCTCGTAGAGGATATTTGTTGTAACAGGGTCACTACTACTCTAAGGGAAGTGAGGATTGGAGGAAAAAGAAAGCCCAAACCATTTAGCAGAGAAAAAGATCCAGTTTTTTCCTTAAGTCATAATTTATTTTCTTCAGCTTGAGCAAATTACTTCTAGACAGAGGTAATTGACGTTTGCACCTAGTATGTGAGTGGCATGAAAATAGATGCTGATCATACCAGCTGTGTCTGAATTTTCAAAGCTAGTGAGAGGCTATGCAATTTTTATTTATTTTTCTATTAGGCATGTACCTGTAAAACAAAGTTTTCATTAACATATTCAGAAATCTCATACAATTCAAATACAGCTCTTTTCTGTCACTCAGTCTTCTAACGCTCCTCTCAGTGGTTCTTACCTCTATATTAGACAGTTTCTAACGTTATTCCAGAGGCAAGGCTGTGCCAAGGTGCTGAATTTTTACCTTCTTTATCCACCTGGTGGTGGAGTGTGCTGCTAGCTAAGAGATAAGCCGTTTGTGTGGGTAACAGCTATATCTTACTGCCCACTGTGTTGTAGTCGGTGTTGTAATCAATCATCAGCTTGATGTTTGATCTAAATAACAAAGGAATATGAAGTTATTTGTGTGATGTGTGAAATGAATCTGTATGTTCTGTTGTCAGAACAAGTTGAAGTTGTATCTATGAGAAAAGCTGCAGTGATGGCAATGCAGAACGAGTGAAGTGAGTACATGGTCATTTACTTGAAAGCCTCCCGACATGGGCAGGCAGATGTCTGGGAGCCTCCAGACACTGCCTCATAAATACGGGTTCTGGCTGTTGGAGCTGCCCTGTGTTTGGGCTCAAGTGTGAGTGAGCCCTGAAATATGGTGATCTTAAGAAAGATGGGAATCTCAATATTCTGATCCCTCCAGACTTGGTTCGGGACAACTGGTAATAACAAAGTTTGATTGATTCAATATAATTTTTTGTGGAATAAGAAAGGTACTGCAGTTACTTGTCCTTAGAGGCCTGAGGTCTCAGATTTTGATGCTGAGAATATACTGTGTTCAGCCAAAACACTTGTCGGTCTGGTCAGTCTTAGTGTTGCCAGTTATTTGTATCACTCAGTTTAGCATTTACAGATTATTCCTTTGGGCTGTTGTGGCTTCATTAAACAACTTGTACTCTCAATCCTTTGTGGAAAGTCATGACTTTTACTCCTTTTACTCAATTCACAAAATGGTAGAAGTTTTCTCTTAAATCCTTTGTCCACAACACTTGTTTCTTAAAATACTAGTTTTCGCTGAAATGTTAGTATTTTCTATTTTAGCAGTATTGCTATGAACATCTCTGCTGAGAGAAATCTGCTGCTACTGAACGATTAATATTAATTAGGTTTAGGGTTTAAGATGCTACTTTTGTAATCCACACTTCTTCCAGTAATGTGCCTGAGTTTTATACACACAAGGTTTCTTTGAAATACCAGGTCTGCAACATCGACAGTGTTTTTTAGCAATACATTTAAGCAGCAGCAGGCATGCTGGGTAGTTTATAAGCTTTTAATGAAACGCTGGCAGATATTAGGGGTTTATGGGCTGGAAAACAGTGCAAATCAAAGAGCTTTGCTTACTGTTTATAGCATTTTTCCCCTGAATCTGACAATATTTATCTCACTTTTTCCATCTTGCATTTTGCTCTTCACATATTTACTTTGCCTTTTGCTGATAGATTTACAGTCAACAAACTATTTTGTATGAAATATACTTACAGCTACAATATGCCTGTCATCATGTTGGTCCAGTTACCTGGATAGAGCCTGAGATCATAGAATCATAGAACAGTTTGGGCTGAAAAGGACCTTAAGATCATTTAGTTCCAAACCCTCACACTAGACCATGTTACCCAAGGTTCTGTCCAACCTGGCCTCAAACACTGCCAGGGATGAAGCATTTACTGCTTCTTTGGGCAGCCTGTTCCAGTGCCTCAGCCCCTCACAGTGAAGAACTTCCTTATATCTAACTTGAAGTTCCCCTGTTTTAGTTTAAACCCATTACCCCTTGTCCTATCACTACAGTCCCTGATGAAGAATCCCTCTAACTATTTTCATATAGTACTTTGTCTTCAGTTTGCATTTATTCTACTGAGGGTGCATTTATATCTTGCATCTTTAGTCAGTATTTCTGGAAATCATTCATTGTGCCTTTCCTGTGGCCATGTAAATGATCCCTAAGGGATGCCGTGTTTTATGACTGCCTGCTGCCTAACACCTGTCTTCTCATGCTTTCAGTAGCAAAACTGTTCTCAAACATTACCATCTCTACCTATTTTTTGAGTCCTATCTGTTCAAATAGTCAAAATACTTGACAGCATCATACTGTAGCTTTCTAAGGTAGGAACTTTGTGTACTCTTACATTTGAAGTCTGTATTAAAACTAGAATGAGATTCAGACCTAAAGACCGAGTCAAAGCTTGGTTTAAAAGGATATGGTGAAAGTAAGAGTGATGTAGCACCCAGCAGTTCTTGGAGTGCCAATATATATTTGGTTAAATATATATATATAAATATATATATATTTTATATGCAAAACTGCTTGAAATCTTCTGCCTTGTCTAAAGGCATCCCTACAGCATCCCTAACCATCACACAAAGACACACATACCCTGGTGCTGATACTTCTGTCCTTTGCAAAATCCATGTGTTTGTTTCCTGCTTACATGCAGTACCTTATGGAGGTTGGCTGCATTTACAGAGAGATCCCTGTGTAAATACATAAAGCACTAATATACTCACCAGGTTTCTCATCAGCAAATCATGTACATTCCAGGGTCTCATGTAGCTGTGATTGATAGTCCTCTGAGGGAACCTGGAGGAATGAGAGAGTGGATTTAGGTCAGCAGTTCAGACTTTCATGGTGGCACTTTGTTATCAGGGTATAATAGTTTTCTGGGGCTGGATGCTGAAACACAAGTAAGCTTAACTTATGTTAAAAGCTTAACTTAATGGTGAGGGTAGGAAGGTACCATCATTCCTAGCGTGGCGGACTGCCTAGTTTCCCAGGGAGAACTGTGGAAGTCTAGGTCTAGGACTAGAGCCTATTTCAGCACTGATAAAATGTATTGTGCAGCTCAGGGAGAATGGTGATCTTTGATAATTCTGTTATTGTGAAAGATACATAGTAAAGATAAATGTCTGTGAGAAGCATATGACTTCCAAGTAAACAGAAGAATTTGTTTTTCAGAGCAACTACAAGAGGAAAATATAACCATTTCCCTCCTCAATTTTACTATACTTTCTAAATCCAGGGTAACTAAATTACAGTATTCCTCTGTACACAGAACATATGATTACTTTGGATGGATATGAGACTAATTTATGTCACTTCAAATTAAATTATAGAAGCCTATGTTGTATTTTCCAGATTTATATTTTACATTCCAGTTAGTTTAATATACTTTACTCAGGTCATGGCAACTGCAATATTTTTTAAAACCCTGTCTTTTCCTTAGGGCACGGAACACCTTCATCAAAGTTGCTGGAAAATTTCCATTGACAACAATAGACTGCAGCTCAAGCTGTTTGTATACAGTGCTGCTGTATTGTACTGCAAATGTAATTGTAGCAGGATTTCTGAATGAGCTTTTTATGTCTAATGTATTTTGGATGATCCGGCATGAGATACTCTGTATTTGTACTTCCATACAGGTTTTGCCAGTTGTTCATTGCTCTCTTCAGCTTGGATATATAAATGCAGGTCTTAGCTCCTGTGAGAAAATCGAAGAGATCAGAGAACAGTTAGATCCCAGCCTGCAAGCAGCAGCAGAAACATTGCAGGAGGGGGAACTAGGGAACTTTCGGAGACGTGCTCACACTCTCCCCTCTTTTCCCCGCCTCTCCGGATAGGAAAGGGAGGAGAATAGAATATAAGAGATAGATTGAGATAAGAACAGTCCAATAACTAAAGTACAATACTACTACTAATGAAAATAATAATAATGATAAGGGAAATAACAAGGGGAGAGAATACAACTGCTCACCACTCGCGAACCGATACCCAACCCAACCCAAGCAGTGATCTGGGCCTTCTGGGTAGCTCGCCCCCTGGGCATGGTGTGCTGTGGCATGGAATACCTCTTTGGCTAGTTTGGGTCAGGTGTCCTGTTTCTGCTTCCTCCCAGTTTCCCACATCCCTCCTCACTGGCAGAGCATGAGACTGAAAAAATCCTTCATCGGAGTAAGCAGTACTTAGCGGCAAATTGGTGTGTTATCAGCGTTCTTCTCCGACTAAAGCCAAACCGCAGCACTGCACCAGCTGCTAGGAAGGAAAACAGTAACAGTTACAGCTGAAACCAGGAGAGTGTGATATACCACTTCTCTTGCTTTATATCTTTCTCATCCAACTGCAGTGTAAACTCTTTGAGGAGGGATTTTTCTACTATTTCTACTAATTCGTTTCTGTTTACTACCACAGGTTACTGCTTCTACTGATTTTTCCCCTGAGCCTGTGCATTGTCTCGCTCACTGGGGCATGGGCTGAGTTGGCCCTTAAGGTGTTAGTGTAGTTAACAAGAATTTTAGATCACTCGGAAGCAGTCTTCAAGGTTTTCTCCTATCAGGAATCTTTGTGATTAGTGATTTTTTCAAACATTTACATTTTCAAGTGTATAAAAAGATCCTTTGCTTCTGACAGCGTGAATCCATGTGCTGTATGTGCAATTTGCCCTGGTAATTACTTATGTATGGTGATAACCATAGCAACATCCCAGGTAGATAATGTCATGCAAATTACTGCAGCTCCAGGGGTGGAAGATGTTAATACAAGCATGTACTCGCACCCCTGGTCTTCAGCATTTTGCAGTGACTCCCTTCTCCTCCCCCATACACATTGTTTTTAAATCTCCTTTCTCCCTATGATCAGGAAGGAAAAGAAAACCTCTTGTTATGTTTCTCAATTGGTATTCACACAGAGGGAGGGGGAGGGTGGTCCTTCAATGTTTCTGTCCTGAATAATTTTGTATGCACAGTGGAAATTCCACAGTGTATGTAGGGCATAAAAGTCTAGAGACTTGGATATACTGCAGGGCTGTGTTGTGCTTAAACCCAAGTTCTTGCATTTGTAAACACGGAGTGTGAGCATGTGGGGGTGGAATTGTGGCCACAGACATTTGGACTGAGGTGTAAACCTCCTCAAATCATTTACAGAGGATGTGGGAGAGCAGCTTTGTTTTTCAACGTAGGCACACTGTAGCTGAATGCTTATCAGGGCCCATGCGTTGGTGCTGAAATGAAAAATAGGGGAGAAGGAGCTGGTAAAAGTTATCATTTGCTTGGTTATCAGCAAAAGAATTAAAAAATCGATATGAATGCTGATCTGCATATACACTAGTCCTTGTTTAGCCTTAGAACTTTGAGGTAGAGTCTTCTGTTAAAGATAAAAAAAGCAAGCAAGAAAACTGTTGAAGTAAAGGTTTTGTGCTTGTGGTGAAGAATGAAATTGTTACTGAATCCTTTTTTTGATTTGTGGTCAAATAGTGGGAATGTAGGTGTTAATCCTGAAATCAGTGCTGGAATTACTGATTACTGAAGGCTGTACTGCCCCAGCCATTAAATGAGGAGATACCCTCATAAAAAGAGAGTGGAGGTTTGCAGAGAGTCAGAGGAAGACTATGCAGCCAGTCAGGGGCACATATGTAGTCAGATCCCAGTTTGTAAGGAAGGTGTTCCCGAAGCAAGTTGAGCTATGCATTAGGCCAGCACTGAACTGTTTTCATCATAAAAACATGGACTTTCTCAAACAGAACCATGATGGAGACTGTAAGTCACTGAGCAACTTTATTTATGCTAAAGGTAGTAGATGTGGAGAGCATTAATTAATTGGAGATTAAAATACTGCCAATCCTTATCCCTTGGTATCTGTAGAGGGGTGTTTGCTGCTCTTACAGGTCTGCCTACAAATCCCAGACTGTGAGGTTTAATCTTCTACCTTCTAATTTCTCTGTGAATTAGCAATTCAATATTTTGCCCAATAGTAGTACTGACAGCACTGTTCAGCTGTGTCAGCCTGCTAAGAACAGCTGTTGATGGCAGTGGAATTTGAAAGGTACTAATGTCCAGGTAATCCAGGTTGTGGTTGAACCTTGCAACAGTGCTTGGAGCTACAGACATCCCTGATTTATGCTGGAGGTTTTTTAGAAACATCTGCTAGGATCCCTAAGAAAAACAAGCTGCACTAGAAAGAAATATATAAAGTTAGGCTTTTTATCATGTGACAGAAACTATTGAGCCTAATTGTCTGCAGGAGTTTTTGCCTGTCTGCCTATTTTGCATATAATGGACACTTCATCATTTCAATATTCAGCATGTGATTGTCTGAGGATGGTCTCTCCTTAGCTCCATTAACAGATTGAAGGGAATAGTAGATGCCTTGCAATTATAGCAATAGCCAAGCTGGGGTCCTAGCAAGTTAAATACACACTCTCTTCAAAATGAAATTCATAACAGTAGCACTGCAAGACCTCCTGAAACCGTCTTCATTGGCCAGTGTCTTTGACTGACTATTATCTCAGCCAGACAAAACACTTGACTGTGATTATCCAGTCCTTTGATTTCCTTGGCTAGGATGTGTTCTTCAGGGCTGAACTGATCTCTTTCTATGTAAATTCAGGGGACAGTGGGGATCATCTTTGGAATATTTGTTTGTTTCCTTCTGGTCTTGTTAGAGCGTATGTCTTGGTGGTTTTGATTTAATATTTTTATTCAGAGAGTGAGGTATTATTAACACTGGATTAAAAATGAAAAGGCTGCAAGTAACCTGAGAAATTATGTTAGTTGTTAATGAAACTCATAGCCCAATAGCACAGGCATTCAATTGGAGATCTTAACAGTTCCATCACAGAAACTGCTGACATTGCAAAGCTTCCCTCAGAGCTGCAGTATCATTTCAAACAGGAAAAAGGGTGTGCATGAAAAAAGACCTGCCTAGGTTAATGCTATATGTGGGGTTAATGTTGGATTTAATGATTCTGGTTGCCTGCTGTAGCAAGGGTGTTGCTTTCCTCCCTGCGCTACATAATCTCCACATATTAATTTGCTTCTAGCTAACAAGACTAAGGGATCCTGCCTTTGTGGTGAAAGCTCACTATGTTAGCCAGCTGTGCAGTTAGTGTTTGACAAGTGGGTTTATTTTATCAGAAAGCAGAGGAAATAATAACATCAAATCCATGTGTCAAAAAAAGCATGTGTGTTTAATAAATAATATCTGATGCGCATGGTTTTATTTACTGTCTTTTCTCCTCACTTTTTCCGCCTCACCAGTTGCTCAACCTTTGCTAGTTCATGACATGATGTTCAAGAAAACATTGCTTTATCACACGCAGCAGACATCAACAGAAAGAAATTGGCTTATCATTAATAAAAACTGTAAATCCAACCCTACAGAAAGCCCTGGTTTTGGCCACAGCCTCTGCCTCCTGGGTGCAGAAGTGAAACCACATCCACAGCTCTCATCTGTGGATCATTTTTAACCTAGGGTTAAAAGCTCCATGTGCCAAGGTTAAGTGTGGGTATGGCTTGTCATGGGACTCAGAGATGCATAAAGGCCATAGCTGCAGAGCAGCCTGGAATATCGGTGTCCAGGAGAATGGGGGAACACAGCTTTCTTTCCAAGCTCTTTCTTAGGGTATCATTAACTGGCAAGCTTCTAGTTAAGACTGATCAACTTGTGTCTGTTATGCCAGGACAAAAATGTCAGAAGAAGCCCTGGTAACAGTTTGCTCCTTGAAATACCTGTCAATTCCTTGGTTACACATGCAGATTTCTGAAAGGCTGGCATGTTTCTGAGCAGTGGCGGCTGTGTGATACACATTCCAGTGGCTGCCTCTAGGTTCTTCCTATCAGCCTTCAGACCTGCAGGTGATTTTCCTGCTTGGATTAGAGTCTCATTTTAACAAATACTGGGGTTTAACAAAATCACTTGCAGTTCTAAAGCCAGCTATAGCAGAGGTGCTGCAGGCTCACACCTCTGGGGTTTGGAGCGTGAGAGAAACCAGAAAGGCTCATCCCTCAGTAGACAATTTGGCTTAGAACCTAAAGGGGGAAAATGTCTTTATGCTTAGACATTTTCTGCTGATAACATATAGCATAATTACCCACTGAAATTAAGCTCCTGTAGAACAGAGGTATAGCAGCTGCAAAGAGGTCTGCCCAATAACCACTGAAATCAGCTGGAGGCATTTTAGTACTTTTAGTGAGTTTAGTTTGTCAACAATGCAAAACAATGTTGCTGCAGCTTTTAGGAGAGGAAGAGCAGCATGCTGTAAGCAATATGAATTCCTTTCGCTCTTTTTTGGATCACTAATTTTTATTTATCACACAAACATCATAAACTGCACACAACGTTAAATGCAGACATAATGTACGCTACTATGATAATAGAGGAGCTATGCTCTTTTAACCAGACAGATGAACTAGAAATAGGCATATTGAATGAGTTCTCCTCCATGGAACGTTCACATTCCTTATTTTTCCAGATCTTTAAATTCTAACTTGTCTGTCAAGAATACAAAATGTGTAATTACACTAAAATGTGCTCAAAAAGGACAACACATCAACTAAATTTCATCAGACAATGACATATGAATGTCCAAAGATTTGGTTGAAAGACTTTCATACAAGGCATTGCGCTCTGTACCTTTCCTTAGTTTTGTTGTAGGTTGTCTATTTGGAATTTGCAAACTGTTCAACCAGAATACATAACAATTTCAGTTTTGAATGTGTATAGATAGCACTCATGTAAGAAGGGTTAGCTGCTTAAATATATTAATTAAGGGAAATCTACATTCCCAGTTATTGTCCTGTTTTGTTGCTGTCGAGGCTGCAGCACACCAGTTCCTCACTGATCTCAAGTTTAGGGAACTAGATATGCAAAGCCAAAACATCTGTGGAAAAATTAACTAGTACCAGGACTGTGAAACAAATAGGAGGTTATTTAAACAAACTGAGTTATGAACTGAAAGTAGCTATAGTATGCAGTTGTAAATGTCAGTGAACCAGACAAGCTAATTCTTTGCCTGTGAAGTAATGTTGGAATGCGTATTACATGTGGATTATGTTTAAATATAAATATGGGATTACCTTTTAAATTGTGAAACAGAATTATATAGGAAACAAACATTACACCTAGGGTCTTCCATGAGTGAAAACTGTTGTGTCAAATATGGTTAGCTTAGTAGGGTTGATGGGCTTTTTTCAAGGTTCCTAGAATTTTTCTGCCAAGCATAAATAATTATTTAACAACTAATAAGGCAAGGCCAGAAATATAATAGCTTTTATGTTGAAATTAACATCAAGTGATCTGTAGACATCTGCTAAGCAAGCCAAACGTGGTCTGTGTGCTGTATGTTTTGCCTCACTGCCTCAAAATAACAAGCAGTGCTTATACTTGGAGGAGCAGTTTTCCTTGGTGGAGTGGGGAAAAAAATGCTCAGATAGAAAATCAGAGAAAATCAGGTAGAAAATCCTAACTTGCACTGTTAGGATCAGTTGCGTGATGAACATTAAATAGTCCTACAAATTTAAATAATGCTCAATGTTGAGATTTCTCGTTACTTGATGTGTGCTTATTGTGGTTCAGAGGGAAACGAAAGACCTTTATAATTTGAAAGAAAACAAAGTATTGCCCAATATATTCTAGCCTGTTGCAGCCTTCTGGGGCCCATAAGTGTGAGATCCTGGGGTCAGTGATTTTTTAATTTTTTTTTCCCCAAAATGACCACAAGGGTCAGGGAAGCATAAGAAAAGTCACAGCATCAACGAAGCCTGAAAAATATTCAAGCAGCAAATACACTTTCCAAGCAGATACTCACTGTTGCCTTGCAGAGTCTGCATTCTGTGTGTAAGTGTTTGGGTTATGTCGATGCCAGAACAGAAACTGTACTTCGTTTGCTTGGGAGCACTACTGTTGGCATGGTTTGTTTGCTTTCCTGGCTATTGCAGTTCATCTGCTTTCAGGGAAAACCATTCAATCTTTGGCATCTTCTCCAAGGGTCTTGGCCTTTCTTCTGTTTTAAAAGTATTAGAAAGAGGTTGAATTGCTGAGTGGGGGATGTAATCTTTGTGAGGCCAAGTCTAAAGATGTTGGTTAGCTGAAAGGACTGCACTGGCAATTTACCTTGTACTATGCAGGAATGAATGAGAGACTGATATTCATTATGTGTGCTCAAGTTCTTTATCCATTTTTAGATCTATTAACACAATAAGATTAAGCCAACTTGACTTTCTTGAATGAACAAAAAAGTAAATGGCAGAGCCTCAACAACAGACCCCATAAATGTGTACTACCACCAGCAGCATGACTGACACTGGACGTGATATCCTGTGGGGTTTGGCAGTGACAGAGAAGATGCTGCTCTGAACAAGCTGGATTCCCTTTCATACAGGAGTCTTGGCACTGACCTCCAGTAAGCTGGCTCAGGCTTTTATAGGGGTAGGAAAGGCTGGGCTCTGTGCTGGACTCAGTGTCTCTGCCCCAGGCTTTCCTGAATATAGGAGTGCAGCCTGAGGGTGCTGCGGGTCAAACTGCCAGGAGTCCCTGTGAATTTGTCTGCCAGCTGGGTTAGCCAGAACACACAGTCCTCCAGCCAAAGTCAACTTCCCCCTGTGTGAGGGCAACCACAGCAAGGAAATGTCAGACACTGCCTGGACCAGTTCACAAACCACAGCTCACCCTTCCCAGCAGGGATTTCCTAAGTGGCAGCAATCTCTGCCCTGTGCTGGCAGCTCTGGAGCACGGAGTTAGAGGAATAGGACAAATCATGATGGGGGGGGGGGGGGGGGGGCGGAGAAATCTGTGACATTGGCAAATCCAGACTTCTTCACAAAAGACTAGGTTTTGACTGTGACTTTTTCTCTGCTACTTCAAAGCACAAATGCTGAGAAGGAAGAAATCCCATGTATCACAGTATCACAGTATGCTAGAGATTGGAAGGGACCTCAAAAGATCATCTAGTCCAATCCCCCTGCCGGAGCAGGAACACCTAGATAATGTTACACAGGAATGTGTCCAGGCGAGTTTTGAATGTCTCCAGGGAAGGACACTCCACAACCTCCCTGGGCAGCCTGTTCCAGTGCTCTGTCACCCTCACTGAGAAGAAGTTTCTTCTCAAGTTTAAGTGAAACCTCTTGTGTTCCAGTTTGTACCCATTACCCCTTGTCCTATCATTGTTTGCCACTGAGTAGAGCCTGGCTCCATCCTCGTGACACTCCCCCTTTATATATTTATAGACACTAATAAGGTCACCCCTCAGTCTCCTCTTCTCTAAACTATAGAGACCCAGCTCCCTCAGTCTTTCCTCATAAGGGAGATGCTCCACTCCCTTAATCATCTTCGTTGCCCTGCGCTGGACTCTCTCCAGCAGGTCCCTGTCCTTCTTGAACTGAGGGGCCCAGAACTGGACACAATATTCCAGATGCAGTCTCACCAGGGCAGAGTAGTGGGCCCACGGTCTTCATTCTCACAGTCCCTGTGTCTGCCCTCCAAGACTAATGGCCAGATGGAAGCAGCCCATTCTAGATGAGGGCAGTCAAAGGAAGAAACAAGCAATTGAGTCACTTTCAGAAGGAAAACAAAGAAAAGAAAGTGCAAATTTTCGCACTGCCAGTAAAGTGTCTGGCTACAATAGAGGCACTCCATAGGGAGAGGAGAAGAGGAAGAAGCTGCTGTCTGAGCAACGATAAGTGCTAAAGACAGAGCTTCAGGTTTCATACACATTTTTTTGGTCAGTCCCTGCCTCACAAGTTTAGCCAATGCGCCCCCTCCAGCACACAGCCTGTTTTTTCTCATTGACTTGTTTTGCACTGGGTCTGAGAGGAGCCTTTGAAATCAGAGGGTCTGATTCTTCCCCAAAGCCATTTTTACATCAGGCCAATTTTACTTTCTTCAGCAGGCTTAGTCCTGATTTGCACTTTGCTTGAGGGAGAGTCAGGCCCACAAACCTTTTGAGATGCAGCAACATTGAATTAGTGTCAACATCTTTTTTCAAGAAGCATCATTCCAAGTAGACTCCTGCCCCTCATAGAAGGACACACTTTTCAATATGGTAATTAACAGGCAGCACTACAACAAGTGCCCTGAACATTAATAATACGAAATCTTTAGCAGACTTTTTTGCATCTGTTAGTAGACGGTTTGTTTTTCATGGAAGACAAAGCAGTGACTGTGTGTAAATTACTCTCAATGTCAAGTGCTAAAATGCAATAATGTACCTCTGTAGAACATGCATAGAAATGACTGCTTTGCCATGCATTTTGTACTAAAGCAGTAACCTAATCAGCTGAGGAAAGCTGAATGGTCTGCTACACACCCTCAACACAGCCCAGGAGTTCTTACATGCTGCAATTTGGAATCGGCAATTCACATTTCCCACAGAAAGCCAAAACCATATGGCACAGGGAAACTTCCTCACCCACATCAGACAAATGCCTGCAAGGAAGCCCAACTACACCACCTAGAATAAAGTTCCTTGCTTAGTCCCTGCAGAAGTCAAAGCTTAAATATCCAAACAACAGGTGGTCCTCTCTCTTCATCTGCCTTAGATACTGCTCTCTCTAGCTGTGCTGAACTACAAGCAGCCTCACCCATGGAAAAAAATACATAGTATTAATGCCACAGGACATCCTATCTCCCTTCTATACTGCTCCAATACAGAAATCCAAGAAGGCCCCTTTGTACATTCATCATATATTCATCAATGATTTAGATGAGGGAATTGAGTGTACTATCAGCAAGTTTGCTGATGACACTAAGCTGGGAGGAGTGGCTGACACGCCAGAAGGCTGTGCTGCCATCCAGCGAGACCTGGACAGGCTGGAGAGTTGGGCAGGGAATAACTTGATGAAATATAACAAGGGAAAGTGTAGAGTCCTGCATCTGGGCAGGAACAGCCCCAGGTTCCAGTATAGGTTGGGGAACGACCTGTTAGAGAGCAGTGTAGGGGAGAGGGACCTGGGGGTCCTAGTGGACGACGGGATGACCATGAGCCAGCACTGTGCCCTTGTGGCTAAGAAGGCCAATGGCATCCTGGGGTGTATTAGAAGGGGGGTGGTTAGTAGGTCGAGAGAGGTCCTCCTTCCCCTCTACTCTGCCCTGGTGAGACCGCATCTGGAATATTGTGTCCAGTTCTGGGCCCCTCAGTTCAAGAAGGACAGGGACCTGCTGGAGAGAGTCCAGCGCAGGGCAACGAAGATGATTAAGGGAGTGGAGCATCTCCCTTATGAGGAAAGACTGAGGGAGCTGGGTCTCTATAGTTTAGAGAAGAGGAGACTGAGGGGTGACCTTATTAGTGTCTATAAATATATAAAGGGGGAGTGTCACGAGGATGGAGCCAGGCTCTACTCAGTGGCAAACAATGATAGGACAAGGGGTAATGGGTACAAACTGGAACACAAGAGGTTTCACTTAAACTTGAGAAGAAACTTCTTCTCAGTGAGGGTGACAGAGCACTGGAACAGGCTGCCCAGGGAGGTTGTGGAGTGTCCTTCCCTGGAGACATTCAAAACTCGCCTGGACACATTCCTGTATAACATTATCTAGGTGTTCCTGCTCCGGCAGGGGGATTGGACTAGATGATCTTTTGAGGTCCCTTCCAATCTCTAGCATACTGTGATACTGTGATACTGTAGGAGAGGATCTGGTTCGAGACCATCTTAAGAACCTGAACGTGCCCAAGTCCATGCGACCTGATGAAATCCATCCGCAGGTCCTGAAGAAGCTGGCAAATGAAGTTGCTAAGCCACTGTCCATCATACTTGAAAAATCATGGCAGTCAGGTGAAGTTCCCAACGAATAGAAAAAGGGAAATATAACCCCCATTTTCAAGAAGGGGAAAATGGATGACCCAGGGAACCACAGACCAGTCAGTCTCACCTCTGTGCCTGGCAAAATCTTGGAGCAGATTCTCCTGGAAGGCATGCTAAAGCACATGAAAAACAATGAGGTGCTCGGTGACAGCCAGCATGGCTTCACTAAGGGGAAATCCTGCCTGACCAATTTGGTGGTTTTCTATGATGGGGCTACGGAAGTGATGGACAGGGGTAGAGCTGTTGATGTCATCTACCTGGATTTGTGCAAAGCATTCGACACTGTCCCACATGGCATGCTTGTCTCTAAATTGGAGAGACGTCAATTTGATGGATGGACCACTCGGTGGATAAAGAACTGGCTGGGTGGCCGCACGCAAAGAGTTGTGGTCAATGGCTCAATGTCCAGCTGGATACCAGTAATGAGTGGTGTCCCTCAGGGATCGGTGTTGGGACCGGTCTTGTTCAACATCTGTGCCGGTGACATGGGCAGTGGGATTGAGTGCGCCCTCAGCAAGTTTGCCAGTGACACCAAGCTGTGTGGTTCGGTTGATAACGCTGGAGGGAAAGAATGCCATCCAGAGGGACCTTGACACACTTGTGAGGTGGGCTGATGCCAACCTCATGAAGTTTAACCATGCCAAGTGCAAGGTCCTACACCTGGGTTGGAGCAATCCCAGGCACAGCTACAGGTTGGGCAGAGAAGAGATTCAGAGCAGCCCTGCAGAGAAGGACTTGGGGGTGTTGGGCGATGAGAAAATGAACATGAGCCGGCCTCAGTGTGCGCTCGCAGCCCAGAAAGCCAACCGTATCCTGGGCTGCATCAAAAGGAGCGTGACCAGCAGGTCGAAGGAGGTGACCCTGCCCCTCTATTCTGCTCTTGTGAGACCTCACCTGGAGTATTGTGTGCAGTTCTGGTGTCCTCAACATAAAAAGGACATGGAACTGTTGGAACAAGTCCAGAGGAGGGCCACGAGGATGATCAGGGGACTGGAGCACCTCCCATATGAAGACAGGCTGAGAAAGTTGGGGCTGTTCAGCCTGCAGAAGGCTGTGTGGAGACCTCATGGCAGCCTTCCAGTATCTGAAGGGGCCCTATAAGGATACTGGGGAGGGACTCTTCATTAGGGACTGTAGTGATAGGACAAGGGGCAAGGGGTTAAAACTTAAAACAGGGGAAGTTCAGATTGGCTATAAGGAGGAAGTTCTTTACTGTAAGGGTGGTGAGGCACTGGAATGGGTTGCCCAGGGAAGCTGTGAATGCTCCATCCCTGGCGGTGTTCAAGGTCAGGTTGGACAGAGCCTTGGGTGACATGGTTTAGTGTGAGGTGTGTCTGCCCATGGCTGGGGAGTTGGAACTAGATGATCTTAAGGTTCTTTCCAACCCTACCTACTCTACTATTCTATGATTCCATGATCTCTGAGCTCTCTGGTTATCAGGGCGCTGTGCATGTCACTACACACAGTAGCATCAGACAGGTGACGAAAGGTGAGGAAAGGCAGGATCACTGAGTGAAAAAAGGTCAGGAGAGTCCTTAACTTTGGCACCAAGCCCTCTTACTCATCCTGTTCCACACACCCCCATGCTGTCCTGCTGTGGCTGGCTGGCTGAGCCTGTAAGAGGTGCTGTGCACTTGCTAGGAAGCAGCTTTGCCTACCTCAGTGGTGTTTGAGACATGGCCAGCCCCACGCCTTGTTTAGCATCTTTTGGTTCTGTATGCTGCTCTTCAAAGAGTAGAATTACTATGTTCTCTAAAAGAATTACAGTTTGTGCTGTCCTTTATGCATCTGTCTCTCACTGTGATCAGGGACTTTCTTTTGATTTGGGGCTGTCTTTATCTCCATAGGTCTACCAGCGAAATGAAGGTGTGATTGTAGCATGTTGGCCTGTCTTAATTTAACCAGCAGAGGTAATAGTAGCAGTGAGGATGCAGCAGCACTGGCTGGCAACCAAGTTATAAATGTCTCCAGAGACCTTGTGTGTGTATCTCAAGGTACGTTGACGCTGCAGCAACTGCTGCTTGCAGGGATACCCTGAGGTAGCTGTTAACAATTTCACAATGAATTGTTACTTAGCAATGAGTGAAATAAGTGCCACAGTGTTTATTTTGCTTCTTGGGTGAGTTTTGCAGCTTGTCCTGGGTACCACACTGCTCTGGATGGGATGTAGCTGTTCTAGCTAATAGGAAACAGTGACAGTGGTTTGGATGAGTGGTATAAATGTTCATCCAGACACACCCTCAGCACATACAGAGTAAATGCTATGAGATCAAAGCTAGAAAAAGAGGCAAAGGTAATACTGGCTTCTACATAGAGCAGTTTTGTGGCTGGCATGTCAGAGAAGGGATGGGGAGACAGTGATGCTTTCACTCTAGTGCTGGACGTATATTTCCAGCCCGTGCTGGAAAAATGATGACCAGGACTGTTAAAATTTTCCCATGGTGCATGATTCTGGAAGACAGAAAGCACTGGAAGACACTGTCAAGCTGCAGAACAACCTGCCACTGACTTGAAAATGGTAGAAATAGAGCATGAAAACTGGGCTTCAAACCCCAACCAAAGATATATGGATATTACCTGCCACAGACTGATCCCTGAAGTTCTCGTGTTACCCTGTGGCATAGCTTGTGTAAGCTGTTAGGCTAATGAAGGTCCACAGAGCTGAACTGAATATCTGGGCTCTGCAAAGCCAGCCAGTACCTCTCCTCACTGATGTGTGCCTGCTTGATGGAGTCTAGAATTTGGATCTATTATCCTTGCAGGTAGTTTTTGGATGCTAAACCCAGCACCACCTGTGTGTGCCTATTTCCTGTCCTGAAAAAGGGCTCTGTTTCCTGTTCAGCAGAATTAGACCTTTGGATTTGAAAATAATCTGTCTTTCAGTTAACAAGATTTGTCCTCAGGACTTCTTGCATTCTACTTTGAACATGATTCCTGACTTTGTTAGGGTAATGGGAATGATCTTCACATAGAGTTGACCATTATTATACATATTATACATAGCTAGCTTTGATCTGCAGTATGTGTTCTAAATGAAATGCACTGAAAATTTTTAGAAGTCATTCAAATGTGCTCGTCAACTGGTGTAGACTTACTTTGTACCTTTGCCACTGAAGATCCAATCCAGACTTCGGACAAGTCTATAGCCTGTATCTTTCTGGATCAGTGCCCTGGAGTTTTGATAAACCTTGCTGAAGCCAACAGGAACTGAAATAAGTAATCTGAAAATCAGGCCCTTTGTGTTACTTTGTGAATCCGAGACTTCTGTTTTCTACAGGTAAGTTTGAAATGCCAAATATTCCCGTTTCTGACGGTCCCGGCAAGGCTGAAACGCCAGCGCAGGGTACTGCAGTAGCCCCACCTGCTGTTGGATAGGAAGGAAGCGGCTTGGTCATTTAATGCACTTCGATTATGAGAGACGAGTCCCTTCAGATTACACTCTCTCTAATCGCCCTATTTCACCCTTGCATTCTTCCTTTTACATCCGTATGCCTTTATGCTTGTCATATCTTACGTTGATTCCAAGGGGGTAGGAAGTATATCTTATCTCTATTTGTAAAACACTAAGTAAATTTACACACAATCTAAGTGCTTGATAGTAGTAACCTGGATCTTTTGCTTTCATCAACAAGATTTCAAGAATTCTCTGTGAATCTGAATGAGAAAAAGTTACAAAGGCAAAGGTATAATTAGGGTTCCTGAGTTGGTTTTAATCTAATCTGAGGAGGGTGACTTTATAGTGGTTGTGGTTTTTTGTTTTTTTTTTTTCTTTTTAGAAAAGAGAGAACCATAAACAAGTCTGCCTAGAATAAGAAAATAAATAAATATGAGGGTTTTTAATTGACCAATGCTCATAGAAAGGATAGGGTGTTAAATGATGTACTCAGAGTCTTTTCCTTAAATTGAACTGCTGCTTTTAGGAGTATGAGGTGTGCTTTTGGAGCAGAAAAAGACTTACATCTGAAGGGTTTCTTTTTTTTTATCATTTATATATTTTAGGGACAAATTCTGCAAGGTGCTTCAGTTCATGGCTGGTTTCAATAACAATTCTGTTTCAGTCAACATGAATGTTGCTGAATCAGGATCTAGGCCATCAACTTTTCTTCCCCTAGAATAAACCTACAGTTAAATCACTATCTCCCCAAGTATGTTATTTTAGAAGAATTTGGCCTGCAGTGTGACCCATTACTTTGAATTTGGGATTACAGAGGGACTCAATCCAGCAAAACTGGGTTCTGGAATGAGATTTGGTTATGAGCATTCTTTAGACTCAGACATTAGGAATGTGAAATTGAAAGTGCATGAATGTATGTGGTGTTCTTCCTGCTTGTAGGATAGGATATGTAAAGGTAGAAGGAGAGTGAAAAGGTGTTGTTATTTAGTTTGTGAGAGTGTGAGGGTTCAGGATAGTTGATAGAATTTAATCTGTTACTAAACAAGTAGAACTAAAGTTCTAGTGTTATCGGAGATGAACAGAGCTTCTTCCAAGATACATAATCTGCAAAGAGTCAGCAAAATTGGCTTTGGATGACATTGTGAAACCTGGATATTTGTGACACAACACGTGCTTTGCACCTGGGCTTACAGAATTCTTATTTAAAATCTGCTATTAAGCCTCAGTATGTCATTCTAATAAACTGATACGAGAGCTAATAGACAGCATTGAGCATCTGCTTATTTCTTGTGTATTGAGAGCTGGATACATCAGTGAAACAAGATTTTTAAAGTGAGTAAAACAATGCTTTAGCACAGATTCTTAACAGATAATAAAGATATTTATTTATTCATGTATATAATACACTTTCCCCCAAAAGCTAGTTTAGGCCTTAATTTTTAAGAAGATGTTTGGATTTCTTGGCCGGGTAAATGTGTTTGCTTGTGTCTCTGCCTAATCTGCTTTGTGCCTGTGTAACCCAGCAGGGTGAGCACAACACTTTTTGGTATTCTCAGAAGGGGTGAATGTACCTTGCTTTGAAGATAAGGGAGGCACCATAGTGGTTCATAACACCACGTGCAGGTTCTCCATAGAGGTTACACTTAACCCTGAAACACCTTGAAATGTCACTACTGCTGCAAAGTGTAGTGATTGCAGAAGCTCAGCGCATGACATGCAAAGTAAAGAGGAGATAGGGAAATAAAAGTTTGTTAGATTATATATATTATGTTTCACTGCAAGATACTAAGAAGCTGGAAGTTGCCTTACTTGTTTTCTTAGTTCAAGGCAGCTTTGTAGGTAACTCTGATGCCAGAGTCATTGCAGTGGTGTGTAACAAGTAAGAATGCATGCTGACTTTACCTTACAGGCAAGATAATCCTTCCTTTTCTAGCAATATTAGTATTCATTTACCCTGGAATCCAGCAGCACCCAGGCTGAGACATCTGGTAACATCTGTGTGGCAACTAAGTGTTCTGGTGTCTGTGATACTCCTATGTGTGCCCAAAGTAGATTCAGATGATGGAAAATTACAACAGGAATTAAAGTATGTTTTTCCTGAGGAATTCAGTAGGCAAGCAGCTCATCTGTTGTTATACTTTGGTTTGCAAATAGTGGAGTAAAGGCTGATGAACAGGGATCTGGACCCATGAATGATAAAAATATGACAGCCTTTGTGTACAGTATTGTTACTGGTATTAGGTACAAGTCATAAACAAATCAGGCATCTGAAGTGATTGATTAATCTTTTCTTAAAATGTTTGTTAATAACATGATGACTCTTCATCTACATCGCAGTTTAGAACTGTATGATCTTGTCTATGCATGGGCTGCAGTCTGTCTGCTCAATCAAGAATGGGGCAAAGAAAGTACATAGAGAGGTATTTTATTGTTTACTCAGGATTTTAGCTAAGTATGTTTGAAAGGCCTGAGTTAGCCAAGTCTCTGAATATCCCTAGAGTACATGACTGAGGTAAGGTTTGCAAGGGGATGTTATTAGCTTATTAAATATACTGCTAGATTTGGAAAAAAAAAATCCCATAACATTCTGGGCATATAAAACATCCTTAGGGCATTTCAGAGGGATTGATGGCAACATTTGCTATTTGAAAGCTCAGTGGATATGAACTTATGTCTGTTTGGCTCAATTACTGTGCTGTGAGCAGTGTAATTTAAATATTGTGTGTTTCCGGAAGGTTAACGTTGCTGGTACACTTCATGCTCTTCACTGTAAAAATCAAACACTTTAAAAACAAGTGACAGTCTTCCGTTTGCCACTATGCAGTCAGTGAAACTCTTCTGTTAAGATGGAAATCTCTAAGGCTAAAATTAGTTAGAGTAGGGTACTAGAAGTTGTTAGTCCCACATGAAACAAATGCAGAAATGACTCTGTATACTGGTGGTAAGAGGTAGGCAGCATACCAACCAAGTTGTGTGCTAAATTTGCTTAATAGTACTTTCTGTAAGGGTAAAGGCTGTGATCTGAATGTAAAATTACCTGTGTTTACGTATTTAGAAACACTTGCCAAAGATCTTGTAACACTGGGGCAGACACTTGCAGAGTAGTGGCACAAGGTCATAAATTCTAGAGTTTTTCTCAGAGCTGGAGTGCTGGCATTTTAATGGTGGCAATATCCCACATTCCACTTAGGGCAGCCACAGGTTTACTAGCAATGAGTACTCCATATGTTAGTGTCTTGAGATCAGAATCTGTTGACATGATCGTAACAGTAATCCCTTCTCCAGGTATGCTTATACAAATTATTGAGAGGCAAGGTAAGGTGTGGACTTGGTATAAATATATCTATACAGCAGTGTTAGCCATTTGCAGTGAGGGAGAGCACAGGCAACATAGGCAACTGGTTGTGAAGCTGGTCATTACATAGAGAATTCACCTAAGCTCTTCTTGCAATGATTTGTTCTTATAGTTGTACTCTAGGATACAATATCACTCTTCAGTTTTATCAGAATTTAAAGTAAAGCTTATTTTGTTCTATTTAATTTTAAATATTATTACTGGATTCACTGCAACTTTTTGGAAGTCCAGCTGTGATATAGCAGACTTCACAGAATGGCTGTATATATTTAGGTTATCTTCTTTGACTTCCAATCTCTTCAGTTAAGTGACCTATGACTTTTATGTTAGAGGACATTGCAAAAGATGCACCTGCCAGATTTATTTCTGTTTCTACATTGTTGGAAGAGGTTTGGAAGTTTGATCTAGTATATTCCTGAAAATTGAAATGCTCTTCTGAATCTTTCCAATTTGCTGGAGGAATATTGTGGTGTTTGTTTTGCTCAGGACAGCTCAGGGTTTTAGAGTTCCTTTTGAGACTTAACAACCTCTGATTTTTTGATTCAAAATGTAAAGCCCAGGTTATGAGCACCTCTATGAGGATTTCTAGTGAACTCAACAAAAGTCTTGTATGAAATGTGTGTTGTCACATGGTGTGTTGTCTTCTGGGCAGACCAAAAATATCACACATCAACATTTCTCATGAAATAGCTCTATTCTTGACTCAGTGTCATGTGAGCAGAACCTGGATGTGACATAGAATGCAAGTGAATATCAAATATGAGCAGGAAGAAATCTTTCTTTACCCATTTATGGAGTTGCCATTTGTCAGCATCTGGTAAGTACATCTGTTTTAAGTAGAACAACATTTGAAATGTGCCACTTGTATGTGATTTGAGTCTGAAATGTACCTTGTAGTTGTGAGTCTGTTTTTAGCATATTACTGTATGCTGCCCCAGAGCCTTTGGGTCACGTATACTTAGATTTAATTTTCTTTTAGTTGTAGTATTAATTCAGGAGTTACAGTTTGCTTAAAAATATTGATCTGATTTTTCTTTGCATTTTGCAAACCTCATAATTTTGGAATCCTAAACAAATTGTTAAAAGAACTATTTATTATAACCCTATTATGTGGATATATTTTGAGAATGAATGTGCATGATCTTGGTGGTGCATCAAAGTGGAAAAAAAAAAAAAAGCAACAAAACCAAAACCAAGCCAAAATGGTCTTTGACTTTAACAAAAATAATTGAAGATCAAAAGACAAAGATCAAACACTGCCAAGATCAAAGTACATTTTGTGTTCCAAAGTCCTGATTCAGCAAAGCATGTAAAAAAGAATTTCAAACACAGTGAACTTTGGTAGCAGCCACTGAACATGGTTACATTTACCTCTGTGATTGTTGCTTCTCAAAAATCCCAACAAAACAAAACACTAGCCCACAAACAAGTCATCAAAAATACTGTAATCATTCTTCAGTTTCACATTCTCAGTCAGTATTTCTTACACAGTTTGCATTATTCATTATTATTTGCTTTAATCTGAAGGACTTAAAGTTTTAAAAGTTCCTGCATTTACATACCTGCTTTTCTTGGTAAATGCACTTAGCTGGTGAGAAATAGCTTGTCTATGTCCTAGTAATGTTTTAGTCACATATGCTTTATGCAATAGACATACTCAGTGCTCTTCCTCCTTCTCCGTCACCAAGAATCTTAGAATATATGTGGTGACACCAAATAAAGCGGTACTTCTTTATTTTCTTAATGGAAAATGCCTGGTAAGACACTGATTCCCTACATCTCTCTCTGTGTTTCAAGCGGACCAGTGTTACAAGAGAACTTTCAGCCAGAAAATGTTTTCTGGCAATAGCACTTTCTGTTTTCATAATACCCTTCTTCTAAGGGTCTAAAATGCTTTACAGCAGTAACAAATTAAGCCTTACAACATTCTATGTGGTACGTGACTATTATATACATTTTATGAGTGCCAGACTTCATGGAATAATCTGCATTTAGCACACTATAAGCAGCCATTACGGATTTCATCCTAGAATGATCATGTGAATGCTATCTACGATTGAGTCTATAAAAGAGGTACCTACATGGCAAAGCATTAGGACTTTTAGGAGCAGTGTTTGTCTTTGGGCCTTTTTCAAGGAGCTTTAAAAAATAATTTTGTGAAGAAAGCTGTGATTAGACACTAAGAAAAAGTCTTGGAAAGAGTTCAAGATAAATCCCTAATAAATGATGGAGTGGAGATTCAGCAGTATAGGAATAAAGCTAGTGTGGAAGAGGGTCTGGGGAATTGTCCTGGGTTTAAACCATGACAGGAATCAAAGGAAAGGTTTTAGAGTAGAGGAGCCATGATCACATGTTCTTGGCTGCAATTCAAAATGTATAGGCAAGTCTAGCCTCCCTGTAATACTTCAGCTTAGATAAAAGGAAGTTGTGACTATTGTTAACAACACTCATTCCAAACCTGAAACCTAAATAACTGTAGGCAGCTCTACTAGCTCAGTTTTTAAGTCAGCAGAAGAACTGAGCTACATCTCTGTGCAGTTAAATGACAAATCAGACCTGGTTATATTTATGTCTGAAATAGGTAGCTGACTGATGGCACCTCCCAAGCCCACGCAGGTGTGCTAAACCTCTTAGGATCTCTCTTGCTTAAGTGTTTGAAGTCTCTTCGGAGTCTGCATTGATAATGACCACTTAGTTTTGAGGAAACACTGAATCATGGAAGCAACTGTGACACCAAACATGTAAATTCTCAGTTTTGTGGCCTTGAGGCACAGCACAGGTGGTCTAACTTGGTGGCCAGCCATTAAGGCCTGGGAAGATGGCTGGTGCATTCAGAGGGAAAGGTGGCCAGTTCATTTGGAAAGAACAACACAATTTGCAAAAGTCCGCATATGTACATATGTATATACCTCTCAAAGTGGGGAGATTCTTGTGCAGAGTGCATAGAAGGAGGGGAATAGAAAAACTTAGTTTTAAAATGAAGCTCAGTCATTGTATGGAATACAATCATACTATCATACAGGAACAACCTTATTATTCTGTTGAAATGAAACAAGGAATACAGGCACCAAGGAATATCTTCTGTTCTGAAATATTCATAAGTTTTTTTGTTTTCTTTTTCCACTGACACAAACAGTCAAGAAGCAGCCTGGAGGAAATGTCCTTCTCTCCTGGAAAATGAGTTGGTAATTTATTCACATAAGGCCATGTAGTCATTTTGAATTAGCACATTGTGGAATCTACTAATAAAATGAAGTCAGTTTACATTTTAAACAACCTTTAATATTTGTAAAAGTAAATATCCCTTAATTTCTCAGCAATTTAGATGTAATGGAAATTGTCAGAAATTTTAATTTCTCCCCGTTTAGCTCACTCACAATGGCTGTCAAACAGTCAAGTGATATGACGTAAAGTACCACTAATCGTTTCAGCACAAGACAGTACTTCAAAGGTAAGGCAAAGGATGTGCAGACACTAATGAAATTTTATTATCAGAACATAGAATTAGAATTGTGACAAGAGACAATGGTGGCAGTGACATGCAGCTAGAATGTTAAGCTTCTGAAATCTCCAAGCTGAGTGTTGCAGACAAAAATAGCTAGAGCTACAGACTTCTTAATAGTCTTCAATGAATGGGTTCAATTAATCAAATGAAAAAACTAAAGAGAATTACAAAAAAGGCTCATTCTATATTTTCAGGCTATTAACCTGCATGGCCATTATGTCCTGTTACAATGGTGTGGCTCGCAATGCATGTGTTGCTTCCCTGAGAGTATTTGTTTTTGTAATTCATGGGGTCATATGTGAAGCTCTTAAGATGGCAAGGCATGATGGCTTTTGTAACAACATGCTTGGGCAGATTCCACTGAAAGCAGGTCTTGTTTCATGTGATCTAGCCAATCCTGCCTGTAAAATAGGACTATGTATTCCTGAATAGGTGAGCATGAGAGGTTTGCTTCAGAGCAGATAACTGGTCCCCAGCATATCCAAAGTTAAGTGATGAATTTAACTGACCTATGGCATCCATTGCTATTTTGGTGTTCACTAAAAGAGTATCTACTTTATAAAAACCCACAAGAATCTGCCAGATACTAAAGAAGAAATAGCTTAGATGTTATGGGTTCACTTGAATTTAGTCCTCAAGTATTCATAAAGTAACTGTCGCTGTATCCAGTGCACTTTCCTAAGTCCAAGAATTGTGGTAGGTGTCCTGTTGCCTTCTGAGCCTTAGCAGCTGCAAGGCAAATGGAAAATGCCACCTGGAATTTATTAGGTTTACTTCTTTGTGAATTTCAGTTAAACTTGGGTAAGAGTGATCAAAGTTTGGAAATATTCTCTCTTCTGTGAAGAGGACCTGCCCTCTGCTATTAGGAACTTGGTCTCTGATTCTCAGATTAGTCAAATCAATCTACAATGGCATCAGAAAAGTATTTGAGAAGGGTTGGAGTCAAAAGGTACCAGTCTATTTTACAAGTGCACTTTAGGAACTTCTACAAAATGTCTGTTCCCTAGGAGACTTGTACAAGTATAAAATCTCGCAGCCAGCATGGATGTGATAGTAAGTAGCTCTTCTGCAACTTCCATAGGACACAATTCAGCAGAAAGTCTGCAATGTCAGGCACTGGCTTTCCCTTTTTTTTGCCTGTGGAGTAGCTACTAGATTTAGGGAATTAAGCAGAAGTGTATTGAGTGTAGAACTGAAACTAGAAAATTGTCACCAGACTTCTCCAGTGCACTGGAGTAGTGAACATTCCTTAGAGTGCAATTGCTAACCTCATTTCAAACGAGGATGGAAGATGCATTGTTTTCTTCAGGAGATACTGATGTACTCTGATGAACTCTCAGCAACAAGGGAGCCTTTCTTCTGTGTAGTGAGAATGTCGCAAAAGTCACGTAATTTATTAGCACTACCATGTAATTCCATGAACCTGGCAATAACACTGGTTTCTAAATAGTTAAGGCCACAGTATATATCACTAAGATGATGCTTTGGCTTGGCAGGGTAGTCCAGATTTTGAGTCCTTGTCAAGACTGTCTGTCTGATGCTTTCTGCTGAAAGCTGCTGCATTTTCATTCCAAAGAATGTGGCTGTATTCCCCCAGTCCCTTTTCCTGTTCTCTGTCTATAGTGGCTGCATTTTGTCTTTCCCATTTTCTCCTAAGCGCTTCCGTTTTCTCTCTCTCTCTTTTGCATTTTCTTTCTCCGTAGTTTTTATTCTTGCAGAGGCCATCTCCAGAGAGTCTGAAAATAGATAATTCGTGTTCCCTCGTGCTATTTCCTGTGCCACACTGCCACTCCCCTGCCAGCACTGAGTGTAAACATGTAAGGATTCAAGCTATGCTGGTACAGATACTTGCCAAGGGCAAACTGTAACCCAGAGTGCTTGATCATTAGCTGAAAGCAAACTGCACATTGTACATGCACATATGTTGTTTGTTTACAGTTTTGATTTCATTGCTAAGTTATGCAAGGCTACCAGTCAGGGAACAAAACCAATACCACATATGTTTGGTGACTACACAAAAATAGGATTTGTTCTCAGTACAAAAGGAGGAAAAGAGAGTCAAAAGCTTGTTTTCCACTTAGTAATGCAATTTGGAAGAGAGGTGACACATGGTTTGAAAATATTTTGTATTGCGTTAGTGGTAAATCCAGAGCAAATTCTGAATGGGCAATATTCAGCTGTGTTGCTGCAGGGAGAGGAAACATTGCCACATGGTTTATGCAATCCAGCACCATGCATATGGTGAGCATCTGCAGCAAACTGCTCTGCAGAATTTAAGTACTAACAAACAGTTTCCCCCAAGTTTCAGATTGTCACAATCAGTACATATGCAGATGAACAGATCAGAAAAGTGGTCATAAAATGAATCCTTGTGACTTGATTGTTCAGGAAAAGAGAGCCTTTGCTCCTAACCCAGGAGCTGGAGGTCCCAGCCTATGGTCTGGGACATGTCCTCTCTCCTTCAGCTCCACACCAATGACAGTGAGGGGACAGCAGCTCTCCTGTCACCAGTGTGGGTGATCTTGGAGTATTTATGTACTATGGGATCACAAAGCTGTTTAAAATGGTTGGCTCCTGTAGTGCTGCCTGCCATATCCACTCCTAGCTCCTCTCATACCTTAAAGACCCCATCAGAGACATCAGTGAAGCTTTATGTGAATGGAGGTGTCTTGCCACAAGGGCAAAGGACTATGTGGCTGCCTGGTAGAAAGCTTCTTATCTCCCTAAGGTATACTTGAGTAATGAAGCTTACCTTGATCTGCCAAACCTCTTGCATGTAACATTTACATGTATTTTGAAAGCAGTGTTAATTACACAAAATGGGATGCAAGGAAAATTCACATTAAAAACCTGTTCTTATTGGGAGCAAAAAATGATCCTAGCAACAGCAATCATCTGGTTTGGGTTGTCTTTTTTTTAATCTTTTTTTAGTTAAAAAGCATTTGCACACTTTGTGGTGACAACAGTTCTTGGAAGTGAAAAGCTTTATGTGCAGAGGGAAATTACATGGAACTCATTTTTCTTCAAATTAAGGTGGCTCTTGGGAGCTCAGTAGAAGACCTGCAGAGCTACCTGGCTTATTTTAGTGTATTGATACTAGTATCGTGTATTGGACTGGGCTAGGTTAACAATTATTAATCTGTACCTCTCCTAATAGAGTTGAAAATACAAGCACTATGTTTCGGTAAGGGGGGAAAAGCCTTGAAATTGTCATAAACCTCTTCTCTTCACCTTTAATACAACCTTTTGGTTTTTAATTACTTCTGTAAAGTGGAGCAATCACAGGATCCTCCTGTGACATTTTCAAGTTTTCTGTCTGCTCCACTTACGAGAAACAAATGGGTCTGCTCAGCTCCATCTAGATTGAGTTTTTCATGAAGTCATTACTTCTGTCACAGGGACTATTTTCAAATTGAAAAATCTGAAACAATAAATGATGGTGAAGCAGTTAATAACTGTTAAGAAATCACATTTGGAAAATTGCATTTAAGCAATAACCTTTCTCCCTGTAATTAAATGACAGAAAGGTCCTGGTTTTAATTAAGTCAGCAATTTATAGTTATGAAGCTATACTTCACTATGCAGATTAGAAGATGATAGGTCACAGAACACCCTGAGTGCATTTTTAGCAGAGCTGATCTCGTAATTACTCCACTGTTCAGTGGTGACCACAGTGAACCGTATCTGTAGATTAAACAATTTTCTTTTCCCTGCTCCATGATGTATAACCAGGATGAGTAAATGTACCACTAGGACTGCATCGAACATCTTTAAATTAAAATGGATTTTAAATGAGGGGGCATGAGCGAAGGAAGTAATGTTTGAAGAACAGCAGTAGAAATGAATGGGCCACTAGGCAAGTCTTGCAAGCAGAGAATATATCATTGTTTTACAGGGCTTTCTATCTTGTGCCTGAATGTTTGGTGCAGATTTATGAGGAAGTAAAATGCTAATGTTAGTGTATTTATAAACATATGATGGGGGTTTCATCTATAATTTATTCCCAAACCCTGCATTATGCAGCCTATGAAAGAAAATGAAATGCTGTGTTGGACAGCGGAAGGGTTCATTAATACAGCTTTCACATTTTATTTAACTAACCCCTAGCTCATATTACACATTGATTATTACATTGTGAGATCTTTCTGAACGCTTCTTGTGTTCAGTTCCTGAGGCCTTTCGCTAGCTACTTCAGTAAGATTTCAGCAGCCTTCAACTGTCTTATTTCAACTAGCACTAAGTATATTCACTCAGCCTTCAGGCATATGAACAGTACATGTATATTTATGGATTTATTCTTTTTTTCTGAAAGAGTTGGAGGAACAGAGGTAGAATTCAGTATTACTATTTATTAGTAAAATGTGTCATTTTAGTTAGACGTTAGATAACCTGTGCTCAAGTTGCTCAACAGAATCGGTTGTAAATCAAATGTAGCTGCAGTGTAAGCCTTGCTGAATCAGAGTTTGTAAATAAAGAATATTCAAATAACACTTTAGTTTACAGCTACTACTTCCTTTTACTCATAAACAAACTAATTCATTGACCAGAATAACTTCTTTAATGGGTCAAATTAGCTATAAGTGTAAATTGCCAGCACTGCATGGAAATCTGTTGAAGTTTGCCAATGCACCAGCCTGGAATTTACTTAAAAGAGCTCAATTTTTCTGTGTGTCACAGCAAAGTGGTGTTGAAGGGGAGGGATGGCATATATGGAAAGGGACGAAAAGCCAGTTACAAGATGATATTTATGAGAGTGGACATCAGTAACTATTGACATTAAGTGAAGACAGCAGATGATGTTGTTCAGGTTTACTGATACAAATACTTGCTTACAATATCTTTTTACTCTGTTTGCTGGGTGATGGTTTTATTTTTATTCTCAGTTTTTTTCCAAACGTTATTCTGATTCTCTCTGACTTGAGCAGGAAGGGGCTTCAGCCAGCAGTAGGCAATGGCAGGATTCTTTCAAGGTTGAATCTGTCTGAACAGGGCATGGAAGTAAAAGGCAAGAACAGCAACTCAAGCACAGCTGCTGGTGCCTTTTCTGTCAGGTTTTGAGGGGGGTGTGTGGTGGTGGTGGTGGTGGTCCATAGAGCCATAACTTTAGATGCTGAGAGCACCAAGGAGTAATATACAGAACTGAATGCTAGGTTTCTAAATATGCAGTGATTTAACTGAATAAGAAATTCTTTGAATGATGATAAGCCTGAGCAGGTCTCATAGAATTGGAAGTCTTAAGAAGATTCTTCTTTTAAAAGAGGGGAAATCTCCACTATAGATATTCTGGAATACTGGGAGTATACAAAAAGAATGGAACAGCTTTTTACTTCATGTGCTGGGTTTTTTTATTGTGGGGTGTATTTTTTTCTGTTGAAGAGATTGACAGTTTGAAGATAATCAATGGCAGAACTTCCTAGCTTCTCCACTACCAAACACACATGTGCACAACCCCTCTGCCAGATTTATTCTGTATGGACAGAAACAGGCTTAACGCCTCCTTTGTGTATCTGTTCAGTTTCTTTAAATGTGGTACAAAAACAAGGGGACAGCTCTTTGATTGCACAGTAAGCGATGGGAATTTAGCCCAAAGTATTGATCATCTAGTGTAAAGGATGCATTTTGTACACTTTACAAAGTTCTAGGGAAGCTGGGCAGGGAGTCACTTAAAGAGTAAAAGGATTAAGCAACAGGTAGCAAAGACATACCTTAGGTTTGATAACCTTGACGTTTTTTCACACTGCTGAGTTTTGAACTCTTTTCAGAAGTCCCAAATGTATTAGGGTAAGAACATCTTTCCACATCACAGTTGGCTTGTCTTCTTTCTCTTTTCTTTCTTTTCTCTCTCTTTTTTGTTCAATATTTTTATGATACTTAGTTGGTGCAAAGGAATTTCTTCCCCTCTACTCCTCTCCTTACCTGTACCGATGTTTAAAATCCTCAGTGGGTACCACAGGTTCTCATGGTGAAGATGTTTCAGAAAGATACTGTGTTGAACGAATAAAGTACTGCAAATAAAATTTTGGGTATTTGTAAAGATCCTCCCCAGCACTGTGTGACATCTGGAGTCCAAAAGGTGGAGGTGCAGAGCTGCAGAGCCCTAATCCCTGAAGCTGTAGCACAAATACCATGGGGGCCCACATGCCTTCTGTTTAACACTGGGGACAGTCAGTATAACCAAAAAGCCTTGTGCATCCAAATTCCAGGATCTAGAATCTGTTGAAGCTCAGTGAAACTTGAAGCGCAGAGATGAATACCTACTCTTTTCTAGCAATTACTGTCTCTCATACCAACCTCTTGTCAACAGATCTGTTTATCAGCTGACTGGAAGCTACTAAAGGTAAATGGATATAGGTGAGATCTTAACTGTCTTCCACAGAAATGTGCAGTTATCCTCAACTCCTATGTTAATTCAATTAGCTAAATTAAGATCTGTTTTATTGCTTCTGAGGAGCGTGAATTTACCATTTTGCATTCTCCTTGAACAGCTGGAATTACTTGGAGGTACAAATTTCCTTTCATTCCTTGCAATGTCTAAGAAGCTCATAGCAATATTCCCTGTAGACAAAATGGCTGTCATGAAGCATGGGGACATAAAATAAATTGATGACAGAAGAATTATACATAGGACTCATCCTCCAGTGATCATGTATACCTGCCATATAAGGACATCTAGAAGAAATCTCCCTTCAAGACAGCCCATTCTTGCTATGTTACATCTAGGAAAGAGACATACAATTAAGGTGGGCAGGAAAGAATTTGAATTATGGAGAGGTACATGCTTCCTGATGTGTTTGACAGGAGAAGTCAGAGAGGGAAAGATGGTGAATTCTTATACTTCTCAAGAGGAAATGTGAATGTGAATCAATGTGACAAAAAATTGCCAAGTGATACTAGTGGGCTTTGGAGAAAAGTGGTAAAATTCCTCCCCCTGTCTTTTATGTGGAGTTCTTGAAAAGCACCTTTTCAAATTCACTTTACTTATAGCAGCTTTTCAGGGAAGCCTACTGGAAAATGTTCAAGTAAAGTACTGTGATTCAGAATATTATCTTCACTCTCACCAGTTTATCTACAGGTGAGATGGTGATACTTACACTGGCTTTCAAGCAGCTGCTCACTTTCTGATTTCAAATTCTGCATCTAACGTTGAAACAATTAAACTGATCAATTTTTTCATTGGATCACTATGGTTGTAGAGAGGAAGCATAATCCACAGATTAACGTAATGGGTATTAGCAATTATTTCCTCCTTTTGCCAATGTCTCCCTTTAATGCCATGGAGGTTTATGTATTCACTATTTCATTTATCACGGAAAAGCCCTTAAAGCTTAAGGGAGGCACTGTACAAACCGAACAGAAAGCTGGCCCTGCCCCAGGGAATTCTCAATCCAGATCTAAAATTACAGATGGTAGATTAGTCCAGAGAATGAGTTTTGTGTGTCTAACCCAAAGAGAACTAAAAGCTAGTGACTGGTAAAAAATATCTCAAGTGAACAACCTCTTCAGGGAGTGGGAGGTGTGAACTAGGGCTGCTGCTCAGGTGGATACATGCGGGAGGAGTGTGCAGCTCAACAGCTGCAGGAACAATGAACATGAAAGCTGCAGTGACTGCAGCTGCACACAGGGAGTAGAGCCCTGAGCTGCAATGGGGAAGGAAAGTTGCTATTAGCTGATAACCTTTCCCTGTGTTTCCCATGGGCTAGGACACACTTGTCTCCATCTTTAAGGGCAGTTGGGAGCTCTGAAAGCCTTCTGACACTGCATTTCAGGGGTTACAAAGTCATAAAGATGGACATTAAAATTAGACAACTCAGTGTTAAGGAGTTTTTGGAGCTGAAAGTAAAGAATAAAAAAGCTAGAGTCTGCATAAACTAGATTATGCCTAAAGCATGAAGCTCGTCCTTGAAAAGCAGGTATTCACTCAACTTTCTTCAGGAGGTCATTCAGGACATATAAATGTCAACATAATGTCTGCAGCAACCTGAGCTCCTACAGCTTGTTTGGGTGAGTGTGCTTTCAGGAGTAAATTAGAATAGCTTTGCTGAAACTTCAACAGGTGCTGGGGATCCAAAGGCAAAGCTGCAAACATCAGGTCCCCTGTGGATCCCATTCTGTCCTGTACTGTCAGCTCCCCGCCTGGACTACTGAGTTTGCACAGTGAAGTATTGGATTTCTCCCCCTCAGTTTTGATGGGAAAGATGTGAGGTTTGTCAGGTTGAACCCCCCAAAGTTTACTTATTTATTTTAAATTTTTTTTCCTGTCTAGAACAGCTTTTCCTGGTGCCTACATGAGTGTTCAGTCTTCTGGCTTAAAGCAGGATCATCAGACCCATATTTTTTGGCCTCAGTTTATAAGCTGGAGAGCAGACAGTCTATTAAAACTCTGTGGGTTTTGCTGAGGAGCCTACAGTGCTGCCAGGAGATCCTTTATATCCTTTCAGATTTTTAAAATCCCTTTAGGAGTACTTCACTGACTGTTCTGCTAATGCACTTGACTCTGCTTAACAAAGCCACAACACAATGCACTTTACTGATGTACTGCTGAAAATTGACAAAGCAAGTCACATATGCATTACAACCCACCCCTTCTTCTATTGTTTTAACTGTATTCATTTTGGGCGAACAGCAGTTAGTAATATCATACTGTCTTGTAAGAAGAGAGTGTGTAAAATTTTGGGAACAGGCCAGTAATGAGAAATTTTTCCTTCTTGTTTATCCCAAAAGGTTTCTGCCAACCTTGTACCAAGGGCAGTCAGGAGTCTCATGTTGTGTAAGTGGTCTCTGTTACATTCTGCTCCCTGTATGAACTGCAGACTTCACAGCAGGATACTTGATCTTTGATTGCATCATTCATGTCTGGCAAGAATAGGACATCTCAAACACTGGTCTTACACTTCTTAACACCCAAATGGGAACTGTGGATTATGTTTGCTGTGTCTCACCTCAGGTTGTGTGGTACTAGAATGCAGCCTTTGTGCAGAGTCCCATCCTTTGTTGCAGTTTTATTTTGCATCCTTTTTTTAATGGCCACCCATTTAAGACCTCAAATGGCAGTATGTATGGGTCCTCTGAGTTTAACTGAGCTTTGTAAATTTTGCTTTAGACACATAAAGCAGGGTAAGTTTATTTCTTTCTCTTCTGTGAATCTATAAAGAAGCTTTTAAAGCATTTCTTCTGTGAAATGACTGTTGTGTGTAAAGACTGAGTACTAAGCGCAGTGTATAAGGGATTATATTAAACTTTCTTTACCCCAGCACCTTGCTGTTTCTCTCCATTGACTCACTGGGACCCAGTGAATGTCACAGCCTGTGCCTGAGTCGTCTACTGAAAAAATAAGCATAGCAGCACACCTGGAGGTGTAGCAAGGCTAATTGCAATGGGCATAAGTGTGTAAAAAAAAAAGATTTAAATGTTAAGAGAGAGGCTGCTATATTGCAGCAGGTAAGGAAGTGACTTGGGAGGGTGAGGGAGTATTTTTGTATATCTTCAGGAACTGCTTGCCTGAAGTCTACAGAGTGAAAAATGTTCTCTGTGAAGTTGCTGGCAGTAATTTGCAGTCATTTCTTGTACGAATTGACACAGTTCTGTTCTATTTATGGAAGGTTCCTGTAATGTGTGCAAGTCCCCCACTGACTTCAGTGAAGCTGTGCCCACTTACTGGGCTTGTGAACCTGGCCTGTGAACTCTGCCAATCAGTCATTTGTCGCTGAGGTACAAAGCCAGCCTGAAAGCTGTCAATATTTATGTAATCCTCCCTGAAGATTGCTATTCTAAGGCAAGGCCAGCAAGTGAGGGAAATTTTGCGTGTTCAGACCAAAACTAGTAACATTTAAGTACTTTTTTTTTTTTCCTGGAAGATTTGTCCATTAACTCTAATGAAGCTTTTTCTAGGCTTACAAGTCTGAAGAGAGCTATTAAACAAAAAGGGGAGAGTTTGCTTGCCAGGCATTTTCTCTGCTCTCTCAGTTCTCTTTCTTTATGACCAGAGAAACACTTTCAGCCATGTATCTTTAAAGCAATGCTAATGTTAGTGACCAGTTAAGTATATCCCACTTGTTAAATCCTTGTGACTGCATTATGCTGGGAGCCTTACTCTAAGGGCCCTGTTCTGTCACTGTTTTCTACATTAAATGTAGTGACTTGGAAGGGATACACAGATTGGTGATGCAGGAGAAATCCTCTTCTGCCACTGAAAGATGACACAGTGCAAAACTATAACTTATCTTCCTCTTCTGCAAGAGGTAAGCCAAGAAACTTGTTGGATTTCCTGGGCCTCAGGCTAATATGGAAAAGCCTGAATGGCAGTCCTGCTATAGATGGCCTTCTTTATTTGTGGCTCCCACTGCTGAATAGGAGTCAAGGGATTTGTGTGGGATTTTTTCTTAGGCCTCTTCAGTCCACACTTGGACCAGTGGAATTAGAAAACTAAATGGCAGTGAGCCAGGTTGGATGCAGTGTCACCTCCATGGTGCCCCCTTCCCATCACAGTGACGGACATAGATGTCCCTAAAAATCTTTGTAATTCCTGAGCTTCCTCAGGACAGAACAAGAGCAACTGCAGATGTCTTTCTCTGAGAATAAAGAGACAAATGACACCTATGTCCATTTGCCTGCCTTCTCTGCAGGGTGTGTGTCTCTCCTGTAGCCCTTGCACTTACCAGCTCCCAACTCCCTTCGCAAACACCAAGGTCTCCCATTTATCTTTTACTCTTTATGAGATTAAGGCCCTTGCATTCCAGTTGTGCTCCAGTTTAATATGAGCACCTCATCTGTAGCTGTATCATCTCTGTTATAATCTCTCCAAAAAGTGCCCAAGATTTCTTTGTGTACCATACCTCTTCTTTCAATTACGAACTACTGTTCAAAAGTCGTAGCTCGGGAGTTCTGTGGCCTTATTTCTCTTACAAATTGTTTATATGGATTTGTCTTGCTTGAAAATTAATTGGCCATACTATAAACTATTTTCCCTTGAGCAGGGACTGTTCTGTTTCTGATGACATTACAGTAAGCTGTCTTTGGGCCAAATATTTAAAGGTATTTAGGTGCTTAAAGATGCAGGTAATGTGAATTTTCCAAAATACCTAGCTGCCTAATATACAGCGATTTCAGTGGGAGTTGCCATCTAAGAGCTTCTAAAAATCCTACTGTGCACCCATCTGCTTCTTTAAGCACCTGAATTCCTTTAAAAAACAGGTCCTTCTCTCCACCAGTGGAGACAAATTTTGTTTCTCTTAATGTAGACAGAGCTTCTTAATACAGTTTCTAGGATATTGCCTGCCACCTTTAGCTTATTTTCATTGTTTTGATTATGATGTCAAATCTAGTTGATGATCATGTTTATGCAGTTCCAAGCAGAGCGTGGGCACACAGCATCTATCCTTTATGACATGAACTTGGCACAGCATCTAGTATTAATAAATCAAGGCTAAGAGATTTATAGGCAAGCAAACTATTGGGAAGTTACTGTAACTTTTGCACTATATTAAGTGGTCTGTGTTTCGTTCTAAAAAAAACCTCTTTGAAAATAAGTATTCTGTTTCCAATTAGTTGGTCTTTGATCCAGTGAAAATATCAGTCCCTTGAGTTAATATTTCATCTGACTATAGGTCCATGTAATTTGGTATGACACTAAGTCAATAGGTCTCTGCTGGCTTATCCCAGCAGGACTTGTATGGGTAGGCAAAAAATTCTCTGCAAAACATGAATAATGTGATCTAATCAAGAATTTATTTCTTAGGTTAACCAAAGGAGGAGAGTGGAGTGTGAACATCAGCCTAAGCACAAAAGGACCTTGAGGGAAAGAAAACTTTTAACTTTGTATCAATTCACATTCTCTATTTAATACATAAACAGGAGTGTCAGGACATGTGCATCTTGCAGAGCCAAGAAATAGCAGTAAATAGATTTATCATTATTTACCAGCTTAGCCATCCCATTCATATGCTTCTGTTATAATGTACTTGGAAAGCTCAGGCAGTCCTTATGCATTAACCTCCACCTTCTGTCATCATATTTCCCTCTGGCTGCCCTGTGCTACATCCTGAAATTTTAATTTTATTGCAGAAGGTGCTATAGAATGAAAATAAACATTCGTCTGTGGAGAGTTTGCTGCATCTAGAATATTCAGTTTGGCTTAAGCTAATTTAAAAACAAGCAGCAAAAATTGTGCTTTTACTTTGTAAGGCTTTTTCAGGAATATTTCATTCTGTGATCACCAAAGGAGCAAAGCATTTATGAATATGCATTAATCCTCACTGGGAATTGATCCAGAGCTTGTTTTAAGCATATGCTTAAGTGGTTTGTTGAACTGGGGCCATAGCTGCCCAGGCCCATCTCTGGCTGAGCTTTAATTGAGTAATGTGAACGTTTGAATTCATTTGCTTGCACTTGTGGGTTTTGTTGAGTATATATTTAATAGGTATTGATGAGATTTATAAGGATTTTTTCACATCTCTCATTTGGATCCACTATGTGAGAAAGGGTCAGATCTTTTATATGGCTTTGCAAAGAAAATGCAACTTTAAGCTCAATGCCTGCCTGATACTGTGTCTAAAGTACAAGTAAATAATTTTGTTATATGATATCTATCTATGTTGTATGGGTTTTTGATCCTTGTTTGGTTTTGCCTTGTGGGTTTTATTTTATTCTATGGCTTCAATTTGTCTCTTGGGTGTGTGATAAAGAAAAACCCTGTTGTAGAGGAACCTTCTGCTCTGGTTGGTATGTTAGCATATCACTGACCCACTGCAGCTCATTCATGAGTTTTCAACTCTGACAGGTTGAATACCCAGAATGGTCACTGATTAAACTGCCACTCCTAATATTCTCATCCCTGCAGTTATCAAGCAGGAAAATAGTGACAAGTAAATCTAAGCAGTGTGGGAAACATAGTCTGAGAAACCATGGGCTTGTAGCGTCTTATGACATTTATTGAGTCTGCAGTGACATCCAGTGTGATACCACAACAATCTGGATCAGAACAGGAATCCAAGTCTTGGCAAATAGAAGCCAAATCACACATCCCATTTGCAACTCATACATTGCTGCGTGATGCCCTAGGGGGAGGAGGAGGATCTCAGAGTCCTGGGTGATTCCTTTGAGCTTGGTTTTTTTCTGTTCAGTTGTGCTACTGAAGAGATCTGACCCTGAAATTTCAGGGCCATCTCCTGAACTCCAAAATCTCTATTGATCAAAACAAAACCCTTAATAAAGTCACTGGGAGTTTTCCTCAGACTTAGGGATATTAGGATTTGATGCTCCTTAGTTTTTTTTCAAGAGGCTTGCTAAAGCATATTTATCACTGTAAATGGGCATTTTAGCCCTGTTGGAAGAAATTCTATTTTTCATTTTTCTATTTAATTTTCTCAATGAGCATCCAAGGAACATTTTTAACTCCCAGCCTTCATCAATACCCTGGGCCAGTATCAGTGTCTGAGATGCATGCAGTCAGTCAGGGCATACACCTGGGATGTACTGAGGCTAAAATCAAATCAGGTAAAGCTCTAAGTTGAATCTGGGTCTCCTGTGTCTCAGGTGAAAACAGTAATGTCTTTATTCTGTATAGCTTTCTTTTTTTTTTTCCCAGAAAGTTCTGAAAAATATTTCTTTGACCTTCTTCCTACTAAAAAAAAAAAAAAAAAAGGAGAAGAGAAAAGAAAGGGCAGGATTCCATGAATCAGTATTTTCCAGTGAAAAACTTTTGTCTAAATAACTCCTGATTGGTTGTAGCTGCTGTCTTAAAAGCACTATTGCTTGAGCTCTTGTCTAAAAATATGAATTCTCCATAGAATATGGGAAGTGCCAGGTACCTTTAACAAACAAGGAATGTGCTTCTGAAGTTAGTAAAGTCTGAACTAGGTGATGCAATAAATGTATTAATGAGCAGAAACTGGGAAAATAAACTGCATTTGTGACCCAGATTGGTAAATATGTCTTTTGGCTAATGGTGAGCACTATCTGTATTTCTTTCCCATCTTTTCACCTTACTCAGTGCTGTGTTTTTAAGCTCTGTGGCATAGTTCTGAAGTGCAGCTCTAGTAAGAGTGAGTTCATTCTCTGTCTTCAAGATATACTTCTCCCTAGAGCCTGGAGCAGGGCTGTGCACGGCTGCCCTGGTGACTGGGGGAGAGCTGCTGTGTAGCTGTGCACACTCCCATGCTCCCATCATGTTGCTGAGAGTTTGAAAACCACATTGGAATACACAAATGGTAAACAAGAGAGCAAGTCTGCATGTTTTACCGCACACAGAGAAATGAACAGTCCTCTGTACTCCTGTGAAAGTAGCAATGCTTTAAACTCCAGATGGAGCTGGTCAAATCTCTGAACAGCTATTTTCTCTTGCAAATAGAGGACCTTAGTACGAGCTGGATGCCAGTGTCCGGGCATCCATGTTTGATTTCATGTGCAAGTGAGCTGCTGGATGTGCTGCTCTCGCATGCACATGAATTCCAGCTATGGAACCAGTTAGTACCCAGGCTTGATGAAATGATAAAATGAAGAAAAAAAGCTAATAATTGCTCTTAAGAAGTTCTGGTAGGAGTTAAGCCTTAACAACAACTTTCCTGTGTTGTAACCAGAAACATTTCACTATTCTGGGGGGGATGTTAAAGCATTTGGTGTATGCAAAATTACCTATGTTTAGTATTTACCTCATGGTCCTCACAAAGTCAGTCTAAAAAATTCCCATAGCTGTACCCACAGTTTATAAGGTTTGATCCATAGCCCATCCTGCCCCTTTTGTTCCTTACATGTCATCACTGCTCCAGCTCTCCTACAGCTCTCATCCCTTCTCTCCTCCTACATGAGGGAAAGAGGGGGAAGCCATTGACCAGGACAGAAATCCTAAACTTGAACAGTAAGAAACAGACAGAGACAGGATAATTGATAAAACATGGCAGATTACAAATGTACTGCTTGTTTAAACCATTTTCTTTTTCAAATTATCCAGCTGTGTAGAGAGACATGGGAAAAAAATTGTATCACTTTTATTGGTTTTGTGACCATGTATAAAGTGTATGCTATCCTTAGAGGGGAGACAGTATAGAAGTTTGGGGGGGTTAATGCAAAAGAATTAAATTAGAAGTGGGGATAATAATGGCATAGAATGTGATGATGGTTTGTTTTGTACTTACAGCTGCGGACTGAGAATGCACATGCCTCTTGCCCAGGGTGCTAGGAAATTTGGACCCAGGTGGCTGGATTCTGCCACAAAAGCTCTGCTGTGCACAGGGAACATTTCAGGATACTGTTGCAAGTGTGAGTGCATCCTTAGTTCTGTTTTTAAAGACAAATCATTTCAAATAGAGTGCACAGAGCTCATGACACAAACACATCTGGATTTCAGTTGTTGATCTGAAATATTCACAGTTCGATATGGTAAAAGCAGATGTTGGATCAACAGTCATTATAAACATGAATGATCACATCAGAAATCCCATATGTAGCTTAGTTGAGAGCAGCAAAGCCTATATGGCTACTCCTAATTGTGTTATGTACTTAAAAATATTTGCATGCACACCTAAAGTTAGTCATCACTCTTGCTTTAGGTACAGAAGATTATTGTAAACCTCATAAAGCTTTAGATGCAAACTGTGATAGGAATTGAACTGACTTAATCAAAAATACTTTCTTTGAAAAAAACATAAAAAACACTCTTAAAATGTTTAATATTGTATTTTGTGCATAGTAAGCACTGCTGCAGGGATCAATGGCATCAAACTTAATGGGCTGATCATTAAAAGACAGCAGGTATCTGTGCCTTCTGCTGATGTAGAGGCTGCAGGATTTCTGACACCTTTGAAGAAAAGTAGCTGAGGCAAAAAAAAAGTGTAGCTGTACAGGTGAGTCAAAGGGTCCATGTAAAGGTCACCTGTTTTTTCATAGGCTTCTCATTTCTAAAACATTCTCACTCTGAATGTGTGTTTTATTGCTGTGAAAACTGCATGTTTGGCCACCTTTCTGTATTTGTTTATGAGTGTATCCACAAAGGAGAGGATGTTGAAGATTCTTTTGGGTTCTTAAAGTACCAATGTGACTCTCTTCCAGACTCAATAGCTGGGACCTAAAATTCTGCAG
This sequence comes from Pezoporus wallicus, assembly GCF_028554395.1. Lineage (NCBI taxonomy): Eukaryota > Metazoa > Chordata > Aves > Psittaciformes > Psittacidae > Pezoporus > Pezoporus wallicus. The sequence continues at coordinate 2,973,193 of NW_026638491.1, forward strand.
GAGAAAAACCCAAGCCATGTCCCCTTTCACCTCTCCACAGCCTCACTGCTTCACTGGACATTTAGATCTATAGGACCATGTTCTATTCTTCCAGCCATTCCTTGGTGCAATGGTGCTGTGAGGTGTTAGAACTCTCCAGCAGCCTTAGGGCTCCAAACAGGGGTAACGGAGAGTCAGCTTAGACACTTGGCAATTTTGGAAGGTGGTGAGAAGTCCTTGGTTGGAGTTCCCTTTCTTGAAGCTCTCTGAGCTACAGAATTTTTCACGGTTTTCCCATGCGATTCCACAATTTGTTGATGCACAAGTAAGCATAAAGCTACTGTTCTCAGACTGTCCCTTTCTGTGCTGTATTTGGTGGCAAGGCAAGGTGCATTGCAGAACTCTGTTTAGGCTGTTCTAATAGAATCGTTTACCAATAAGTAAAATAGCTATTTATGTTAAACTGCAGCATTCATCATTGCATCAGAAACAATATGTTATTACAGCAGCTTTCAGAATGTTTTCTTCTTGCGGATTTTAACACAGAATCCATATTTGGGAAGGAAGAAAGGGACTTCAGTGTGTGACGAAAGATGAGTGAAAGATGACAGATAAGAGATTAAGCAATTGAGGAGACAATTATGCATGGCCATAGTTGCCCATGAGGTAGAATGCTCATCCCAGGTAGTGGAAGAAAAAGAATCACAGATATTCAAGAGGGAGTGAATGGCAGGACAGGACCAAAGAAAATTTTGTTGGTCACAGCGTTTTAAAAAAGGTGAAACATCAAAAAGGGAAGTTTGGGTGGAAAGTGAGGAAGTTTTGTGGAAAAGCTGGAGTGAGGCAGAAGAACAATCCAAATGCATTAGGAAAAATGCACAGGGCAACACGGATGGCAGGCAACATGTATGGTTTTAGGTTACAAAATGCGGGTCCTAAACTGAGCTATCTCACAGTTTAAAGTGATTCAGTTTCTAGTTTAATTTCCTTTCCTAACAGAGGATTTTATTTCTGAATAGGCAAACATTTTAAAAAAAGAAAGCAAGTACTTTCTTTGAAAGGATGGATGAAATATAAATCTTGAGCGGAACTATAAACTGTTGAGACAAGGCAATTTTGCTGGATTATGTATCTCATATCAGGTAGCAATAAATCAATCCTTCAAAGACAAAAGACTATAGAAAGAAAAATAAACCAAAGACTCTCCAAATAACAAAGGCCAGATACACAAAAGTAACTAAGGAGCTGAAGAGGCAAATAGATGCCTGGCAGGATTTTAAATGGGATCATTCAGCACAGACACTCATCACTTGCTAGTGATCATTGGCATCTTCAGGCTCCTTCAGGCACAGACACTTCCTTGACTGAGGTTAAAGTTGCCATCTGTATCAGAGAAACTAACTCATGGCCTTAAAATCTGCATGTTTGGTACAGCATCAGTAAGATAAGTGCAATTTACCTAGTGTAAGCATTGACAATACACTTTTTTTAATACAATTTTGCCTTTACTCACTTGGGTCACCCCACTGCGATGTGAAGTTCTGAACACATTTACCTTGCTTGCTGATCCATGCCTGAGTGGGTAGAATAATAATTTTTGAGTAAAACTGTGGCTTATTTTGTATGATGAAAGAATTCTAATGGTGGGTACATGTAATGCCAGCTAATACTCACTTTCTTTCACACTTTGGAAATTAATTTTCCATTCTCCTAGCTCCTGGGGTTTGGGGCATAAAAAACCCATTCCAATGCTGTAAATATCCAAATGCATAAGACACTCTAAGGCTGTACCCTGTAGTCCCAGTGCCTTGTTGTTCAGATCATCCAGACCTATTACAGCATGCTGTGGCATGTTCCTAACCTGTACCCCTTGGACTTCTCCCAGTGAAAATCAGAATAAGAGAGATGAGTAAGACTTGAGTCTCATCCTGACATGCAGGAAGGACAGTCACAGAAGCTGGGAAGTGTTTTCAGATCCCCAGGCTAGAAGAAGTGGGGGCAGGCCTTTTAGCTGAGCTTTGCTATGCTGATAGTTACATATTCATCCATTATCGAATACAGCTGGAGTTTTGTGTTGATATTAAATTAAAGAATGACTTGAATCTTAAATTGTTGAGAGTGTGTACAGGATATAGAAAGGGTCTCCTGTCCTTCCTAAATCAGAAGAATTAAATGTAATACAGATAAAAAGAAGGAGGAAAAATGATGGTGATTGCCGTACATCTACTTTAAAAAGCCAAGCAAACAAGTATCAAGGGCACAAGATCTTATCAGGACTGAGAATTACTAGAACATGCCAGACATACTGAATAAAAGGCAAGCAGGAGATGTTACTGCTGGAACAAGCAGAGATGTGAAAAATCTAGGAAAATCTGTAAGTCTTTATTTGCCACTAGTCTGACAGCAGATGATGATGACAAATCTGTGAACATATGCTATGAAAAAAAAAAGGCTACTATCACAAGCTATGCAGTGGTAGGGTCATTGAATATTTTTAGCTCCCATTCTGGTTGGCCTGGATTTTCATCTTGAGTTCGAAAGTGCTGTTTAGTTCAGTCTCCCCGCAGAACACTGTTCCACATAATACTTTCAGTGCATTTATTCAGAAAGAAGCCCTGGCATTTGAATACAATATAATTATGGTGCAATCCAAGCCTATACAATTTTAGGTTTGTTTCATCAAAGATTAATATTCTCTGTGCTTGGATTTCCCAGCTGAACTCTGTAAGTGTGCAAGAAAAAATAATCTAAGTACACTTGGTACAAGTGAGGTGGTATTTCTGTGAGTGGTACTTTAAACTACCTCTCCCCTTTGGTACCAGAGAAGTGCTTTTTTCATTTCATAGCTTATGATGTACAATACTTAAAACAGGGCAGCATGCAACACCGTAAAAATAAGTCTTCCTGGCTTAGTTCCAAATACTTTTATCTTGAAAAAAAGAAAAAGATTCTTTTCCAAAAGCTTGTCTATACATTAATCCTGCCCAAGGGCACATTTGATGTATGCTTTTACCATTTTTGTGGCTTTTATTCACAACTGCTTGCTTTGGTATTGGCTAAAAAATGATTTAAAATTTTTTTTACCAATCAGGCAAGGACTGGAGAGTGAAGCTTGAGACTGTCACCTGCTATTCCTGATAATCTTTTCTTAAAGAAAACACCTTATGGATGCGTTCCTCTCCACGCATCTCTCAAAGCACAGTTATTCAACTGAAGAAATGTATTTCTGGTCTCTTCCTGCCATATGATCCCACTTTTTGCCCTTCTTTAATTACACCCCTTAGTACAGAAAAAAAAAAAAAGAAGAATTAAATAGCCATTTGCTAATGGCAAATCAGTCCATGGGGGCTGCTTGGTTTTTAAGGACAGCTGCTGTTCAATGTATCTGGTGTGTCACTTTCCGTTTTGTGCTACTGTTTTATTGCTGCTGTGGGAACAGAGCAAAAATAGCGGCTACCACAGTTCTGTTGAATAACCGTCAACATGATTGTAGCCAATGTGTCAGTCCTTCACTGGGAAAAAATAAAGGTCCATGTTTGATATCCATTGCCCTACCCTGACCTGTAAATGAAGATATGCTAAACACAAACATGCTAAATAGCTACAGAAAAGCACGGTTAGCTGAAAGACTCAGCTGATATGCATAGGTGTGTTTGTGCTGCTATGCATGTGTGGGTGTGAGAATATACGTTCATCTCTAGAAAGGCTGGTGTGACTAAATAATGCACAAGGTGAGTGCAGTGTATTTAAATGTTAAATACGTTGGCTTTCAAATTCAGTGCAAGGATCAAAACTTGCACTTGACTACAACCATCTGGCTGCTATGTATTTAAAGCAAAATCACTAGCAGTCTGCAAATGCTGAGTAAAAATTACACAAGTCCCAGTTATTGGCAGACCACCTAAGCTTGCCAGCTTGTCCCTTTGTGGAGCTCAGCTTTATCTTCCTCCCACACAGGACTGCTGCTCATTTCAATTTGAGGGTGAAGTCTTGACATCAGAAGTGCTGACTCATGAAGCAGCAAGGAAGGAAAATTGCTGCTGCTGCAGTGGCCAAGGTCGTGTGAATTTATCCCACGGTGGCTTCTCCAGCCTGTGCACGGAAGTATCAAATGAAAGAGTGCAAAGGTACTAAATACATCTAATAGCTGCTGGTTAAGACCATTCAGTGTTGAATCCATCCAGATTGTTTTCCCTCTCCTTTCTTATCACCAGCAAAAGTTTCTCCTGCATCAAACCAGGCTTGTCACGTCCTGACTCTAAATGGGCTTTTGTTCTACCAAAGTCAGTGCAGCGACATGCCCGCTGAGCTTTCCTGAACCGGCTGGGTTTCCCCAACAGATGGCACTGCCTTTCTCTCGTAGTTAGCCAAAAGTTTAAAAACATTTCGTTAAAAATAGATGCCCCACATTCCTAATTGGCAATCCTTTTCCTAGTTACTGCTAGGCACAAATCAAATGCTGTTTAGCTCTTAGGCAAGCTCAATGCACAGTACATAAAAGCACAATGTAAAACACGCAGATATCTTTTTATTCTGTTCTGTATCTGTTTATTATACCAGAAAATACTGAACAATTTCTGTTTTGTCGCTAATACCTTCTGAAACTTAGTTATATGACAATGTTATTTTTTCCATTATGAAGATAGACCCTTTTTGCCTAGTCTTAAAACTTGCTCCATAGTCAGGCACTGAAGCCTGCATGGAGCCCCCATTTTCATGTAAACGAAGCTGGTATTATTATAGCATCTCTGGAGCTTAGCTACATTTCCTGAGGTGCTTAATGCCTTTGGCTCTTATCCTGAAGAAGGCTTCAAAATCCCTTGTGTCAGCAAGTCCTCCTCATGCAAGGGGTGGAGGTGCTCATGGCTGGGCCTCCTGAGCTGTGGTCCCCTGGTACCAGTTCTGGCTTGTGGAAGGCTTACAGCCTCCCTGGGTTTAGTTTTCTCTCAGGGACTGGGAGCATGCTGCAGGAGATGTGACTCCACCACACTTCTCCAACCCTCCCCTGGGTCCCCAGGGTAATTCACCAGGATAATTCCCTAAGGATCATTTGCTACAGCTTCTTACCAGAGTCTCCTGATGGCAGCTTGGCTCTTGCAGGGAGCGGATGGACACATCACCGGGGGTGAGCCTCCCTCTGCTCTCTCCTCAGCAAGCTAATAATTTCTGTGGCCACTTCTGGAACCCATTTAATTTCTGCAATTCCTTGGGCTATGCGAAAAGGCCAAATCACTCCTTTACAAAAAGAAATTGTAATGGCCCCACTATTTCCTAATTTAGCTGTACCTAGTCTTTCTTTTCGTGGTCGAGTTGTTTATGGTGGAGCAGAAAGAGCACGTTTTGGTTTGCTTTATTTCTTTGCCTGTTCTTGCATGCAGACAGATTGTCAGCCAGCTGCCCCCAGTTTTACTCTGTTTCACCTCCCCCTACAACAGTCACAAATTCAGCGTGGGTTCTGATCCAGACAAGTATGTTGTTTCCCTACCGGAGCTCTTCTAGCAACGTCAATAGCACTACCCACAAATACCATTTTGTACGTGCTTGAAGGCGGTGTCAGTGCAGGCCTTTTAGCACAGATGCATGGGAGTAATTCTTTCTAATATGCATTCACATGTGTCTCTCTCCAGTGACCTTCATTTGCCATCTTTCTGCCTGTTTAGTTCATTAGGTCCTTCTGAAGTTGTTCATAATATTGGACAAGTCTCAATAATTCTATCAAATTCCAATGTTATCAGCAGGATTTTGAAGCCCCTTCTGTTTGCTAACATATTAAACAACACTGCACCTAACACAGTTCTTTAAGTCACTTCATTGTCAAAGCAATTGAAAGCCTTTTCTTCTTCCTCCTCTTTGGTGACTTTTACTTCCCAAGTTGGTTTTGTTCCCTTTGTCGCTTTTTGTGATGAAGGCTATCAACTGTTTCCAGAAAGACCAGTAGATTAATCGGACGTGCTAATACTTGAGGCAGTTCTGAAATATTTAAGTTTCTGAGTCTTCTTTTTCCTTTAAAAAGCTCTGCACTCTTCTTTGTCTTTTATGTAATGAAAATCTGGTTGTTTTCATACTTTATTTTTGTTTTGACAGTTATGTTTTCCTGGCAGTCAAGTTTAGTAGGCTACAATTTTCAAGGCTAGCTTAACAGGGTTTTTAAAGCTAATACTCATATAGCAGCTTCCAGCTCTCCAGCAGCTGATGGCAATGAGCAAGGATGTAGGGGGGTGTAATTAGTTTCTCCAACACTTCCTCACAAATGTTTGCACGCACACCAGCCAGTTCTGGAGAGCTGTTGCTCCCAGACACAAATGTTGCAGCACCTTCTGCCATGAAAACAGGCTTTAATAGTGATTTATTTTTCTTACGTGGGAGAACAGATGTGCTGAAATGATAACTTAGAATCAAATTTTGAATACCGGTGTAAATAGAATATTTGGGATCTTTGAACATGTCATCCTTAAAACCTCATTTGTTCCTCCTTCAGTCCTCCTCCTTCTTAGGTATATGCCTCAGTCTGTGTGCATGCATGAAAATATTATTTATTTTTATTTTGACTGCTTGATTGTGAAGTTCTTTCGCAGACCTAATTCCTGTCCTGTGTTTTTTAAGGCAGTGGCATGTGTATTTCTGTTTGGGTTTCAGCTGAGGTGGGGGGTTCTGTCTTGAAAGCTAGCTGGTAAACAGCTTGCCATGTAAACATAAACATTTTTTTCCCCTCACTTCTGCTTCCTGTTTGTGTCAAAATATCTATACTCTAGTGAATGTATCATGATTTTAAGGCTTAACAGTTATTAAGAACATCTAGTGTTATTTTTTGCATCATGCCAGCCATGTGATTTCAGCCCCTGGGTCACAGATAAGCTGCAGTGTATCTTTTGTTAAAGGCTGCTGTTCATACTGAAAAGACATCAGCTTATTGCATCCACTGCTTTCAAGCAATTAATTTTAACCTAATATTTAGTCATTAAAAAAAAAGACAAATTGTTTTCCAACCTGCATTTGTCTACTTCCTATTTCTTAATCATTAATTACTTTGCTTCCTAGCTGAAAATCCACTGGTGTCAGGGCTGTCCCTTTCCAGCACTTCCCTGGCACTGTGACGAGATATCCCTGCCTTTTTTGATATTAAACTGTCTGCAGTTTAATATGCACAGGTAAGGTTTCCATGGTTTCAAGTAATTTAGTGACTCATTCTTGACTCCCTTGCAATATTCCAGAGTCATCATTATTTGAAAATTGGATACCAGAACCAGACATAGCAATGCTGGTCCCGTCAGCGATACATACCTGTAATATCATGGTCTCCTGCATAATCATGCAAGTATTGCATTAACCTTAGCCCATAGATTGCATAGGGAATTCATGGTAAATTGACTTCCTGAAGTCCTTTTCAGTGTCACTGCATTTCAGGATATGGTATTCTGTGTTGTTAGTGTGACCTACATTTTCTCTTTTGACATATCTGACTTCGTGTCTGCCTATATTAAAGCCTTTTTAAGATTATTACTTTGTTTTACAAGCTGATTCAAATAGCATATTACAGCTGACTAATCCTTATCTCTTCAATGTCAGGGTTTTTTTGGGTTTTGTTTCTTGGTTTTTTTTTTGGGGGGGGGGGGTTGTTGGGTTTTTTTTTTACCAATTTTTTTCCTTGCATGCCTTTTCAGTAGACAGTTTGAAGTATTTTCTCTCCTGGACAGATAAATGTATTTCCATCAATTCCTGTTCTGAATGCATTCAAAAACGGGTTTTAGAAAACTCAATAGAAACACTGGAAATACTGCTGTATGCACCTGTATTCACATATGATAAACAACAGCAGTGGTTTCATCATTTTTTTAATGTTTTACTGTTACATATTTTGAGTAGTATTGTTATTTAACAGAATGTGATGCAAAACTTTAAAAAAAAAATTAATTCAAAATGCAGATGCAATTATTTTTGACAGCAGGTTATTTTAGGTGGTTACCAGAATCTTTTTGTCCTCCTTCCTGCATCACTGTATGCCCCATGCCACAAGCTCGCATCAAAACTGGCTTATGCAGTCTTTCTTTGCCTTCTTCCATGGCCATATCCTGTGAACAGATCCCCTAAAAGTCCCTTAAAAATTCCAGACGGAGAAAATACTTCATCTTCCATATTGGTCTCTTGTCCCAAGTAACAAGTGATAGTAGTAGAGATAAAGACCTCAAGCTGTGCCAGGGGAAGCTTAGGCTGGATATTAGGAACAATTTCTTCACTGAAAGAGTTGTCAAGCACTGGAACAGGCTGCCCAGGGAAGTGGTGGAGCTACCATCCCTGGAGGTACTTTAAAGACATGTAGATGTGGTGCCTAGGGACATGGTTTAGTGGTGGACTTGGCAGTGTTACATCAATGGTTGGATTTAACAATCTTCAAGATCTTTTCCAACCCAAATGATTATATGATTCTGTCACCTCACACCATGTCTTGTTTTATCTGTGCAGTGTAAATTACCATTCAAACTTAGTATCTTAAGCCACAGAACAGGCAGTATTGAACTAGTCATTGTCCTGTCAAGAAGCTGGCTCGCCAGTCTTGGCTTGCTGATCTGGTTTGCTAGTGTTGCACTAGTGATATTCATTAGTGTCTTCCTACTGCCCTGAGGACTCATTTTTCAAATCAGCATTGCTTCTATTGCAAAAACAATTATGCTCAACCTTAAAGGTGAGAGCAAGAAAGAAGGAAAGAGTGTGTGGAGGTCAGAAGGTTCTGGCTGGATGCTCTCTCTAAAGAGTCATTCTTCTCAGCTTGGACCCATGGCATGAGTTTGATGTAGCCTTGATGGCAGGAGGGCTCTGAAGTCCAGCCAGGTTTACGGCTGTGGCAGAGGAGGCTTTGCCCTTAGGAAATGGCAGTGCTTGGGGTTTTCATTTGCAGTGGGTTAAACGCTCACTGGGGTTAGATGCAAGTACTTCAGTGCTTGACAAAACATTTGAAACTTTTATTCAGTAACAAATAACAGCATACCCCATTTTTCCATCTCTATTCAGAAGCATAGGGAAATACGTTATTGTCACATACATTTTTCATGGAATTTGCCACAGCTCTCTGTCAACTGACAGATGAACTTTTAGGTTAGTAAAGCCAGCAGAACAAGAGATGTCTATTTAACTTGTTTAATGTTTTCTTAATGATAACAGGAGATTTGGCATAATATAATGTTATAACGTTTCCTCGAAGAATATCCAAGTATCTACAGACCTAAAAGATCAAAGATTTCAGTTATGCTGGCATGATACATGGAAGTATATTCTTCCATAATTATTGACAGCTTGTCTTGATCTCTGCCACCTGCACAGGGTCTCTGCACCAGACAAGAGCCTTGGTGCTTAATTCTAGAGGTCATTAAGGGTGCTAATTCTTGAGGGTGGTTTGAGGAAGGCAATTCCAGATCCCAGTGAAGTACCTCAATTACTTGCTGTTAAATTGGTTATCAGCTGCTCTATAAAAAACACGTTTTTGAAGAAGAAATTTTTGTTTCACTAGGGAAAAAGAGTAAGAGAAAACCATAATGAGGACAAGGCAGTCTGTAATGGTCACATGGGCTGTGTCAGACTCAGCCTGTGGCAGGACTGAACCAGTTGCAGGCTGTTACACCCTTGCTAGGATTTTGCCTCCTGCTACCTGTGACTGCAAACACGCTTTGTCCTAGTGAAGAGGTGCCTCCATTCTGCTCTGAATGAGGAAGGAATGACTAGAGTTTGTTGTCACAAATCAAGTAATACTGAGGAGCCCAACTCCTGGTATAGGTGCTTTGAGAGTGTCCAGAGGTGCAGCTGCGTCAAAGAAGGGTCTTATTAAAATACTGAGCTCTTCAACCTAAATATATCTTAGCTTTTTGCCTTTGGAAGAGAAAAAGTGTTGTGCTGACGATGCATAAGAAAACCAATCTTGCTGGTAACAAATACATCATAATGTAGGGGATGATATGTGTTCAGCTGAGTCACTTGCAACCAGATATAAATGACAGTTCTAGCAAGTAATAAGCTGTCATGTAGTGTTTCTTAAATGCACAGATTTTCTGAAACCCTGTTCAAGGGGTCAACAGCAGAGCAGATGCAATTGTCTGTGATATCACAGAGACCTCAAGAGTCAGCTATGCATTTCCCTTGATTTTTCATTCCCCTGAAGCGGGGGAGAAATTCCATGAGAATTTCCTCCCAGAGCAAAGAAGCTTTCACTATAGGTTGGAGAAAAGAACTGACTGTTCAGTTTGGAAATTATCTTGTGATTATTTTTTATTGCACCCGTTTATTTTTGTTCCAAGTAGTTCCTTGAGAAACCTGTCTGTTTTCTGCTACCATTTGCCAGCCAATATTCTTTTAATTGTTGTCTTTATTTTTGTCCTGGTGATGGCCAAACTTGCTAAGTGCAATTCAGTCACGAGAAAGGCCAGTCAAATCAGACTGATAAAATCTATGCCATTCCCATTTCTCATGTGCCCTCATCTTGAATCTTGTATTTGCTTGATTTCTGTATTTCAAAGGGATGGAACTAGGAAAGGTACAGGGAAAGATAACAGGGAGAGAGTAAATAATCTAGACCCTTCAGAGGATCTACTAAGGGGAAAAAGACAGACATGCACAATAATGAATGTCATGGAGAAAGTGATAGTGACTAATGCATTGTTTCTGACAATACAGGACCTAAGGGGGTTCCAATATTATCACACAGGGAATTTAAAGCAAACTTTTGTCATGCAGGGCATAATTATTTTGTGGAACTCATTCCACAGGATGTTATGAGTTCATAAAAAAAGATATATTACTGATGATAAGTCCATGGGGGACTATTAACATGATGGTACTGTGGCAAGCTCTGCTTCAGAAAGTCCTTTAAGCAGCTGATTGCTGGAAGCTGACAGAGTATGCACAGGGATTTCTGATTTGCCATGTTTCTTATTCTTGTCCTCTCAGAATCTCTTGCTAATAACCCAAAGACAGGATATGGGGCAAAAATGGTTTTCGGTCTGACCTGCAGGGAAGTGTTTGTGTACATAGCTAGCTCTCCAAAAGAGCAACACAGAGAACAGCAGAGGAGACATGGGATCATAGGGTATGGTCACTAAATGTATGACGTGTCTTGGTGATCTTTTGTAATAGCCAGATAATGCACAGACAAATCCCCTGCAACTTCAGCTGTGGGACTTTGGGATATTTAGTACTATTCCTCCTACACACAGAGCCAGTTTTTCTAACAGGAAATCAGAGTGTACAGAGGAAGGTGCACAGCATCTGCCTGTGCAGCTGAATTACAGCAAGAGTACGCAGGGGAGGATGCAGGACATACTGTGCAGCATAAAAGCTTGGCAGGATAGACCCAGCCTGTTTTGAGATGCTGAAGTTGAACAAGGCTACATAAACAAGATACAGCAAGACCTCCTGGAATAGGACCTTACAGTCGCCAGTGACAGGTTGTTTGTGCTCTTAACCTTTGGTAAATATGAAGTATTTTTGCTTTAGTCATGAACATGGATTCAGGAAGGATTATTTATGGAGGAGTAATGAGTGTGGAAAAGAAAATCTGTACAGGATTTTACCAGGAACAAATGGTAGAAATGTCTAAATACTACATTAAAGCTTCACTAGCTTGGTTACACTCAGACGTACCAAGAAAGAGGATATTTTTGATGTAGGACATGGTTTGATAATAAGGCCAAGGAAAAATTACAAAGCAGATTCTATGTGATATGGTGGAACAGAAGACAGGAAGGAAGTTAGGAGAGGGCTGCGGAAGAATTCCGAAGGTATTATAATAACATCAGGTACAACTGGCTGCCTGCTGTATAGACTGGATAAGGCAATATGAATAAGAATTTATTAAAACACAAGGAGTGATGTAGGCAGACTGTATATTCATGTCTGGGACTGAGAACGAAGGGTAAAGCTTGGGGTATCAATGAAGATGACAAAGTAAAGCTTCGCAAGGCTTCAAGAATACTTTCAATCTTTGCCTCTGGTAAATGGGTGTCTGGGCAGGACTACCCACAAAATAGTGAAAGTCATATCAACCTCCCTGTGTATCCAGAGGTGAGGAAAATTGTGTTTTCCTTTGGGAAGGTAGCTTTGTGAGGTCAACAGCAAGTGGATAGTAAGTTCAGAAATGCTCCCAAAACACCAGGCTTTGATCAGGCACCGATCCAGTGTCAGTCAAGAAGAGGACACTGTTTCTCATCTGTTCTTCCCCTACTCTTAGTATGGAGGGGTATACAGTTGTCTGCCTTGATTTCATCTAGAGATGCAAATTTTCTTCTCTGTTCAGATACTTCACAACATAACATAAATTCATCTCTTGCTCATAATTTAAATTCAGTAGACACAAATAACAGGTCCTAAGTGGGCCCAAGTATCAGGTGCAGGAGACTTCTGAAATTCTTTTTCTTTGGCAACCATCAATGGGTAAAATGTGGTTTGTCTTTTTCTTTTGTGTTTTTCTTTGAACACTGCCAGGGATAGGGCAGCCACAGCTTCTCTGGGCACCCTCACAGGGAAGAACTTCTTCCTTATATCTAACCTGAACTTCCTCTGTTTAAGTTTAAACCCATTGCCCCTTGTCCTATCACTACAGTCCCTAATGAAGAGTCCCTCTCCAGCATCCCTGTAGCCCCCCCTTTAGATACTGGAAGGCTGCTATGAGGTCTCCATGCATCCTTCTCTTCTCCAGGCTGAACAGGCCCAACTTTCTCAGCCTGTCTTCATATGGGAGGTGCTCCAGCCCCCTGATCATCCTCGTGGCCCTCCTCTGGACTTGTTCTAACAGTTCCATGTCCTTTTCATGTTGGGGACACCAGAACTGTACACAGTACTCCAAGTGGGGTCTCACAAAAGCAGAGTAAAGGGGCAGGATCACCTGATTCAAGACAGTTGTTCAGATCAAGACAGGATTGGCTCATCTTTGGAATATGCTTCAGTTTCAGTGAATTTTCTGGGGAGCAATAAAAATTTCTGCTGGAAACATTTTGACCCAGTGTCCATGCAGTTTACTGGTGTTCAGGTTTCACATCTGTTTCTCAGGGCTGAATAATATGCTACAAGTAAGGGCTCGCTGTGCCCATGTCATAACTCTTTCTCTTGCACTTACTTGTCTCCTTCCTTTTCAGGCACGTGGAAGAGCCACAGCTAGTGGCTCCCCTTGCCACATTGTCATGGTTTAAACCCAGCCAGACAGCTTGTTCGCTCACTCCTCCCCTTCTTTCCCTCCCCCTACTCCTGGAGGGACAGAGAGGAGAATCAAAAGAATGCAACTCCCACGGGTTGAGATAACAGTTTAGTAACTAAGGTATAACACAAATCACTACTGCTACCACCAATAATAATAATGATAAAGGAAATAACAGGGGAAGAGAATACAACACCTCACCACCAGCAGACCAATAACTCCCATCTCCCCCGCCCCCCCCCCCCCCCCCCAGCCCAACCAAGCACTGACCCATACCTCTGACCCATACCTCCTCCAACCCTGCAGTCCTAGCCGTTCCGGGTAACTCTCAGTTACCTCCAGGGCATGAGGTGCTGTGGTATGGAATACCTCTTTGGTCAGTTTGAGTCAGGTGTCCTGTCTCTGCTTCCTCCCGGCTTCCCCTCCTCCCTGGCAGAGCATGAGGCTCACAAAGTCCTTGGCCAAACCAAAACATCATTGTCATCAGCTCTGTTCCCAGGCTGAAAGTCAAAACACAGCACTGCACCAGCTACCAAGGAGAAAAATGACTGCTACTGCTGAACCCAGGACACACATATATACACACCAGGAGGGTTTATTTCATTCTTCTCTGTTACATGAACCAGAGATAATCCACGTTCTTATCCCCACACCTTTCTGATCAATTGAAGTATCTCATATGATATTTAAAAATGGAAAAAAGGAATCTTTATTTTGAGATACTAGAATTCTCATGACAGGGATTTGAAGCAGTTTATGATCAAATAGTATTTTTTAATTTGTCTTGGTTCATGTGAAAGTAATTTGAATCCACATTAGTATTCTGTGAACTCATCATTAACACTTTTCAACTGATTTAGTAAACATATACTGCTTCCAAAATAAATAGAAATAGGAAAGCAAAACGTACACATTAACATGCAAAGCAAAACTCTAATGTTGAAATGGGATGGCACATCAAAGTTATTTTTCTAGCCATGTTTTTGCATCTCCAAAGGATGCTTAGAATCAACAGACTGAATACCCTAAAATACATCTTTCAATAATGCTGCTTCATACTTCACTACAGAATGGTGTACTGACTGCAATAAATGAATTGGCTCCTCTAAAAATACTGGGTAGTCAAGAAAAGATGACATGGGGCAGTTAAATTGCATATCCTCCACAGGCTTTGGCTGTGTGATAACCAGTGAGACATTTACACAGCCTTATTTGGCATATAAGGCTTCTCTCTGCATCCCAGATGAAACCAATGCCAGCTCTCCTACATCCAAACCAAAAAGCCTTCAGCAAAGCTTGAGCCTCCAGTATGGGCTGATGCAGTTCTGCCATGTTCAGATCACAGCTGGTCCTTGTCGTTCAGCTGTGGCAAGAAGGCAGAGGGTCTCTGGTCTACTTTTCTGGAAAATGCACAAAACCTAGCAGACTGAGTGTAGAGCAAGCCAGTAGGGATGCCCTGGAGTATTTTAGGATGTTTGCCTAACAACAGAGACCCTTTCCTGAAGTCAGAGACAGAGACATCTTTTTTCAAAGAAACCCCCAGCAGTCATCTTTCCACAACATGGCCAGGGTAGTGTCAGTGCCCTCTCTAGCACAGCAGGCCAGTTATTTGCAGGCTCCAAATACATTATTGTCTGAAGGTATTTAACTCTGCACCTTCTGCCTCCCACGGAAGTGCTCTGGCCTCTAGTTAGAGGCTATTGGATTATGAGGAAGGAAACTCTCTTGAGCTTCTTCACTTGCATAAAACTAAAAGGATTGATTGGACATAAGCAACAGAGCAAGTGCACACCACGTTGTTCATGGCTGAGGCATTTCCCTGGAAGAGGAAAATATTTGTTCCTGTTCTGTCACCTGTAGCTGTGTTTTTGTTTTAAACAAAAGTAAGGACCCCTGGAAAATGGCCTTTTTCCTCAGAAGCTGGTGTGCTACCTACTAGTTATTGCTTGAAAGGATGAAGGAAGTCTCTACCTCTTCCTTAAAAGAAAGGTAAGTGCTCTTTGTGAGGGATTTGCCCACTTAGCTCACTTAACTGTGTTCCACATGGGAGCTACTTACAAGAATATAAAATGGTACGATCCTTACAGGGCTGAGGCATGAAAAAAAATGCTATGTTTTTCAACCCTGCTAACAGTATGAGGCTTTTGAGTGTTCCCGAAATCAGAAACACATAAAAACTAAGAGACTATAAGTGCCCCTTTGCTTGGCTGACCAAGAGCTCAAAGGCTCAACACTGAAAGCATTTCTGTTTCTTGCAAGGCTCGATCCAGGTGCTTTCTATAGACTTAAATGTAAGAGATTTGCTGAATGGCATCTAATACTTCAGTTAAAGCACCTATCCTCCTGCCTCTGTGCAAAATTCAACCTCCATCAGTTTTGGGAGAGGAGTGTTTATTGCTGGGAAGGAATTTGTTAAACGTTAGCTTGTACAGCTTGGGCAGTGTCTCTCTGAAAGCTCCACAAAGCTCTGTAAAAGCTGTGGGTTTTTTTGGTGCAGTGTAGCTGTCTGACAACTCACTTTGTGTGCAAGGCCATACAAAAGGGAGAAGGACATCATACTTGTATTTCTAAGAATTCTGGAGTCATCCCTGTGCTGCTAAAATTGACACTGGTTTAGGTGTTTCAGGTTGGATACTGACAGCAGCTGAGAAACAGTTGGCACAGCTCAGGAAAAGAAGTGCAAAGGTGACAGTCTCCTTTACTAGTTGACAGGGGCAAGTTCAACCTGTCAGCAGGTCCAACTGCGCCAAGACAGCCAGCCTCTCCTTGGCTTTAGAATCATTATTTGAAAGGTACTGAGAAGGTTTTAATTCAGCCTTATGCCTCATGCTGGGACAATGCTTCAGCCTAGAATCTGCTTCTACTTTGACTATTTCACTGTGATATCCTATAAAAGTTCTCATCTGGTAAACCTCTGCAGTGCCCTACTTTGGTTTGTGCTTTTGATCCAATATCTCAGGGTTGACCTTGCCATTGTAAGGTATATTTCAATGTTTTCCTTTTTCCTCTGGGGCATCAGCACTAATGGAGTACTCCTTCCCTGGAGAAACCAAGCACCTTATTTTGAAATTTTAAAATCTGATTCTGTGTTAAGGCAAAGATTTTTGCAAATACTGCAAACACTATTGCTGACTGGCAGCTATGTCTCAGCTGCACATATGGAAAGATGGAAATTTTTTGTGAAGAAGCATAAAGTGCTTCCTGAAGCAGAGATGTGAATCCACATCAAATGAAATGTGCACAGGGGTCCTTCTTTTTCGCATTACATTATAGAAAATGGTTCATTGTAGATTATAAGTAGTAATGATCTGGACCACATGCTTGTGTATTCAGTTCTAATTAGAAATGCACTGAGCTACCAAAAATGGTACACTCAAGCCACCTTCCTTAGGACTGCAGCTATATTCTACATAAATACACCTTTAACCAACAGGATATAAAAAGAGCAACGATGACATCCAGAGGACAGATAGTTTAATCATAGGTACTGTAAGTATCCTCAGCAAATTTCATGGGGATATATCCCTCACTTACTTTTTCTGTTTAAAGTCTGTTCCTATTAAATCAGTTATTGACAGCCTGCTGAGTTACTCTAATTCTTAGTTTTTAGGAAACTGACCTTGTAAAGTGAAGTGTTTTTCAGTACAAATATTATATGTACATGGTAAACTTGTATTAGTTCCATCCTTTCTATGTGCATTATCATTCTACGTTATCACTGAATCCAGCTGAAAAGTAAAGCACTCTCTTAAGCTATTGGTAAACCTCAGGTTAATAGCTGTCTGGCTTACTTCACCTGTAAGTGCTCCTACTGTGGAACCTCTCCCTCTATGTAGGGTTTTATCTAATCTGTCTTAGTAACCTTCCATGCTCTGGTTTGGCAGTTATTTTTGGTTTTGATTTTGTTTGCAACTGCAAGAATATTGGCCAGGTGCACCATATGTAGAAGCCACTACAGAGAAAAGACTTTGAGTTCAACAGAAATATCTATGGACAGGTATCTATTTTATTGACAAATTTGAAAGAGATGCATTACCAATGTTAGTCTGTTAAGCTCAGCTCCACAATTAGAATTTAATTGAAGCATGTTACCTATAATAAGTTCAGATATTTGTGTTCTTCAGCATTTTATGAATTCAGAAACAGATGGGCTATGACCAGGAAGCAGTGGAGAACAGACTGGCGTAAAGCAGGTTGGCTCTCTGACAAGTGCAGGTACAGCTGTGGTATGTATTTTATTCAGCATGCCCACCTACTGTATCAGCAGCCTGCCCTACCAGCAATTCAACTACAACTGACTTAATGAAGAGCAGAAGTAAGCATGAATCCAGACTTTCCATGGATCATAATATTTGAGAACCCAGAAGAATCAACATGATGGAAATCATGCCAAGTAATTTTTTTCTCCATCTTTACATGCAAGAGATAACAAAAGCATTGGCATTTTAAAGGGGAAACAAAAACCCCACAAAATTTAATCAAATTACGGTATATTAAGATGTTCCCCTTTTGGTCTTTGTTAATTGCTTTTTAAAACTGAAGAAAGAAACCTTAGCAAGTAGTAGCTTATGGCTTAAATAACCATAATTATGCCAAGGAATATGATGAAATGCTGGCTAAGAGTGCTTGTTAGTAAAAGAAGAGAGATTATATGGTTGACAGAGGGGCCAGTGATTGAAGGCTTCATGCAAGAAGTGTACAAAGATTATTTTTGCTCCCATTTGTGCCAGTCTCAGCATCTTTGCAAGTCCCATGTGGAAGCTCTGATAGAAACAGATCCTTGATGTGAACATTCTTTAGTAGGAAATATGGTATTATTTGCTATTTTGTGCATTTGAAAGAAGTGCCTCTCTGTCTTTTGGCACTCTTTATTCATCTGTTTGAATTATCTTGCGTTTAGGTATATTAGACCTTTTTATCTCTATTTCTGTATCTATCTAACAGCATATATTGTAACCTTCAGTAATCTACAGTAACCCACAAAGTGAATTTGGAAAAACAACAACCCATAATTATTTTATATGGTGATTGTCTGACTTGAAATATTGAAGTAATTATCAAGTTAAATTCCTATGATCCCTGCAATTTCTATGAAACCTGAAGATGTCAGTACTTGAGTTCTGGCATATCTCTTAAAGTAAAATTATACCACCTCAACCTAAGGTCATAATTAAAGATGTAGCAAAGCTAAGTGAAAAATGGTGATATGGTTTGAATGAAAAGCAGAATAATCCCCATAATTATAGAGGATGCAAAATTAAACAAACTGGCCACAAATTCCACCTTTAAGGAGCCCCTTACTGCAATTCACAGGTGAGCAAGACTCTTGTTGATGCGGCTGGATGAATGCAAATGGGAAGCCTGGGGTGTGAGTCCAGGAAAGAGCCTGGGAGACCACTTGCATTGAAAGGTGAATGGCTTCTTCCAGAGTGCAGCAAGGACTTGGGAAAAACCTAAATGAGAGGTATCCTTTCTAAATGTAGCTCTATTGTGACTTCTGTTTAGGAGGAGAAGTACTGCTTTGGTCTCAAAAGTGGGATGATGGGACATGTTTGCATAAATTAGTTTGTATCTGGATTCCTCAGAAAAACTTTAAACCACAACTAAACAGTATTTTAGGAGTTCTGATGAGCAGCAGAATGTGCAGCCTAATCTATATGCGTTGCCTATTTGTGCCTACATCTGTGTGTAAGCATGTATGTGGACTGGTGCTTACATTTGAAAATTAAATCCTGGAAGACTGATGTGATTTTAATGAACCTTCCACAGCCTTATTTTAAGGCTTCTTCCTTCGCTGGGATGCAGATGCTGTAGCAGTGGAAGTCAGCAAGGTTCAAATGACAAAGGCATGACTTGGAATGCCACTTCAGAACAGTAAAGCAAAGAGCTTCTGTTCAGGAATTCAGTTCCACACTGTAGTTGTGCCAGCTGAGCTGTACGTACCGTGCATCTTACTCACATCTTGGACTCTTGAAGATTTTCTTTTCTCTCATTCTCTTGTCCAAGCTTCACATTTAACCTATGAGGCAGTTTGAATATATCTCTTCACAAATCATAGTACAGTAGCACTAACCTCAGGCAGCTCTTTAGTGTTTTTGACTCCCTTCTCACACTGTTCCTCCCCAGGCTTCTGCTGGTCATTCTCATTTCTCTCCTGATGATTTTGTCACTTCTCTTCAATGTAAAACTCAGGGGATCTATGTACACAGTACACTGTGACTGTATTTGTGATGTTGGGGCCTCTGCCTGATGCTACACTTCGCTTCATTTACCTTTCTCATTTCATTGCTTTCCTGATGTTCCAGTACTGCTGCCTGCCCCCTCCCACCCTGTTACTACTATACAGCTGACATACTGTCCATCAGATCCTGTCCCCTCCAGCCTCCACCAAAATATGTTACCTTTCATGTTGGCGACTCCCTCAAGTATACTAAATCTTCTGTGTCCTCTGGATTTTCTTCCATTTGGTTTTATATGTCCTCTAGCTGTTCTGATGCTGAAAAAATACCTCTGGACCTACCGATCCTTCACAAGCTTTTTAAAACCATTCTCTAGTATTTTTTCTGTCAGCATTTTTACAGCATTTCAAGACTAGTTGGTGTCACAAAAGGGAAGAGTATTTCACAGTGAGGGTAAAATACTACAGTCAGTTCCAGACAGCCTTAGTTCTGAAAAGTCACTTACGTGAAGTGTGATGTTGGATGAAGGGATTAAGTGATGGCTCTTTGAGATTTGTCCAGACACAAAGATGTACCTAATCTGTAGATTAACTTTTTTTCAGATGACAGGAAAAAAATAAGCTTCAAGTATGGAAAAGAAAAACAAAATTGGGTGTAGTCTGTCATCTCCTCAGGTACAGAAATGTTCCCATCCAAAGCCTGCTAGAATGGACCCTATTCCAGGCCACCAGTACCTTTGCTGCTGAGGTGGCAAAGGATGAGTGCACTGGACACTGGCACCCACTTGTGCTAGCAAAATATTTATTTGCTAATGGAAATACTGGAATGTGATTTTCTGCATGTAATGAGCTCCCATGAATGTTGAATAAACCCCAGAGCAGTTTCAACTTTGTCTGCCAGGCAGTCCCACAGCCAGTCATGCTGAATATCTGCAGTGTTTGAAGTAAAACTGTTCCTGAAAACAGTTCAATAAAATGAGATTCAGGAAATCTGCTTATGCTTAGTGCTAAAGGGCACTAAGCATAAGGATAGCACGAATTGAGTTCTGCATTATTTTCATAACTGCAACAACAGACATAATTCTGCCTTCAGATCTCTAGAGGTGTTTGCATAGAAAGCAGGTGGTGAGCTGAGAAATTTGGCTGAAGAAAGTACTTAGGTAGTCTACTGAAGAGAACAAAATAAGATCTTAAATAAAGAGAAGATGAGATGCTCTTCAGCTTCAGAATAGAGCAGACCAGGAGCATTTGTTAAAATGAGCATTCAATTTGCTGGCTCTGATGTGTTCAATACTCAACACCAGGGGAAGGCTGAAGGGTGTCTGCTGTCTGTCCTGGGTGCATTAAATCTGAGCTGCCCAGAAACTTTAGTGAGAGCTGGGAAAATTCAGGGAGGAAGTGCTGCATCTGAAGTCAGTCTCTTCCACTTCCCCACCCAAATAAAAGGCTCCCTAGCTACTTTAAAAGAGGCTTGGAGGGAGACAAAGAACTGAAGCTTTAAAGTAAGGGGCAGTTGGCCTACACATTTTACCATGTTTTTAGCTGTGTGGGCAGTTGTGGTTCTGAGCATCTTCCCACTGCATAGGATCAATACTCCTTCTGTTGGCAAATGGAGTGGGGTGCGAGGCTTTGCTGAGCTGAAGCTGAGGCAGGGAGCAGACATGACAGATATGGTGAGAATTACTGTTTCTGAGTACCTGGTGCCCTACACAGAGCTCAGCAGCTGGGCTGTAGAGTGACTGCAGGTTATTTCAATCCCTTGTGTAAGTAGTCAGCAGTTAAGGACTCTCTCAAGTTCAGAGCAGAATAAAGATGCCAACTGATCCTTAGGAAGAAGGATTTAGATGCAGGTAAGCAGCAGGCAGAGGAGCAGAGAAGGCAAAAGAGAAGCTCTAATGGGAAATAATGAGGTTTGTATGTACAGAGTAAAGGGGCTGAGTTCAAATTTAATGGGGATAGGTTTTCTTGAGGCAGTGTGGTTATTGGGAGGAAGGTAACATTTTAGTTGCTGTCATGGAGTACAATGAGGAAGAAGGATGTAAGAAAATAGATAACAGGGAAACTGGAACAGCAATAGTGTTTCTTTGTCCTCCTTTTGGCTTTGTGTTTTTCGCTGAATGAGCTGTGAACAGGTCAAAAGCAAGAGCCAGTGCAAATTCTGTAGGACTTGAAGTGCTCTGCGCAATCTCTGCCAGAGAGTGTATATCTCTGCTGGAAAGGATGCTGGAGAAATAGCATCCTTTTTGATAGTGACACAAACCGAAAGTGAGAATAATAGCTCTGACTCAACCACAGGCTGTTGTGGAGGGAGATTAATGCCAAAAGAGAGATTAATCTCTTTGTGTCGATCTACTCTCAAAATACAGCACATGCCAGTTATTTCTCTTGGAGAGGAAAGCAAGAGAGCTGATGCGAAACAGAGATAAAATCTGGCACATAATTAAACAGGCATTTTTCATGTCTTTATCACTGTCTTATTTCTCTTCCCTCTTATACTTCTGTGTCTTGTTCTTTCAAAAGCTATTGCAAGTGGGATGGATGCTGAAGGAATAGCATCTAGTTTTGATACCAAATAAGTACTCCACTTCTTATCTGATACACGGCAAGACACATTCAGGCACTTTTGTTGTATATCTGATTGTGTAAGCCATTTTATTAGTTGTCCATCATACAAAGGCATTATGTTACTGGAATTGTCACTTCCTCACATCAATTTTCTCTTCAGTTTCTGCATTTTCCTTGTACTTCCAACAGTAGATATTTAAAATAATTATGAATAACCAAATTGAGATTACATGTAATATTGCTTTGATTTGATGTTTTATTACACTCATTT
Source organism: Pezoporus wallicus (assembly GCF_028554395.1). NCBI lineage: Eukaryota > Metazoa > Chordata > Aves > Psittaciformes > Psittacidae > Pezoporus > Pezoporus wallicus. The sequence continues at coordinate 2,995,360 of NW_026638491.1, forward strand.
TCTTTAAGGCCTAGCATTGTAGATTGGCTCAGGATGGGGATAGGTACCCAGAGTGAGCTAGCATGTCAGTTATTTCTTGGCTTTCTGATGAATGGGGTAGAACGGTTACAGTTCCATTCTTACTGAACTCTCTGCCATAAGTGATGGTGGTTAACTACATTTCTTTGTACTAGCTGAGGACATTCAGAGTAGGGTTTGAACAAGTTTTAAGACATTCTGATATTGATATAACCCTCAAAGTTTCTCTCATTATTCTAGGGTTGAGATAGTCCTAACTAATATTTTTGTCTATATGACTCTAGCTTGTCTTTGTTTTTAACACACCATGAGACAGCTAGAAAGACTCAAGCTACAGAGACTCATCCACTGCCTGTGCCTCTGAACAGATGTCTATGGTAAAACTCTTTTTCTATTGCCTGAGGTACTGACAAATCTGCTGACAAAAGCCTGACTTCCCTTAGGCTCAAGGAGTGATAACCCTGTTTCAATACTACGTAAGCTCCTGTGAAGGAGCAGATCTGCACCGGGTTAGTATATAAAACTAAGTTTGGGAGTATGAAGGGCTATACAAACAACTTCCAAATTAATTACTACATGAGTCAAAAGCAGCTTTATGGGTTCAATTTGATGCAGAAACTATTTGTCTTACTGTTATATGTAGATATTTACCTGATTACACCTCCTGGCTTTTTACCTATTTCACTAAGTGGCAGATAAATTCAGCTCTACCCTATTCCCCACCATCTGAAAAATTATGCTCTCCTGCCACTGCAGCAGCAAGAGAAATGTCTTTGCTGGCAACAACTAGAGTGAGTGACTGGGCCATCAAATATGTAAATTGGAGTCATAAGTCTGGTCTGATGGAGAGCTTGCTTCTGGAGGGCAGCCTACTGATTTTTTAAATGTTTGTGCTCTGGGTTCTTCTGCTTCCTTTTGTTTGTGTTTGGTTTTCACCTTCAAACTGATACACAATGAGACTCACGGAGCTGTTTCCAAGCTGTCAGTGTCATGGTATATGTTGTCATTACAGATATGCAGAAAGGCAGGAAATACTTTTCTGTCCTCTTTTAGGCAGCTGTAACAGTTGTAGGGATTCTTGTATAAAGCCGAGCTTGTCCCTTCCTGGGGCTCCTCAAGGGATTTTGGCAGCTGTCCTGGAGCTGATTCCATTTGTCTTATGCTGCACAAATTGATCTCGGCATAAGGGTGGTAGATATGGTCTAGATGGGGTAGATATGGCTGTTATCTGACTCCTCTGCTAAACTGACTTTTATCTTGAAGGGTAGTTTTCTGTCTTCCTGTGGTTCCCAGCCCTCTCCAGTAGTGTCAGAGATATGGTGAAGTTGAAGAATGCACCAAAAGAAAGAAGACACTGAATTGTGTCACCTGCTACTGTATCTTGCTTTATGTGCATTTCCTTCACTGCTTTTAGTGAAGCTTTTTGGGGGTGTTTTCTGTAAAGGACAACCTCCTGAAATCTGTCTCTGGATAAATACAAAAACCTGGAAAAAAGATAATTTGATTATCAGAATAGCAAGGCTGCAACTGTGTACACAAAAAAAAAGCACATACAGGGACATCCAATCTTTGTGGAAAACATCATAAAGCATGACCTAGTTGACTGCTAGTATATGCGGCCTTAGAAACTGCAAGTTCCTGCTGCATCAGGAATTGTCTGCAAGTGCCCCTAAATCTTTTAAAAGCCAGCCTTCACCTGTAGAAACAAACGATAGTTTTTTTAAGTTAGAGTTAGCCTTTCCAAAGCACAAAGGAAAGCCCAAAAGTAATGAGCTATGATTAATTTTCTGTTTGTTTTGTGGACACACAAGAAAATGCTGTGATATTCTGTGATGATGAATCATCTTTTGTCTGTACACTCATCTCTCATATGCCTGGAAAAGGCATTCTTCTATTTTTTGATTACCAGAGTTGCTATGTTAGGTCTTATAAACATTTTTCAGAAACTGATTGTGCTTCATCTAGAAAAGCACTTGAGTTTTTGGCCCTCAGTATTCCTATTACTGGGCAGCTATTCCAGGGCTTTTCTCCATCCTATGGCAGCCAAAATCATTTTATTTCCAACCTTAGTTTATTCATTGCCAATTTATGTCATGTGAAGAAATGAGTGAATTATCAAATATGCCAGACTGCAGAATAAACATAAGTGGTGTCACTAAACACCATATCCAGCATTTAAAGAGCAGACTTCAAGTAGATTTAGAAAGAAAAATCAATGCAAAAGGCCATATAGCTAATTACCAAGTACAATAAGTGACTACCATAAAAAATAGGCCATGTCGGGAATAATCTCTGTCAAGTGTAGCTAAAGACTGTCCTCCTTAATCTGTTTAAGAATTGAGAGGGTATTAAAACCTGGAACATGTAAATCAGTTGTGAAAGTTTACAATTCACTGAACCTCACATATCTCCAGGTTGGTATGCATGGAGGGAATTCCAACATGTCACTTTAGGAAAACAAGATAGCCAAGACTGGATGGCATGGAAGAAAACCTTTACCAGCAAGTCTCAGATTGTTGGCAAACTAGTGTTAAAAAGGGTGCTGTGTTTCACAGTAAAGCATTCCAACAATGTGGACAAAGTGACGTGATCTCTCGGAAAGGTGCAGAAGGTGAGATAAGCATCTGTCTCAATTCTTCACAGAGCCCTTGGGTTTGACAGTAGCAAAACATATGCTGCCTGGCAGGTGAGCCTGCATTTGATCTACATAGCACTTTCCTTTAATGCCTATGGTCTTGCAAGGGCTGCATGGCACATAAAATGGCTTTTAGTTAGCAAAACAGGATTTTTGTTCCTAGACTTGTGATTTTGCTACAGAATATTTAGTGGGTTTAGTATTCCAGAGATGCAGATCTGAGCACTACTGAAAGTCTAAAGGTCTGGGTATTGAAACGTTTTGAAATAGTCATAGTCCCAGTGTGGAAGTCTTTGAGGGCTCTTACCCATGGTGGTCTTGTTTCACATTTACCAGTGTTACACCATCCTGTGGAGGAGGTGGCTGAGGATTCAGGATTGCTAGCAAAATTTGAAATGATACTGTTTTCTCACTGAACTCCGTGATCGCTACAGAACACCCTTTTGACAGCAGCATACATGTACAGTTATTTCTCAACAATGCACAGTTTTCTATGATCATGTTCATAAGCAGAGAAGCATGCTAACAAAACATTCCTCTGAAAAAAAGATACTATGCGTTCACAAACAGGGGAAACTTTTGAATAAGTAAATGGAGTAAAACATCATCTATTTGATCTGAAGGGTCAGATTCACAGACTTTTAACTTCCCTGCTGCTGTTCTGTCTTCTCTATTGTAAGACAAAACCCCTAATTGCTCTTCCAGTCTCATCAAGATATTCATTATAACTTACTTTCTTAACTATTTGTTTATATGTTTAACTCTTACTGGAAATACCATGCAAGTAGCTGTCTATAGTTCACTGCTGATCTCTTAGCATCCACTTTTCCTTCAGGATGAAGCTTGTCTTTGCATTGTGTTATTATAGACTTCAAGTTCTTAATAAATTTCAGCTACATCAGCTTTATGAGCTGATCATCAGGATCAGCTGATCATCAGGAATTTTAGCACAAGTAAGTATCCAATGCATACTAGGTCATTTGGAAACAAGGTTAATCATAGAATCATAGAATGGTCTTTAGATCATAATTAGCCTAGTTTGGGAAGCAATGCAAAAAATCTGAGTATTTGTTGTTTGGCCTAACTCAGCTGTTTCTGTGTTTGACTGGCTGTAAGTAGATATATCCCTACCTCTGAGAAGGCTCCTGTGGCTTTCATAGGATTCAGCATGTGTACAAAGTTCCAGTTGCATGGGTCAAAGACATAAATAGCAGAAGTGCCTCCAGAAAAAAAAACAACAAAACAAAAACAATCAAACAAAACCAAAATTAAACCAACCCAGTATATCATGGATATTAAGATATTAATAAATCTATTAGTTTGTCATATCCAAGACTGGCTTATTCTAACAAAAACACCCCTTTCGGATAAATTGTTAACCTGAATTCTCATTAACACAGAAGATAATATCACAAATAGTATAACATGTTACCCACCTCAGCATAGAAGCTGTCCTCATTAATTGGGCACCCTTAAAACATGGGTGTTAGGAAATGATGAGAGCTTTGTTCACAAAAGTATAGTTTCATTCCAATATATGCACAGCCCAACTAGGTTGCAATTAATAACCAAAAATGTAAAACCAAACTGGACTTTAAATAGAGTCCTCAGCCATGAATAATAAAGTTACACATTAAATTATCTTAGGGATGAAAACTAATAAACCAAAACTAATAATTGCCGGCCACAAGACCACAATTTGGTGTTTCAGATGAGCCAACTTTGTAGGGGTATGAAAGCAACAGAGAAAGATGAGTTCATGTGTAGTTATAGCACACAGTAATAAGATAGTGGACAGCCCAGATTGTAACTGTGAAATACAGATAAAGCAAACTTGCAAATAGAAGAAAATGTGGTCATCTGTAACACTGATAAACAAAAATAAGAAGAAAAAAAACAGAAAATGAAAATTGAAATCTAATTCAGTAAAATGTGAAGCACAGATTACACAGTAAACTGGAAACACTCATAAATTAATAAAAGAGAGCTAGAGTCCACCAGTAAATTGGAATGCAGTTGGTTGAAAAGCACATATTAATGCTCTCTTTCCCTCCGTTGTTGCTTTCTCTGCTGGAGTGAGCACTCTTCAGAGATTTTGTTTCTCACTGCCATGATTGCTCATTTTTTTCAGCAGAGATAATGAGATTGAGGCAGAAATAGCCTTCTTTCATTCTTTTATTCCATTTCATTTCTCTCCTCCAATTTGCACCACAACAATGGCAGAGAAAACATCAAGAAGACAAGTTGGGAATAGCTCACGGTCAAGAAGGAAGTCATGTTCTGCGGAGGGGTCCTAGATGAGGTCCAAGGTGGGGTCAGGGCACACTTCTCTCTTTGTTCTCCCCCATGAGCTGGGTTTCTCCATCTTCACATAACTCTGTGATTCTGTCTGGAACCCACAGGGAAACTGAGATGGGCCAACAAAGGAAGAACAAGACAGCCGTGAGACTTCTTGGACGTTTGACTATCTTGGTTCATCCAGCAGTGCACCACCCTGGAACAGTGCTGTATTGAAGGTTTTGTTAGGAATAACCCCAAATCTTTGAGTGCTTATTTTCATAATAAACTGCTAGGAATCATCCTAGCCAGGTGCTTACAGTCACTGCTCAAAATGGAGGTGCTCCTCCTTTGCTGTTCCACAGATATCACCTGGTAAGCACAGAACAGGAGGAAATGGTAAGGAAAGTGTGTGCCCTGCAGTGCGCTTGTGTAACAAGAAGCCAAAATTAGCAGGGACACCATCTAAGTGTATTTGTTCTGCTTGCAAATAGATACCCCCCTGCTAATTTCAGCTTCTGCTTACAAAAGTGCTCAGCAGTATTCGCTCCCCCCTTCCTCCTGTTCTCTACGTGGGGCTTTTTTTTCCTTCTCTCAGATGTGATTTCCTTATATTTCCAGCTCTATTTTCTCAGTCTTTTCATCAATATTTCATATGTGAGTGGAACAGTGGGCAGTTACCTTCCTTTTCTTTTCCCTGTTTTCCCCTCTAAAAGTGCTGGTACTCAGCTCTGGCTGCAGAAGTGCTTGGCTCCTGGGAGCACTTGCTCAGTTTGAGTACTGCCTACATTAAGGAGCCGAAGCCTAACCTGAGGCTGCCAGAGGGGGTTTAAAAAAGGCAATAATGACTAATTGACCTCTTTAATGAGCTTAGGAGTTATAAAGTAGATAATTGCAGTGCATATGACATATTTTATCTAGGTTTTCAGAAAATGTCTGATAACGATCTACATGACAGGCTGTTTCTGAAGATGAACCTAACAGGGGTTGAGGACATAGCATAGAAATACATGGAAGAAAATGAATTTTCTGTGCTGAGGCATCTTTGTGCCCCAAAAGGGAAGAGTTAAGTGTGATTAATACCTGGATTCATAGTTTGATTTTAAATAAATTACCTAGCTAGAAAGACCCACTGTAACTCGCTGTATGTGCTGATGATACTAAATTATGATGCATGCTGAGCACAAAATATGTGGCAAGAAATATTCATCGTGCCTTAGATCAGCTCAGTAATTGAGCTGACACATGGCAAATTAAATTTATTACTGAGAAATGTGAAATAATACACATTGTTCTTGATATAGAGATGACAAACAGAAAGTTCCCCTAGAACATTTTGACAAAACAGCCTTTACTAGAAGATAACCGTCCTAGTCAACGTATACAGAGAGAGAAATACTTGAAAAACTGAACACAGATGGGACCAGATTTGGCATTTGGTTTTGTCTGTATTACAGTGTATTTCTCCTGCCTATTCATTGCTTGGTTTTCCATAACACAAAGCTCTTAAATTGCTGAGATTTTCTGAAGTCTTGTCTCCCTACTTTGTGGTTTCATTAGGATGAAAAATAAAGAAGTGAGCAGGATGCATGAAGAAAAGTCCTTCAGTCCTGGAGCTGGAAAAGCAGGGAAAGTGCAATAACTAAACTTTTAAAATGTGCTGGAACAACCACCCTGAAAACACCATCTGTGTTAACATTATGTTGGTGGCAGCAAGGTAAAAAGAAGTTAATATAGCTATTTTCGCAGGACATGGGACTAGGACTCAAGTGAAATGGGTGACGTGGGTTTGGTTATATATCTGGCTTTTCATAATGTGCACACTCTGTTTTAAAACAGCTTATGGCTAAGATTTGAGGCACACACCTGGATCTTGGGAGATCTGATGGACTAATTATTTCATCAGATCTAATAGCCCAAGGCAGTGTCTGTGTGATTTTAGTCTTTCAGAATTGACACCAGCCACTTCCCATTAGCCTCCCGTGTGGCTGCTGTGATTCCCAACGCCTATTTAAATCTCCTTACAGTTGCGAATTCACTGGATTAAGTTAAGATGGGGTCTTTTCTATTTTTACTTCTCAGTTTCCAGCTCAATTTTCAAGGTATGATGGGCAGTTTCCAGCTAGCAACTGGCAAGAGAATCTGGTGCTCAGAAGAATGTTGTGGAAGGGCTGGTGGTGCAAGGAAGAGCAGGAAGAAGGAATTCCAGGCACAAACAGCCACCAGAGAAAAATAGATATTTGTAGGAGAGATGGTAAAATAGATGACTGAGGCTGCCAACAGTGAGAGTAGAAACAGAAAGTAAGAGATACCTGGCTGATTTTGAGGTTGGTTGGTATGGTTTGGTTGGTTTTTGTTTTAAGGAAGGGATAAGTTGTGACATCTGGGTAGAAGTCTGGTGCTTGCATTCATTACAGTAGAGGGAAAGATGGTCAGAGAGGCAAGTCACAAGACAGCAGTCCTTCTGAATGGTCCTGGTGACCACAGGATACTTGTAGAACTTTATTGACACCTTGATTACACTTATATCACACTTAACTATATGACTCACTGAAGTTAACATCAGAATTAGTCATTTCATTTGCTGGTAGTGGATGCAGACTTATTTCTATGGTGGATGCTCCTCTTGTTTTTTCAACCATCAGAACGGTTTTGGTTTCAGCTTCCAGTGTTATGCTGATGGCAGATCTATGTGATTTGTTTCTTGACTACTCAAAGCCCTTTAATCTCTTTGCATTTACTTTGAATGTCAACATTTTGAAATGTCTCTATGAAAATCTGTCATTGTTCTCAATTTTTTGCTACATTTCTTTTGCCATCTCAACTCTGCTTCATGAAGGCAAGGCATTGACTCTTTTTCAGGATCACATTACATATTCTATTTACAAATCCATCTTTTTATGATTTGAAAACATCCCACAAAGCAAATATACACAGAAAGAGAAATGACAAGGCTTTCCTTTGTAGCACATTTTACTTTCCTCTGGATTTTCCCCTGGTAGAAGTCAGTTGCAAACACAACAGCATTTGATTCAACTCTTAAAATATACCTTGTTATTAATGGGTTTCTAGTTCAATAGTATAGGGCAGATCCATTCCTGGTTTCGCAATTGTCAGTGCAGTTGGGCTTACGATTTAGTTTTGAATTGGACTTCCCATGGACTTGTCAGTTTTAAAATAAGAGCCTATGTTTTTGAATGTCTGGGCTCTCTTGGAATTATGGAACAGTCTCCTTGAGATTCTTGAATAATTGGGTTTCCAAAGTTTTAATTCAGAAATTTTTGGTCATAAAGTTTTACCTGGAATTTAGAATTTATCTGAAAAAAATTATAGCCTTCATTGTGAAGAGGAAGAATCTTGTCTACTGTTCTGTCAAAATTCTTAGAATAAAGGATTATAATTTTCTTAAGTGAAAGGAACATGTGGTGATAAGAAATTAAGATGGATACTGGGTAGTTTATTACTGGAAAAAAATATGCTAAAGTGATGAGGTATAGCATGTTTTAAAGTTGGCTAACAGATCAACTAGGTGTTGTAAATGAATTAATTTTAGCTCTCACATCCAGCTCTATGAAGATACTTTCACAAGTCCATTGGAGAGACTGGTGGTTCTGTAATAAGCACAGGACGTTTCTGTGGGATGAAATCTTTAAATGGCATTTTAAAATTTGTTGCTAGCTGATACTTGCCTACATCTCTTTCAGTAATCAATCCTCAAAAGTTTGCTCAAGGTACCACCTACTGCTTAATTTCCATTTTCTAAGAACTCTAATAAACCAGAAGTCAGTCTTTTTATCCCCTACCACTACACTGGCTTGATCTGTTTGACTGATTGTAGATTATGATGTGGAAAGTGCCTTGTTATCTAGTAAATTATCTCTGCTTTTGAAAAAGAAAGTACATCTGTATGTATTGCTCTATGCTTCTTCAAGCCATTTGATACTATTGATCACAAAAGCTTCTCTCTTGCCCCCAGGAAGCTTGAGGGGTAAACAGAAACACCCTTAAATTACTTAGATCCTTCATCTCAGATTAAAACTAGAAGTTTGATTGGGGCAAATGGTTTTCCATCTCAGAAACCGTTCCTTGAGAGCCTCTGCAAGGGTTATTCCTCTTGTTCCCTTACACAACATCTATGTGGTTCCACTGAAAATTGGTTTATAAATGCTGGTAATTTCCAAAGAAAAAAATTATACACACCAATTTTTTCTCATTGATACAGAATTTAAAATCATGCCTTTTTCCTTGTTACTTTTTTTTTTAATGAGAAAATAAGTTTTCAGTATTCATTCCTGCTGCCATCACGTATAAAAAATACTTCAGCCAAAATCATCTTAAAGGCCCACCTCTGTAATCACTTCTCCCTTTCTGTTATATTCCTCCTCTGAATCTCTTCTATTCCACACCACGTTCTTACCTTTTCTCATGGTCTTCAGGTTGTCTGGCCTTTCCTTCTGGTCACACCTAATGTTGCTATTCAGCTCACGCTACCTATGTCCATCCAGCAGTAACTTATACTGCTTGTCTCCTCTTTCCGTGTCTGTGACTTTGCTCTCATGCCATTAAATGTTCCTTCTGAACTGGTAAACTGCAAGGCCACCACCCTTTCCTTATGTGAACCACTTTTTTTTTACTCCCCCCACTTAATCTCCCTACTCCTCCCCTGCAATGCCTACAGGAAATCTAATTAAGGACTGGATCTATCTTTCATCAAGCAAACATCACCATCAACTTCAGTACAGGTTGGACTGAACTGTAAACTTGCTTACTCATTATCTGCATGAATTTCAAAAATGTCTAATTGATTAAAAGTCAATGGGACTTGCTTTTCTAACTCCTTTCAGGGCTTTTGAAAATCCCTTTCCAGATCTCGTCAATGAAATCAGAAGTCAAACCTGCCTTCAACAAGTAACCACTTTCTACTTCTCTTAGTAGAAAGACATGATGTCTTCACAAGAATAAAGTGGATTCACATTATTAGATCTTATGATTTCCTTGAGGCTGTTTGACTTATAATTTATAGAGTGCTCAATGTACTTTATTTGATGGGGGTTGATATACTGTAAATGTGAGACTTCATGAAAGTAAATACAATCATGTGGGTAAGGAGTCTGAAAACCACCACTATCATAGGTGCTGAAGAATATTTGGAATCAACTGCAAGCATTTGGATCATCATTAACTGTTCTGTTGGCCACATTTGCTTTACATCAAGTAGGTGACAAATAAGTCAGCCCCTACTGCTTGGGAATTACAGTACTTCCATTCTGGGACTGCCAGGAAATGTGATCATCCGGAGGAATGAAAGTATGCTAAACAATAAAAGAGTGGGGTAGATTATGAAAGGCCATGCCCTGGGCACTGGAAATCAGTGAGCATGAACCTACCTCCCACATGAAGCAAAATTCATGTCATTCATGAGACAAAAGAGGGCAGGTAGGAGCCAGCACTGCTCTGTTCATTATAACAGCTTCCCTGTCACCAGCAGGTTGTCACTGTACACATGACTCCCATGTATTCATGAGGCCCATGACTCCCATGTATTCATGAGGCCCATGAGCCCTCCACCATGCTCTGACCTGTTGTGAGGAAATGGGAAATCAATCAGTTATGCATTTGGCAGAAGCATGTATTGGTCTAGAAGTAATCACAGCAATCTACCTAGAATCTCTGTTGGGTCTTTTTCTCCTCTTCCTCCTCCCCCCATGCCAGACAAGGGAACACAACAGCCACCTTGCAGTCCTGCAAATGCTCTTTCCAGAGGTTTTGCTTCTATAAAGTAAATACGGCTCTCTCCCTGTGCCCCTTGCAAGCTGCTTGTTTGCAAGCATGAAGGTAATGTCACTTAAATGTAAAAATAGGTAAGAGGCACATTAAAGAAACTTCACCTCCACTTCACATCAACACTACTAAATGCATTGTTACAACAGCGACTAAAACTGTCTAATAATATCATCAGTGGCAACTGGTCAGTTAAAATGTTTTTTAATTGTGACTTGAATGTGTTTATCAACCTCTTTTTGTGACATTAAAAAGACAGCAAGAGAAACACATGGAGACATTGTCCTCGAGGGAAAGGATTAATCATCAGTGAGTGAGCAGGCCTAAGCAGATGGTCAGCTAAGCTTTCCTAAAGTCATTTCTTCTATCCACCATTCAGTGTCACTGCCAGAAACGAGAAGAAGTGTTATCTTGACATTGAACATCTTTATAATAAAATCACTAATTGGCGTCTGATACCAAAGGCTTTATAGCTGTAAAATTGCAACAGAAGTAGCTAAGTAATTGACTGGGTTTCATTCTAATAATTGCTATTTTAAAAACCCTTCGTTAACATAGTCAGCATTGTACTATCGTTGTGAGACCTCTCCACATATGATGTTGTGTCTCCATTAGCTCAGTTCCAAACAGAACAATTGGGAGTGTTTTTAACAACAAAGCAGATAAACATGTCACTGCCATTGTGCTGTGATTTTCCATGTATATGGAATGGTAATATTTTACAGGAGGTGTTCGTTAGGACTTAGACCTCAGATTTCTTTTGGGTTTTGGCAAGCAGAGAGAGCCTGTCATAATAAATTATCACTTTTGATCTTGGAAATATATTTCTTATGAAAGCTGAAAATGTGTCAGCATTGGACATCCACAAAATTCTCATGGTTTATTAAAGGTTTCTTTTTCTTTTATCCTTCTCCCTTTAGCCAGCAGCATTTAGAGAAAATATTTCTTTCCACATTAACCATCCATTTCTTTAAAAAGGTACAATCATTCTGGGCTGGAAAGAGTTACTTATTACAGCAGTTATGTGAATATAGCTGTTAGGTTTATTACTGTTTGAAATGTGTGGGTCTTGTTTCCGTCACCCATTTTCTCATTTAACAAATCTTTTTATAAAGTGAATGGTGAGAGTTAGTCTGGAGTAATTCAGACACTCTGGACCATGTCTGGGTGCAGCTGAGGCTGGGCTCAGGCTCCACAGTCCATCCCTAGAGATCACCTTTAGTAGTGTGCTTGACCACAGAGCAACCAGTATGATGGTACTGTGCTAGAAACTGGGCCTGATCCAGGGTTCATTTAAAGCAATAGAATGAATCCGATGGACAGTAATAGCTTTCAAACAGGGCTTGTGATTCTTTCACAGAGAAATCTGAAATTTGCAGAGAGGGTTAATGCCTGGAAAATTATATAAATATGTTATGTCATAATATTATATGTCCCAAAATATTGGTAAAGGGTGTTTTTCCCAGAAATTAGAGCATTAGTGAAAAAATAATGATTAACCTTTAAAATCAGATTGGCATTTCTTTTTTCTCCAAATGTAGAATTAATACGCATTTTTTAATCATTAGTGTAATTTTCAGGATGATACTTTTGTTCTTTTGGCTGTTGAACTGTTACGGCTGCTAGTAACCCTTCAAATTGTTTGCTTCATTCAAGCATTCTTTTTTGAATAATTCATTAGGCATTATTATCCAAGCGTGGAACACCTCATTTAGCATTGGTGATCTTTTCCTTATGTGTAGCTGACAGGCAATCAAAGTTTTTATCAGTGCAGAAAATTTGCAATTCAGAAATGTAGTTGCAGCAATTAGTGGCTATCAGGTAGCATAGGAAGGACAGCTTCATAAAAAGAGAGAGTTGAATGAGCTCAACTGATGTTAGCACAAAAGTAATGGATAAAACTAACCAGCTGTTTCTAAATTTACCAAATGGAACATTCCTTTCTCTCGGAGTAGAAGCTTTAATTAACTTTGTGTTATGTATGGCTTCACAAAAGGAGAAGTGACTAGGTGCCCTTCACTTGATTTTGTAACTGTATTAAGACGTCCTATCGATACACAGCTCTCTCACCGTCTCACTGCAGGACAAACTTCCAGGCTTTCTCTTTGCTCACCTTGGGTCCACAGGAGAGCAATAAGTTTTTAGAAATGGACAGCAGATTTTTTTCTCTCTCTCTTCCTGATGCAGCAAATGTTGTGGTGTTTATGCTGCTGGAGGAAGCTGGCTGAAGTTTGGGCAGCTGAGGTGTTTCTGCCACATGAACTCCCAGCATGGCTGGCTGCAGTGACTCAGTCTGAGAACATAAATCAATATTGCTAGGAAGCAAGGTGGGAGAAAAGGGAGAGGAGGCAAGAATTAACTTTTAATTTAATATTTCAGGAATTATTCTAGCTCATTTCCATATTGCGGGTCAGGTGATGTTTAAGATGGATTTGAACTTTATCTGGAGTATGACTTTCATTTTATTGGGCCAGAGAGAAGAAGAAGGCATTAGTGGCACTTGCCACTTGGAGTGGAGTCCTGGATGAGACCCAGGCATCGGTCTTACTCCTGGGATGATTTATCTGTTTAGAGTGTTTTCTTACAGGTATAACTGTTCTTGCTCTGCTGAGGGGTTTCCAAGACTTTGCATTCTGGTGAGTGCTCTAACTGGTTTGTGACTAAATATCTGTCATTGCTCCATCACCTCCTCCTATCATGTTTTATCCCTGATCTCTGTATCAAAGAAAAAGAAGAGGCTGAAGGTTCTTATTTGAAGGAGAAGTTTCTTGGCACTGGATCCCAGATAAGCGTTGTTTGTGTGCTTCCCCAAAGAGGGCAGCTGGCAGGTGAGAGGTGCAGGCAGGAGAGGAAACCCGAATCCCTAGAGAATACTTCCAGATGAGAGGCTGTGCAGCACCCTTGGCTGCAGGGCAGTGCAGAAGGCCTGTAGGGCTACACTCCCTTCTGAGGTCCCTCATTCTTGCGCAGCAGTGAAGACATAGGCTACAGGCATGTAAGGGCATTTACTGTGGCTACGTCTCTAGAAACCAGTCATGGCAAAGCTTGTGGCTCCAGGGCATCTGTCCTGTCTTGTAGCCTTTCAGGGGTGAGGTTTCAAGAAAGCTCTCTTTAATGTGAGCCCTTCAGTGTTTAAATGAAAGTGCAGAGCAGCCCAACTGCTTCAAGAGCAAGAAGGTATGTGAAGCAAGGCACTACATCAATTACGTATCATGGTGGTGGAGAGTGATAAAACTGGGAGGAAATGCAGGGAATTTGTTGCCGTGCAATTTAGAAGCATTTAAAAACTCCCCTCTGTGCTTATTGCTGGTCCACTGTATTCAAACAATGCTTTTAAGCACTAGCATTGAGCCACACATGGGGACTGTGAACATTATTTTACCCATTGTGTTATCTGCTTCCTTTTAGTGAAATGAAATGATGCCATGTTCCACATACTGTTCCTTCCCCTGACAGCAGCCACAGGGCTCAGGAAACTGCTCAGAGCAGCATGGGCCATCTCCAGCAGACGCTCCCATCTGGGGAGGCACTTGGGAAGCTGCAGATGAGGCAGGTGTGCAGCTGCCAACCCCCACTCACCACGGGGAAAGCACTGCATTCCCAGAAAAAGGAACCTCCTGGCACGTGCTCCCGTCTCGGGGGTCTGCCTGGCCTTTTGCTGACAGCGTAATTTCCTTAGGAGTCTCAGAGTCTGACATCTCTGTCCGTGACCCTTTTTTCTAAGCAACATTAATATCTGCTGCAGGTCTGGCAGGTGCAACGTCCACTAATTGTGTCTGCATCGCCAGGCCTTATTCGAACAGCCCTCTAACATCTGAATTTCTACTTGGGCAATGAATAGACCTCCTTTTTTCCTGGGAAGAGTGCACTGCTCACTCAGGAGCTCTTGGCCAATGATTTCACATCAAGAAGAAACATATAGTTAGGAAATTTTGCCTAAGCCATCATTGTGAAAACTCGTTGGTATGCCTGATGGAACTGAATAGCATTTGCCAGTCTGAATTATGTCTTGTGTCACAGGCACAACTGTAGTACCTTTATAAGATGAACAAGGAGACATTTACCTCAAAAAGCCAGAATAAATTGATATGCACTTGACTGACATGGCCATCTGAGGTGACGGAAAGCAGCACAGTGGGAGTCCACAGTGACCAGACACTGAGCCAAGCAGAGGGTAAGTCTGGGCTGATGAGCTGCTATGTCGGTGAGATTCCCATCCTTGCAAGCCAGTAAAGCATGACTAACCTGGCACTGATTACTCATCCCTGGCACTGGTTACTCAGTCCCATTCATTTTTCAGAAGTAAATATGATTCTGAGGACATTATTTCTTCATAATAAATAAATAGATAATCTCGTTGTGAACTCTATCAAGTAGACATTTGACATACAAATAGAACATTAAGATTACAGTTAATCAATACTAGATTTGTGTCCCAGCTGGCCCTCTCTACCAGCAAATGCTGAGAAACTTCTCAAATTCCACATTTTTCTTGATGTCACAAATATATGTGTATGGATTTCAATGCTCAGAGAAGCTGGAGAGCCTTTGGGAAGGTAAATGGAGAAATCTCAGACTTGACAATCCTGAGGGGTTTTTCACCAAGACTTAAAATTTTCATCATTTCTGTGTGAATGGGGCAGAATGAAAGGAGTCAACCTCCAGCCCAACCTGGCTTTACTGGTGAGAAGAATTAGACCCAAAGTGTATCTCCTAACTCTTCTTTTTTTGTGCATTTTTTGGGGGGGTGGGGGTTGTGGGAGGTATTTTTAAAATGGAACCAACATGATGACATAGCAAAATGAAGATTTAATAATGAAGTGCAAGAGTGAATAAGAACCATACCTTACTGCCTGGGCATTTTTCTTTTAATCCTGTTTCAGTTGTTACACAAGTTCCCAGGTTAGACATAAACACTTCATGACATGTCAAAACTTGCCTTGATGTTTTTCAAAACTGTATAGAACTGGTTCCAGTTCTATATGGCTGACTCAACAATATGTTGATTCAGGTATTTCCTTATGTTTCATCTCAGGTCCCTATCCAGCTCTCTGGAGTGAGAGTTGAGCAGCCTTACATGCTCACTAGTGCCATTCCAAATCCTATGGAAAAGGGCAAAAGGATTTTGAGGCCTGTCACAAGGTATGTAGTCCTAAATCTCTACCACTGAATAGGTGGCATTGTGTTGCTTTTGTTTTCTGAAATTCTCCCCTTCATTTCCTCCTTCATTAGTGGAGGAAGTGGCTGAGCACAAGTACTAGTCAACGCATCTCTGTTTATTATTGCTATTATTTTGGCAGAGATTGGTCTGTGTTCACTCCCACCTGGGTGTGGAGATGCCAGCCTGATGATTTGTCCTCTGAAACTGAACCAAACCCTCTGATAAATACTAAAGGGAAAGAACTTCCCTGGCCAGTCAAAAGTTTTGGAAAAGCTTAATTCAGATGACTCTATTAGCCAAGAAGAGAAAAATTCCCTAATGAGTTTCTCCCCTGAACTTTTCTGATAATTAAGAAGAGACACTGGTCACTGAGGTTGTCACTGAGCAAGCAAAGGAGGAATGCAAAACCACCAAATGGTTGTTTCCCCAAAACTACTGTGTAACCATTCCCACGCCCAAGACATACCTTTCCATCTGGTCTCATGTTTTTTTCTAAGGGCGGTTTCTTTTTTCTCTAATTATTTTTTCACAAATCAAATTGAAGTCATTAAACAGTGAGAGAGCATTAATCACCTTATGTAACTTCACAGTAGTGAAAAGTAAAGGCAACACACAAAAGTTTAATAAGTAATATAAAAACCAAGGGATGGCGATGTATGTGTGGAAAGAACTGCAAGCCATAGAAATTGCTCTGGATGTGTCACCACTTTCCCAGGTGTATGAAAGAAGTATAAGGGAAGCCACCTCACCTCAATGTTGTCTGGGGCACCTGAGATGTAATCCTTCTAAAATCCAGCAGAATAACCATTTATGTGCTGCTGGGAATTAATTTTATTGTAGGTATTGATTTGAGAGGTAACTGAAGCACAGAGGGCTGCAAAATATAACAGAAAAAAAAAAAGAGAAAGAGAGAGAAATAGCTGGACAGTTAAGCATGTGCTTCATGCCAACATCAAGCCAACATTAAGCCAACATGGCTTTCCTGCCAACACTATTTCACTGGAACATAAAAATAACCATAAGGGTGCAGAGGAAGGTACATCTCAGCATCCTGTCTCCAGCAGTGGCCATAGCAAGTGCTTAGGGTAGAGTAAAAGAACAAGGTATGCATCTATGATATTATCCATATCATATTACTCTCCTAGTCTCAAACTGCTTTTGATTCAAGAGCTTGACTGAGAATAATGTAATTTGTCTGTTTAAATGCCCTCAGTAAATCTTTTTCAAGTGCTCATCCAGTCTCGCCTCTCTAAATCTGCATCATCTGCTGTCATGGACATCATAGATGAGGGGCAGATTACAGGATTCTGTCTCTTGCTTCCTTTTGGAAAAAATGTAAGATCACTTCTGGGTAGTCACTGTGGTCAGCTCTTTGGAGGCTTTCTTTGATAATTTCTGAATTAAGAACTCTTGTGAGCAGTTTCAATCAAATGCCTTGGTATTTCCTTGGTAGGAAATACTGCAAAAATCACAGAGGGTTTCTATTTCTGGTTTCATTTCAGCATTGACATATCACCAAATATGCATCTGTAGGTTTCACCTTAGTCTTGAATAAGCTATATCAGTGGATTCCAGGCTTATTAGTAACTTACTGATTATTAGTGGCGTTATGATAAAACACTCAGATTACCAACTGGTCTAGAGTCACGGGTTTTAAATGATGTCTACTCCCTTTTGGAACTGCCTGTCATTTGAATACACAGATACCACATTTTTGCATGTATACAAAAAAAAAAAAACAAGCAAGCAAAAAACCATGAAAAAAAAGCATTGTTTGACTTTTGTAATATGAATTCCTGTCTTCCCCTGCCCCCCACCCAGGGTAGCATAACAGTGTTCTGTGTTGTCTGTGTAGTGAGGGACCCATCACAAAGTTCAGATTTGAAGCTGTTGTTAAGGTCCATGGTTTTTGCATAGATCTTTCCCCAGAGAGAAACAGGATTTCAACAGTCCACTCTTAACATCATTAAGAATGAGTAGATGAATAACACTGTGACTCCCAAGTACTTAAGACCAATGAACCACCATCAGTGGTTGATATGTCTTGGAAACTCCCCATCTTCATAGAGAGCCTGGAACACAAGGTGACAGGGCAGAAGAGGCATAAGGGTTTCATTCAAGGTCCATGTTATACAAAACTAACAGGTTCATACAAGTTGCTTTTAGAACTTTCCTGGAGCACACGTGAATTATTTATTAAGACCTCAGAGATCATAAGGGATGAGTCAACCACGGTTTGAAAACTACAACAATGGCAAAAAAATCCAAATTGCTGTTTCTAGGAATCAGCTTCACTGCTGGTAACACTGGCAAGTTCCTGGTCAGGCCCTCTGCAGATAATATACCACCATAGTTCTTCATCAGTTGAATGTGATGAAGTTAGTGCTGTTCAACTGGAGACAGGAGCATGTGGCTCCTGGAACCCAATTATCTGAAAATATGCTTTGTGCGTTGCTAATAAGAGAAGGAAATAGTGCTGCTAGACATCGGCTTCACTTTGTACCTGAGAGTCTGGGAGGAGATGCAAACAAATGTGTTGGTGCCTCACAGTGATGACAGGAAATAAGATAATTGAGGCGGTGGTCCATGAAAAAAGGAATAAGGTTCAATTTGGTCCAGAAACTAGAAAAATACATACATAAAACAGCTAGGTGATGCTACAAGATTTATTTATCTCTTTATTTATAGATACAAATGAAATGAACTTTCCTATGTGATTATGCTTACCTGTCTTTCTTCCTATGCAAGGAGCATTATGCAATGATTAAGGAATATGATCATGACTCTTATTGAGACAAGAGTGTCTTGTCAATGAGCAGCCTAATCATTGATGAGATTGTAGCAGAATATTCCTACATATTCAAATTAATACTGCCATAGCTGTGTATTTGTAATATTTGCCTCTGAAATGCAGTCAATAGCTCTTCCCTTGCTCTGTTTTTCAGTACCTTGATTAGAGCTGAACAAATGCTCTGGTGAGTGTCAAGCTTTACAGTTTCTCTGCTCTTTTGGAAGTTACTGTGAAATAGTTCCTAATGCTAAAGAGAGACTATAACACATTAAACCACAGGCATGTAGGAACAGTACAAGGTGTTGTCAGCTATGGGAAAGACAGAAAGCCTATTTTTCAAAACCTTGTGAATGGGTTAATGCTGTTACTAGAAAAAGATTTGCCCTTTTACAGATCTGCAGGGAGGTAACATTGACAGTAAGGAGTAGAGGCCTAGCAAGATTTTAAGGTTTTGTGTGACTTTTATTTCAAGGAAAGAAAGGGCATTGACAACAGCTGCCTGTAGCACAGCTTCCCCTCTTTTTTTTACACTTCGCTTCTCATATGGATTCCAGGCATGATTCAGCAACCAGAGGGGAGGGAAGAAGATTTTTACAGACATGGACTGGCACAGTATTAGAAAAAAAAAAAAAAAAAGATGAAAAAAAAACCCAAACCAAACAAAACCCTGGAACTTTGCAACTTTAAATCTGCAGAAGCTTGTACCCAGAGTGGCCATGCCTCATCCTCTTCAGTAGTTGAAGACTGCTCCTCTTTAGTTAAAAAAAAAAAAAGTTAATGTAAACTGTCAGTGTAAATCTAAATGTTTTCAGTATCATGTGTGTCCTGTGATGGCCCAAATCTACACATTTTGTTGGTTCTGGAACTGGCAAGGCAACAGGACATGTGGGACTGACAGAGACTACAGAGTGCTGGTAATACGCACAGAGATGTGAAGGCAGTTACCATTTCTAAAGTTTTAATAATGCTTTCATTTTCTCTTAAGATTATCAGAAATGGAGGCTCATCCCTTGTGATCCCTGTGTTAATTGTGCTGTTTATGATAATAACTTTCTTGATTATTTTGGATGATTTGAGTTCTGAGACTTTTCTCATATATATGAATGCATCTGCATGTTTCAAGATACGAAAATTGCTCTGGTGTATTCCTGTTAAATTGCATGGTAATAACTATAACAATATCCCACATAAATTATGACTGTGGAGACTTACCTACTTGTCCTTGCCTCAGCTAATCATATTTCACCCCCATTCACTTTTTCATACTGTCGCTTCAAATGTATACTTTTTTGGTTCTCTAAGTCTGCAGTAGCTCTAGTACATTCCCTGACAGCAGAGTAGGTTACAGTTACAGTGGGGAGGCTTGCTGTACTGAATGAACTGAAAGGAAAAATATTTTAGTCTCTTGACATGCAATCCTCAAGTAACTGTATGGAAAGCACTAATTCTTTGAATGAATAAATATTCCTGAGTTGTAATTCAAATGCCCCAAAGTAGGCAGATGAGGAAACAGAGACAGTCCAGCACAGGTCGGGCACTGCACTTGTTTGTATTTCAGAGCCAGGCCACTGGTGTGAAGCCCAGCATGAGTCCCAGGCTCTCTGGACCATGCATGGGGAGAACAGAGCTGGCCAGAAAGGCAAGCCCTAAAATCTTACCTGTCTTGAGGTCTTGGCATTAACCAGCTGGAACCACAAAGTGCGAGACTGTGCTCTGACTTCTGCCTATCCTCCAGAGCTCAGCTGTCAAGACCTGAACTTTTAAAATGCATTAGTTTATGCTTCATATTGAAGACCCTTGATATGAGAGTGCTTGCCCAGGAAGTGACTGACATCAATTCAAATCCCTCCTCAGCCCAAAAGAATCCAAACTGTGTTACCCTCAGGAGGGTAACCAAAGCCAGTGGCACTAAAACTACAGCCAGCCTTTCAGCTAAACTTCTATTTATTTTAAAAAGCAATTTACCCTTGAAAAGAACATCTTCAGAGAGCAGTCTTGCTTGGTAGAGCAGCTTCTTGTTGAAAGGGAAGGTCTGGCTGCATGTTTTCTGAGGCTCTAGGGAAAATGAGGATGTGTTGTCCCCCATCCCCATGCCTTCTGGTCTTCATTTTCCCAGAGGAGCAAAGCTGAAATTCAGAGACATCTTTATTCAACAGTTGTTTTCAATTAGGGGTTTTAACCCTCAAGAAACTTCCACAGTACCATTGCTACATAAGTTACATAGCAAGCTATTATCAAGATAGGAAACGTTCACTGCAAATGCTTCAGCTTACCACTTAGTTTTCTACCATTTACATTTTTCCTTTTCTGAAGCATTTACAGCTGTCTAATATATCCCATTTTACCGTGCACATCCCTCTCACAAAAATAAAAGTAAAAAAATTAAACTTCTCAATGGGAGCAAGATTATTTTTTTTTTTGTCAGAATACTTCTCAGCTTGATAAATAATGACGTATTTCGGTCAGACTTAAAACCACTATTTCCAAAAATGTTACCAGTTATCCTAGTGACATTGTTACTATATTAACCTTTCTATTCTCTCTCTGGCTTCCTATACTGTCAGATATTATCAGAGTAGCTAATCATCTCACGCATAAAAGCAATAGCAAAAGTAAAATCTCTACAAGGGTTCATACTGTCTAGCAATGCTCTCTTTTCACTGGTAAAAAGTTTGCTTGAGTCAGGGTTTTTTGTTTGATTTTCTAAGAGTGGAAGGAGAGAAATGTTTAAGAATAAATGTGATATTTGAATTGTGCGAGCTGCACGCATGACAAGAAGGCTCCTTGGAAGTCCTGCCTGCACCTCCTGCAGGTATCTGCCCTGGTGTCCCCTGTGCCCAGTTTGGTGGGTATCCATGTGCCCACCCATTCCCACTGTCTGAGGTGACACAGGATGAGGGCAAAGACCCTGACTGCAGGCACTGCCCATGCACAGGTTGGGTGCCTTGGCACTGCAGTGGTCCCAGCGGCCTAGGGGCTGCTGCCCTCAAGGGGGTCAGTGTAACCCTTTGTTTGAACCACTGACCTCATCTGCTTCCACACCTTCCCCTGAAATGTCAGGTTTCAGTTGGATTCAGCACTCTCATGCTGAGTTTCTAAAGTGTGCTCTCATCTGTCTGATGAAGTACTTCTGCATCTCAATTCGCCTCCTCCACAACTTTTTGCCATGTTTCTCCTCTCATCAGATTCTTCAGGATAAATAGATTCTATTTAGTTTCTCCTCATATGGAAGCTCTCCCATACTTTGGATCATTCTCACTTCTCTTGTCTAAAACCTAATACTATCCCCTTTTTTATATAGAGAGACCAGGAAGGCAATGAATTACCTCATATATGAATGCACCAAGGATTAAAGCAATAACATCATCTTCTGTTTCTGCTGTCATTTCTTTTTTCATCTTTCTGTGCACAGGGATGCTGATGAAACCCTCTTAATACTGTCACCAATGTCATTGTAGAGTTTTCTTTTGTATTGTCATCTGTGTTGCTTTTTAGAAAGGAAAAGGTATTTTTAGTAACACGTGATGAAGCATAAAAGCAGGTGCTGCATCTTTCAGTTTCACAATTTAACCCAGATGGCTTTCTGTGTCATTACCTTCATGCAGTCCTGCTGAAAAGAACTATAAACTACAATCTAGGCTAGTTTTTTTCCACAGAAAATTTCCAGCAGCAGCATATGTGCTTGCCGTGTTGCTGGGGCTGATCCAAGCCACGCAGAAGTGCATTGGATAGGGTCGTGCCCGTAGTTCCCCTGCAGTGCTGCACTCACAAGAAGAGCTGTCCAAGGGCTCCTGGTTATCCCTCACCATGTGCCACCCACCCTGGTATGGACAAGGCATTGGAACAATGGTCTCCTGGAGGTCCCTGCTCCTCGCAGCACATACCCGGTGCTTTGTCCCAGCCTCATCCTGATGCCAAGAGGAGTTTGTAATCAGTGGTCTTGAAGTGGTGGCTGACTGATGCCGGTAGCCCCCATGCTGTTTGTAGACATCTGTGGAGAGGGTCCTGGCTGTAAAATGGCACCCAATGTCATTGCAAAGGGGGGACTGGCTGACTCCCACTTAACAAATCAAACATTGGTGGGCAGACCCACACATTCAGTGGGTCCAGACTAAGGGAGTTTGGTGCCAGAGCAATTTAGTTCCCACCACACCAGACCATGATGAATTTTCCTCCAAGAAGCCCACACAGAGCTAACGCTCAGGTTGTTTATGGTGATGATTTCTACAAAGATGTGAGCTGACACAAGCACCCGTTTCACAAACAGTTGCTCTTAACTGCAGCCCTCCTTCAAGCCACCCATTCTCATGCCAGCCCACATAAAATAAGCTGCACTGTAAATGCAATTTCCTGTAGTGACACTGATATGGGTTAACCCAAATTTTGGGAATCCGAGCTAAAACAGAACTGATTCTTCAGAAACTGCAGGCTATCCAACCCTGGAAAACAAGTGTGAGCATTGGCTGTGTTGCCTTAGAGAAACGTTGTGGCAGACCTTAGTTGTGCTGGGGGCAACTGCCCCTCTGGGTAGGGAAGGAGCTGCTGGTATTTGCTCTTTTATTGCTACTCCTGGAGCAAGCATATTTCAGCCAGATCAGTAAATGAAACGTCAGTTCGTGCTGCTGATTGGCAGGTTTTGCTTCTGCAGCAAGTGCAGTAATACCAGCAAAATACTTCTGTGGTTCCTCAGGAAGCTTTGTGAGCAGTCACCTCTGACTGGTCAGCAGAACAGACCATATTCACACACCCCTCTTTCTCAACTGAGTCATTGCTGCTGGAAGCTGAAGAAATTTTTGCCACCACATGACACAAAATTAAAAAATGTGCTACCACAGCCCGTTTCCCACCTTATTTCATGCTGTAGCGCCAGTAGCCTCATCTATTTTGTGTTTCAGGAGGAATGTGAGCAAGACTGAAGCGTTAGGAGTTGTTCTTATCTCTGCCATAGCCTTGTTGAAATGTCTTGGTGAAATTCCCAGGTGAGTACAGGAAGTAGACCATACTTTGCATTAGAGAAGAACACTAAAAATAACTTTTTACAAGCACATATAGTGACAGTACAAGAGGGAATGGCTTTAAACTGACAGAGGGGAGATTTAGATTAGATATCGGGAAGTTCTCTACTGTGAGGGCACTGAGACACTGGCACAGTTTGTCGAGAGAAGCTTTGGATGCCCCATCCCTGGAAACGTTTACAGTCAGGTTGAACGGTGCTCTGAGCAACCTGGTTTAGTTGAAGATGTCCCTTTAAAGGTGCTTTCAAGCCCAAACTATTCTATGATTCTATGATTGATTTCCTTGCTTTCCTGCTAACTTCCACAGGAAAAGCATAGCCCATTCTGATGCTACAAGCTTTGAACCTGGGATCATTTACCATGACAGTGTTCATTCATCATTATTTTGTTGAAGCAATGTAAAAAGACAAGACTTAATTTGTGAAACAGGCTACCTGTTCCCATGAAAACTGCATAATAAAATGTACAACTATTTCAATTAATATAGTAAAATATCTTTAAGCAATAGGCATGATTTTATATATATTTTTTACTGCAGAAGATGTCAGCATACTTTGCTCTAATTGTTCTTGATTTTACCTCCTCATCTCTTTATTTAAAGAAAAGGAATGACAAATCATCTCACTGGGAGCAAAGTTTGCTCATAGATAGATCAGGAATAATTAGACCAAGTGGTATGGCAAACTCCAGCAGACAGGATATTTCCATTACAGAGAGTTATGTTGTCGTTTCTTTGACCATCCTCCCATCAATCCATCCATCAACAAATTAAAGTTGGCTAAAGAGCCACTTATCTTGAGTGCTTTTTACCCCAATCGCTGTCAATCTAAGTAAATAAACATTTTCCCTAGGCAGAGTTTACATATTTAACCATGTTTCAGGAGACAGTCGCCTTACTATTCATACACCCAGCAAATTACATATGCTTTTGGTGTGTTTCCCAACTCACCTCACTCACACGTCGCACCTTCATTAAATGAGCCCTGCTCCCTCTGCCTCCCTTTGGTTTCTCTTTAAAGATGGGATTACTTAGATAAAGTTGCATTAAAAACTTGCAGACTGAAAGAAGTCTAGCAAATAATCTTATTCCCTTAGGTTGGAAAACCCTGGGGTGTCATGCAGGATGCACATCAATAATTTACCAAATGTATGAAAGAATTAAAAAATGAAAAGCAGAGCTTTATCAGGAAGCCTGTTTTGACAAATATGGCAGTGCTAATGCATCTGAATTTCATCATTTAAACCATGATACCATAGATGACTTTAGGGCTTCATGATGCACATAAACAATTATATGAGCAGCATTATATTTGTTATCTAATAAATATGTATGTGCCAGTGAATACACTGTTAAAGATATTACTTTCTCCCTATTATTTATTTTAACTCTAATTGATACATAGAGTGGTTCACACTCTGTCTGCTGCCTGTCAGGCAGATGCAAAGGAATAGTGGGCTTAGTTATTAATATTAATGTATGCCTAGTGCTCTTCAAAAGACAGCCATACACACACATGTGCATAGAAGGTGTGACATTCCCCTCCTGCTGAAGTCAATAGGCTATGTATTGCTGTCAGTAATGACGGGGGCTGTTCCCAGAATTAATTGTAACTAGATCAGAATATGATTGAGAGCAAATGCACTGCTACGGGCAAAGCCAGAGAGTTGTTAGGGATGAGAGGAAAAACAACCTGATATTCCCCGTTGATTGTTAAGGACATGTTCAGTTTTCATGTTGTTGTTGCATGGCCAGACCTAGAGCCCTAAGAACACCGGGGTGCTTTGCACCCCCTGGTGTGGAAGGGATGGCTCCATACAGTGCCAAGGTCCCCCGTGCAGCACCAGCAAGCTGGACACAGCCGTGCCTGCTCTAACTCTGGTAAATCCCACAGGCTGCATGAGTGCTGCTTCATGTCCTTTCACCTAGCATAGGAAGAGGTTTGATCTCATGGCCACAAAACAAACAGATCTCAGTTGTTAAATTTCCCTCCAGTGAAGGCAAGGCGTAAGAAAAGGCTTTTGCAGTAGCAATGTGCATCTTAGTGCTGTACTGATATCAGTGGAAAACACTCATCTAAGAAAAATAAGGATGGCTCCTCAAACAAATTTGAGTCCCAAATGGTAGTGTGGCCCTGACACTGCCTTGAAGCCAAAGCCAACCCCAAACAGCATCTCCTCTCTTTTACCTGCAATGTAGTTGGCAGGGAACATCTTACTGATCTCAGGCTTTTCTGTTTGATGCAATCAAAGCAGAAGCAAAGGAAGATTTGACTTTCCAAACAGGGCATGTCTCAAGTGCAGAAACATCTCCTGAGACTACAGCTCTGAAACAGCCATTCCAGATTTTGGTGCACACATGCCTGTTCCCCTGCTGGCTCCACCTGCCCTGCAGGTGCCTGCTCAGTGCAGAGAGACTTCAGAGCTACTCACTGGGGAGGCTGTGCACACCTGATGGTTTGTCAAAGGCAGGAGATGGTACAGCAGTGCTTTAAAAGTCAGCACAGCTGATGTTATGGAAGAGGACAACTCAGCGAGGGCACCTTCCCCATGGATTGTAACGGAGCAGGCATGCTAAGTACCGTAACCTTTTCTTGCACTCATCTCTCTCCCTACTGCCTGTTCTTCTCAGGAGCTTAAGGCAAGAGTTTGCTGTAACATGATGAAAAAAAGATGTCACTTTTTCACCCTTTTAATAGACACACCAAACAAAAGGTGCCTTCTTTTCCTCTGCCAAAATATTCCACTTCTGCCTGGACAAATAAAGGGGACCAGATGAGGAATTTATACTCCTAATCTTTTAAGGCGGGGGGAGGAGGCAGGAGAGGTAGAGCTCAATGAGATGGTGTGGTTTGGTTGCCTCTTCGCTGACACTCTTAGGGGACAGTAACAAAATGTCCCTGCTGCACCCTGCCATCCCAGGGCTCTTCCCTGGCACCTGCTGCCTTCATCCTGGAGCAGAGTCTGCTCCTCACTTGGCCCAGAATGCTTCCCTTCTTGAGGAATCTTGCCAAGATATCCAAGGTGCCTTATCACTTCCTGTGTGTTTCAGTCATGATGAGATGGCACCCGGAACTTGGCTCATGCTGCCTGCCTGCTCATTACATTTCAGCTGTGTCTTCAATACTGATAATGCTGATCAGGATCTTCAAATGCAAGTGTGGATTGCTTCTTGCTTGTCACTAACGGGGCCATCAGTAGAAGCCAAATGTGGGTAAGATGGCTGAACTGATGTTGCAGGAGTGGCCTCCATCTTTTAGCGCTTGATTTCCTAACTCTGCATAAACATTACTTCTTTGCATTTATTTATACTCAAGTTTAAGTGCCTGTGCAAAATACAGCACAGACAGCCGGAACAGAAATGAGGCATTTAAATGGTAAATAAACACTGCCTGTGCATGGTGGTGCTTTTATAAATAATATCCCTTTTTAAGCTTTATTCTCTGCCGTACAGGAATGTCACTTTTTCAGAACATCTGAACCCACAAACATCGCCCATCAATCTCTTCATATGCTTATTTAAAGAGCATATAAACTATTCCTGCAAGCAAAAGGACTAAAATATCCATGAATTCCAGATAACCATCCTTAACCCAGAAAATGTCAAAGAGTTTTCTATAATAATAGTCCCGATTGTGGCAGCTGTAGTTATTGGAGTAACTCCCTTATGAGTGGAAGAGCCATACATTCCTGGGAGCATACTCACCACTGAGTATGTTCTCACTTCATATCTCAGCTATTAGGTATTGTGCTCTACACATTTCTCTGTCCTTGCAGTCATGTAGTGCCTTTGTTGCCTCCTTTGTACTGTGTGTCTCCTCTAATAGGGGGAATGTTCAGAAAAGCCCCTTCTAGCCCTTGGCAAGCAGGTGCTCAGAGAAGCGCTCCTGGTGGAGCTGAGCCACAGCAAGCAGATAGTCGGTGGGGGGATCTTGGTGCAACATGATTTCTCTGACCTTCCATGGTGAGGGGGGAGATAACCATTGTAGAAACCATTCGTAACTGGAGATTCCCACCCTTATCACTCCATTTATTAGCACAATACATCCTGGTTATTAATGCAGTCCTGTAGCAGTTCCTGGTTGTCTTTTGCTCTTGTCCACTACAATGCAAAATAATAGAAAATGTTTCCACCTCGCTCCCTCCTTTAACTCCTTTAATTGTAAATTGTTACAATTTTTACAATGCTGACCTATAAACATCTGCTAAATTCTACTTGGTAGGCTTATAACAACTACTGCTTGCAACTATCTACCAGGAAGACATTAAGATTTGCACCTGAATCATTTAAGAGAAGATAGAGGTGGTTCATGTGCACATCTTCAGCTATTGAGTTGTGTGCCATTTCAAACAACAAACCTCCATGGACAAATTCAGACTCATACAGAAGTACTGACCTCAGATAAATACGGGGTTTGGTCCCGGATTTTGGGCACAGGTAATAACATCATAATAACAATTAGCTCTATAGAGCTAATTTTACTCAAAGTATACGCAGATCCTTTGCCACAGTTAGCAGCAGAAGGTGTGTGTTTATGGTATGTGTGCAAGTGGGAAGAAAAAGATAATCAGAATTTTCCAATTGTTGTCCAGAGGCTACCAACTGTTAACCAGTTGTGCTGCATAGTCAAATCCAGCATTCTCTTTCAAGGACTTAGTGGAAAACAGAAACAGACTGCAGTGTTTGCTCTTTCCTGAGCTACCTGCTGGGGACCAGCCCAAACTGACTTTGATTTCCTTCCCACCCACTACCATCTTAAGTAAAAAAAATTATTTAAGTTCACAATTGCAAGATGATGCAGATGTTTTACTAATATGAAATAAGTACTCAGGGACAAGTTTGTCCAAATTGCTCATAAGGTTGACATGAGGCTAAGGAGCTTTTTAACTTCCCAGCCAGCCGGTCCCTGTGGTGGAGGCAATAGTGACGGTGTGTGGGTCTGGGCTGCAGCAAAGCAGTTGCTGACTTCAGCACAGACCATGGCACCCCAGGCATGTCTCATACTGATGACAACTCTTCTTGGCAGCCCAAGCACAGATGGGAATGGACGTGGAGGCAGAAACACCTACTGACCCTGCTAAGGGATACTTCTAATCTGTCCCCGATGTATTTGAGAAGTGGTGCGGAGAAGCTGGTGTTGCACTCAGTCCTACAATGCCTGTCCTGTGGCTGCATAGCAGGTGTCACTGTCCAAACCTGTCACCTTGCAAAGCTCTAGCTTTCTCTAAAATTTTAACAGACATAATGGAAATGCAAATTGCAAATTCTTTTCAGCATGACAGTATTTGGTCTTCTTTTTGTCTCATAATCAGAATATGGTGGTGGGATTTATTGTAGTTTTGCCATCATACTGTAAGATGCGAAACTGAGAAATAATTGAATACTGTGCAAAAAGGAGTGAGACAAAACACATGAGCTTTATACGGTCTCCTCCTAATGTGGTCTCTCAGAGTGGATAATAATATAAACATTCATCCATTAGAAAAAACCTACCCTTTACTGCCCCCCATTAAATACATTGGCAGTCCTATTAAAATACAAGTCAGATTTGTGTTTAATGATCTTGAAAGGAAAGTAATTGCTAGAGTATTACCATTCAAATGTTCTTACAGCAGCATATAATATTTACAGTCTAAGCACCACTTCTGAGTGCTACGTGGCACTGAAGATTGCCCAGCCTCTTCAGAGACAGAGCCTGTGTAGCTGAGAACCAGGGTACAAAAATGGTATGCTCTCTGAGCACTGTAAAGCCTATGAGAAACAGCTAGGCAATGGGCTGCATAATTTTTCAGTTTTAATAAGCTCTTGAAAGAAAAGTCTTTCAAAACCCCTCTAACCCTGTGAAGGCAGGGCTTGAAGACCACAAATGCTTGGTGAGGAATTCTGGTGTTACTCACATGAGTCAAGCACCTTGCACTGTAAGCATTATATGCCAGCATCAGGGAAAATTTCTTATTGAGAACTATGATATTCTGCTCTACATTTTTAACCCCTAATAGAGTCTTAGTCAGTGAAAACATCATAGAATACTTGTATTCAAATATTACATATGATTTTGTGGAAATAGTCTCAAATTGAAGCTCATTTTGACTAAGGAAGAGGGGACTGTGAAAGTAAAGAGGAAACAAAAATAATTTTATTATGATTATATGTACAAGTCCACCAAGCGTAAACAGGTGAGATTATTTCATAAAGCACATGGCAAAAGTTCCACAAAGAGTATCAGAACTTTTCCAGTGGGAAAAAGTGAGTTCCAAGTCCTTTTTTTGACTCCTTTCACTTGTTTTGCCTATTGAGGTCTTGGTTCCTTGGGTTTCAAGGGTGATGGCAAAGTTCTGGGTTTGGTGTCAGTGCCTCATGACAGCAGGGCCTGGAGTGTAAAACTGCTTGGCAACATCTCTGCCCCTTGCTCTGTGCTCGTAAAGGGTATAGAGTGGGGAGACCACAGTCATTGCTGAAACTCTTGTGCCCACCTATAAACCAGATTAATTGAAAAATACTAACAAACTCAAAATGTCTAAGGCATTGCATTTTGTTGGACATGCTGATTCTGAGAATGACAATCCTGCCATACTGAATTAGCTTTTACAGCCTCAGATGTCGCTGTTAGATGCCATCCCAAGCAGGGATGTGATTTAAACAGTCGGATGAGACACAGTAAAGCACCAATGTGTACTAATCAAACTGGTGGTATGGGCCAGATATTAACGTTAGAATGAGGGGGGGATCCTATAATCAATTTATTATTTGTAATGGTTAATGTTTCTGTAAGGGAGCAGATAATATAGTTTACCTCCCTTTTATGCACCTAACTGATAGACTGCTTCCACATTATTCCTTGCAGAGTGTGGTCTTGATTACGTCCCTTTCCCCATCTCAGCCGATCATGACCATTGAAACAGTCCAGACATGGTGATCTTGATTCCCTTTTACACTGAGACTTTCTTAGATCACTCTCACAATAGAAAAGACCTGTAAAGCAAGTACAAAGATAGTTCATGTTCCTGGTGATGCCAGGGGCCCTTGTGCAAGTAAGAATGAAACTTGAAATCTCTGAGAGTGCTGTAGAATGATAGAACAGTTCGGGTTGGAAGGGACCTTAAAGATCATCTAATTCTAACCCCTTCCACTAGACCAGATTGCTCAAAGTCCCATCCAGCCTGGCCTTGAATACTTCCGGGGATGGGTTAGCCACAGACTTTCAGGGCAACCTGTGCCAGCATCTCACCACCTTCTTTAGGTGGGATCAGAGCATGTCTCTACTGGAACATTTAGCTGTTGACCTGTACAACTATACACATCCTCATGAGCAAACACAAGAGAAGAGGAAGACAGAGAATCAGCAAAAGGGAAAGCATTTGCAATCTATGCAAACTGTAATAGCAAAGAAGAGTGCATAGACCATTCAAGTAACCAGGGGCACACACCTATCTTTGAAGGTGTGTGCATGAAGGCATGAGCATCACTACATACGTGTGTATAAATCAAGACTTTATGTATGCCCAAGGCGGTCTAACTGTATGATATCCAGAAGCAGCTTTTCAAGCCAATTTACTGACCCAAGAATTGAAAATCAGCACCCACTTTTGCCCCACTTCCTTCTCCAGATTAGTATATTTTCGGATCAGGATGCTCAAGAAGTCCAAAACACTAATAATGTTTTTTTCTGCATCCTCTTCAGTCTTTCACCAATGAACTTAAAAACATTACTGTGTTGAGAGATCTGGGATTTAGCTGAGCTCCTCATTACGGTTTTCTGATTCCCTAATTAGTGGGGTTTAAATTTCAAGCTGGAACAGATCAGGTAGAGTCAACAAACCTAGAAAAAGATGCACCTGTGCAAATTTAACATGACTTGCCTCAGCTTCAGGCCAACTAAACAGTATATCTGAATGACACAACGCATTGCTCTTGAGAACCTGAACAAAGAGCTCTGATGTTGTTATTGCATTTGGGACTGGGTGTTATTCAGGCTTGATGACCAACTGGTGGTGCTAATGCTTCATTGGATGGGAGGTGAAGAAAGTTTTCATTACCTCTCACTAAATATGTACATGCATGTCGTAGTTTAAACCCAGTCAGGTAATTCGTTCGCTCACTTCCCCCCCTTTCTTTCCCTCCCCCTGCTCCCGGAGGGACAGAGAGGAGAATCGAAAAGAATGCAACTCCCACGGGTTGAGATAAGAACAGTTTAGTAACTAAGGTTTAACACAAATCACTACTGCTACCACCAGTGATAATAATGATAAAGGAAATAACAAGGGAAGAGAATACAACACCTCAGCACCAGCCGACCGATAACTTGCCCCCCCTCAGCCCGACCAAGCACCGACCGATACCTCCTCCAACCCTGCAGTCTCCCAGACCTTCCGGCTCACTCCCAGTTACATCCTGGGCATGACGTGCTGTGGTATGGAATACCTCTTTGGTCCGTTTGGGTCAGGTGTCCTGTCTCTGCTTCCTCCTGGCTTCCCCTCCTCCCTGGCAGAGCATGAGGCTCACAAAGTCCTTGGCCAAACCAAAACATCCTTGTTATCAGCTCTGTTCCCGAGCTGAAAGTCAAAACACTGCACTGCACCAGCTACCAAGAAGGAGAAAAATGACTGCTACTGCTGAACCCAGGACAATGCATTACACAGACCCTCTGCAAATTACAAAGCAGCTTTCACAGCCGTGCAATTAAAGGATCCAGCTGAAGGTTAAGAATACACTTGCAGGAAATGGCTACACACATATTTCAAAATTTCATATAGCAGCACTTTAAGCATGAGAGCTTCAAGGAATAGTCACTTCCTTAGGACACTTGACTATCAGTTCTTAGTCCTTTAGTCCTTACATTACAGTTTTCAGTGTGTTTTTTTATCTGTAATATAATGTTTATTACTCGGGAAGGGGATTAGATACTTGCTTGTCTGCAGAGCGCTATGAAGCAGTAAAGCATCAAGCTCGGGTTTGAAGGATAGTTAACCACAGTCAGAGCCAACCAACCTGATTGATAAATCACAGCCTGAGCCTAGGTGGGTGGGGAAGGCTCTGGAGACAAACGTCACTCCATGTTTCAGGCAGCACAGCCATTGATTGCAACAGAAATAGATTTCAAGAGCTTCAGAAGAGTGGGGGGGGGGGGGGTGGGGGGGAAACCACAAAAAAAAACCAACTGTTATTTTCATTTATTTAAGTAATACTTCTTCTAAAAAAGCCATCATTCATATTTGGTGGAGGCTGTTTACTGTCCTAGAGGTTTGTATTTGGTAGCATTTTGCAGCTCTGTCTCCTCGGTGTTGCTTTGAAAGTCACCTGTAACAATCAGGTCAATGAGAAGTTGTGCAAGGGTTTGTCCTGTTGCCCAGAGAGGAGGGGAGGAACTGAGTAATTTTCCTTTGCAGCATGCAGACTATGAGAGGAGAACCCCTTTTCACACCAGTGCTGACCTGTGAGGACACTTTCATGGAGAGGCTGAACTCAAGGTTCTCAGAGTAGCAGCAAGGAGTGGAAGGGGGGATCTGTAGTGCAATACAGTGGCAGATGATTTTTGATATATCAGGTGATGACTGTCATCTTCCTAGCGTCACACTTGCCATTGTGTTTATTCATTCCCTGAAATCATCTTCGTCTGATAGCTGTTAAATCTCTGGAGGAGTGAGGTACCCCTGGGTCCAGCAGGAGTGGGCAGGCAAGGGGATCTCCACTCTGCCTGCTTGCTGTACCATGCTCCCATCCCTCAAAAAGTATTTGGTGTAGTGAGTGTCTCGAAGCTATTCATACCTGGCATTTCCAGTGAAATAGCTAGAAATTACTGGTAAGGAGCTGGCCTTTTTCCACGTTTTCTCCAGTGATCACAGTTTCAATACTATGAAATGACCTACTGGGATACTTCAGCCATTAAGGCCAAATTTCTCCCTTAGACAGGCACTGCCTCATCTTCCTGTAGTGGCAAAATGATGACTCTTGAGTTAAGGGGAGTACCAGTACACTCTGTGAAGCCTCACCTCATAAAATCCAGGCATATAAATTCTTAGTTTCCTCTTGAGTGAAATACCTCAAGAGTACTGTGCAGGTTCCTGTAAGGTCAAGCTCATGAAGGTCTTTTCTTCCCCACAGGAAGAGGCACCACAGCTACTCAGGGAATGCTGTCCCACTAGCAAAGGCAGCTGAAGTGAAGAGGGAGGTGAACTTCATCTGCTGGCTTTTACTGGCCATGGTATCAAGCTGTCAACGGTAATTGTGAGTCTTCCCTCTGTCCTTTCTCCTGAAGGGGGCCTGATGACATGCAATAGTCATCAGTCCCTGGTTTTCTTGTTTTTTTTCTCCATTCCAAACAACCTGGTTTTTTTGCTCCAAATAATTTCCTAGTGGTTTCTTAAATTTTCTTCTTATGGACAGTAGCATTTCTTCTTTCCTCTTCCCATGAACGCTTCTCTCTGATGAAGCAGCCCTGACAGTGGCTTTTTGCTTGCCGTATCACCTGGCAAGGCACAATCTCTGTTGTTTCTTTTCCCTTCTGGGTCATCCTGCTTGTTTCCCATACTCAGGCTGGAATTAATATTCCAGCTTTGATTGTTATTTTTTAACTTTTGTTGGAGAATATTTGCCTTCTGTCTCATATAGAAAAAATGAGTCATAAAATAAAATCAGTGCCAGATCTTTAACAAAATGAGGGCACCTACTCTATTTTTGTTGCAGGTACTTTGGATTGCAGGATGTGCAAACCCCAAGAGGCACACATACACTGGGTGTGCAAGTTAGACAACTGCATGTACCAATGTCCAGTTAAATGCATGTCTGTTATCTGCATTCCTAAACACACGATTGCTGCATGCCATCATGTCAAACTGGGGCTGTGCCTCCATGCTGGTGTCATGTGGATGTTAGAGCTGCTGCAGAGCAGATGGAGTGCGCTGGTGAACATGTCCTCCATTTCTGCATGCAGTCCTTGCCTTCTGACATTTGCAAATTTGTCCCTTAATCTCTGTGGTGCAGGATTTGCTGTCAAGAAACATTGTCTGGGATGAGCTGTTGGGATTCGTATTACCAACCAAAAATTATTCTTCTGACTAAACCCTCAACAGCTAGGCTAGATAATACAAATGTAAAGAAAGAAATTAGTATTGAATCATGTTCAGTACTTGAAATCTAGAATGAATCACACTGTAGGAACAAAATCATATACCATAAGTGTATGTGTGTAAAGACATAACAGAGCCATATCCTCAGCTGGAGCTGGGCCATGTAAAGCCACTGGCATCAAAAGACGCTTTCTCATTTTAGGACCCCGACCTGCTTTGTTTATTCTGAGCACCTAGAGAGCTATCTCAGATAATGACAAGAGCTGTCAGGTTGTGCTGACAAAAGCTGAAGCCAGAATAACAAATAAGATCTGTTAATCTTTTACAGTAGAAAACTTTTTTAAATCATACTTATGCAAGAAACTACTCAGACAGACAGACAGTAGTCGAGGCCCTTGGAGAAGCTGTAGCGGGTGTCTACCCACTTGTCAGGCAAACTATCAATGCAAAAAGCATCAGAGCTTTTTGAAAGAACAGCAAGCACCCCTATCTGTTGTTGGGACCAAGCAAAAGGATGCAGGTCTTCAGGTCATGTAACCTGGGACAGCTCAACTGAGTTCGGTACAGCTGTATATTTATATCCCTATGTTCCACATATGTTATAAATGTCACAGTGCTTAATACTATCATGGTGTTGTCCTTGTATTCAACTGGGCTAGAGATTAAGTAGTTACATTTCAGTATACGCAACAAAATGCTTTTAAATCCAAGTTGGGGTTTTAAAATCTCAGAATAGAACCATAAAGAGCTAATGAGAAGAGTAAAAATCAAGTAGTTAAAAAATGATGTAAGGTACAGTCTTAATTTTTTATTATTAAATTCACAGCACATTAAATATTAAGTGTTCATAAACTTTGTTTTGTGCAATGATAAATTAGTAATATCTACATAGACATGTTCTTTTACAACAGGGAAGCTAGGAAACATAGTACCAGAGGACCTTGTGCTGACAAGTGAAACTATTAGAATAGACTCCTTAATCTTCAATCATAAAAAGTAGATAATGTTATTTCTTATTACTATTAAATGCAAAGTGCCTTACTAGGAAACATATATGTCATTACTAAAAATAACTACCAGAGAATGTTTTGAGCAAGGAAGGAAAAGATGTTAGCAAATTATATCTTGAGATAAACTCAGTGAAATGTTCTCTGCTAATCTCCACCATATAAAAGCTGCTTTTCAACTTACTCTTTTGTCGGCCCATAGCAGGTTGCATAAGGTTTATGTCCAAGCACAGAAACAGTCAAAGTTTAACATGGTATGTTGTACATTTGGGGATAGTTACCAATGGTTAACACCCTAAAATGCAGGCTGGTTTTCTGTATGCAGGTATGATTTCTGTATAATAGAAAAACTTCTGCCAACCTCTGCTTGAGGAATGGATGATGCATTTTGTTTTCCTTCTTGACTACAAACAGTGTACAATGCTTCCTTGATTAAAACCAGGAGATTTTAGTAGCTTTTGTCTAGGATTTAGCAACATTATTCATTCAAATGTTTCCCACAGTTCTTAAATATGTGGAAGAGGAGGCCCCTTCCAAGGCCAGTCTCCTCGGACTAATTCCTTGTTTGCAGACCAGACCATGGAGATGTATTTCAAAATGAAATGTAGCCTAAATGAAGGAATTACCGGTTTTGTTAAGTATTACTACATGACCTAGACAGCAGAACCAGAAAAAACCCTCTTCCAGAACAAGGTAGGACAAAAATGTTTGCATGAATACACACTAATTTTTGAGTCCTGATACTTTAAATATTTTTCCCAAACTAGTAGTCAAAGGAGACTCAATTAGAATTCCTATGAACCATTTTGAATGGAAAAAAAAAAAACACAAAAGAAATTACCTTTGGACCTTTTGTTGGCTTCAAAACCTATGCAGTGTCTTCTGTGTTTGCCTTCACAGCACACTAGCAAGTTGCCTGTCCAGTGCCAGTGCCAGTGCAAGGACCAGGGCTCAGCCACTGCCACTCCAGGAGCACGCCACAGAGCTCATGCAACTCCTGCCCCAGCTTTTTTTCTCATGATCCCAAATAAGAGCCTTAGGTAAAAAACGGCTGGAGCAACACGTGCTCTCCTTGTCTGTTTTGAACGGGCTTATGGTCTGCCCTGGCCAGCTGATGGGAACTAGGACATGCAGAGGAGCGTGTTCTCTTAATTCAGCTGCTGTGAGGACCTTGGAGCCAGCTGGAGCATTAAGGAGATGAGCAGCTCCCTGCCAGCCCAGCTCCTGGAGCCAGCTTGAGGAGCAGGAGAAAGCAGTTGCCTGGAGAGGCAGGCTGGTGGAGGCAGTAAAATCACAGTCGGGAGAGGACAAGCCATACCCTGGGGTGCAGCAACAGCTGCTGCTCCCTGACAGGCTTCCCCAGGCCCCCTGCTCCCCTGCAGCACAGCCCCATTCCCATCTTTCTTCCCAGTTACAGGGTCTCTGGCTGCTTGCCTGCAGCCTTGCCTTTGCTCTGCCTTGGCCAGTGCTGCCTCTTGCTTGGGGTTGGCCTTGCCACTGGCACACCCATCTCACGCTCACCCTTGGAACCATGACAGGGACTGAAGGGGCCATTAGTTGCCCATAGTCATCCCTCTTGTGTCAGGCTTTCTCCTCATGGAAAAGAGGGTTCTGCCTCCCAAAAAGCATTCCTTGTGCCTCAAACCCAGGGGCCATTTGACTGCTGCATTAGATGCAAAGCCTAAAACTGGAGAGAGAGCAAAGGCAGTAGGGAGGAAGGCTGGCCTCTCCTTCCTATTTTGAGAAGTCCTTTCAAAGGCTCTGCATTTGCTCTTTCACAGGAAGGATGTTCACTGGTGAGAGCTCATCCCCACTTGTGCAGCCAGGCCAGGCTCTGTGGGTGCTGCTTTGGGAAGGTGAACGTGAAGCAGTTAGCAGAACACATCACCACACTCAGCCTCTTCAAGCCCCACACTGTCTCAGATACCTCCTGCTGAAAACCACCCACAGGAGAGTGCCAGGTATCAGTCCCTCTGTTATGTGTTTTCTAACCTGCTCTCAGTAACACAAATGGAGAAGAGGGGCCGGTGTCTGCTCCATATACCAACCAGGAGACACTGCTTTTTTTGTCATGTTAAAGAATAGGGAGAAAACATAGCTCAGCAAGCTCATCACTGTCCCAACCTTCCAGATGGGCATTACTGATATGTCAAAATTGCAACCAGGGCTACCAAAGCACTGAGGCACACCCCAGTCGGTGGGCAGCCTGGCATCATCGCCCCAGCAACCTGGGGGCACAGCTCCTAAATTAGATGAGCCTGACTGTGCAGGTCCCCTAGCAGATGGGCTGGACAAGGGCTACAGTTAAGTAGTGTTGTCAGAAAGCACCTTCATAAAATACTGTGATTTTTCGAACACCCAGGGAAAGCATAAAAATGGTCTCAAATTGAGAGGCATTAGCAGCAGGAAAGAAAAATGAGTTATCCAAGCAGCTAATGGGGTTTAAGTGAGATAAGCCCAGGCTGACGGTGGCAGATACCATTGATGAGACACCTGGTCAGGAATACCTGTACTGCACAGCACGGGTGTTATTGGATTGACACGAACTAGAAGAGGCACTATACAGGATTAGTGGAGACCTCCACCTGGCCAAATTTAGGATAAGCTCCTCAGCATTTAGTCCCAGGGTAGTTTAAATAGTTTTCTGCATAAGGGATTGGCTCTGAAAATCCCTTTCTTAAGCACTTTAGCTACAGGTAGGCTTGTTGGCACAGCCCAGCCTCATTCGGGTTGCATGTTCCCAAAGGCAATGGCTGGGAGCTGCCGCACTCCAGTGTGTGCTACCTGCAGAAACAGCCCTCCACATCCCTCCTTTCAGGCTCATTCAAGATCACTGCAGCCAGTTGCTGTGCTGCCTTCTTTGCAGCAAGCTGGAGTCCCACTGTGCCAGGCAGCCATGCCTTAACACAGCCAGAGAGGGGCTGTGTTTCTGCAGGGAAGGAGGCTGCTCCTCTCTGCTGTTTCCTAGAAGGGCTACTGCTGAATTATACCTTCCCAGTGCTTTACCAAGCAGCTCTGTGGTGCTTTTTCTTCCCATTTCATTCCATTTTTTTACAACTGGTCCAGCTTTCTGTGATGCACTTGCAAGGTATGGCGTTATTTTGTCATTATCATATGTTTATTTTCCTTATAAACTGACTCTAGCTGGCCTTTTCCAAAGTAGCTAAACTTCAGAGGTGACACATTTTTCATCTGTGTACTTGGAAGTCATTTGGTCAAGTAAAGCTGCTGTATGTAAACGCCGTATTCATTACCTCACAATTGGAGTCAAGTTTTTATCCACAGGGCTTATTATTTTCCGATCAGCAGCCCTGAGTTGGGACTTCTGGAGTAAACTGGTAGCTCTGAGCAGCTTTGAAGCATCACAAGTGGAAGGTTTTGTCTCCAGAAGATTTACTAGCAGCGATCTTTTCTTCAACTGTTTTATTAGCCTCCTTTTACATATGTATAGCGGTGAGGAGAGAAAACCTGTTGTTTGTGAAATACAGAGACTATTTCCCCTGTGGTATTCACACAAAAAGAAAATGTGTGAAAAATTGTTGCCCAGGCCCTCCCTAAATCCTGAAATTTAGGTTAGCACCATGATGCTTTCAAACCCTTCAAGACTTCTCCGTCCCCAGCCCCCCCCCTTTAAAGGTTGAAGCTGGGGTAACAAATTCAGTGGTAAGAATGGAGGCCCTGCCCTTGGCTTCAGCTGGCGCTGCCAGAATAAATCTGGGGCCCCTGCTGCAGCCAAACCGCTGAAAAGTTTTCACCCACTTAACACGGGTTTTGTAATTTTCACTTGCAAGTTCTTGTTGAATTGAGCCCTGTTGTGTGGACAAATTGGACAAGAAAAGTTTAAATGTTACCACTTTGGCTTCTCCTCAAGTGGTGCTGAGCACAGATGTTTGCAGGGGCCATCATGTCCCTGTAAGAATGGGAGCTTTGTGTGCATAACCTTACAAAGGGCAGAATAGCCCTGCTTTGCTGCCAGCCACAGGATCATCCTATCTTTATGTGTTGATTTATTAGGCCAGGGATGAATGAAACCGTAATTAATATTACTGAAGCATTAGAGTCTATTTAATTTAAATGCCACTGAATATTTCACTTTCAGTTGGGAGTGACAATGTGTTCGGTACTGTTGGTGAAAGCTTCAGCCATCTGTTACCCCTACTAAGAAGGGAAGACAAGAGAGACACAGAGAGACAGAGAGCATTGAGCTTTGTGGCTTTTCCAAGTCTCCAGGATCATCATTCAACTCAAGGGCGGCCAAGAAATATTCCTGCGCAGTGGACCTTTAGTGTATAGGGGAAAGACCTGAATGAGTATAGGGGCAACACAGCTTCCTGAAGGATGAATGGAGGGAGAAAGATGGAGATTTACAGTATGCATATATGTACATACGTAAAGTATGTGTGAGTACATACATCGAAGTCAAGTGCCCCGGCAGTAGAAGGAGAGAAGAGCAGGAAACTGGGTGACTTACAGTGGTCTAAAAATATTTTTAAAAGGGGGGAGGGAGGAAGGAGACGGGGCTAGGTGTGAATGTTGGTTTTAATTAGCCTAAGCAGTGAGGTTCCAGTCCAACTCCACCGTAGCAACCACCCAGGATTTGATTTGATAGGCATTGCGACATTGGGAGCATGAGACTTTCCCAATGAGCTGCTGCAGTGAGATGGTCTCCACCAAGCTAAACCAAAAAACTGCTATGGGGTACCAAATGAGGGGCTGGTGTAACATCACCTTTGCTCTTGTGGTGGCAGGGTGGAGACATGGCAGTCCGCGAGTGGAGCAAGAGGCTGGGGATGCAGGCAGGAGTGTGCCAGTGCTGGGGCTGTGCGCGAGGATGCGGGTGGGAGGCTCTGTCGTCCATGGGATGGTAATTAGCACAGTGGGTTTTCTTATAATTGGGATCATTTGTTCTCCCATTTTTTCTCCTGCAAACTGATTTCATGCCAGAGGGAAGCTGTGTGACTCACACCTTGCCATGCCAATTAGCTGATAAACATCAAATGTAAACAAAGATGGCCTAATTAAGACTAGTCACCCAACCTCTACATGCGTCTTGTCAAAATCACACCAGCCTTTTGCATCCAGACTTATTTTATTGTTTGCCGGGACTAAATTAGCAGCTTTGCACAAGAACCACTTATCTTTGAGAGAAGCTTAGAGCAGGTAATGAGGAAAATTGGGAGCTGGCTGCGGGAGCAGTGTCACCCCCTCCATCTCAGCAGGGATAGACAGGGCAAGCGCTGCCTCTCCAACACGCACTGGGACTGAGGGCAGGGATTTGTCTGCCACTGAGTAATGCTGGGGGCTGGTGTCTGACCCATCAGCCACATCTTGGAGTATTCACTCAATTTGTCTTCCTGAGTGCTACTATGTGTATGTGAAATCTGTAATGTGTGTGTCTCCTGCCGCTCTCACCTGCTGTGAAAATTCATCATCAGTCAGAGCCCATCGCTTACCACGGGCCGTCCCTCCCAGCTCACAGCCTGGGGAGTTATTTGCACTTTGGAGCAGAGGTGTATGACAGCGACACATCCCAACTGCAGCGTTTCACACCCACTTTGCACCGGAGTGAAGGATCACTCAGGTGAGCTGTGGCAGAGAAACAAACCCATGGAGGAAGTTTTATTCTAGGAGGTATCCTTATGAAATCCATAGGATTGTTTCATGGAAGTATATAAAAACAAAACGGCCAGGGTAGGATCTCAGTGGGTCATTTGGACCATCCCGCTGCCCCTAAACAATATTCCCTGGGTTCCTGAAGTGCCCATGCTCACACCAGCAGCCTGTCCTGGGATCTCATTGTCCTTATTGTCAGGGAAGGCTTGCTTTAGGTATGAAATTAGTATCTTTGCTACATACTAAGCCCATTTGCTCCTGTCCTACCCAGGATGAACACAAAGTCCTTCTTTCCCCCTTTATGACCATCTTTAACATACATGAAAGTTGCTATGATTTCTTCATCCTTAGCATCTTCTTTTTCAAGCTCAGCAACCCCAGCCATTTGTCTGTTTCTCTTAAGTTGTATTTTCCAGGTCTTTCATCATTTTCACTGCTCATCTCTGAAGGCTCTCAGAGTGTGGCTTTTGCACCTGAAGCACAGCATCCAAATGGGATCCATCTGGTTGTGCTTCATCCCAACCCTGGATGCAATCCTCTTATCCTTTCTGCATCGCATCTGGCTTCTTCAAGCCAGACATGGTCCTCCTGAATGTCATTCCACCTCCCTGCCTACCACTGGTCCTCTTTTCTTTGGATCATCTGAGATTGTAATCACTTAACATCAGTTCCACTGTTCAGGGCAGGAGTCTGCACTACCTTTGTAAAGTGAGAGAAAACTGGAGGCAGGGGTACAACCACTGTTTCTTCCTGCATGACAGGACTTCCCCTATCATAGAAAATAACCAGAGTGATTTAAAATAGTTTGTTCTTGACAAATCCCCATTGGTAGCTACCCCACCCCCTGGGTGTTTACAAATAGCTGTATGATTATTTGCTCCAGCACTTTCCTGGATTTGAAACTGGGTTGCCTTGTCTAAAATTCACCAGTGCCCCTTTTCCTAATGTATAGGTGGTCTACAAGCCCTCAGTGAAAACTGCTAATGGCTCTAAGCCCACTTCTGGCCCTTTGCTAACCATCTCAGGCAGCTGGGGAATAAGCTCTCACGCCATGTCAATGAGGGTGATAAAACACCATCAATACTTTCCTGCTTCTCACAAAAGGACTACAGGAAACAACTTTGAGAAGTTACCTGTTCTCTTTTATTCTGACTGAACTGATGTCTTGTTCATCCACATAGGAGAAAGGGACCTACTGCTCTGAGGGGGTAGCAATTAGTTATGCCTCACACTCACTGGTGGGTACCCATCTTTCTGATGACCAGCTACGCAGTTTAGGTCAGTGTCTCTGTACATGGCAAGGTTCATTGGAATGAAAGCTGAAGGAATGCAGGAAAGGCAGACATAGTGCAATTGCAAAGGGTGGCCAGTCACAGCCATTTTCAGTGGCATTTTCTTCCCAATTTCCTGCTCAGAGGTGCTTCAGAAATGAACATGGACTCACCCCACTAGTCTGACCAGGTTTGGAAAGCAGGAGTCTCCAAAGTATGGATCAGCTCTTTATAAAGAGGAAAGGGAAAGTATGTCTTCTCACACAACAAATAAATGTAATTCTGATGTCATTTATTTAAACAGCCTTACAGCCAAAGCCTCAGATCTTTGAAAGTTACCTGTCTTGCAGATTATCCAAATGCCGCACACTGCTTCCCAGCAAAGGCAAGAAGGACACGTTGGTAGATGGCTGGGGGAGTGAGCAAAGAAGCTTTACACCAAACTGCAGCCGTCCTGATTGATGCAAACATACAAAAATCAAGCACAGAAATACAGTTTGCACTATGGGTGTGGGTGTACCCACAGCTCACATCAGCACTTGCAGCACAGGAGTGAAGGAGTGAAGCTAATGCAACTGAGCCCATTTAACAGGTAAGTTACCTAAGAGAGCAATTTTGTGGGTGTTCAACAGTCTGGTGGTGTTCTGGGGAAGACATTTCACAGTGACACATAAAGCAGACGATTCTTGGTGGTATCAGCAGGAAGTTTTTATATTTCATGTACTTGCTATTGTCTTAAAACATTTCAAGAAGCATTTACTAGCTAATCAGCAAAGTAACATAATTATGCCTGATGACAAAGCATTTTGCGTGTATGAGTTTCTTCATTGGCAGGGCTCAAAACAACATGTAGCCTCATAACTTTTTAAATTCCAGTCAGATCCTGCGTGCTCTCCCCACTGGCCTCCAGCTGACTCACCCTTTTCAGAATATTGCTTTTCATTACTATGTCTGTAGGCTGCACATCACAGAGCCAGAGCCAGATCAAGCTGGTACTAGACTGTGCGGTGAACCGGTGTTTCTCTGTAGTGGTCTCATCAGTTTCTGCTGAATTTCAGCTTTCACTGAAAAGGGAAAAGAAAAAACCATCAAGCTCTCTAGGAAAGAGGAACAAGCTTCACAACTGTGGCCTCAAGGAGGGCTGCTTCACCAATATGGTAGGGAAAGAGAAACAATGGGGAGACCTCACTTGGAGTATTGTGTACAGTTCTGGTGTCCTCAACATGAAAAGGACATGGAACTGTTGGAACAAGTCCAGAGGAGGGCCACAAGGATGATCGGGGGACTGGAGCACCTCCCGTATGAAGACAGGCTGAGAAAGTTGGGGCTGTTCAGCCTGGAGAAGAGAAGGCTTTGTGGAGACTTCATAGCAGCCTTCCAGTATCTGAAGCAGGACTATAGGGATGCTGGGGAGGGACTCTTCATTAGGGACTGTAGTGATAGGACAAGGGGTAATGGGTTAAAACTTAAACAGGGGAAGTTTAGATTGGATATAAGGAAGAAATTCTTTACTGTGAGAGTGATGAGGCACTGGAATTGGTTGCCCAAGGAAGTTGTGAATGCTCCATCCCTGGCAGTGTTCAAGGCCAGGTTGGACAGAGCCTTGGGTGACATGGTTTAGTGTGAGGTGTCCCTGCCCATGGCAAGGGAGTTGCAACTGGATGATCTTAAGGTCCATTCCAGCCCTAACTATTCTATGATTCTATGAGAGAGTGACTGAACCACAGAGGGTTCCTGTGACAGGTCACGATGGCAGAGACAGCAGCCACTTGCATGGGAGCTGCAAGTATTTCCCCGTTCCCACTGGGGCACATGTCATGGGGACACTGGAGTGGTGACGACCCACAGACATTTACAGACCCGGCTGTAAAGGGTGAACCAACCCTGTGCAAACCCAATGCTGGTATTCCTTTCCCAGGGTCCTATGTTGGGGGAGCCTCTCATGCTCATCGGTGCCCATCTCGAAGGGGCTGCTGTCCCTGCACCTGCCTTGCCCAGCACAGCAACCCTTTCTCTGCATGAGAACCAAAGGCAAAATGATCCTCATCAGTAAGAAAAGCACCATGTAAGTAAAAATGGAAGATTTCCAGTCCCCTAAGAGCTACCAGTGAGCATTTTCAAAGCGGCA
The DNA here is from genome assembly GCF_028554395.1 of Pezoporus wallicus. NCBI lineage: Eukaryota > Metazoa > Chordata > Aves > Psittaciformes > Psittacidae > Pezoporus > Pezoporus wallicus. The sequence goes on from NW_026638491.1 coordinate 3,040,121, forward strand.
TTAAAGAACACTTTGAAGTACAGACCGTGAGTTGAAAAATGCATTTGGGGGAATAAATCCATATCTTGTTCCAAAGATACAAACTAAGCTTCATTTTACTAAATATAGACATGTAAGGCATGGCAAAATTCATCAAAACTCTCAATCATATCTCCCAATGAGATATGTTGTGACAGGAGACCAGCAACCCCATGAAAATAAGGGCTCGATATTCCAGTACTTACACGCACGAGTTACCTCCGTAGTGTAAGCAAAGCCACTGGATCAAATGCTTGCTGGATTACACCCCTCACATTGCCAGCTTACACCAGGTCACTTGGCAGGATCTTTCCCACAGGGAGGTGGCTCATCCTCCAGCCAGGTTCCTGGCACCTCCTCCATGCCAATGGTGAGCCTTCAGAGCTCAGCTTTTCCACCATCAGAGACCAAGTAGGAAAGTAAGGTTAAAAAAAAAGGCTTCATTGATTTTGTTATACAAAATTATCCCCTTTGCAGCATGGTTTACACTAAGCCTCCAAATCTGACATCTGTTTGAAAGCCCTCTTAATATATCCAATTATAGATTTTCAGCAACTTTGCGGAATGTCGGCTTTCCTGGCTACTGACCCTGGAAAACACCATTGAAATCAGGAAGGATTTTGTTATTGAGCTCAGTGGGGGAGGATCAGGTCCTACATAATTTTATTGTCACCAATGATGACCTCTCTTCACAAATGAAGAATACCCATCCTGAGCCATGGCCTTCAGAACGTAAACCATTTATTTTTTATAGCTGCATCCTTACCCAAGTGGGATATTTTGTGCATGGTTAACTTATCCCAGGGCTTTAAATGCTTGCCAAGTGGCTTTAATAGCAGGATGTTGTTTAAAAAGATTGGGAAGGATTTTGGGCAGTAATAGAGATAATTGCCAAGGAGAGATAAATGAATCTTCAATCTCAAACCAACTTGGCTTTATCATTGGGTCAGGAGGGAAGACCCAGAAAAATCCCCTGTCTAAGACTAAACGTGTAATGATAGTATGGGATTTAGGGAAGTTGGCAGCTGTCAAGATTCTTTGATAAAAATATCTTTTGAGGCTCAATACAGGTTTGCAATTCCATATAAAGGCACAAAAGCCCCTTTTCACTCCAGGGATTTGGTATCATGAAATAAAAAAGCTGGAGGTGAACTTTTGGGAGAGGAGCAGACAGCGAGTTAGTATTGTAGGTTGCACCGAGGGAGAGAAACTGCATGCAAAGCAGCTAAGTGCAGAGCCAAGCCAAGGTAAGGAAAGTTTTGCAGGTCAGACGGCACCTGCACGGGGATGGGTGCCCTTTGGGTACTACTTGACCACCCCTTGGCCACCCCTCAGCTGCCCCTTGGTCCCCAGAGGGACATGACAGGCCCAAAGCTTTCCTTTCTGCTTTGCAAATAGCAGAGAGAGCTTATCCAGTACATATTCAAGCATATTATTTATGGATTCATTCACCAGGGAGGGGAGGATGTTGAAAGCCAACCATCTTAATGAGAAATTATCTTCTCATGCAGAATAAGATACTGCATGACACAGCAACATTTCAGGTCAACCTTTTGAAAAATGAGTTGCCAAATAAAGACTGCTGAAAAAGAAAAAACAAGGACTGACTTCAGACAGGTATTCCCTGCTAGGATTTGGGGTTTGAGTGGAGGTTCAGCTTTTCTCCCTCTGTGATATCCTGTTTCTTTGCCTGCTGTCAGACAGTGCCCTGGGCAACAGGACTCTTGCTGCTTTCTGCGGTCAAAGCCACCTGAGGTGACTTCTGCAAACACAGGGGTTTTAGAAGAGTGGAAAAAGGCCTTTTAGAGAGAGGTGATTTATTTTTCAACAGTGACCTTACCCAGTTCAGGTGGGGGAAGACTTTTGGGATGTAATCAGCGAACGTGGAGCACTCACGGGGGTTTCATAAACGGAAAAAGCATTTTAGTGAATTTTAAGTCATTTTTCAGCAAATACCTTTTCCAGCTCAGGGTGGGGCTTTCCCCAGTTATCTTCTTAACAGTCTACTTTTTTCCTTTCTAGACCCTATATTCTCATTTATGGGAAGTGACATGGAGGAAACTCAGAAGCACTGTACAGCCTGACAAAATGATTTCTCTCTTTATGATCTGAAAAGGAAACCACGATCCATTTTTCCAAAAGCAATATTAAAAAAAGGCAGAGCAACATGACATGAGCAGTACAAAACTGGCCATCTTTGGATTAAAGAGTTGCAATTTCAAACCTCCCAGCTACTTCCCATGTTCATGATTGCCTCCAAGAGACCAACAAAAGCCATGAAGGAGGCGTGTGGTTTGGCATGACAAGTCCTTCTCTGTACGCAGGGTCCAGGAGGAGTGTCTTTCTTGTGAAATTTACAAAAAAAAAAACAAGATCAAAACCAAGCTATGAAATAAAACTGGGGCAAAACAATCTCAGACTATGAAAAGAAATATCCCCTGCCGGTGAGCATGGCTCCGTGTTACCCAGACAGAGAACCTTCCACCAACGTGTGAATTACAGCCTGTTCCCAGCTCAGGGATCTGCATTTTAAAGCTGGTTTAGCCCCTTTCTGGGGAAGGGGCGCAGCTTCCCTTGCCAGCAGGCTATGGGCTGAGCTCGCTGCTCCCTCAGGCTACTGTTCACAGCCCACTTGCCTTCAGTATTGACATGCTCACACTTGGCGGTATTATTCGGAGCTTTGGGTCTGATGAGGGTATTTATATGGCTGACACCCAGACCTACTTGCCTATTCCTGCGGATTCCCGTGAAGTGCTGTCATGGCTTATTACCTGTCTATCTGCCTTCAAGCCTGGGTGACTTTTAATTTTTTGAAGCTTAAGGCTGGGAAAACAGAATTGCTTCACATTGGTTCAGTTCACCTCCTGAATGTACGGATTTATGATATAGAATACTGTATCACACACAGTTTGGGAGCTGGTTTCACTGCTAGGCTCTTAAAAATAGCCTTATTTTATCAGAAATAAACCTTTTTTAACAAGAGAAGGTAAAATACCTTCGTTGGATTTGAGAAACTTCTGCAGCTTTTGCTCCCTGTTGCTTGTCAGGCTGAGGAGCCCTTGTTCATGCCTTGGTTTAATCCAGAGTTGTGTACCGTAGCTCAGTGATAATTGGAAACTCTTCTCACTCCAGCATTTTCAGCTGTTGTAAAAGTCTGCAGCTAATGTCATAACAAGAATTAAACTGTCTCATCATATTACATCCGCCTTAGCTGACTTCCCTGGCTATTAAGGTGACAGCACATTGATTTAAAATTTGTGTTAATTGTTTACCCCTTCTTGCAGAGGCTTTCTTGGGGTTTTGTAGCGACCTGCAGGCTTTCTTTAGCTGTGGATTATCTTTGTGTTCAGCTTTATACGGACTTGCAAAAAAAATCCTCTTTGTCTGGATCGTACCATGTAATACCCTCAGCCCATGGAATTCTTTGGCGTATACATTCTCTGCATGGGTCACTTCTAGAAATAAGCTAATGGGGAGGGCTGCACTGGTTTTCATATTACAAGGCTTTAAGAGACTTTTTTCCCTCTCTCATTTTTATTTATATTTGCTCTTTTCAGTTTTTAATTTATTTTCTATTAATAGCGGGGGGGGAGTGTTTTAGATAAACAAATGTACTCTGCCTACAAACCCTATGGATTTATGGGTTTAAGAAAGAAAGTGGCCTGTACTAACCCCCAAAACAGACCTTACAGACAATCATCCTCAGGCTTCCATTTATGGATTGAATAAATTGACCCCAATGTAAGCTCGTGGTAACAAACTTTTTACCTAACATTGAGAATAAAAATCGCTTTGTGCCATATGCTGTCTCTCTGGCACAAAATGAGAATTGCCTCAGTGGGACTTTGGCATGTTCGGTGATTACAAGACTGGTAAATGGGGGCCATTTTTTATTTTCCATGATCTAGTTTTCCAAATCCATAAACAATGTATTTCTTCACAGATATTTGGAAAAAAAAAAATCCTTTACTGTCTCCAAGACTATGAGCTTTATTCACCCCCTTCACTGAGAGCTGAAACATCTCTCACCTGCTCCATTTTGCTGTGCTTTCTCTCAACGAAGCAGTTATTGAATGGGAAATGGGAAGATGTCAACTTGTCTTAACAAAAAAATCTTCTAATTTTTGTCAAAAAGGTAAGCAATCAAGTAAGTAATAAATATTTACTTGTGAGTTTAAATTCACATTGAATTCACCAACTGGGTTTTGTCCCAGTTGTCAGGGACTTTGGAGCAGATCTCAGCTTGTTCTTGGAGCATGACCTTAGCTAATGGACATCTTCCTAAGGAGACCTGCTCTGCCTTTCCCCAGCAAGAAGTGCTAATCACATAACCAGCCTCGTCCCATCTCCCACTAGGTCCTTTTTTGCCTTTTAGTAAAGAAATGAGCTTGTGCATAAGCTGCATCCAGATTTTAAAATTCTCTAGCGGCTACTGCATTTTACACTGTTTATAGCTTATAAACGCGATTATGAATTGAAAAACTATTCCTGGTTATTTGAGTTCCCAGCACTTTTTTCCTGGGGAAATGCAAAGTCTCCCAGCTGTCATTAGAGAGCACTTCATTAGAAAAAAAAACATTCACTATTTATATTTTGAGCAGCAAAGTACCACTCACTTGTATGAATAAAGCATGTGCTTTCCCAGGTCATTGATGGCTGTTCCCTGCACACCAGTGGTCTCAGGCAGCTCCAGCACCCATGCATAACAGAGCCTCAAAACCAGAGAGGGATTTGCAGTAACAGCTCTACCAACAAGTACGGTGCTGAATGGCATGAAGGGCCAGCTGGGTCCCCTCACCATTAAAGCAGTGCCAGTAAGGTAGTCTACATTTAACATGAACTTTTCCACCTTTGAAAAGCATTGCTTGGTGCACAATAACCGCATTTTAAAAGCCTTTTGTTTCATTCCTGTTTTGATGAACTTCTCTCCCTTTGATGTTCGACTGGAGTTAAATCACGACAAAACACACACAATGGTTAGATTGTGGAAGAGAAAAAGGTGCTGGAGGAGCACAATACAGAGCATTATCCACTGTCTCCCCTGTGCCACTCGCTTGGCAGGCTGCAGCAAGTGCTGCAGTAAGAGCAAACCAGGGTGACAGCATGGGTGTTCTGGGCTCACGTCGGCTCCTGCCGCAACAGCAGCTGGAACGGGGCTCACAGCAGAGGATCTGGAACAGCCAGGCCCTGGGAAAGATTCACTGCTGTCAGCACCCAGCCCATGGTGCCTGCCTTCAGCTGTAACATTGCAGGTTCCAGTTTGGCGCATCCTCCCTGAAGGCCTTCTCCAGCCTCCGGGAGCAATCTGGGCAGGATGCATCCCAGCCCCCCTGCTACCCATCAACACCCTCCCATGTCAGCATCTCCCATATCTCTCCTGCCTCTAGCGTGGGAAGGTGAATCTGAAGCACCAGATGGGCACAGAGTAGTGCTCTAGCACAAGAACCAGCCTCTTCCCAAGCTGCTGTTGCCCCTGGCTCTGGCAGGTTTACAGGAGCTTGCTGTTGTCTAGGGTCTGGCTCCCAGCATCAGGGCCTTTGAGCATCTTGGTTTTCCTTCAGAGATACATTTCTAGTCCACCTGACTGGGGAGGAAATCTCAAAAAGCAAGAGACAGAAAGAACCCTTAAATGTGTTATTTCTATAGTTGTTTCATTATTTTAAGAAAGGGCACTGATGAACCATGTCAGAAGGCAAGGTGGGGCAGCAGCTGCCATTGCCTATCCCAGCAGCATCATATCTACAGGTCAGAGCTTTCTTGGGCTCTTTTCTCCCTGCCCAGATGCTCTGTGGGCTTGAATCAGCCCCCTCACACTCTAAGTTTCCTTATGAATTATTGGTGCATATTAATTCTTGGTGCCACCCGCTTGTCCACCAGCCAGCGTCATCCCCATGCAGCCGGTGCCACCTGCCCGGATGTCTCCTTGCAACAGTGCTCTGCTGTGCCTGGGAACTCCCATGGAAAGGGCAGTGCCCAGGCTGCACCCCATGCCCTCTGGGGCTGGCAGAATCAGGTAATCTGGGGACACCTTCATGACTCAGGTATCACCCTTGCCCAGCCCTTCCCGTGGGCAGTTGCTGCTCTCAAATGTGCGTCATGGCACACGCCAGCCCAGGTCACATCTTGGGACCTGCCAACTTGGGTCACACCACAGAACATGCCATCCCTGGTTATGCCTCGGGACCCACCTTCCCCAGTCACACCCTGTCCCAGCAGCACCCCAGGCACCACTTCAGCTACCAAAATCCCAGACCCCTGAGGGCAGGCACAGTCTATATTTGGGATGGTTTTGTGCAGCACCAGCACAATAGGTCATTATCTGTGAAGTTTCTCATTGCATTTGGTAGCCTAACTCGGCAAAGAGCCCCAAGCGAGTTTTTCCAGGCATGACTGAGATGGCTCCTGCTTTTCAAGTGCAGTTCTGTGGTTCAGGACAGGGACTCACAAGGACACTGGCTGTCCTGCCTTACCCATCGCACCCTGTCTGCAGGCAACCCCTTGTGCAAAATAAGGAAGGAGTCCCAATAAACCCATATATAATCTCATTTCTTCTTGGATGGCCTCTGCCAACAGCTGTTTCTGAATTATTTCTTTGGTGGAATATTGTAATCACATCCTCTGCAGATATCACTGCTTACCTGAGAACAGGTTTGAGGGGTTTCACGTATTCACTGAGTGGCAGAGTTTGGGGATCACACATTTTCGGTATTTTTGCTTGGATCTTTAACCTTATGTTATGACATCTGTAGTCCCTGCTGGTCTGACCTACTTAGTGAAGTCAAAGACACTGGAGATTAAACTGGGAGATCCAGTTCAGACCATACTTATATTTTCAAGGTCCTGACAGAATTCATTAATTTCTAATAATCAAATCTTGCTATTCAAAAAGCTAACTGTAACTTTGCATTTAAAAAAAATAAAAATCTTATTTACAAACTAAAATAATTTTGGCTGCCTGAGAAGGTAAAATCTGTAAGCCCAAATAACTGAACTGCACCCAAAATGTATACAAAAGATTTTTAACAGCTTATTAACCAATGCTAATATCTGGTGGTGTAGACTACAGTGATTACAGGCCCTGTAAAATTTAGCTTAACTGTGGTGAAAAACCTTTTTATTTTTTTAGGAATGCTTTTCACTGTGTCCCCATTTCAAACCCGGAAAGCAAACAAGTTGTAGCAGACTTTCTCTTGCAAAATGAATTTGTCAAGCTCTGCTGCATTTTGCTGAAGTATAAGAAACTTAAATAAAAGTGATCTTAGAGAGAGGAAGCTGGCTTCAGGGCAGAGACTAGTGGAGATCTCTGTGAGTATATTTGCTTTTCCTAAAGTTGGAGGTGTGGGTAGGTTTACTTATTGCCAGAGGAAATCATTCACGAGTCTAAGACCTTCCAAGACCACTTCCCTTTCCTATTGCACTGTGCAGCTAATATTTTTATAATATTTTGTAGATATGAGTGAAAATAGGAAATCACTTTATTGTTTTGAGATAGCAGCTCTTCTTTTTATTCCATTATACTTTATATATATGTAAACTTTATATATAAAAGTATACTTCACACGTATACTTAACATATGTATATGTGAAGTTTTCGTAGCAAATGAAATTTGCCTGTGCTTAAGAGCTTATAGGAGAATTCATGCAGGGCCTGATCCAGAGCCTTTTCCCATTCCAGGAGCAGGGACACCAACATCTGAAAATCAGGCACAAGGCTTTCAAGCAGGTCCTGGACACTGAACACCTACAAACATTTTGCCTTGATTAAAAAAATAGATGCTTGGAGTGTAACTGTGTTTTCCTGGTATTTGATGTCTTGGTTTGTGCTTGGGAGAGTATGGTCGCGCTATTTAACACTGCATTTTTCTAGCTTTTAATTCATATCATGAAGTTATCACCAAACAGGCTTCAAAAATGATTACATGACTGTGACCATGGCACTAAAGTTTGAAAAGCAGTTGCTGTCTGTACAATATTTTTCTGTACTTTTACAGCTTATATGCAACCTGGAACATACAGTATATGCAACTTTTTTTGCTACATCTGATCTGCACTGAAGCAGCTTATATAAACTGCTGTTAACTGTTCGGCAGGCTTATGCTGCCATATGGGAACTTGCACGTCTAGTTTCCGGTGACCCCTTCAGACATAGGTGCAGACCTGTTCTGCTGCAATACCAGCTCTCTATATACAGGAGGATATTTGCAGATATGCTTTGCTGTGCAATAATATATAATTTAAAACGTGCAAAATTAACGCGTGAAAGGTTTTATTCCTGGAGGTAAAATCCACTGAGTAAAACTTCAGCATTCTACTGAGTGAGAGATTTGTGCTCAAAAATGCATTTCTGCAGTTTTCTCAATGAGTTTCCTCATGTGATTGATTCATAGATGCCTGAATAATGGTTAAAAGCCAAGTGCACACAATCAACATAAATTACTAGTATCAAGCAAGCACCAGATACTGAAAGAATCTTTATTCCTCTGGAGTATCTCATATCAGTAAAATATTTTTTTTTTGTGTAACATGAGACAGAAGTCATTTGCAAAACAGTGTGGTGAAGCGAAGTCAGACTCATTTCTAAGCTCTGTATGCAGGGGCTGCTTTGCTCTGTTGTTACCATAACCACACATCCATTTGATGTTACATACAAAGGTTTATCTTAAACAGAAATCAGTTACAACCATGGATGCTGCTTCATAATTAAGATACAGATCCCTGACCCTGCAAAGGTTCAGGCAAAGCCTTAACTCTGCATGCCGCAAAGAAGCTCGGAAATCTGGTGAAATCCCTTGCAAAATCACACGCAGAATATTTTTTAGAGCAGGATCTGTAGATGCACCCCCCTCAAGGATCACCACCATATTTCAGGAAATGTCTGTCTCAGAGACAAATTGCAAAGGGATTGTGTTAAAGCCTGGCTGGGTCACCCTTGCATTATTGGAGGTCAGTGCAGGTTTTGTCTTCTCAGGCTGACATGGGCACGCAGCACCTACGTCCAAACCAAACCTATCTGGATATGAGGGACCTGTGAAGAAGCACCAGTCCAGGATGCAGGCAGGTGGGCTGTATGTGGCTTAGAGCTTGCTGAAGGCTCTGCCTTTGTTCCCTTTGCATCCTTACCCCTCAAAGGATATAGGGCTCCAGAAAGTTTTCTGCATTAAAGAGAACTTGCCTTACATTGCACAGAAGGGCAGATTTCACAAATTGGAGCTGGTTTATGTAGCTGCACACACACACACACACACACACACACACCCCGGCCCTGCTAAACAGTATGTTTTTGTCTGTGTTTGCATTTTTCTACTGCATCTCCTTCTGCTTTACAGAATCTTTCAGTACTGGGTTTCTTTTCATTAGACTTTCCTCTCTTTTAACGTTTACTCTTCCTCAGTGATAGTTCCACCCTCTACACGCCTTTCTTCAGTGATTTGGTTTGATTCAAACTGAAATGTTAGAGTGGTATCTAAAAGTTATTAATTTGGTAATACCTACTTACTATAAAGCACAATACTTGTATCAGTTTCATTCCTTGGATAATTTTTAGAGAAAACGTAACACTTCCTTTATTTTAGATCCTTTTCTTATCTTGCCTCAGCTCCAAAAGACATGCATGTAATATAGATGCTTAATTTACTCCTACAAATATGCAGATGATATTGGTATGAGCAATAAGCATTGCTAAGGGCATGGCTGAAGACAAGAACAAAAAAATCTATTACAAAACTGCTGTAAATTCCATATTTTCTAAGAATTTCAGCACCTACTGGTGTGCCTCAGCCTCCATCGCACCCTCATGAATTTAAGAGCCTGGGACACACACTTGCTCACTAACGCAAGCTCTGTGTGTACATGAACAGTACAGCAGATTTTGAAACAGCCATCTGAGGATGTTATATCTGTGAGTCAAAGTCTGACAGTAAAGGCAACATTTTTGTTTAAATAGGGGGATTTGGAATGTGACTCAGAGAGAAATCATGCAGGATACTAGGATATCATGAAAAACCCTTAGAAAAACACATTATTGTCTGGAAAACCTGGACATTCAAGTGCAAAATCTGCAAAATTTGCAATTACTGAGTCAGATTTCTTTCCTTTTACCTGTAGATTGTGGATCCAAGTAAGTGATGTCTGAAGTAAAACATCAAGCAGCAGACAGGTAAAGGGGAGATCAATGGCTAAGCTTCCACTGGCCTCAGAGACACTAGACTTTCCTCCACACAGCTTTAGTCTCTGGTTTTCACATCTAGGTGTAAATCTGGCTTTGGGCTATGATGGACACTTTTACCAGACATGGTTAGTATTAATCACATTTTATTTAGATCAATATAGATCTCTGTTTGATGCATGTAGCAATTCCTCACTGCTCTGTATCCTCTAAATGTTCATATTTAACAATATCAGTTCTAAAAGCAGTTTATACCCAGGTCACAATACCCATATTCCCCAAACCCCCAGTATTGCTGGTACTGTCCTACTGCTCACAAAATATAACATTAAATGTTGCAGTCCTGATTTTTAATTTTTTTTTTTTAATGTCCTTATAGTCCCGCTGATGGCTTTGACTTCCTTAAGAAGTATTTCTCACACGAGAAAATCTAATTACAGTTTCACTGTGCCTTCCCATATGGTGATCTGAAATGCTTTAGTAAAATGAAGCAACCTGTCAATACTGTATCTATTGCAGATGAGGCATCTACAAATGTGGATCAGTGTAACCCAGTCATTGATTTTGGGATTCTCAGTCCTCAAAGGACTGTGACAAATCTATACATTGTCCCTGAGTGGTAGGGTTTGCTTTTAGATTTCTGATTTCATTGGGGAAACCATGTACAATTTATTGCGAGCAGAAAGTGCTCTGCCGCTGCCCCGCTGAGAAGGCCCACAACCATGTGTGGGTCCTTCAAATCCAACTGTGGTGCACACTACTAATTAATAGGCAGATAACTGTAGGCAGACCAACACCTTTTTCTTTTTTTAAGACAAGAAAAGGAGAATGATTTCAGTATTCTTGCTTTGCCCAAAATCTGCTTTGTTTTGAAGCCCACTTGTATTGTACAGGTACCATTCCTGGTCAGGTTTGGTGAGGTGGTGATGTGAAGGAAGCATTTGGCTCTCCAGTGACAGTCAGTAAATCTTTTAAGAATAGACAGAAAAAATCCTGTCCTGTTGTATCTATCTGGCATTTGCATGTGTATAGTTATCCCTTTGACACACAGCAGACTGTATACAGATAAACATGTCCTTGTAACAAAAAGAGAGATTCTTTTTCCAATAGACCTAGAAAATTAGGGGCCATGCCTATAGGTGGTTGAATGTATACACACACACAGAGCCCTCCAAATGCACGCACTTACACAGTGTTTTATGTAACTGAACTTCAATGCAACACAAATGTTTAACAGAAATTGTTTGCAACTCGCTGGCTAAGGAAAACTGAATCATTTGCTAAAGAAACAAGGGGAAAGTTCGTAACAATGTCTCAAACTTCTCAATTTTAAATTAATCAGAAAAAAATAAAAATAGATGACTAAATTCTCAGATTTTGGCTAATCTTTAAGGTCTAATGCACACACAGACAAGACATTTGGTATTACACTGAAAAGCCATGTGACAGATATACCCTGGATATTTTCCTCAGCAACTAATTCTGTCATTCCAGATACCACAGCAACCTCAAGCTTTCTCCATGTGCTCAAAGATGAATAAATCAATATATATTCATTTTTTTACCCAAGTTATAACCTATTCTCAAACCTAACTGGAAAGATCACACTGGCAGAGGTGCAGAATGGGCAGTTTTCCAGTCTCCATGTAAAGCCTGCAATATCTGACCCACTATGGATGAAGCTGGCACTGAGCAAGGTATACCCCGAATACAACACCTAACACAAATGCCTAACAGGAATTGAACTCCAAAATATTACACCTTAAAACTGTGACATTTCTATGCCTAGGAAAGTAATTGTCAGTGCTTTTTGGAAGCATTAAATTTGTTTCTGTTCTGCTTGGAGAGGGTATTTTTTCACCCTTTGTTTGCTATTATGATGTGTTATTGATACAATCCATCTTTAAAACCGGAAAGAAAAAAAATACAATACTCCATCTATTCCTGTGTTTAAAAGCATGGCTTCACAAAATGCATGACAGCGTTACAGCAGGATTTTCTGGTCACTCACACCGACCTGAAGAGCCAGGTTTGCCACTGTGAATCACATGGATGTTCCCAACTCATGATCCTCCACAGGTAAAATCAGCTCAGGGAAACTCCAAGGAATGGGATCTTCTGTGCCAAAAACGACTGACATTATTGCATCTACTCTACACCTCTGAAACTGCTAGTTTATGCAGCATCATTACTGCATGAAATGCAATTCACACGTGAATGGCTGGGAGATTTGCTGTTAAAGACACAGACTCCTCCACATCCTTTCTTTGCCATCTGCTTTCAATCCCTACCCAACTTATGGGGCAGACCCCAGAATCACATAATTCATATGTAAAACTGTACATTTTCCACACTAAATAGCTACAAGGACTCTCATTTTTTCAAGAAAAACCTCCATTTTACACTACAATAAGAAAAAAAGTGTTTTGTATCAATCATGAAAGAACAACAGAAATAAAAACTGCACTACCCAGTTATTGACATAAACACCATCATGCAGTGTGCAAGCTGTGATTTCAGAGCAGTGACCCTCTCGCGTGGACCTGGGAATGTGTCTGTCACATCAGCAAGCATTAGATCAGATCTATGAAAGCCAGACCTGTATATATAGCTTGAACTTTATATCTGGCAAGTCTTGCAACTCAAAGAAAGGCATGCCTTGCTTACTTGCCATGTAAACAAGTACAGATTCTAGATAAGAAAATATTTAAATAAAGTTATAATTCATATAGATTATAAATACAGACTACATTTAAATACATCTCTATTCTATATTGTAGCTGATCTAAAAGCACTATTGCAGTCTGGGGGAAAAGTTTTTATCGACTGATACTCAAAGACATATTGTTGTGGTTTAACCATGGTTTAAACCAGAACATGCGTGAAAAGTTTCTCTATAAATAAGCAGTATGAGCTTTTCCAGAGAATCAATAATCTTATATTGATTAGTTGCATTATATGCATAGGTTTTCCTGGATAGCATATACAGTTTTCACAGTAACATCATTTTTAAACCTGAAATTATTCTGCATTTCTCATACTGAATTTTGTCATCAGGGTCACTTTTAGAGAGATGGAAATGATGGCAGAATCTGAACAAATAGAAGAGTGTTACATTTGCTGATTTTAAAATGAAATGAGTAGACTCCTAGACTGGAGCTGCATTGCGCATTGTATCTGTGTATCCATACTTTCTGACACTGAGCAATCATAAATTACAGTATTACTGGAAACCTGGAGTTGGCTGATTAAGAGGCATTTGAAGAGGTCTGTCCAAATAACTACCTTCCTGACAAGAGTGCCCTGAGAAGCCAAGAGGGTCTGTTTGTGTTTCTCCACTGCATGCAGGATGGAATCCAGAAATATGTAAGAAAATAAGTTAGGGATTTACAGGGGCTGGTGCTCCTCGGAAGGACAAAAATGTGGTGCTGTTAAAAGAGGGTGTGTGAAAGCGTGAATGTATAGCTGAGATTGGATGCAAGGGGCGTGTGGACACATTAATCTGTCTTTGGTCTGTGCTGTGGCATCTTCTAGGCCTGAAAGCAGTTGGGCCAGGCCTTGTCATGCTCAGCTAAGCAGAGGCAGGCTGGAAATCAAGCCTGATACAGGATGTCTGCGTGTGTGAGAGGAGAAGCTGGAGTTGTGATACAACCCTACGTGTACTTAGTCCAAACGCTCTGCCTGTGCAGTGCTCCCACAGTCAATAAGGTCTCGGGGGGTTCAGGTGCAAGAGGTTGCAGTCAAAAAGGGGAACTCCAAGCAGCCTCGCACCCAAAGCCTCCTGTGTCCAATTTCACCTTCAAGAGACGCTTGAAGGCATCACAGACTGTGTTGCAACTTCAAGGGGAGACAGCTTCACCCTTATGCTAAGGCGCTGGCCAGATTTTTGTAATGCTGCTCCCACAGAGGTAGAGTTGGGAGAGGGGAAGACTAAATGTCCCAACTTAATTTCCTTTTGATGGTCTGATGGAGCGTCTGACATGAATCTTCACTGTCCCTGTTCTCCAGCTTGACTTCTATGACTGCTTTTAACAGCCTCCCCCAGACAGGGAAATTCTACTACCTTGCCCAAACCTGCTCAAATACTTTGAGCTCCCAGTTATATGTTTAGTACAGGATTTTGGCAAAATGCAGGAGAGGCACTTACTTTGAACTGGAGATAGACTTAAAAACAGCCCCTTGATCATCAGTGATGTCTTTATCCACTGAACCAGAACTGGGTTTCATAAACCCTTACGCCCGTAATTGCTTGAGCTCCTCCCGATGTGTCAGCCAGCGCCTGCAAACCAGGGCGTTGTAGAAGAGTTCATATGCCTGTATTCCTGCAGCCCTGAAATATGCATTATAAGTAGCTTATCTGGAGCCATCAGTGACCACAGATTAGCAGGGCTATATTCCCTCTGGAAATCTTTGAGCCTGCACTGCCTTGCCTCATTACAGAGGCTATCGGGTCTGCATTGCTTTGCGTCTGCTCACCGAGGGGGCTTTACATTTAACTCTACTTGAGGTTTTGGATTTTTGCCTCTGAGCAGATCATGGGCAAACTGGGATGCTCATTTCCAGTGCCTGACAGAGAAGGGGAGCCCAGACACAGCACCTGTGCGTCCCAGATTCCCCAGGCCAGGGCCAGGTACTGGGACAGGGTGGGCTCCAGTCGAGCGCACCCATGAAGGGGCTTTGCTCCTTGTGACTTCTGCCCAGTGTACAAGTCCTATCTGGGAATTAAAAGCCTGTCCCCTCCTAATCTCCAGGAGTAAATTTCAGAGGCTCCAATGCTTGATAATGAACAAGTTCCTTCGTTCCCCTCGCTCTTGCACTAACTGCCGTATTTTTAAAGCTTTTTATTAAAAATTAATTTCTTTATTTTGTTGGAGACCCATCATTTGGTCACGTGGCTCCCTGTCATGTTTCTATCCTTCCTACTCATATTCGAGTTATGCCATCAAGCTAATATATTGTGACTGCTCTTCTCTCTTGTGACAAAGCCTTGCAGCTGCCTCCAAATCAATAGATGTCAAAGAAATATGAAAACAATCATGACAGGGAACTTAAATCCTGGCTAGAGTCTGCATAATAAAAAATGTGCTTCTGTTCTCAAGGCAGCGGATTAATTTATCCTAAAGTTTAGTCAAATTTTATTCCAGTACCTTTTTCCCAGCAGATAGAGCTACATCTGTTGGGTTTGTAATGTAATTTGTAATTACTGCCCTTCATGTGGTCCAATGCCTTGAACCATCTTTAATTAAAAGCATAATTAAGGGAAGATCTAAAGGAAGACAATTACCAGATGGTCTTTTTTTTTTTTTTTTTTGAAACAGTTAGTTGCACTGAGTATGTATCCTGGTCCATTTCTGACTTGGATTAAAAGGCAGGCTGCCTCCTGCACAATCTGTGAAGTGAGAGGCCAAGAAGGGGCTTGAGCATCCTGGGCTGCACCATGGCCAACAAATGCGAGAGCAGACGGGGGAACCTTGGGACAGAGGGGTCACCCTGGCTCTATTGCATTTCCCAGGGCAGGTGAGAGCTGCCGCCCTCCACCACCCCAAAGCTCTGGCAAAAACTACCCCAGACAGCACCCCCATCCCTGGAGACGCCCTACAGCTTCTAGGGAACGTTTTCCTGGTAAAAATAGTCATTAATAGTAATAGCAATAATAATAAATAGTGATAGCAACAGTGATTAAGATAATGGTGATAATTATGATAACAAAAAATAAAGTTAATACTAGTAATAATAGTTATAATAATTGTAATAATAATAACAATAATAATAAGGAGCTGAGCCCCAGAACAGCTTCCAAAATCAAATTATTGCTGCTGCCCTGGATGGGGGGAACCCTGATGGGGGTGACAGTGCCTACCCAGCCTTTGGTCATTGCAGCCTGAGCTCAGGGTTTTGGCTAACCCTCACCCAGAAGTTCCGGGAGGACGGGGGTTAACCCAACCCCTTTGCTCAGGCTCGGGCGCTGGAGCATCTCCTCCACCACCCGGCTGCAGCAGCCGCCCCAACCTCGCTGGGGTGAGTTTTGGGGTCCTTCCTTGCCGTTTGGGGTACTCTGCTCACAGAAAGAGCCCCCACACCTGGAAGTTTCAGAGACAATTACTAAGGCAGAAAGGGCTGGAGGAGATGAGGAATAACCCCGAAAATATGAATAATGTAACGAAGTGCAGAATTATGTGTGAGCACAAGATTTCTAGGGGAAGCTGGGCATAAAGAAAGGGATGGGAAAAAAAAAAAAAGAAAAAGGAAACCTCGAGCAGTGGTGTAATGTAAATTAAATTTTTGATGTATTACTAAGATTTCATTATTTGACTGTTCCTACTCAAAGTAAGGCAGCAATGAATTGTAATCATTTCAATTATCTTCAAGATAGTTTCTTTAGGACACAAGTTGTCAAAGATAAAAAAGTACATTCTTGCTGCTCCATAGGTCCATTTTCCAGACGGTTTGTCGTTCTTGCTGCATGATTTAGTCAGGCTTTTTTTGCATACTCCGACTCTCCCACACGCCCTCCGCGGGGGCGCGGACCCGCTCCCTCCCCACACGGACCGGCCTCGCAGGTTTCCGCTCCCGCGGAGCCGGCGGGGCTGTCCCGGCGCCCGCTTCGAGACATCCTCTTGAATTAACTTCGCACAGGAGGCTTTTAGGAGGGGCTCCCATTTTTGCCTCTTATTTTTGTGGCTCTCCCGCTCCCCCTTTCCTGGCATATTTCCTGGCCCATTACCCTGATAAAGAAATAAACGCGGGGCGGGAGGCCCCGCACCTCTCCTGCCCGTGGGGCACGAAGGCAGGATCCGTCCCCGTCCCCATCGTCGTCCCCTTCCCGTTCCCGCAGCTCTACAAATACTGTTTTCTCCCCGTTGATACTGGTTGCTTTGCAAATAAGAGCTGCACTCCGCTGGGAAGGTGCTTAGGTCTCTTTGAGCGAAAACCAAATAACATTCAAATGCCTTTTTACTGCCGAGGTATTATTTATGTAAGTGGCCGTCGGAAATCACAGCAACGCCGGTCCCCGTTCCTCCAGGAATATTGTCCTTGCCGGTTTATTAGAGCGCCTGGTTTAAAAGAGGCTCTTTCCGGATAAAAGAGCGCGTTTCTCCCCATTATTCATGTCTAGGGAGTCCCAGGCCTTTAGTATATTAAAAAAACTTCAAAAGGACAATTCACCATCCACAGATATTATATTTGTGAAATGTCCTTTTGTCGAAGCTTTTAACACCTTCTTATAACGAATCATTTGTTCTTTTCTTTTTAATTTTGATAGACAATTAGCCATCAAATATACACCAGTTGACTGTAACCGAGCATTAAACTAGCCTTTATTTAACGCTAATTTAGCATAGCTGCTTTGTTTAACTTTGCCATACAAGAACCAGGTTTTGTAGCAAAAAAAAATAGGTGTAATTTTATGTGGGGCTTCATTTCTTTTGGCCCTCTACACAGCAAGCCCTCTCCTCTTTGTAACCCATTCTGCTGGGCAGAAACAGCATTTCGGAGAGCCTAGCACCTGGAGTCTGGAAAAAATTAGCATTGATATAGATTTAGTTGAAATGTAATCTCTTAAATCTGTCCAAGATTCGGGGAGATAATTACACTTTCACTGAATTGCCAGGGGTCAGCGTCTCTGTGGACCTGAGGAGTTGATTTACTAACAATAGTGTTACATAAAAAATGGTGTTGAAGATTATAATGTTAATAGATGCAGTCACTGGGGAAAGCAGGCAGGCTACAACTAATTCGATGGAACTTGGTTTTTTGCTTTACAAGGATTCAAATCACTTGCAGCATTTAATTTAGAGGAATGAGTTTGGCTGTAATTACAACGAATGGAAAGGTCGCCTTGGAATATTAGCTATTTTTTCCCAAGTTGGGACTTGGGGTTTTGGGGAGAGGGTCCTTTTCCTCTGTCCCCAGCGATGGCCGGGAGAGATGCTCTGCTGCAGCCGTGCTCTTTTCCCATTTCGGACCCAGCAGAAACCAGCTCACATAAAGGAAACAGGGATGAAAAATATTTGTGTAAGCCCTGGACCTGCCCCTCGAGTGGAACCCGACGGTTTTCAAGGAGAGTCGGGATCCCTTTTTGCTCCTGCTGGATGCTCGCCTGACCGGGACAGCATCGCCTCGGGCACGTCCTGGGTGAAAATGTTTCGTTGGCATTTTGGGGGTCGCGACAGGAGCTGGCCAGGCTGGGGGCTCGGGTCCATGCTCGGGGAGCCTTCTCTCGCCTCGCAGCACTCAGGGAAGGGCAGGCTTTACCCAAAAATGACCTGACTGGGACCAGATGGCCCGACACGAACCCATCCCCAGGCAGAGCAAGCTGCCTGTTGGGTACCCTGAGAACCCCTGCCCAAACCCAAGTCCTTGTGTCACCTTGTCTTTCCCCTGCAGGGGACGTCTCCCTCTTAGGCAGGACCACGGACTTCCTCCACTGGGACGCCCGGCCCGGTCACGAGTGGGACGATGCCGCTGCCGGGGAAACGGAGCCGGGACCGGGTGTGAGTCCTATCCTGGCCCTAGTCCCTTCGCGGGGCGGGGGGCGGGGGGGTGAGGGGGAGAGGGGGGTGGCAGGGTTCGGGCCCCCTGGATCTGCAGCCTTCCCGCTCCTGGAGGGGCCCCTGCACACCCGGCCGAGTAGGGAGTCAGGCTTTAGCCGTGCAGCGCGGGTGCGGCCGTGAGCGCAGGAGGGAGGCAGCCCGCCTGCGCCGCGTCCGTCCACCCCAACTCCCACTGCGAATTGCCGCCGGGAGCCATAAATCCAAATCAATTACCTACGGGACAACCGCCGCCCACTACAATTTGCAGTCCGGGCCGAGCGGGCGGTGGGCAGGCCACAAGGGGATGCGCTACTTGAGCCCCTCCGCGCTGCGGCCGGGCGGCCACAGAGGCGGGCTGGAGCCGTTTCGTTCCGCCGCTTCGGGAGAACGGTCCCGGGGGCAGTGGCTGCTTCGGGGTGTCGAGCCCGGGGCCGCGGCTCCGGTGAGCGCCGGGACAGCGTCGGCGCGGCAGCCTCCGCAGCCCCCCGACGCCCTCCATCCTGCCTGCTTATGTTTTTAAAGTCCAGCCGATCTTATATGTAACAGCAATCTATATGTTAATTGAAAATTTCTGAATTTAAAGAGGTTGTGACAAGTTATAATTTGTCTTGTCAATGTCTGGAATCCTTGTTTAGCTTTTTAGTTGTGTCTACTGCTCGCGCCTGTCAGATAACAGCTTGCCTAACACGCTGCCTTCCTCTCTTATGGCACGGAAATGACAAATGTGCTGTTTTATCCATACAATTTATTTCATTATTGTTGCCAGCACGAAGCATCACAATCAATCATAAGGAAGTCCAGTTGGCAGGTGTCAATCTTGGTATGTTTTTGTACGTCTCAGTCTATATTTAATCCAATTACAAGGGTCATGGAGTAAGTGCAAATCCCCTTGTTACAACTCACATCTTATTCAAGATTTAAAGTAAAAAGTCAGCTTGATCACATGGGCGCTTTGGGGGACCTCCGATACCTTTTGATACATCCTCGTCCCCTCCCAAATTATGCAGAAATAGCTTTTTATTAAAGAGTTATCGCGGGTCGATTGGGGTTTGGGGATTTTTTTTTTTTTCCCTGAGTGTTTGTGTGCAAATGAAGTATCTTGTTATTTTGCTAAAGAAGAGGGAGGCTTTAATGATGGGAGATCTTTCCGCTCATTGCCCTTTCAAATACAATTGTAGATCGAACTCAGCCTTGTCACGTTGAGGAAAAGTGAATTTCTAACATCCAGGACGTGCCTGTCGACTTTCAGCGAATTGCATCCAATCACCCCCAGGGAATTCAGCTAATGTCTCAGTCTAAACCGGGATGAGGGGAGAAAAACAAATCAAACATTGTCCGGAGTCATGCTTATTATGAAAATGTTTTAAAGGATAGAGAAAGGAAATAATTCAAGACAGCCCGGGATAAAGTTTTAGACAAATTAATAGCATTAGGAGTTCTGGAGAAGGAAAAAAAAAAAAAAAAAAGAGCTGGCGAGAAAGCCCGGCTACGAAGTGAAGGCAGAAAGCCATGATTTATAGCTGTATATTTCGGTTTTTTTTAAGCAAGAAGTTGGGGGGGGGGGGGGTGTTGTAATTTTGAATACTTTTGAATACTTTTTTCTTTCTTCTTCTTTTTTTTTTTTCTTGGATGAGAAAACGAGGTTACGGCATTGAAAATAATTGTCTTGTTAGGCAGTGGGATTCTTCACGAGGGGAAATGTTATCCTTCTGCTAAATTTCTGTCTTTAGGACGCTTCACTTCACAGAAGGTTCTCACAGCATCTTAAATGCCCCCCTCAAACACTCACTCCCGCACACTAATCCCACTTGTTCCAACAAGTTTCCAGATCGCCGGGCTCAAAGAGCGGGGAGCACGGTGTGATCCCTCAGCCCGCCCCGGAGGAAGATAGGTGCAACCCTGCACCAGGTTATAGGAGAGCCTGGCCGGCTGCAGCCGCACAGCCGGCGGAAACCTCTCGGAACTTCACACGACAACGCACAAGAAGCCGTTTCATCAATAACTCCGATATTTTTTATTCAAAGAGATGGAGCTATTCAGTTTCTATCAAACTGCGAGAGGGCTGAACCGACAGGACGAGAGGATATAAAAGAAAAACCAACAACGACAAAACAAGAGCAAAATCACATTTCTGCACCAAGGTTTAAACGCAATCCTGGGGCGAAAGAGAAATGTTAGACAAGCAGAGAAACTTGAGGGAGAAATGCAAAGAAAGTATTTAAAACCACATACCTTGGACAAGGGCAAAACATCCCAGCTAAAATGCTAGCCAAGTGCCTCTTTCCTTGAAAGCCAAAATCGCGTTTCTATCGCAATATTTTCCCTGTTCTAGAGAGTTTCCTTTGGTTTTTACCGTTTATTGTAGCTAGTCTTGGACCCTGCAGCCTGTGCAATGCCACAGTAAACAAATTGTTCTGATGTGCTTATTATTATTGCTCAAGTTCTGCTTGGATAGAGAATTAAAGCTCATTATTACAGTGTGTGTTGAGAATTGCTCAATCTATGCGAACACAGGGGTTTGGAGCATCCTCCGGAAAAAAAAAACAAATCCCAACCAAATCAGACCACGCACACACACAACTTCGCATCGTGGTGTAAATCAAATATGTATAATGCTTATACATTTTGTAACATGTTGCCGTGCCCCTGCTCCTATTTGCTGCCCGCACCCTGCCCGGCTCCCCTCCGCTCCCGCGGGGCTCTGCTCCCTCCTCTGCAGGCTAGGTGAAGGTTGTGGACCCGACGGTGACATTAGGAAAAAATAATAACGGGGATACACACACACACATGGGGGAGGGGTTGGGGGGGCTTTTTCGTCCCGGCCCCGCTCCCTGCCCGAGCCACCCTGTCCCCGCACGGCTGCGCGGCGGGGGCCGGTCCGCTCCGCGCCCGGACACCTCCGTCCTTTTCCGTGATCAGAGGGGTGAGAAGAGGCCTGGCTGGGAGGAAGGGGGGGGGGCTGGGCAGGGGAACCCCGCAGAGGAGAGGCCCGGACCAACAGCTGGAGGGTCTCGCCGGCCTCTGAGCGCCGCGGTTGGCAGCCCACCCCACCCCCCTATTTAATTATTATTACTTTAATTTATTTATTTTCTTTTTTTATCCTCACAGTCAAACACGGACTCTGCTCCCGGCTCTCCCCCACCTTCCTGCCTCTCTTCCCACTCCTATCTTCCCCCCCCCCCCCCCTTTTTTTGTATTTTTTTCAGGAGATGAAAAGGCAAACAGAGAGCTCTCGGGCGCTGGCGAGGGGACTGTTTGCCTGCCTCCGCCGAGGCCTGGCCAAGCAGACTTGGCTTCACGCCTGAGCAGTTTCTGGAGAGCGGCGCGCTGGAGAGCAGGGGAGGCAGCACCTGGCCCTGCGTTAGGAGCCATCTCCTTTTATTGACAGCCAGATAAGCAGGCGGGAGCCGTGGTGTTTCCAACGCTTCCCTGGAGGACCCTGCCGGGTTGCAGGGAGCCGCAAGCCCCTTAATGGCAGCGGCTCCAAACGTGCCGCGAAATCCCTTCCTGGCAGCGCCGCAGGGGCCGGCCCCCCGGGGCCGCCGCTACCTGCCAACGCGCGGGACTTAGGCGGCCCGGCTCACCGGGCTCCTCGCCGGGCTCCGGCCCATAGAACCGGAGCGGGGAGCGGAGCCGGCTCCCAGCCCCGCGGAACCCCCATACCCCGCGGGCGGCAGGTTCGTGAAACATTTAAGTGTAGTTCAATAAAACCATCGGCTGGGAAGGCGATGGACCAGAGTCGGGGCTGATAAATTATTTACCCTGCAAAGTGTGTGCAAATAGTAACAGCCTCTCTCCCTCCGTCTCCAAAGGGAGAAGGTGCGGATGGCGAGCGCGGGGAGCCCAGGGAGGACCTGCCGGTTCTGGGTCACAGCGCAGGCAGGCTGTGTCCGGGGCACACCGCGGCCTGCTCACTTCGTCTCGCAGGGAACAGGAGTGCTGTGAGAATTTGGAGAAGCCGCGTGGCTGAGCCGGGTTTGGGGGGTTTCTTTTCACCCACGCCAGAACGTCCGCCCTCGGAGGGCATTTCACAAGGGGAAGAAGCCTAACCCCAGCCTCAGCCTAAGAAGCCGGGGACGGGCCCGGCTGCGGGCAGACGTCGGGCCGCAGCCCCTGTTTGCCTGCAGGCCTCGGGGATGGCACGGGGGGGAAAGCAGACCCGCTGCTATGCTGCCTGGGGGAGGCCTGACCCGCGGTTCAGCCGCGGGCCGTGCCTGCCGTCGGGGCGGGTGGTGTCCGAGCTGTCGCCGTCCACACTCGTGTAGCCTAAAATGTCTCATTAGCTAACTACTGTCCGCCGTGACGTCACCGGGGCGGCCCAGCCAATGGGGAAGGCTCTGGCGTGGATATTAAGGGAAAGTTAGTGCAAAGGCAGCACCCCTCTTTTGCCGTCATTGACATTTAAACTGTGTGGCAGGTTCTTGCGTGGAAATTTGCGACCGCAGCCTCCAGGTGCCTCCTCCCGGCCGCGGGACCTCCGCGCCCGCTGACAGGTAACGGCTCCTCACGCCCCGGCCACCCACCCGACGGGAGGGGATGCGCACCCCGACCCCAGGCATGCCCACCCCGCGGGGGGAAGGCGAGGGCAGCGGGCTGCAGCCCCGCACAACAGGTTGGGGGGGAAAGGAGGGCGGAAGGGAGCTGCTCTGGCCGTCCGTCGGCGGGGGCACCCTGGGGTGGAGGGGGCTGCTGGCTTCCCAAACTTCCCCCCCGCGCAGGCGGCAGCCCCCTCCCTCCCCTTTCCCCCGCCCCATGATCCCGCTCCCGTTGCCGTTACCCATTCCCGGTGGCGGGGGCAGCTGACCGTTAGCGCACCCGTCGTGAGGGGGAGGCCGCCGCGTCCTCCGGGTCCTGGAGCTGCCGGCTCAGGCTACGGCCTCCCAGGCGTCTGGACGGAGTGGTAGCAGAGCACGGAGGGTCTAGCGCGGCGGGCCAGCGCGGCCACGCGGAGGGGCGCGGAAAGGAGAAGCTAGGAGGGCTGTTGTCGGGGGCTTCGGCCCAGCCTCCTTTCCCCCAGTACCTCCGGGAGCTAGCTGGTCTCCGCGGAAGCTCGGTCTCCCTGCTTGGGCTGAGGAAGGTCCGGTAGCCAAGAGGCTACCACCTCTCGGCCCCCAGATTTAGGCCTGCCTTCCCAGCGCTGGGTGGCTCCGGTAAATCAGGGTGTCAGTGGGAGAGAGAGGTAGCTAGAAAAGTGGTTCGTCCCCCACAGTGGCACGAAAAAAAAAAAGTAACAGCGTAAAACCTAAAACACCGCTTACCTGTCCTCGAGCATCTCCAAATATTCCTTACAGTGCATTAGCGGGAACACTCCCTGCGACGCTTCACTATAATATACCGGTAAATGGACATTCTCCTTCAGTAATAAATCAAACACCATCTATCTCAGATCCTCCTCCCTAATTAGAGATGTTTATTGGAGATGGTGTTTATCCAGCTGTCATGCCGAGAAAAAGCTGTGACATAATTACCTCTGACCAGATAGTCTTTTATATGCATATCTCGCTGACATATAAAGCAACCGGTTTGCATTAAAAATGATAGGATCAAATGTTGATTTTAGCCGATATAATATTATTTCTGGTCGTTAAATTAATTTAAAGTCAACTTTCAGGCTTTCCAAATTATGAACCTTGAGATTTAAACTTTTTTGGGGTTTGGGGAATTAAATGAGCAGATCCACCAAAAGGATGGGCAGTGAGACACCTACCCTGCAAACTTGCTGCGATAAATCAAATATGCCTGCTAAAAGAAAGAAAGCCCTCGACCACTCAGCCTAATAACACAGTTGATGTGGATCTGAGGAGTTTCTGTATCGGTTCCTCGTGGTTGGCCAAATTTAGGTTTTGCTGGGAACTGAGAAGGCCGGGAGAGCCCGAGCTGAGGGAGGTGGGAGCGGGACCCCCACTTGGCCAGGCTCTTGTTAGACCCTGCACCTCGGGAGGGACAGTCTCTTTGGTCTGGTGGCATTGGCAGCGCCCGCGGAACCATCTGCGAGGGGCTGCGAGCGAGCCCTGATAAGCTCGGAATTATCCTGTAATTGAAAATACATTTTGGGGAAAGGCTGGTTTTACAAATATCAAGGGTGTAGGCTTTTGATCCTTTCTGCTGCCTGTGTTCTCCAGTTGCTAATAAAACTCGCATTGAGCTCCTTAGTGGCTTGATTAACAGGCAGATTAACTGTTACTGGGGTTTTGAACAGCTTGTCCCAATCAATAGCATTTTAAAAGCCCGTCAGGATGCTCTAAGCTCCCCCCCCCGCTTTCTTTTCTGAAGGCTTTTCGAGCGGGTCCGGTTGCATGACACTTTTCACATAGATATAATCAAAGGCTTTCTCCTACAGAAAGATGTATATTCGTTCTCCAGTTTCGGCAGGGTCCAGAAAGCCTTTTCTTGCACACACCCCCCCCCCCCCCTTTTTTTAATCTGCCACACAAAGCTGTGCCTTATGCAAAAGGCCAACATAAAAGAGGTTAAATCGATTCCAAACTTTTTGCAGATTGTTTATAAACTAGAAAAGCTCCACTTAACTCAGTGTCCTATGCATTATAGGTTTCAAACACTGTCTCTCCATATACAAATAGGCATTAAGTGTCCTGAAGGCAAAAGCATTGTAGTCTAAGACGTCAGGATTTGTGTATCTCTTCAGTTTTAGACCGAACTGGACAAGGGGACTTTAAGCATTTTTCTGGGTATTAAAAAAAGGTAGTTTGCAGCCCAGATATTAATACAAGGAGACGATCCTAGAGTCTTTAACTCAGCATTTTCTGCTCTCGACACCTAACAAAATACGAAACGGAAGCAAACGCTGCTGTGTCACACAAATCAATACTCAGGCACGAGATCATGTAAAAAAGCAAAAATTACTTTAATTAGGAAAAAAATCAAACCCAAGCCTTCCTACATGTAGTAGTTACTCACCTTTGCATTTTTTAAAACACTGTTTTTATTATGCTCATATTTTCTTTTGGTTCGGAGCAGTTAAAAACAACACAAAAAATAAAAGGAGGGTGAGGGAAGAAAAAGCAGATGCAGAAAAATGCAAGTTACAATAATCCCGTGAGGATTTTAAAGTAGGAATCTTCAAAGGGTGTCTAAGTCCAGCCGAGAGCAGGGGCCGGGGGGATCCCACGGGGCAGCCCTCGCTCGTGGTGGGGGTGTCTGTGCTGGCAGGAGGGCAGGGCTTTTGGGGAAGGGTAGTGCCAGGCACTTCACAGGAGCGGTTCTCCTCTCGCCTAATGAAAAAGAAGAGGGAGCATTTGGCAAAGTCGAAAAATCACTTTAAAAATAATTAGAATAAATAAAATAAAACCCAGGGAAAATAGAAGGGAAAGAAAACCCGGGGAGGGCGGCAGCCTGCTCGGAAGGGCGAGTAGCCGCTGGAAAGCTGCTAGGTGTAAAAGGGAAAAGAAAGAAGCGAGCGTTTCCTCCGGAGGGATCCAGGCAGGGCGTCCCAGCAAGTGCCGCTCCCTGGCCCGACAGCGCCGCAGGGGAACGCCGGGGCGGGGAGCGAGGAGCAGCAGGGGCCGGGTGGGGTCCCTCTGCTGCGAGGGGCGGGCAGGGGTGAACCGGGCCGGAGGAGCGGCGCCGGGGTCGAGGCCGGTCCCGGTCCCAATCCGGAGCAGCCCCTCCGCGGGCGGAGGGGGAAATGGCGGCGCGGAGCCGGGCCGGACCCCGTTGGGCTCCGCGTCGGGACGAGACCTGGCTCCGCGGGACGCGACGGGGCGGCCCACCCCGCTGCTCCTTCCTCCCAACTTTCGCTCGGGGCTCCCGCTCCACAGGCGTTCCCCCACACACACACCGTGACGTCACCGGGTTCATCCATGCCCTCCTCTCTCGGTGTTCCATATTTTTTTCTGCTGGGGGGAGCGTTAAAGTTTTCTTTCGGGGGGAGGGAACACAAAGCCCGCTGCGCCCGAGGGGGAAATAGCAACAAGATTACGGCTTCTTTATCCTGGCGAGGAGGCGTAAGAAGGTGCTAATCCAAGAGATGGCTAATTGAGCGCTTGTAAAAATGATATTTGCCTGCCATTTCTGGCAAAGTGGTTTCTCTCTTTCCCCCCTTTAACGTGGACGAGGGTAAAAATATTTTGCTCGTTTGCTAGAGAGGGGAAAATTAAACAAACAAACAAACAAAAAATCACCCCCCCTCGGACACAACTGACTTCAATCCGGAAAAAGGACTTGATCCCAGCTTTTTAAATCCTTCTGGAGCCTCACGGATTCCTGCGAGCTCACAAATCGCAGCCCCTTTCTCTTGCCCGCAGGATGCAGGCGGCGGGACGCCCGGCCTCTGCCATCAGCAAGTAGGAGGGCGGCGGGGCTGCGGCGGGGGACGCTACCGGGACTCTCCTGGAGCGGGGCAGTAGCAGGACACCGGTTCGTACGGCACAGGCAGGACGCTTTTGTCGCTCTATAGGATTTCCCCTGCGCCCCTGAAGTGATCTGCGCCCAAGGGCAGGAGAACGCGGTGGCAGCTGGTACTTTGGAAAGTTTTGAGGAGGAGGAAGGGAGGCTAGCGCGGGGAGGAAGAAGAGGATGCCGGGGGGGAGGCGTGACTACTCAAGCCCCTCGTTTTGGCTGAGCTCCCCTTGGGGTGCCTGCAGCCCCACGGCCGTTCTCCCCCGCTCCTGCTCTGCCTTACCTTCAGGGGCGATCCCATCAGACCCAAACGCTCTCGTATGTCCATCGCGATATTCGGCTCCATTTGTATAAATATGTACAACGGGGGGAGGGAAATAACAAAACCAAAATAACCAAAAAGAAAAAAAAAAAACCAAACCAATATGCAGGTTGGCTCAGGCCTGACAGGGCGACAAGAGCAGCCTTGGGATAGGGGAGCTGCCATGGCCCTCTCCGAGTCGCGGGGCAGGAGCGCCGGCGGCTCTTCCTTCCCCGGCGCCTCTGAGGAAACGCTTTGCCAAGGGCCCGTTCCTGGCTCCAAGAGAGGGTCGGGAGATGTGCCCGCCTCAGCCCCAGCCCCAGCCTCCCCGCCGTGCCCATCGCGGCACCCGGGCCCCGGGGGAAGGGAAGCAAGCTGCTGAGGGAAAGGCAGCAGTCTCTTAAGAGCCCATTTTGTGCTATTAGGAAGCTGTGGCAGCTTCTCGGCGGGACCGGGGATGACAGTGCATGACGGCCGGGCAGCCCATTATCCCGCTCCCATTGAGGCGCCCTTTCACTCACATGCAAACTCCTTGGCAGAGTCGTTTGTCTCCTCATTGTACTTTATTTAAGAATGCAATGGTTGTCAGGGCTCTTATTCAATTTCAAGATACTTTATTGATGAGCTTTGACTTTTAGCACTTTTCACATGTCAAGAGAAGTCAAGTGTATGCGGCTACGACTTCATTTTATGCTTTGCGCGTTCATACTCTCCACTTTCCGCAGTGGCTCTTGGAATTTCTTTCCCCCGTCTCTTCTTCGCCCCTTTCTTTCGACAGGCCCTTTGTTGTTGTTGTTGTTATTTTTCTTTCTTTTCCCCTGTGCAGAAACCCCCCTCTCCCCCGGACCACTCTCCATAACCGATTGGGACACCCTGAGCTCGGACTGGTGCTCCCAGTGTAACCTTAAATGCATGCTCTGAGGGGTTGCTTTGGAGTTTACTGAGGTGTGTCTTAATAGTCCGGCATTCAACAAATGTACTTGTGGTGTGTGGTCAGAGCAGCAAAGTCATTTACTTACTTTCCCCCTTGAGTTCCTGGCAGCCGGTGAAGGGGGTCCCTTTGCAAAAGGCGGAGCGGGGGAGGGGGGGGGCTCGGCCGCTTTGAGCTGGGCCGCTGCCCGCCGGAGCCTCCAGGACCCCCCCCTTCCAGCTCCTCCGTGGTGTCTTAAAAACAAAACAAAACCAACCAGAAACCCCAAACCAAAACCAACAATTCCAGCCCGGGAGCCCTTAGTCAACAAATGGCACGTGGGAGAAGTTGGTGAGTGTTTGGTAAAGGACTCTTCAGGGCCTTTCACAAGAGCCCTCAATACACAAAGTAAATGGTGTATTTGCTCTGCTCTTTCCCGGCCGGGTAGAGCCTCCCGTTCCCCGGCGCTGGGAGCCGGGCAGGGGGGCCCGCGGCCTCGGGGAGCTCTGGGCGATTCACAGCTGACAAAGCGCCTGTCTCCCAAATATTTATGTCTTTACCATTTGAATGTTATTTTCCCCTTATCTCCATTGTTGGACCGGAGCGAACTCTTTAAATGCAAATTGACCTTTCCCTTAAACTGCCCCCCATCATCCCTCACACACACATCCCTCCGCAACCCCCGCCGGTCCCCTCCCCCTGCCCGACCTGAAAACGCGCCGGTCCCCGGGGCCGGGAGGCAGTGGAGCCCCGGTGCGGAGCGGGAGCGCGGAGCCGGGCCCGCCGCGTTCCAATCGCCAGGGCCGGCCCCGCTGAGCGGTGCCGGGCGGCGGGCGGCCAATCGGCGGCGGGGAGGCGCGAGCGTCGCTTTGCATAAAGCAATATTTCGTGTGGGAGCATTTGCATGTTGCGGAGTGATTAGTGGGTTTGAAAAGCCAGCCCCGGCGGAGCCGCATTTCCCGCTCTGGGGAAGGCGCAGGGAGGAAGTGTTTTGCTGGAAGATGATGACAGAGGTCAGGCTTTGCTAATGGGCCAGTGAAGAGCAGTGGAGGCGAGGCAGAGACCAAGGCGCAGAGACATTAATACACTTGAACCATCACCAATCAGCATAGGTGTGCTCTGTCTCTCTCTCTCCCCACTTCACTCACACACTCTTTTATCTCTCGCTCTCCAGTCACTGACAGCCCATTTTATTGTCAATCTCTGTCTCCTTCCCAGGAATTCGAGATCACACAACCAGCAGCTTCAGTGGAGAAAAACTATTTTGCTGGCAATTCTTTTTAAAGCACCATCATTTCAAATCAGTGCGCTCTTAAAACTGTTGACAGGAGCTTTGACAACAAGACAGGATGCCTCATAAAGGTGAGTCTGCTCATTTCTTCTCCCAACTTTTCCCTCCTCGCATTTTAATATTTAGGCAGGGCTCTCGCTCTCTCCCCTCCTCTCTTTCTCTGTTTCGCTCCTATTCCCATTTGCATTCCGAAGAGCTTCCCAGGGAACTTTCCAGCCCAGGAGCTCACAAACTTTCTGCCTTTCACATGAGCCCGTGTCCTCTGGAATAGCTAAAGCATCTGACGCGGAAAGCAATGCCAGCAGCAGTCATTCCCACGCACCATTCGCTGGGCAGGGAGACAGACCACCAGCGCCGGTGTCTGTGCTGCTGGCGCTGCCGGTGCCCCAGCTCAGAGGGGCGGGCGGCGGGACCCCACCGGGCTCCGGCCCCAAGCCATGCCGCCTGAGAAGGAAGGAAGGAAAGGAAGGAAGGAGGCAAAGAGGATCGCGTTGCCCCGAGGGCGGCCCCGTCCGCAGCTTCTGCTTTGTGTTCCCGCGGCCTCGGTTAGGGAAGGATCCTCCTTGATAGTGTAGGGGAAAGAGGGAGCGAGAGTCCGGGAGAGGTGCGGCGGGGGGGGGGGGGGGGGGGGGGAACGTGGAGAGAAAAAGTATATAAATCACATCCTAGGCCAAGCCAGCTCCCGAGCGCGGTACAGGCGGGGAGCTGAGCCGAGCTGAAGGGCTGTCAGCTCTAATCAGCCACCCGGGGATCTTCCCAAGTCGTCCCTAGCGCCGGCAACTTTCCCAGCTCCGGCGTGGGATAAGCGCCGGGGGCGCGGAGCCCCCCGCACTGCCCCACACCGCCTGTCCCGCACCGCCTGCACCGGGCCCCGGCTCGGGGAAATATATATTTTTTCCTTCATTTTTTTTTAATCGATATTACTTTAAAAAGATTTTATTTGCTTTTAAAATCCACACTCTCGCTTATTCCTGCAAGAAAAAGCCACGCAGCAGCCTCTTTGATCCTTCACTACAGCAAAGCTTTTTTTTCTTTTTTTCCCTTTCTTTTAAGAAGTCGAAATTTTAATAAGCTGCAAACTCTTCGCTCTGGAAAAAAAATAATTAAAAGGGATTTACTCCTGGGAAGCGCAAAGCAAAAAGGGTTCTTTTTCCCCTCGCTAGTGCAATTGGAAAGAAAAAAAAAAACAAACCGAAGCACCAAAACCAATCAGACCCAATCTGGATTTGAATTTAACCTTGTAACGCTTTGCCCGGAGGTGTTACATGGCCGAGCAGAGCAGGAATCATTTCTGGAAAGTTTGAAAACAAACTTTCTCCAACGCTTGAATGTACCTGGCCATAGGCGGTTTTGGGAAACGCCAGCAAGGTCCCGGAGAAGGAAAGTGACTGAGTCTTCTCCATCTCAGGGGCATAAAATAATAAAAGTGGCCCTTGCCAATAAATGTTTATAGCTGCTGACCTTTACCAGCGCCTGATCGCAAAACGATTCGGGTTTTATCTTTTTCTCATTCGCCCTGAGAAGGCGAAACTTTGTCATCTTAACGACTAATTACGGCTTCACCGGGAGAGGGGGAGAAATGCTGTCCGCCATCAGGTTATATAATGATTTGGATGTTAAAAAAAGAATGGCAGCTTAGGCCCTGCCTGTTAGGACAGAGCACATCGCCGGGAGCCGGGTGCGGGTCCCTGCGGGGAGCAGCGGGTCCGGGGCACGGCGATGGGAGAAGGCGACTTCGTGATCGTGTTGCTTCGGTCTGGGGGTCCCCGCGGCTGGTCTGGGGGCGTCAGAGAGTTGCTGAGCAAAGCTGGAGCTCCGTTCCCCACGCCTCCTCTTACCTTGTTGAAGCACTTGGCTCCCCTCGCCCTCTGTTGTAAAGCGCTTTCGGCTGTATTTGGGGTTTGGTTTGGTTTCATGGCTTCTCCCCCCCTTTCTTCCCCCCCCCCCCCCCCTTTCTTTTAAATTCATTCATTGTCATTTCTGAGGTCTGTGCTGGCAGAGCTGAGGGCTGGAAGTTTCATGGGGGCTTTCTGGATGGCTCCTTTAACCCCCTAAGTCCCACCTTTAGGAATTGTGCGTGAAATATGTGAGGAAATTGTGTCTGAAGAAGTGGGTTTCCCCACTGTGTGTGTCTATGCAGACGTGTTCGGTGTATTAAAGGGATGCTTCACGTTCAGTTCAGCTGCAGGAGATACGGCCACGTCTCCATCGAAGTACAGTGTAGCTTGCTCTGCTGCTAATCAGGTAGTTCTCCAAAGAGCAGTAAATATTTACCAGTTAAAGTCTTCATGCTGCGAGAAAGTACTTGTTTGAAGTTTATTTTTATGGATTTAAGATTACTAAAAGCTACTTAATAAATTATGCCATGGCTCGTCCTGAATGAGGAAACGTGCCTCTTTGAATCCTCCATCATATGCAGGAAGAGTAAAATTAATATTCATTATAGGCGCAGAAGAAAGAGAATGAGTATTTTTAGGAGAAAAAAAAAAGGGAGAGAAAATGAAGGCTGCGACTATTTCATTATTTTACCTCCCTTTTTTTAGCAACCCCCTTGAATGGGCTCTTTATTGTAATTGTCCCTCCCCAATTGAGCACCCCACTGAGCTGTTGTATCTTTTTACAACCCCTAACAACTCGCACCAGTAACACAATTACCGCCAGATATTTATAACGAGAAATTACTTTTCCATCTTCACCAGCGACGATTTCAAATAAATACATGGGGGAAACATAAATAAATACGTGGGGCCTGGGGGGGAGGAGGGAAGAGGGGAGAGAGGAGAGAGGGAGGGAAGGTGACAAGAGGAGGATAGAGGGAGCAGGGGAAACAGGGAGGGAGCAGGGGAAGCAGGGAGGGAGCGAGGCGGGGGGAGTGTGTGTAGAAAAAAGGGGGCTGGGGACTATCCAGGAGCTGGGTCAAGGCAGGCACTAATGAAGGGAGAAGGGGCTTGTTTCTCTGCTCTTTGTAAGTTGGAGGGTTGTTGGTCCGTTGAGTTGGGAAGCTGCACGGCCGGTTAAGGAGCCTGGGTTTCTGCACTAGGGGTTTGGGTAGAGAAGCAGAATGGAGGCCATTGTTCGCTTTCTGTAGGCTTTGTTTAACAGTTCTCACCCCCTCCTGTTCTTACTTTTTAAAGCAGTGAGGCGAGGTAGACAGCGTGTGTCACAGTACAGTGAAAAAGGGGAAGATCTAAAGACCAAAAAAGAAGTTAATCACAAGATGGGGAGTTTGGGGGAGAAAAAGTTGCTAGTGCCGCGGGAAAAGGGGGGTGGGGGAATAAATAACTAGAGGAAATACCCGGAGGTAAAAATGGAGCCCCTCTCCCAGCACTCAGAGCAGCCGGCAGAGCCAGCCTTCACCCCCCCCCCCCCCCCCACCCCCCACCCCACTCCCCCCCCCGCAGTCTCTGCACAACCCCCGCGCAGCGCCGCTCCCCCAAGGCACACGCGCACCTTCCCGGCGCCGCTCCGCACTTCTTAATATACTTCTTCTGCTTTGTCCTAGAGGGAAGACTTTAACTAGTGACCCGCAGATGTGCGAGTCCCTAAATTGTATGAGAGGACAGTCCGCCCCGCTTCCAGGCAAGTTTAAAAACATGACTTGGGACTCTTTTTGTGATTGTTGTCGCCCCACTTCACGCACCACCTCGGCGAAGGGCACTAACGCCGAGTCGACACGCCACCTGCATGCAATTAAAACGAGAAACCACTTGGCGGGTTGCTTTTCCTGATTTTTTCGAGTATTAGGGATACATACGTACATTTTTGCCTTGAGGTATTAAAGCCCCCAAATCCTTAAACTAATGGGGGAAAGACGCCTCGGGATAACAAAGTAAGCCTGTGAGATACTAGCCTCTCTGCAGCTTAACCGCGGGCACTACCTACCTCCCCTGATTAACGCCTATTTTATCGCCAATAGACTGCTATAGGCGAGCCCCGTGGGATACTGCTCTATCAGCTCAACATGCAGAACAGTAAGTGACTCCGCGCCCCTCCGCGGCCGCGGGCAGGTGGCGCGGGGCCGAAGGCTCGCTTCGGGCAGGGGAGAGGGCGGGGGGCTCCTCTGGCGCGGTAGGCCTTGCGCGGCCGGGCGCGTTGCCCACCCCGTCGGGGCGCGGGTACCGCTGTGCTTGGAGTGGGCCGGGGGGCCCGTGACAGCCCCCGGGGCGGATTCGGCTGGTGGCCCAGGCCCTGGCTCGTGTCCTGTCCTCTGCGCTCCTGTGCAGGAGCAAGCCCCTCCGTGCAGGCGCAGTTCCTGCAATCTCTGGGTTTATTCGCTTCCCGGTTCCGGTGTCTTTCTGGATTGCTAATTTTGGGGGCCTTTCGTTGTTGCTGTTGTCGTCGGTGATGAGGTTGAAGATTTCGCCGATGGGCCTACGCGTCTATCGGAGGGGAAAGCGCGGGAGAGCAATGAGTTGAGCCGGGCACAGTGGCTGGGAGAAGAGGCCTTTCGTTGCGCTCCGGCGCAAGGAGCTGCGCGGAGGTCGGGAGGGAAGGACCAGGGGTGAGGTCCCTGCCACCCCCATCTCGGGAAGCGCATCGTCCGCTGGGTGCACCGTCGCGATTTTGTGAGGCCGCGCAATCCCGCGGCGCTCATGCGCAGGGGGCACGCTTATTTTGCTCGTGTAGCGGTGGCTAGGGGTGGGCGACCCCTACCCCAGTGCTGTTCCGGGACATGGCCTGGAATGTGCGGCTCCGGAACACCGTTATCATCCTTCTGTGAAACCGGTTCATAAGTTGTTCCCCGGGTGAGGAGCGCCAGGAAAACCACCAGGGTTTGGGGGTTCTCAGGAAAGCTCGGGTGGAGCTTTTCTGTTAGAGGTTATTTTTATTTTTCCTCGCGGGGCAGATGCCTGCCGTCCGTGCGATGTATTCTCACTTATCCCGAGAAAAACGCCAGCTTCATGCCCTGGGAGGGATCACCTGCGCCTCGGTGGGACGGCGGCGGCTGGCCTTGGCAGTGGCGTGCCGAGGGTTTATGGTAATGGGGGGATGCCTTCACTCGGCTGTTTGGGATCGCCACCGCATAAAGCAGAAAAGATATCATTCGGGTGAAGCCTTTATTTTGTTTAAAGGTCGCGGCGGGCTCTTCAGGCTTTGTGTTAATAACTCCTGGGTGTATATGGTGCAGAGCATCCAAATTGACACCATATGTTTTCCTATTAGATGACTAGCCATAGAATACAAGGCGCATAATCATTGCCACTGGGCGAGATCTACACCGCTCTCCAGGGAAATTATATAATGATTAAGGCTTAACCTTTTAAGTGAAACTTTGATTTTCCTTTCCCCGCTGCCATTTTTTATGGCGGAGAGAGTGCGCGGTGCATGTCCCTCCCTCTTCTGAAATGGGCTCCCCGTACGCGTTTATGGGGGGAAAACGAGGGACGGAAGGGGGGCGTGCGGGAGGCTTGCTCTTCCCGGCCGCCCCCCGGCCCCATCATCGTCCTGGCCGGCGGAGCTCAGTCCGCCTCCCCCCCCCGGGGCACAGGCAGGGAGGGACGCGGAGCTCCTCGCCCTGCGGTGGGAAGCGCAGGTCGCGCTGTTGGGACCGGGCGGCAAATTCTCCAGCCCCGATGTCACTTCGAATCCATTGCGCAGGGAGCGCGCCCCCTCGGTTGTGTCCGCGCAGAGCCCGCGGGTACCGCAAACCTCAACCTCCCTCGGAGGGAGAGCGAGGAGAGTTCAATCTAGTCTGAGTGATATCCAAATGCGGACAGAAAGGGTCGTTTTATCATGCTACTATTTGTCGTGACGATGCAATTTTCAAAAGCAGAGTACTGTCATAAAGTGACACGCCTGCCACAAGTGCTCCAACTGATCTTTTCAATTAGCCTTCCATGCATGATCCGGGGCGACTTCCGCCTATTTCCAGAAATTAAGCTCAAACTTGACGTGCAGCTAGTTTTATTTTAAAGACAAATGTCAGAGAGGCTCATCATATTTTCCCCCTCTTCTATATTTGGAGCTTATTTATTGCTAAGAAGCCTGAGCTCTAGGAGTCAATTTATCAGGAGGCTCCAAAGAGAGGAGAGCGGAGAGCGCGTAGAGCAGAGCTTCTCCAGGGAGACTTCCTCCAAAGCCTGGAGCTTCAGGTTGGGCACTGGCGAGGCAGCCTCCCGCTTGGCTTTCGGCGAAGCGAGCTGCGGCTGTGCGGGTGCAGGCAGGCGTCCCTGAGCTGGGGGTTGGTGGGGTTCGAGTTTTTGTTTGATGCGGTTTCTTGGGTTTGGGTATTTTTCCTTTTTTTTTTTTCTCTTTCCCCCCCCCCTTTTTTTTTTTTTATGGTGGGGAGGCAAAAAAAAAAAAAGCAAAAAGCCAAAGGAAGGAGGAACCCAAGGCGATATAGCCAGGAATATTCTGGACTTTGGGGTTGGGTCGGGGGTTCGCCGCCGGCCGGAGACTCGGGGACTCCGTGGGAGCGTCAGGCGAGGACGGCGCCGGGGTCCGGAGCGATTGCTCGGGTTGGATCGGAGGGGCGAGGCGGGGCGTGCGCGGGCGCTGCGCGGGAGCTGAGGGTGCTATGGTGGGCGCTGTGCTTCCCGCAGGTCACAGCGGCGTGAACCAGCTCGGCGGGGTGTTCGTCAACGGGAGGCCGCTGCCCGACTCCACGCGGCAGAAGATCGTGGAACTCGCTCACAGCGGCGCCCGGCCCTGCGACATCTCCCGGATCCTGCAGGTGAAGGCGGAGGCGCCCCCGCCCTCCCTCCGCGCCGCTCCGCAGCCGCTTTGTCCACCGCTGGCCGCCAAAG
Organism: Pezoporus wallicus; assembly: GCF_028554395.1. Classification (NCBI taxonomy): domain Eukaryota; kingdom Metazoa; phylum Chordata; class Aves; order Psittaciformes; family Psittacidae; genus Pezoporus; species Pezoporus wallicus. The sequence continues at coordinate 3,076,444 of NW_026638491.1, forward strand.
CTCTAATTGCCAACCCCCCCACACTCACCCAACCCTCCAGCACCACCAGCCTTCCAGCCTAATAAAACGATCCATCTGCTCGATTGTCGTTGCAAATAGACCTTTCGAGGCTTATATGTGTGTGTATATATATATATACACACACACCTTTGGCATTCTTTATTTTTAAATTTTTTTGTTGTTCCCCTTTATTCCCATCCGGTGATAACCTGCACTCTCGTTACAGTTAGTTCGCTGTAATAAACTGAATTATACGGCTCGGCATAATTTCAGTTTCCTCTCCTTTCCCTTTCTCCCTTCCCCGTTTTTACTTCTGATTTTGTGAGATCTGTATGCATTTGGCGTGGCTTTACTGCTTTTTTGTTGTGTTTTTTTTTTTTTTTTTCCTTCCAAAAAGTGGAAAAAAAAAAAAAGAGGTGGGGAAAAAAATGAAAGAGAGGAAAAAAAAGAGGGACCCCCCTCCCCCTCTCGAAGCCACGCTTGTTTAGGGGGTTTAGCCCGGAATCTGTCTATGTAGACACTAAGGCAATCTGGTGCAGCTCAGGGGTGCTTTGTAAATATAGATGTCGATAACCCCTCACTCCCCTTGTCCCCCCAATACTCTGTCTAAGAGCAGTGAGGACGATGGAGACCAGTCTAGTTTAGCTATTGTTCGCATTTAAGACGTATTTTAACATTTAACATTAAACATTTAACATTAAACCAATTACGTTTTGACCGGACTTTTTTTCCCTTCCAGATGTTTTTAAAGTATCACTTTTGTAGAGGGTAGGGCTACGAATGTTTTGGTTTTTTTTTTTTTAAAGAAAAAAAAAAAAGACTCTCTAAGTAAGTTCTCATACCATTTAAGGTATATTTTTGTGTTATAGACCCATGCAGATGCAAAAGTCCAAGTGCTGGACAATCAAAACGTAAGCTTGTCATTGTTTAATGCATACTTAAACAATTTTATTTTTGTCTTGAAATTATTAATAATGTGATTTTCTGTCCGCTTCCCTATCCAGGTGTCGAATGGATGTGTGAGTAAAATTTTGGGCAGGTATTACGAAACTGGCTCCATCAGACCCAGGGCAATCGGAGGTAGTAAACCGAGAGTAGCGACTCCAGAAGTTGTAAGCAAAATAGCGCAGTATAAACGAGAGTGCCCCTCCATCTTTGCGTGGGAGATTCGAGACAGATTACTATCAGAGGGGGTCTGTACCAACGATAATATACCCAGTGTAAGTTCATGAACAAAACCTTCCTGTGTGCCGTGTACAATGCTGGGTAGCCGTAGCGAGCCTCTGCTTCCTTTGTTTTGCTACCAGAGGAGAGGATAGCAGGTTCACATCATTTGCATGTGGCAGGGTCAGGAGCGGGGTTTGTTTTTTTCATACAGAATCTGACAAATGCCTTTAAGGAGGAGGGAAAAAAAATTAAATATATATATACAAAATATGCGGGTCACCCCTGCGCCTGGCGCCTCAGGACTGCGAGCATCAGTCCAAGCCATCACTGGTTTTGCAGGGTTCGGGTTGGGGCTTTCTGTTTTTCTTTCTTTCCCCCCCTCCCCTTTTTTTTTCTTCCTTTTTTCCTCCCATGTCGTTGGTTGGTTGGTTGGTTTGTTTGCACCACCGCCAGCAGTAACCGAGTCGGGGCGGCTGGAACCCAGCGCTCGGGGAGCCCCTGACTTGCGCCCAGGTCGGGCCGCCCGCAGAGCGGAGGGGGCGCGGGGGTTACGAGCGTGGCTGGCGGGGAGCGCGATACCGCACTACCATCGTCTTTCCTGTCCTTTGCCTTCCAGGTGTCGTCGATAAACAGAGTCCTACGCAACCTGGCTAGCGAAAAGCAACAGATGGGTGCCGACGGGATGTACGACAAGCTAAGGATGCTGAACGGGCAGACGGGGACCTGGGGCACCCGGCCCGGCTGGTACCCCGGCACCTCGGTACCCGGGCAGCCCGCACAAGGTAAGGGACAGCCTGCGGAGGCTCAGCCTCGCACGGCGGCGGATGCCCCCTACGCGGATCTCTTCCCCGGCTGTGCCGTTTCCGCAGGGCAGTGGCCGAGAAGGTCCCTCCCGCCACCTGCCTGGGGAGGCGGGCTGCGGGGGCCGGCGGCTTCCAGCCCGGTCCCGGCCCCGGCCCGTCGGCGGGCCCGGGAGGAGCATGTGGGGGCTGGGACTCCTGCAAAGCCGGGGAGATCGGGAACTATCTCCGCTGGGCTGATTATAGTTCCTCCTCAATGGACCCGAAACAACTTTGTAAATATAGGAAACTGTTTATCCTGAAGATTAATAGGTATTTGTTGTAGGAATGACAAGGGGATAATATGAAGGATAATGGGATGTTACGTTACATACTTAAGATGGTTAATGGCTTCTTTTTGAATACGGGCTCTGTTGAGGCTAGGCTCTCTCCCTGGCTGTGGTCATTCCTTTAGAAGAGGTGTCTATATACAACAACCTGCTTTTTGTTTTCACCCCGCAAGGAAAAAAAAAAAATCAGTAACAGTGTGCGGAATATCTGGTACAAAGGATGTTTCTGTCACACGCAAGAATTTGTTATGGGAACAATTCTGTCGCTATGTAATTGCTCATTAGAGATCGTTTTGTTTCTCATTAAGGCGACATGAATAAGCGTCTAGTTGAAGGAGACAGCTGTAGAAATGTTCCACAGGAGACCTCTGGACACGATATGGCACCGCTTGCCAATTAGACATGTCAGTTTTAAGAGAAGAAAACAATCTATGAAGGACACTAGAAAGATAGAGTGGAGCCCTCGCTTCCCCCTATCCCCACTTTGGTGTTTTGATTGTTGTGTTGTTGTGGGGGCTTTTATCTTCAAATGTTGTTTTCCCCCTGTCCCCCTTCGAAGCCGGGCCGGCTCCAACAGCCCGCCTTACCTGCGGAGCCAGGGAATGCCCCTGCCCCTGTGCGAGCATCCTTGTCCCGGCCGTCGTCGGGGCTCCCCTTCCGTCCGTCCTTCCCTTCTTCCCTGCCTCACAACCCACAGGCACAGCTGTGCTCGGCGGAGGGGAGCGCACTTTCCGCCAGTGCGGCTCCAAACGGCCTGGGCGCCCTCCGTTTATTTAATTTAGGTTTATTTTATAAAGGCTTTAAATAGAGACATTTAGGGTCCTCCTCCCCCTACCGCTGCGCCTGACTCGGGGTGAAGGGTATTGGTGGAGATGCTGGGGGTCTGTGCTGACCCCTTCCCTTAGCGCGGCAATGAGCGCAGTTTGCGCGGGGAAGCACGGACCCCCGGGCAGGAGAGTAGCGGGGCGTGAGGAAAGCAGGAGACCTCTCCCAAATACCACGGAGAGGTGCGGAGCAGTGCTGGCAGGGCCGGGGACACACTTGTGCTCGGGTACGAGAGGCGAGGGGAGGCAGGCAGGCACTTAAAGCAGCCGCATGAGGAAATTAAAATTAATAACATGGATTTCCTCTGGAATATTCATGCTCCCTCTAATGTTTTTTTTTTCCCTTGCAGGGGTATGTTACTGGATTTTAAGAGTCCATTACTCAAAAAGCATAAGGCGAGGTTAGGTCTCAGAGGGGTATAAATATGGTCTCAATCTGATAAACGCCATGCAGCAGTGAATAAAATAATGGATACGTGAGGGCTGACAGAACAAAAAGAGACATCTCTATCCGGGAGAAATTCTCCAGTGATTTAGTGGTTTTAGGGATCACCGAGACACTGTTTCTTATCTTTTTTTTCTCCCCCTCCCTCTCTTACAAGACTAAAGCCTTCTATAGGATTTAGACACTTTCTCTTTCAACAGATGCTACAATGTTTTGATCCCGGCTCTATAGCTGAGAGATGCCGCAATTGGTTTGCTATCTTTTTTTGCTTGTTTTCCGCCTCACTGATTAAGACACTAAGAAACTAAGGAATGATTTTATTTCCCAGCGTCTTTTTTTTTTTTTTTTTTTTTCCAGGAAACAAATCCTATACTCAGCGTCAGATGGTCTGGCTATAGGATAATAGGGACGGACATTCACTAGCTTTCTTACGGATTAGGTCTGGAAGGTGGAACAGCCCTATTGAGATCGCGCCTTTTAGGTTTTTTCTTTTTTTTTTTTTTTAAGGAAAAATAAGAAGGAAGAAGTAAAAAGTTGTTTTGTTTTTTTTTTTTTTTACTTCCTCCTTCTTATTTTTTCCTTACAAAAATAAAGAAAGAAAGAAAAAAAAGGGGTTTGCTTCTAAAAAAATTTCTTAATTGTCCGTCAGTTCTAAATAACGATAAGTCCGTTTAGGTGGAACTTTGAGCTGGCTCAGAGGTCTGGGGGGAGGTGGAGCTGCAGAAATTAGGTGGCTTCAAAAGTTTCAAAATAAGGAAATAAGGGTGTTAGGGGGTGCCCGCTTTGGGCCAGTCCTGGGCACGACTTGCGCGGCCCCGCGGTGCCCGCCGCTCCCGGGCCGAGGCAGGGCGCGCTCCCGAGCCCCAGCGGCCATCCTCGCCGTCTCTGGGCGGCCCCGCGGACAGTGATGGATGAAGGCAGTGGCGGAGGTGAGGCGGCGGCCCCCGGCGCTGGTGCTGCCATCCCCGGGCCGGGGGGCTTTGTGTGCCCCTGAAAGGCAGCACCGACCCCCCCCCGAACCCCCTCCCTCCCCCTATTCACCGGCCGCTGGCAGCCTCAATGGGGTTGCGGCCGCCCATATGGTGACCACAGCCGCTGAATCCTCGGGTTTAAATGGTGGAGAAGAGTTCGGGGTTTAAACGTTTCAAAGTGGTTGAAAGGGTCCCACCAGATCCTGTCACAATCCCCTCCCTGAGCTTTGAAGGCTGGGGCCATTGTTCGCCGATTATAAATGATATTACTTTAAAGCAGATTTCCCACAATATTTAAAGGATGTAGCAGGAGTGTCGTGGTTGGTTTTTTTTTTTTTGTTTTTTGTTTTTTTTTTTGTTTCGTAACTTCTCAGGGGAATTAGCGTAAGCAGCCCATGGTCCCTCATCCCATCTCCCTCTTTATGCGACATCAAAACGCCTCGAGAAATATGCTTAGAAAGGAGGGGGAGAGCTCGCTTAGGGACAAGGAGTTCTCTGCCTCGACACGGGAACTCGCTCCTTGTCCCCACGGTGAGCTGGGTACCAGCAGAGCCTCGCAATGCCGGCTGGGCCTTGAGACCGCCCCAAAGGGGAGCACAAGGAACTTTCCCCCCCTGTTTAATGCCAGAAATTACATTAAAAGTGGTGGGAATGCCCTAATTAAAAATGTACCGCTTAAATGATATGCCAACGGCTCAGCTGCAGAGCAGTGTATTCAGCTAGTTAGTGAACTCGCTACTATTTCTTTTAAAATTACATGTTAAATTTTTAAAAGAAATCTTACTTTTCTCTGGTGCAACACATTACAAAGAATGGACAGTCCTTTTATCTAAATATAAAATTCCATTTTCAGCAATTATAGCCTGTTCTTGGTGATGATATAATTACAGCTGTGCTCAGTAATAGGTGTCAAGGCAATGCACACTCATACAATAGTTGAATAAAACTGCAGAACAATGCCGGCACTTCTAAATTCACAACCTTTAAAATGAAATTGACTGTGCAGAATTCAAATAAAAACTGGATAAATATTTTTTTAAAAAAGATTACAAGCTTGGTTTGGTTTCTTAATAGCATTTTCTGCAAACCTATCAACATCTAATTGATTAGATAGGAATTACTGATTATAGATAATCTGAAATACTGAACATCGCTATTTTAAATATAGCAATAGGTAAATAAATGCAGCAGACGGAGGAGACTCCCATGGCACTTCAACAGCAATTCATGGGAAGAATCACTTTCAGGAGAAAGTATTTTTATGCAGGTTTTATCCCAGAGGGAAAACAAAATGAAATGAAGACCAGGTGATCACAATTCCTCATCTCCGATGTTTACGATAATGCTGGAAACCAAAATGTTTCCATGTTTCCCGTGTCATTAGTGCAATGTGGTTTTGATACCTGAGACATTAATAAGGGAGGGTGTCAGCAAACGTGGCCAAACTTGTTTTCAATCACGTTATTTCTCTGATAAGGATCTCAAAACAAGCTCACCTAGGTTTCACTTTTCGACTCTTGGTTCTGCAGATGGCTGTCCGCAACAGGAAGGGGGAGGGGAAAACACTAACTCCATCAGTTCTAATGGAGAAGATTCAGATGAGGCCCAAATGAGACTCCAGCTGAAAAGGAAGCTGCAGAGAAATAGGACATCCTTTACCCAAGAGCAAATTGAAGCCCTTGAAAAAGGTGAGTGACATTTTCCTATGGCTGAAGTGGGAGAGAAAAGCAAAATGCACCCTGGCTATATTAAGGGCTGAACAGAAGAATGGCATTCATGTACCTTATGTGTATATATATTGTGTGTATATATATATATATATATATTTTTTTTTTTTTAAGTCCATGGCTCCCTCCATCCACTTTTATTCGCTGAGCTTCAAACATTCATCGATGGCTGCAGTATGCACCGAAAACTTGTTAAAATGTTTTCAAAGCGACCATTCTCAGGGCACAGATCATACCCAAACATCAGCGTTACACCCCGGGCTTCTCTCACAGGGACAAATCTCCTCCTCCCGACTGTGCTCTGTCCCTGTCCATGCTGCACTGCTGTACACTGGGAAGGCAAGGGCAGGGAGCTGGGGCTGGCAGCAGCCCTCTGTGCCTGCCCCCACGCTTGCTGCCCATTCCCAGCGCTGCTGCTGCCTGGGGCTGGGAGCAGGTGCCCTTTTCCCTGACCAGCCTGAGTGCACCTCGCCTCTGATCCACTGTGGATATTTGTCCTGATTTCCTGCTGTTTTTTAGCGACGTGCCATTTTGCTTCTTGGTGACAGGGTCAGAGCTGCCTTGGGTACCCTCTTAGCAGAAGCAGAAGCCCTCACTGCTTCTTGAAGGATGCAGCATTGCACCCAAGTCTGCCCATCCCCTTAGTGGTATTCCCCAGCAGGCAAGGGAAGGTTTCCTCCTTCCTAACACACAGAGAAAGCTCAGCTTTGCCTTCACAGCAATGTTTCTTAAGAGCATTTAGAGCATAGGCAGTGGAGGAATGACTCTGTGTAGTGGGTCACGTTAACTCTTTGCAACTAACGCAGCAATATTTTCTTTGCAGAATTTGAGAGGACCCACTACCCCGATGTATTTGCAAGAGAGAGACTAGCTGCTAAAATAGACCTGCCTGAAGCAAGGATACAGGTACTGAGCTGCTGTGCAATTATGGCTATTCCTGTTTTTTACTTTTACTATTCTATCTTTGTTATTCCTGGCTTCTCAAAGCACAGGGCAGCCTGTTTCTGACCAGGTATTTGCCCATCTACCCCTTCAAGAAAATAACATCAGCTGGAGTTTGCTTTCATGCGCTGCTTTGCCACACTGCAAGCCAGCTTCTATCAGCATGGCCTTGAGCTATGTGAGGGAGGCCCCATGCCTCTAGTGCTTGTCAGGTCGCTCATGTCTCTCTAATGCTGTCTTTCCAGGTGTGGTTTTCTAACAGAAGGGCCAAGTGGAGAAGGGAAGAGAAGCTGAGGAACCAGCGAAGACAAGCCAGCAACACTCCCAGCCACATTCCCATCAGTAGTAGTTTCAGCACAAGCGTTTACCAGCCGATCCCTCAACCAACCACCCCCGGTAATGTCACCACCTTGCTCACATTCATTCATCCTCTTGTGAAAATGAGACTCTGAGACTGTATTACTGATTGTAACTGTGGTTAAACTAATGTGCTCATCTATCTGTCTATTCTATTATAGTTTCCTCTTTCACATCAGGTTCCATGTTGGGCAGAACGGACACGGCGCTCACAAACACATACAGCGCACTGCCGCCCATGCCCAGCTTCACCATGGCAAACAACCTGCCTATGCAAGTAAGTCTGGTGCAAGTGCCATGGCGCAGTGCTCCCTTGGGACTCAGACCTGGGGTTCGTGGGAATGCAGGGGCTTATAAACCCAGGCCATGTTGCAGGGAAACTGGCACTATAGGCTTCCCTTGCATCTGAAAGGATGCCCTATTTGGGAAAATCACAAGGGAAAGGGCACTGTAAGACCTGGTGCTCAACAAGCACTTTCCTGTATTTGGAAAGAGAAAGGTCCTCAAATTCACAATGAAAAAGATCTGTGATGGAAAAGCCCTTTTTGGACCCCTCGTACTCCCATTGCCCTTTCGCTAACTTATGGAACTCACTGGTGCAATGCTATGGAAACTGTTGCCTGAATAAGGTGCTGGAGGGATCTGAACTTCTCAGTGTAGGTAATGTTGTGGCGGCACATGAGGAACACCTGAGAGAGGGAAGGATGTGATTAGCATCAGTGGTTATGCCAGCTAAGCCAGAATTGCAGGAGCTGTCAATCCTCATGCCTGAAAGCATTAGCTGATCACCAGCTGGGTTAGGAAGAAATCTATTCCTTTGGGGTCTGTTTCTATAGACCTTTCAGATGCAAAATTCCTCCTTTTTTAATGGTGGGGTTGGCCTAGGAAGGTGCTGGCCAATTACGGGAGTTTTCCAGCTTTGTCTGAGGCACACAGCATTGACCATTTCTAGAGGCAGGCGAGCAGATTAGAGAGCCTGACTCCTTTGCTGCTGCAATTACTATGTTACTAATTGCTGAACCAAAATTAACCAAATAAAGTTAGAGTCTTGCAAGTCCACGGAAAGAAATGACGTTGGTGAGGTCGCTATTCCATGACGTTGGAGGCCAGCACTGCTGATCCCGGCAGCGGGCTGAGAGCAGATGACAAAAGATCAAAAGGCTGATTAGGGGAGGGAACCCTTGGGAAAGCAGGAGGACCCCAGTTCACCACTGGGCACCCGGGCAGCTATCTGCCACTTGTGAGCCACTCTGGAAAGTCCTACCTATGTGGCCACCATGGTGTGATGGCCACATGATGCTGGAGTGGGAGATTTGGCAGCCGAACTGTCAGCATCTCCCTGAGGATGCAGTGCATTGTGCTTAGAGAGAGAGGATGTCGGTATTTTTGGAGATGGCGTGTGTTGGGGATGCGCAGACAGAGGAAGTAAGTGGAGACGTGTTGAGTCTTGTGCGCATGGAGTGTGGGAATTACTCATCCTGCTTCCTGCTCCCCCTGATGCCTTCCCATATTGGGGATGCAGCAGTCCCCACTCCGTTGGTACCCCAGAGTGGGAGATCCCTCTGCTTGGTCCCTCACTGACACTGTGCCGTCCCCCACCCCCTGCACCCAGCTGCTGTCCTGCTGGCAGGGGGATTGGAGTTTAGGTAAATCTATATGTCTCATCTCCTGGGATGCTGCTGGCATGGGTTTGGGGTGACTGAGGCTCTGAAGGGGGATCAACACACCCCAAACCCACACACTGTCTGTGTGCATGTGCAACACGCTTGCAGATGCAAGATGAACCTGTGTGCCTCAGTAGAGTAATTTCTAGTTATTACACCCCTAACAGTTTATAGTTACACCACAAATGCAAGGTAAGACACCAGCCCTGTCTCTGGCTGCAAAAGGCATGAGTACAAATGGGTCTGCAGAAGTACAAATGAGGGCAGTGTTCAGGCTTTGGTTCCTCGGCTTAGGTGTGTAACACCTTTGTTAACACCTAGATGTAGGGATTTGCTTGCCAAGCATGTCTGAATAGGTGCTGGTGACTGTCCACGTTGCTGCTGAAGATCGAAACCCTCTGGGAAGAGGCTGCTTGGCTGAGCTCCTAAATAGGGCTTTACATCTAGGTCCTTGAATTTGAAACTGAAGCTCCTTTCACAGCTGGCACATGCTGATTCTGAGGGCTGGCACATACATCTAGAAGTGTAATGCCATGTTTGCCTTGGGTGACACTAAAGGCTATTTTGTCCTTCGCTCCTGTAGCCCCCCGTACCCAGCCAGACCTCCTCCTACTCTTGCATGCTGCCCACCAGTCCATCGGTGAATGGCCGGAGCTACGATACGTACACCCCTCCTCACATGCAGACACACATGAACAGCCAGCCGATGGGCACCTCTGGCACCACTTCCACAGGTGAGTGTTCTTCCATTCGCTGGGAGAAGTCTCTCCCCATTGCTGGGAGAGGTCTCTCTGTGGGTTTAGCAGCTGCTGAACTGGGCAGAGGGTAACTATGTATAACCTTGAAGGCTAGAGGAGAAAGCCTGACTTTTAACTGCTGCCAGAGGGGTAAATGAAAGACAGCTGATTAACAGGGCTGGTGATTGAATGGTGGAGTGGAGGCCCCCATCCTGCAAAATTTTCCCTGCATACTTAATTTCTAATGCAGCCACTAATTTCTGAACTTCACCGTTAAATTTCAGCAGAGATCCTCACACCCAGGAAATTAAGTGTATGGGAGTGTTTTTACTGTGTCTGCACCAAAGGCTATTTTCTTGCTAAAGATCTGAAGTTATTGAAAAGGCAGGTAACCTGCAGAGATATTAACCTGTGCAGAAGAAGGCAAACAAGGGTATAAAGGTATCAGCATAAGCAGGAGCAAGCCAGACACATTTGAAGAGAAAATAAATGTTCAGTGTGTTTTGGGCTGAATTCCCAACTGATGCAAACAAGCAGAGGCTCCGGAATTTGTCTCAAAGCATGACAGTTTATTTATAACAACAGATGAGTGAGATGTACATAGGTTTTTAAAATATATATCACCCTCCCCCCTGATTCTGCAAGCTGGTAGATGGCCAGATTTAGTATGTACCAGAATACAAGCACAAATCTGTGAAATTCAAAGCAAAAATTGTGATATGTATAGAAAAACTAAAATGCCCCTTTCCCCCCTCAATTTTCAGGTCTCATTTCCCCTGGAGTGTCAGTTCCAGTTCAAGTTCCTGGCAGTGAACCTGACATGTCTCAATACTGGCCAAGATTACAGTAAAACACGTGTTAATTCCGTAAATGACTATATGGACAACAGTTGGATGTTCAGCAGTATTTTATAAAGGAAGAATGGCTCTCAGAGTACTTCTGTACTGCAACTGTGCCCTATGCTGTAACACATGGAAAAGACTTTCACATGGACCTTTGTACACTGGAGGCATTATATCAGTTGGAACAAATCTTCATTTTGGTATCCAAACTTTTATTCATTTTGGTGTATTATTTGTAAATGGGCATTTGTATGTTATAATGAAAAGAAAAAACAACAAAAAAAGAACAATGTAGACTGGATGGATGTTTGATCTGTGTTGGTCATGAAGTTGTTTAAAAAAAAAAAAAGGAAAAAAAAAAAAGAAACCATGATCAACAAGCTTTGCCACGAATTTAAGAGTTTTATCAAGATATATCGAATACTTCTACCAATCTGTTCATAGATTATGGATTGATGTTCCAAGTTTGTATCATTCCATTGCATATAATTAAACCTGGAACAATACGCACTAGATTTATGTAAGAAAAATATCTGTTGGTATTTCCAAAGGTTGTTAACGGATGAAGCTATGTGCAAACAGGGGTTAAGAGAGAGCTTCAATGAAGAAAAGAGTTTGATAGATAAAAGGTAGATTGTGTCTTCGATATAATCCAATTTGTTTTATGTCGAAATGTAAGTATTTGTCTTCCCTAGAAATCTCCCAGAATGATTTCTATAATAAAGTTAATTTCATTTATATTTGACAAGAATATTCTATAGATGTTTTATACACATTTTCATGCATCATACGTTTCTTTTTTGGTCAGCAAGAGTTAATTGTTCTTAGAATAGTTGTACTACTGTTCACAGTCCAATCATTTTTGTGCATCTAGAATTCATTCCTAATCAATTAAAAGTGCTTGCAAGAGTTTTAAACTTAAGTGTTTTGAAGTTGTTCACAACTACATATCAAAATTAACCATTGTTGATTGTAAAAACCATGCCAAAGCCTTTGTATTTCCTTTATTATACCATTTTCTTTTTAACCTTATAGTGTGGTGTTGCAAATTTTGTTACTGTGTTAGGTTAATCTCATTAAGTTTTATTTTGAATTTATTTTCAGTTTTCAGTAAGGAGGGAACCGTTTTATAGACTTTCAGTTCTTCCACCAGCCTGTAATTTGGGCTAAGAAAAAGAAGATAGGTTCACGTATCTTAATTGCAGCTGAGAGCAGGAGGAGGTTGTTTATTTAGCTTTGGTTTCTAGGTATACTCTAAATAAACCCCAGAATCCAGCCGGATTTCCAGTGGGGAATTTGCATCATGCCAGCCAGCGGTGGAGACACAATGCATGCCTGTGTCTGGCTGTTGTAATTCTACAGAAAGTACGTATAGATGCATATAGACCCAAATATACATTCCTGACTTCTAAAAATTGTTTTTTGTTAGGATGCTTAGAAAGAAAAAAACACCCCAAACCCAGCTGTGTTTTTAACAGGCTCTTTGGGAGAGTGAATACCATCCCTTTATATTGCCACACAGCACAATCTTAGTGTAATTTTCCATTGAACTTGTAACCTGGTTAATACCTCAATGCGCTTTGTGTGAGGGTTGTTAGTGTGGGCGTGGGTGGAGAGCTGCATGTCAAGGAATAATGAGAGAAGACAAATCAACAGGCAACAACAATGTGAGCTGGGACTGGCTAGTGAAAGCTAAAGGCCTTTAGTCACTGGCAGGGAAATCTAAACATTCCCATATCTATGAAGCTGGCTCATTGTGCTGCAGTTGTTACTTGCGATGCTGTGCTGAAAAAGGGATCTCATGATTAAAAAGCCAATGTGCCAGGAGTTTTGAGTCAAAGCACAGGCATCACAAGCAGCCTTTGTGAAGCAAAGATACTATCTAGGCTGGTTATGTTTCCCTTTCGGCATAGTTGTTGCTGCAGATAACGCTTCGCCGTAAACTTGGAGTAGCAGAGTTGTGGTGTTGAGGTAGTTGCAATGCTGCAGACAAGATTAAATGCACGTAAACTCAGATCGTTTAGGGACAAAGAGAAGCTTTGCTCAAAGCACGAGGTGATAGTTAATAAAATCAAGAGCCCAAAGCAAGCAAAAATGTGCAAAAAAATTAGATTAAACCACTTCTTTTTAATTGATACTGGTCAAGTTGTAAGCATATTCATTATATCAGCATTAATTAATTATCTGAAAGCCCTCCATTGGCAAATATTAATGAAATGTGGGGAAGGTTTAATTTTTATTTTTATATATTTTTATCAGACATGAGCATGCACATTATATATTTATAAGATACGGCTAGATCACATTAACACTACAATACGCAGATCCCTTCTCGCATAGCTAAATTGATCCTGGGAACAATTAATTACAGGTACAAACCCAGCATTTATATAGCCACTTAGTGTGTTTATACCTGCTAATGTAGTTTGTTATCTAAATGCCAACTTCTTCTCAAACAGGAATGGAAATGAGCTTCCCATCCCATCCTCCCCTCAGAGATTTCGTGCTGTGGTGCTGTTTCTGCAGGTGTCTATGGGCAGGCAGAAGCAGCTCTTCCTTGCCCTTCCCTGGTTTTCTCCGCCTTGCAGCTCCACCACCTGCGGTCCAGCCACTGGTGGCCCTCATTGAGCCATCGCCAGCCCTGGATGCCCTTTCTGAAGCCTTCTTCAGGGCAGGCTGTGCTGTGGGGCTGCAGCCTTTCACAGCCCTGTGCCTCTGCAGCCGCAGCAATGCTGTGGAGCAGTTGCATGCGCGGATGAACCCTGAGCTTATTTCGGTGACAGGCTATAGATGGCTGTGGTGGAGAGAAGACATTTACGGCTCACTGGCTCGCTGTTGAGCCCTATGGAAGGCGGTTGGCTGGGAAGAGTCCCTGGCTGGCTGCACATCGGGAAGAAGTTAGGGCATTTGGTCCCCAGACCGCTGCTTGCCTTGAAGAGCTGCTGTCGGGGGCTTGGTGGGTTACAGGCAGCCTTGCTCTGCACATCATGCCCACAGCCCTGTCAAGAGCCTTTTCCCCAGGGTGGGCTGATGCATGGGGTTGAGCACCGGTGCCAGCCCCTGGGTGCTCCACAGGGGCCAGGCAAGGTCCCAGAGCAGCCCCAGCACTGGACGTGCCGCCTTACCAGACACACTACCTGCTGCTTCAGTGGGAAATGGAAATCCTCAGCATGCTCTGAAATGCCTCTAATATCCATTTTCATCCCTTTCTTCTTCTACATCCGTATTTCTTAAGAAGACTGAAATTAGTGTAATGCGTTGCTCAGTGTACCACAGCAATTTCCAAAGGGTCTCCTCTTTTTACCACTGAAATTAATGGGAGTTTTCCTATTGATTTCAACAGGAATGAGACATTTCTGTGCGTTTGGTTAAAATGTATTTCATAATAACACCTTATACTTTACTTATAAGCCCCTCCTAAAGCATTTCACAAATTATAGTCACACAAGAATTGATGTGTGAGCGCTGTCTTAATAACACTGTATTTTGTATTTCAAATATTTTGTTCTAGATACAATATTTACATTTACAAGTGAAAAGGCTGCTAACCTAACAGTTATTGTTCAGAGCAGACAGATGATGAGCCATACATGCTGATGGTGAAGCAGACATGCATGCAGCGACAACCGTGTTGGAACTGCCCCGTGTTGTGTGGAGACCAGTTTTAATGTTTTTTAAAAGGTAAGCACGAGTCATTGTGTGCCCTGCTCCAGGAGGCAGAAAGGGCTGCTTTCCCACTCAGGCTGTCATACAGAAAGTGGATTTAATAACTATTTTTTTTTTTTTAGCAAGGTTTTTATAAAGCGAGCAAAATGCCCCCTTAGGGTGCTTTACTTTAGGCGGCCTAACATAGGATTTATCTTTGGGGGAAAGATTACAGCTGTAAAGTACAACCTGGGACTGATAACACACACCTCTTCCCCCATGGTTTCCAGCCATTGGTAGTCCTATTTAATTCACTTCCCACGGCTAAAGGTGTCTGGATTACCTTCTTTCTTTTCTTTTTTTTTTTTTTTAAATTGATTTATTGATTTTCCTGATATTACTGACTAAAATATGTGATCTCATTTTCTCTGGGTAATACGTGCAGGTTTAGAGTTATGCTAAGGTTTAAATTTGTCCTTGATTTCCATGGTACAAACAGCACTAGCAAAACTAAAAACGTATCATTCTTTTTTTTCTTTTTTCCCCAGTTCATTTCCATTTGCTCTTGTCCTCAGCTTCAGTAGTTGAGCATCATGCCACATGCAGCTGATAAGGCTCTTCTGCTCTGGGAATGGTGTAGTAGCATCTTGTTTTTAAGTAACTCTTCTTTGACAAGACACCTGCTTGCTTAATGAACTCCAGCAGCCCTGTTTCTAATCAAAAGTGTGATTGGCACCTACAAACACCCAAATGCAATATCTCCCCTCCATTAGAAATAGGCATATGAATTACAGACAGGAGAGTAGATGTGATGGTTCGGTTTTGTTCAGACAGCAAGTATTTATGTGTCTTGCTGTGGAGAGAAGGCAGCTGTGGCAGCAAGTCTTTGGCTGAAGTGAGCAGGGACCTCCGAAGCCCAAATGTTCCTGCTCTTTGAGGGGGAAAACAAAGCATGGAATATAGCTCCTTTTGGATTACTGCTGAAGAATGATGTTAGGCAAGTCTCTCACATGTTATTAACACAAATGTATGACCCTCTGGGCTATGCATTGAATGAGTTCTTTACCCATCTATGTTATCAGTTTATTAGTTCTTAGAGAAAACAGCAGAGGATGGAGCAATCTGCATGAGATGCATGGTGGTAAAGATAGTACAATTTGGATAGGAGCCAGATTGGCAAGTTCCTTGCTTTAGAATGTATTTTGTATTAATTCCTCCCCTAATATTCTCTTAGATGTAAAGAAAGAAAACCCTAGTGTATCAGCAGTTACTTAGGTTAGCTTCCTTAAGATAGGTTACTCTCCTAAGATAGTTTTCAATAGTTGAAGATGAATGTGTTTTCTTAAGGACTGAGGAAATGAAACTTGGAAGGAATGAAACCAGTTGATCAGTCTTTTAACGCATACAATTAACATGTGTGACAGATTTTCATGAAACCTCCAGCTGCCAGAATCCCTGTTGTTTCTTTTGAAGGTGGCCCTTGAGAAAAAGGTCCCCATGAAACCTGCTTTCCCTTAAGTTTCATGGTGAACCTCTGATGACTGTTTTAACACAACGAGAATTTCAGGGTCTTCCATTCTGTTCCTTTCCTCCCTCTAGGATAATATCCCACTAGGATACCCCTGGTGAGACCATCATGATCTTGAATGAGGTGAAGGTGAAAACACATGTCTGATGGTGGTGGGCTTTGCTCCACAAAGGACCATACTACTGTTTTTGCTGGGCTTGTAGAGGTCCATGGTTTCTCAGGTGCTGCAGCCTTACCTCACAAGTTGAGTTGCAGCTGGGTCAGATGGTGAGCGGAGGTTTTGTGAGTGACCCAGGAGGATCCTTGTTACCTTCAGGTGACTGACAGGATCTGTAAGTTGCATGAAATCCTCCAGCAGAGGTTGCAATTGCCTCCAGGCACCTGACAGACCTCACGTACACTCCAGCAGCTAAAATCGGTGAGGGCTGCAAATTGTAGCTCTTCCCCTCCTGGGACATACGAGCTTTTCCAGCTGCACCAGAGGAGTTTGCAGATTCAGAGATAACCTCCTTCAGGTCAGGCCTATGCTGCTGGATTTTGAGAAATTTATAAACAGTTATTCCATAGAAATTACATATAGGTCAACAGAAGGACTCTGATTTATATGGAACTGCACAAAGCAGATAAAGACCTTCAGGTTGTTACAATAAATATGTTATCACAAACAAAGAAAATTTATATTTCTTCCTGCTATTGTTTGTTTTACCCTTTACATTTCTCCTTACAAAACTGGATTCATATTCAGAGCCTGTAGTCTGCAGCGTTGTGTTCCAAATACTGTAGGGGAGGGTCTATTTATTTTTAAAACTCCTTCTGTCAGACTGGATTATATGAAAATCCAGTCATTTAAATTTTATTATTTTTTTTTTTTTTTCTTTTAAAGAAGCAAGTTGTCCACTTTGATTTCTCTGAATTTAAGTTAACACTGTTACTTTGGAAAATATGCATCCAAACCCATCTATTCTTATTTAAACTAAGGTTCAGTTGGGTCTGATGATTTTCAAAGTTATGATTCAGTTGATCTGCATGAACTGCTGTTGATTTACACCTGTTTGGGCTAGGACATATTTAAGACTTCATAGAGCCTTCTATAGGCAAGGACTGCAAAATGAACCCCATTCTGCTTTCCTGCATGTATTCTTTTACTGTCTCTGTTCTGTTCTCTCAATCAGGCAAATGGTTCCTACCTACCATATTGCTTGTGTTTCCAAACTCTTTCACAGTATTTTGGTGTGATAGAGTATGATTTGCTTGTCTGAAGCTGGCATATTGATGGTGTAGGTTTGAAGCTACACATCTATGACTCTTTGCTACTTGGGAAGAACCACCCAATGTTGAGATGACTCCTAGGAAGGCTCTCTCCCACACAGATGGACTTGTTACTCCAGTATCTCCAAGACTGTGCTATCGAAATCCTTCTGGTTCAAGTAATTTCCCAAAACCATTGAGCTATCCTGAGCTATCTGTAGGCTGGGAAGTACCATAAATGGAAATTTCACCATGTTGGAGAATTCTTCCAAATGCTTCCTTATGCCCATCACTCTCTATCTGGTCTTGACTGAGTTCAGCTTTATTCATTAGTTTAGCTTTAAGTCTAGCCCTATGAAATTTCAGCAAGAGCTTTCCTTAGTGCATTTGCTCCAACCTGACTCTAAGAAAAGCACCTGAAAGTGCACCAAAATTTACTTGTTTCAAGACTTTGAAGAGAATACCCCAATGCCGTAAGTGCTGAGAGCACTCTGAAGGCATGAACATTCAGACCCGAACTCTGCCAGCAGAGAGTAAAGACCTTCTTTTTGATTCCTGCTACATTTTGGAATTAAGATTTACAGTCAGTGCCAGAAGACACTAAAATACATTTTTAAATAGAGGAATATGCAGCTACAAACTGTCTAGGTCTGCTAGCATTTTAAAAAAGACTCACTGGACCTAATCCTACCACCTTGTTCCTGGACTACCACTGACTTCTCTGGAAGCATTTTTTGATTAAGATCTACAGCACCAGAGAAACCAAAAGATGGCTTGATGTCTTCTTTTTGATATGAACAGAAGGTCTGTAAATTAGTTCGATGTGCCTAGTAACTTTCAAAATCATTTAAAGGCGGAGTTTAAATCATCAGTCAAGTTTTCAGCAGATGCTCCAGGATGGCTGATGCTCAACACATCTGAAAAATCTAACTGCTGAAATATAGATTTTGCTTTTGCAAAGCAAACCAAACTAGCCTAACATTTGCTTATATTAGAGTAGAAACTGAAGCAACAAAAAAAATTGTGGTGGCATTTGTTTGCCTTTTTTTTTTTTTCTCTATTTGAGCTGCCTTTTTTCCTAAGATGAAGAGGGTTCATTTTCATTCTTTTTTCTACACAGGTACATTTATTATTGAATAAGCAGCATCATGTGCTCAGAGTGTGATTAAAAAAAGAAATGTAGGCCTTGCACTCAGGTACCTCACAAGAGAAAATAAAAAGCTCAAGAGAAGTCATGGAGGGTAGTACACGCTTCTACCACCTCTTAAAGGCATAAAAGCATCTTCTTTCCTATTTCTGTTGTGCTGTGTGGTTACGGATGACATTTCTTCAGCACAGGCAAAATAATAACACTTTATTAAATTTCTAATATCTGATCCTGGAGAAATAGAGGTTTAAATGAGTTTGTGTGTAATTCTTGTAATGTATATACTTTTTTAAACAGTGTGTTACAACCTTGTGGGTTCAGAAAAACTTCATTAATAGCTCACTTTCCACTACTGGCACAGTAAAGGATTTTTGTAAGTTAGACTTTTGTACTTTTCCAAAAGCTGTCTTTGGAGCAACATCAATATTTTACATTAGATTTACAGCGCGCACTACCATGCATATCAAATCTGAAGTGGCTGAATGCCCATTTTCAAATGCTTGTAGCTGCCGTTACAGAAAACTGAATTCAGCTGCATCTTGAAATTGCTTCTGAAATTCTTTACAAACATTGAAGAAGACTTAATCCATCATAATATTATTCATGTTCCCAATACTTATATTTTGAAAACCTCAACACAACAGAAATTATATGAAGAGTTCTTATTTGACATATTAAAGACACAATGTTTTAAATTTCATTACTGCTTTCTTGACTGTGAGTCACAATTCTGTGATGATCAGGTTCTTGTGCTGAATTGGGGATGTCTTCACCGGGATGAATCTATTGTTTCCTTGCTGAGTTTGGCGGTTTCAGTTTGTAGCCTGCTTAAAAGCAGGAAGTTCTGCTTAAAAAATTACAACAAACAGAAAAGCCTCATACCTCAATCTTTGCAGAAAAGAGCCCTCTGAGCAGGTGTTAAGAATGGCACAGATTTTCCACACAACCCAACAAAGGGGCTCTGGAAATGCAGAAAGAAGCTGGCAGCACATTGCAACTGCCTGTCAAGAGAGGCTGCACCCATTCTTCAATTACCTGAGCTGCACCCCTTAGTGAAGTGTTTCTCTTCAAACCAAGAGAAGAAGGAACTGAAGGATGTTTTATACCAGGAACTTGACAGTCACAGAGTGGTTATGGGGAAAAACCACAGAAAATCACCATGTAAATGCTTTTCCTGCTTCCCAAGTCAAAATTGCTTTCGGTGCAATGAATAAAATCTACACTTTATCTACTACATAGCTACATACTATCAGGCAGCATGTACATGCCATTATTTCACTTACCAGTTTGCTGTATTAACCAAGTCACTGTCATGTGGTGTAACTGATGTGATATTTTGGAAGCAAAGAAGAGAATTTTTGCTTTATGTTTTTGCCTTAGGTAAAGAACAATGCACATCTGTATACTCTAACACTTACTTTATGAAGCATGTTTAGTGACTTAGAAAAAAATATTCAAGATTTGCAGAAGAAATTCCTTTTATTAGACAAAATATTTGTCAGCTTTGATACCACAATTTTTGAAATTGAACTTATAAATGTATAGGACACACGTATACACATTTACATAGATGGACTATATATGCTACTTGAAAAGAATTTTCAGTTAATTTGCTAACTAGAATCTGACTGTGACTTTCATGATATTATCTCCCCTGTATGTGAAGTTAATGACCTATTTAAGTATATTTGTAGCAATTTGTATGTCCTGTGACTATATTTCACAAAGACATACTCTGTTTTGTGTTATTTACACTAGAAAGACGTACTATGCAAAACTTCTCCTTTGTTAAAAATCACTTTATCCTACGTATTTAAATTATTTCATGCTTTCAAAAGGCACAATTAAGTAGCTAATGAAAACTTCCATTCAATGTTACACATAACACAAAAAGAGAAAAAATGTTTGAGACATCAATGATAATATTTTAAATACACTGGCACAGGAAAGTAGATGTCTTTTTGCTTTATTAAACTGACAGTTCAGTTCTGAAACTTTATTTTGAAAAGATTTAAAAAGGATTTGTGTCTTTAGAAATAAAAAATGTAACAGGCATATCTAAAAAATGTAGAAGAGAAAACCTGATTGTTACTACTAATGAAATAGCTGATGACAAAATAGTAGTCTTTTTGATTTTGATCACAAAAAATAAACTGGTAGTGACAGGATATGATGGATAGATTTGACATCCTGGTAAATCACTGTCATTGATTCAATTATTCTAATTCAGAATAAAAGCTGTATACAGTATGTGTTTATGCTACAGTGGAGTTTTTTAAGTGATTGACATTCATCATATTAGTTAGACAGTTTTAAAAGCTATGTCTTTGTTTTACACAGCGTTGTCAAGAAAAAAATAAAGAAGAACCTGGATTGCAGGAGAAAAAAAGCAAACCACTTAACCAGCTCTTGGTTCCAAACCCATCAAAATAAGTTACCGTTATTGCATCCTATTAACATGTTCTTTGAAGAGTCAATTTCACTCCAGCCATGTAATACACTATTATAAAGACGAAATTTTGAAACTGTAATGCAATCTTACAGCTGGGTGGCTTGGAACTTCTGCAGAGAAGAAGGTATTACCTTTCAAAATGGAAGTCAGCCTCAGAAGAAAGAATGCAAACCACTTTAATTTACAGGTCAGCTTCACCTTACCATTCTTTTATTTGATGAAATACATGCAGAGATACATACAAAATAGTTGGAAGTTCACAAATTGTATATCTAAGGGTACAGAAGCTGAATTAGTTGTATATTCTGCCCTGCTTTAGACCAGCATGCTGTGATACCCTTCCCCAAGCTCAAATGCACTCTTCTGTTTTTCTAGCATTAATGTAGCTGTCGGTTTGAATTTCAATCTTGAATTACGTCTGTTGACATAATTTCATACTGCTGACTTCAATTGTTTAGGATTACTGTTTTGAACTACAGAAGGAAATAATTTCTTTTCTCTATGGCTAGTAAATTCCATTCAAGTGCATTTTAATGAATGTAGTAAGCCCAAAGGCAAAATAATGATCTATAATATACTGCTGATTAAAACCCCCACCATTCTTAATTACTGATGTATTAGAATAAAACCTATCTATCTTACATATTTTAAATTTATCTTACATATTTAATAAACTAATGTAAATATTTCCTTCCATTAAAGAGTGGTATTTCAACTACAAAAAATGCTTTAAAACCTTAACTGTGTAGTTTGCTTTTGGAATAACACATGACAATGCACTGCTTAATTTCATTCCTTTATTTCAATGAATCGTCCAACTTATTATTTGTACAAAAAATGGCATGAAAGTATATAAAAATTCCATTGGAAAAAACAGCCTTTTTTTTAAACTGTAAAAATGAGCCCATCTAAAAATGAAATGGTAAGAGTAATTTTTTTATTTTAAGGAAAGGAACGAAATACTGCATGTTTACAGTCGAGCAGAACAATGGCAGGACCCAACATAACAGAAGTAAAATCCAAACAAGCCCAAAATTAGTTAAAAAAACCACAAAACCCAGAACAAAAAGAAAAAAAAAAAGGTGGCACCATATGATCACATGTATTTTTAAAGACTGCTGGGTCAAATCATTAAGAAAAATATTTATATAAGTCATTAACACTCATAATTAGAGTGTCATACAAATCTGAGTGAAACTGCTAAGCAGAAATCACTAGAAGTCCAGGTGCTTCTTGCCGATGGCCATAGCACCACATCCTGAGCTCAGCAGTTTGGCGGATCCTGCCAGCTCCTGTTTGCTTGTGCGGCTCACTGTGTCTGACAAGTCTGGAGGCAAATGCAGTCGCTGTGGCAGGAGGGAGACAGGGAGAGAGAGAATATAAAGACAGGAAAGAAAAGAATAATTGCAGAATTTATTTTCCATAGCATATTTCAGAATGCAGTCTTTTTCCTGACTGATCAACACACATAAAACACTCCCTAGACGCTCTTTTAGGCTGAGCTAGGAACAGTTTTGTATGTTTTCTATACACTAGATTCTGTAAATTGGAATATATTTTTTATCATGAAAATCTAAACAATATCCAAATGTCCTCGAGGTATTTAATTATATCTCTGGGCATTTTTCCTTTAAAAACAAGTGTTTTGCCTATATGTCACCCCCTACATCAAATCCTTTGATTTCTATGGCATTACAATATAAGTATAGTTTTGTTTCAAACATGTATACTTTGTGGCATGGTCAGAAAATGGAGAGGGCTCACCCTGGTTGCAGCATTATCCTGCTAAATGTTTCTTCTTCATGTTCTACTTATAGTTGCTGATAAAACCAAGCAGTGATAGTAGTTGTATCTGTATAAGGCAACCATACATGCTGATCAAACCTTGCCATCCCTTGTTAGTTGTAAGAACATTATATCCAGTTTACAGATGAGGAAACTGAGACACAGGCTACATGGTTGTCCACAAGCACACAGTCCTTGCATAATGAACCTTATTTTTCAGCTATGACAAAAAATATTTCAACTCTCCCTCTGAGGTTCTTTTACACTGGAGATAGATACACAAAAGACATGACATTACCATTTAGCTGTGGTAAAGTAAGGTGAAAATGAATGTAAACCTGAGGCTTTATTTGGCTTGCTTTTGGACACAGTGCAGTACTGAAAGCTGGTGAGATGAAACAGCTGAGCATCTCCCACCCAGTGCAATAATTTATGAATCTGGTATCATGGAAGAAGCATATTTCTTGAAAGATTTAGTAGGCAAAGGCTAAATTGTGTGGCTCTTCCTTTAGAATGCACATACTTCTGAAGGGAACAGGATAACAGCAATGGCTGTTTAGGAGCCATAACTGTATTAGGAGGCTGTGTGGGCTATCTGTATTCTCTGCGTTTACTATGGTTTTGCTTTTATCACAATGCATAAATATAGCTGCCTTTATTCAACACCTTTGCAACATTTGTGGGATAAGAATGTAATTAAAAATATTTATTTATATTAAATATTTATATAAGAAAAATCTGTATTTACAGATGTTCAATTCATTGCTAGCTCTGGGATTACAATGAGCTGTAACTTGAGAGGTGCTCCAAAGTGCTTCCTACCACCAGCTACTCCTGGCTGTGGGCAGTGGAGGGAGAAGAATGTTATTTATCTTCAGTATGGGAAGGGAATGCATACAGTAACACATGTGGAGTAGGAAAGCCTGTGCCCAGGGTGAGATTACAGTCCTCTGCACTGAAATAGGACAAATGTGTGTGTTTACTTGTAGCACTTTGCCTGTGAAGCACAGTATGTAACAAAAACCCATCCCCTGTATATATAATTTAGTAACTTTAGCTCTTACATGTCACTGTATTAAAATCAGTGATGCGCATGGTATCCTTCACTTACAATTCTTTCCTTATTCCTAAAAAGACTAAGCATGGCTGTGGATGTGAACTGTGCTCCATGATGCTGCATTTCTACATCAACACAACACAAACCAGGGCATGTGCCTATCATCTTGTTTGTCTGCTGAGAAAAACATTTGGGAGGAAAGAACCAGCATACAACTTGGATTGTATGAGGGGGGCTGTGACCACCAGAAAACAAAGGATGAGGGAAAGCCGGGAAGTGCAGGGGAGCACTTGGCACATCTTTCAGTCACATTTTCTTTCCAAAAAAGTGTACAGTACTCTGCTAGCAGGGTACAGGGTATCTGGTATGTGGGAGGTGCAGAGACAAGACAACTAATCCAACCTTCTCCCACACACTGTTAGCATCTCTCTGCTCCCACTGGGAGCAGGAGAGTTCGCTTGCTCTCGGGAAAATGTAGTTCCACTGTCTTCCTCCTGCAATTAGTGACCCTCTTGCCAAGTCTGCCAAATGAATTCAGAGCAAGGTCATGAAGAGCAAACAGAACTGAAACTCGGCAAAATCTTCTTACGCAGGGACTGACTAATACCACAGACAGGGAACAACTGTAAATCCTGCCATGCTGGCCTGGACTTCAAATGTGGTCCAAATGAAAAAAAAAAGTCCTTGATGTTTATAAATTTGCAAAGACTCAAATAGGAAAAGGAAAAATTAAAGATCCTCAGACTGGATGGTGGGACTGAACTAGGCTTTTATAAATGTGTTTGTTATAATGCAGTGTTTCATTATACACACATATACTCTTCTTGCCCCATCTTAGTGAGGAGGATGCACACTGCTCACTTAGTGACTAGCTATTCACTATTCCATTTTCTTGCCACTGTTTACTCTGAACTTTTCTGATATATTTATCGTATGCTATTCAAGCCTTGTTCTAAAGAGAGAATGGTTCTGAAGAGAGAATGGCACATGTCAGTATGCAGCACTAGAATGCTTTGCAAATACCGTTATTTTCCTAATATTCTTGGGAGATAAGGCAGTAAAGTTACCTCCATTTTAGGGACAGGAAATTGAGGCACATAAATCCCATGGCAAAGTTGTCTAATAATTTCAGAAACACAAACTGAGGCATTTAGGACTTGCTTTTCCAGAATGTTTGGCATTGTACAGCGTTTCACATGATCAAATGCTAACTTTATTTGCAGCTGTGAGTACCTAGTAATTCTTCAAGAACCTCCAGTTAGGCACTCAGAAAGCAAGAGACAGAAAATAAGAGTACAGAAATAAAAGTGCTGGGTTGAAGCAATGTGATCACACAGAAGCTCAGTGGTATAAGCAGAGACACATCATACTTTCTACAATATCCTTCAATTGTCTTAATTATGAGGCCATCCTTCCTGCAATCCTTGCCATCTCTACAATCCTAATTTTCAAACATGACAGCAAATCACTGGTTCTCCAGGAAGCACATTTTACTGTGTGTGCCACATTCATCCTCAGATCAGATGTATTTGGAACAGTAAACAACACTAGAGTCCTCTGAAAACAACTGAGTGTTACCCTGCCATTAAGATCTGATTCACAGTGCACACACACATTTCCTCTGAATAAAGTCTAAATAGGCATTTCAAATCACCATTCCTTACATTTCCCTTTTGCAGCTTAAAAACATAAAAATGGCTGCAAGTATTAGTACTATTAAATATTTTAACATCATTAAAAGTATTCTAAATTATAAACCACAAACTGGAAATTCATTGCATGGCATTACTTAGACATCCACAGGTTAAACAAAAGACCTTTATTTTTGGCACTGATAGAGACGCTGTGGTTCCTGGAATGAAGGCAGTAAGTAATAGCACGAATAGGTGATCCTTTTCGAACACCACCATTAGAGAATGATCAGACATTTTCACAGGTATGCTGACCACAGAAACCAATTACATTTGAAGTTCTAATTTAGGACCAAATGTTTTCTGGTGGCCAGACTCTGCTATTTCTGAGGCTATGACCTCCATCCCTTTAAATCTCTCTTATCAGTCTGATAAGAATCAAGCTGATTTTGCTCACATTGGCAATCCCAGTCTCAGTTTTCTGCGTCCAAGTGCTTAATTTCTGCTCCTGCCAGTCCTGGCTTTCTCTTGCCCATTTCTGCCAATATTCCATTCCCTGCTGCTGTTTATTCTTTTAAATAATTGAAGATTTTCACTAAAACATTCCAGCACATGTATAAACACAAAACTTCCTGAAGCCTACAGCAAACTGGCAGGCCAACAGTATTTTAAGGCAAAATGGTCATAGGCTGGCAAAAGTAAATATGCAAGTGAAAAGAGGAACCTCTAATTGCCTTCCATGTGATAGTATCTTAAGAGCCTGTATCAAAGAAAGGTAAACTTTGTCCGTGTGAAAAACTAGGGAATGCTGGAGTAAAATTCCTTTGTGCAAGTTAATTGTGTATCTGCATTACTATAGTAAACAACCTACATGATCACACCCTTTTCACCCATGCAGGCTGTTAGGAAGGTTTAAATTTAGGATCTTCAGAATCAGACTCTAAGCTTCATCGATTAAGAAATAACTGGCTATGGAAGGAGGCGTAGCCAGGGAAGGGGCATGATCTGAGTGCTGGTGCTTCCCGCCTGAAACAGAACCTGAAGGCTTTGCAGTGATAGGGAACAATTACACTGAAGCCAGCTCAGCATACAGCTTTAGGGCATGCATTAGGAAAGGAAAACAGTTGAGACAAAACTTATTACATACTTGGCCCCTGCTCCTCCCTCTGCCTGAAGAAAACTTCTAATTACTTTATTTGTTCTCAAGGGGGGGGGGGGGGGGGGGGGAGTAGCAGTGGAAGATAAGAATACGTAAAATGACAGGCCAGAAGGGACATTGAGTAGTCAGTTAGTCCAGTCCCAGCACTGAGGACCAAATACAGTACTGATAGTTTTCTGACCTGGTTTGCCTTAAAAAACTGGGATGCAAAGATTCAAGTCATGGCTATTCTATTCACGATGAACTTCCAGTCTGCTGGTATATTTGGGTGGAGTGTAATCTATTTTTTAAACCAACAAAATCCCTAGCAGATAAAAACACTAGCAAGTGCTTTGCCAGTGTAGCTTATTGTATCAAAGGGATTATTTTACAGATTTAGTACTAAAACTAACCTTTCCAGTGTAAGACTTTTTTCTCTTCAGCATTAAGAGGACTGACCAGCAGTTTTCCTAACAACCTTTCCTGATGCTGATTATACCTCATTACAAAATGCACAGAAACAGTACGCAGGTTTTAACTGAAAGTAATTATTCTTCATATTATTAAAAAATCATTATAATATTTTTTATGCTATTATAACTGCAATATTGTAGCAAACAAATACATAGTAACATGAGTGATGCAAAACCATTGAATCTCATAGAAAAAGAGGTGGTAGTTAATTCTTAAGTTCATATATATTAAAGTAATTCCACTGAAGTTAACCTTATGACTCTGTGAACAGTTATATGAAGTTTTAACAACTGAGCCCAAACTTCCCAAAATTAAACTATAAAAAAAAAATCTTTACAGTGCAGTCTATTTCGATCTTTGACCATAAAATAAATGCTTATTAGTCTACTACGGCTGCAGTCCTGCCTTGGGGCAGGGAGATGGGTTAATGACCTCTCTAGATCCCTTCTAGTTCCATTTACTGCAACTCCATGAACACTGAAGTCACCAAAGCTGAAGGGATTTGGTTTAGGGGGAAGAAAAATTTTAGGAATGCTGGGAAAATGAAAGATGCAGACTCCTAGTTGGGGAGCTTTATACCCTGCTTATTTCTCTTTGAAGCAGAACTCTTGCCATTCCATAAAGCCCACACAAGAGAACAGGAACAGTCTGTGGTACAGAATTGAGTTCCTGTTTCTGTTTCCTCTTCTGCTTATGATGCCCATAATGCACCCCCTGCATTATGTTTTCCCTTTTCTGCCTTTTTATTAATACTTCATTTATAATCACCAGTAATTATTTCTATTATCATAGTACCTAGACTTCAGATTTTTATATACCTTCACTGGAACTGCTCTTCTTATTTGGGCAGTGGGGGAAGGATTTAACAGGTGGCTAAGCCTGCCAGGGACACTGAGTGTACCTTCAATGCAGTGGCAACACGTGGCACTGATTCTCTGCCATGCTCTCAGCTACAGCTTCAGGGCCATTGTGATGTGTCTGTTTACATGGTGAAAATGTACTGAATGAACAAGTTTATCTGATGTTCTCACAGGCTGCATCTTGCAATTCTAACTGAGGTAGCTGCCGAATGGTTACAGACTTCTTAGGAGATACACATTTCAGGAGCATCTTAGCCTTGCCCATCAGTGACTTTACTGCTTTCTTACCAGGTCATCATCAAGCACAGTAACCAACTGGTCTTCACAAGAACGAATTACTACCTTTGGGCTTAATATCAAAATGCATGTGCAGGTATGAAACAAAGATGAACAAAGATATTCAGGCATGAAGCTAAATTTTTTCAAGAGAGAAGAGTTCAAATATTTTACATGGAGATGACTATATGGTCTGGCCTCTTCTCTTGTAAAGTTTGACAACTGAGACACTAGGTATGTGTATTATGATGAAATTAATTAACTTTTATATGATATGTAGTCTACTGGAGTGACACATATGCTGACATAACTTTGCCACGACTCACACAGTCTTGCTAGGAAAAGATATAAAATTCTTACTAATGCCACAAAACCTAAAAATACTTCCTAGTGAGAAAACAGTAAGCCCTTTACCACTGAAGACATTATAATCTTTCACAGCAACTGAAAAGTCATTCCAATAGGCCTAGACCTGTGTCATGCAGAAATCCTATGACAGTCTTGAAATTTGGTTCACAAATAGTGACAGCATCTCACAATCTATTACATTTATCTTGTGGAGAGAATGGTGCCAAACTGTCCTCCCATAACTGTATTTAGGTCTTAGGCAAGCTATTTTTAAACTCATTTGTTATGAATCTCTTACTTTCCTGTTCATGTTACAATTTTCTCAGTATTTTAAGTAATTCAGGAGACAAACAAGTTTTCTGCATAATGGACATGACTCAGTTTCTTCTTGTTCTGCAATACTTACAGATGCTATATTACCATTTTAAAATCACAGCAATGAATACATTTTCTAAATTGATTATGAAGACAAATGACTTTTAAATAGAGCATTCTAAAATTTTCTACTTTTCAGGTGACTATGATTGACTAATCACGACTAGATCAACCCATGTTAAAATAAGCATATCTATCACATGTATTTCCTATTTTTATTTTTTTTTTAAAGTTAAAGCATAATCTGAGCCATCAAAATTAATCATTGCTAACATCAGGTGTTGAGAGAAGGCTTCCACTAAGAATAGCTGATAAATATACTTCTACCTACATATCCCTGCTTGTCTGCTAAAGGACACATTGCTAATATGAAAATACTTTTTTTATATATAGCTAATAATATGTAAAACACTTGAACACTATTCTAAACCTCTTATTTTCCACCACTTACATAATGTAAAATAAAACCAGGGTAATTTTCATTTTTACCTTATCTGCAGGACAGTGATGTTTTGTGGTGGCTTCCAATACTACAAAGAGATTATTTAAACAGGGACTTTAAAGGCACCTGGCAAAATTAAAACCCATTACTAAACACACTTTTGTGACAGATTTCATAAAAGCTGTTTTACTTTTCAGAATGCTGAACCTTAGTATGTGCCTCTTTAGTGCAGCTTTCCAGTCTTACCTGCTTTACAGAAGCAACATGATAATATCCAGAAGAATTCAGTTCAAACTGTGATTCATTTGGATACACCAAATGTCCTGTCCCCTGGCCAGGAAACTATACAAAGTACTTAAAATCTAAACTCTTGAATCTGAATTTAAAACTTTGTTTATTTAAACACTGGCTGTTGCAAAGTGAAACTCTTTCAGAGATACCTGTACACATAAAATTTAATTCTGTATATTTCTGTAAAATGAATCCCTAGAGGATTTCAGATGGCTGAAGAAGTTCTAGTAACATGCAAGTAGAAATGGGTGGGGTTTTGTAATGCAGCATGCGCAGCATTAATCACTATGTTTCAGTGACAGAAAAGGAAAGTACAGACAATTGTCTGAACAAACGCTTTCATTCCAAAGAAAAACCTCCAAGATGTTTTAAAGATGATTTGCTACATGTGAAGGGACACAAGGGAAAGACAAAAATACCAGGAGGATTTACCTTCTGTGACGCTTGAGAACACGGAGTATTTGGCACCGCATAGTGCCACGCCAAATCACATGTACAATTAACAGACCTGCTTTATACTATGACTGTACTCTCCACAAAATGAAGAAGCTCCCCATGTTATAAGTGGGGCTGGATTAATCAGGGATGGTTATACGCTATCCAAGGACTACAGCTGTTCAATCAGTTGTCTTATCAAAATTCAGAGAAATACATGGTAATCTTACAACCAGAACTGTACTAAATATTTACATAGCACACTACTGAAATAATGATCCAGCTCTGGTCAAGCACATATTGAAACACTGTCTCAGTCCTAATGAGTTTGCAGTCTGAATACACAAAGTAGGTGCAAAGGTAGAAGTGAAAGATAAAGTAAAAGGAAAAAGTCATGATACATAAATAGTGAACTAATTAAAAAGTTTTGTTTTGTGTTTTTTTTTTTTCTTTCCAACTGAAAATAATATTGCACAGAAAGGTGAGTGAAAAAGAAAAGCCATAGGGGAAGAAATTAAGTGACAAACAGCTAAAGAGAAGAGGGCGTGAAGAAAAGACGGAGGGCAGGAGATATATTAACTAGGTGTGTTGAGATTGGAATACATTATCTAAATGTTGAAGGGAAATACTGTTCTAAATTCAAACAGTGGTTGAGGAGTCTGTTTATATCATATATGTCCAAAGCAAACAGACTAACATTTCGCCTGTAGAGATGTTCTTTTTTTGAATTTCTCCTCCCTGAGCTTACACAAGAGGAGTGTGGGATCCATGATGCAAGTCTGAGTAGTTCTAGGGCTCTCAGGATAGTCGGATGTATGCTAATGTTAATGCCATATTCTCTTCCCTGATGGATTCTTTCAACCTAATTGCAGCTGTCTACAAGTCAGCCATTCAGTCTAACCTATATTATATACTTAGGATAAGTGAATCATCCTTGCAAGTGCTTGCCCATATCTGCTGATTATTCAGGAAACCTGGATATTCAGGAAACCTTAAACTAAATTCTTAATTTGGAGTGTCAAGGAGAAGAATTCAGTACTACAACTCTGTGAAACTTCTCATTGAGACAGTGCCTCCACATCTCTTTCTTTGAATGACAGTGCAACATGCCACACAGTACGGATTTTGTATCAAACCACAGACGGCTCACTGGAAACGTTCCAGAGTTGCTGGCGATGCCTGCGCTGCTCTACAACTTGGGTCTCTCTACTGGGAAGCTTGAGAAGTGTTCAAGACACTGTCTGTACAAAAAGA
Source organism: Pezoporus wallicus (assembly GCF_028554395.1). NCBI lineage: Eukaryota > Metazoa > Chordata > Aves > Psittaciformes > Psittacidae > Pezoporus > Pezoporus wallicus. The sequence continues at coordinate 3,107,635 of NW_026638491.1, forward strand.
AGCTATGTAAGTGAGAAGGAGGGAGAAACAGCACTCGGAGACAGGGGCATCTGTTCTAGGAGGTCCAACATACTACAATGTTACTGCCACCTTCTAAAATTTCAGCTAAGCTGGAAAACTGGTAAATATTTGAGTTTGCATCCAAAACTATCTGTTACAGTTCACTGTAATCTATCAGGCTTCTGTCTCATCTTAAATATGTTGTCACTTTTCAGAAAAGTCATTAATACACCCATTTAAACCCACCATTTTATCTGAGGGTGTGCAACGCCACAAATAACTGATAAAATGTTTTCTGTCTCTAGATAAAATGGTTCAAATAGATCTCAACACTTCACAGGTTGTGCTCCAAAACAGGTAACTCTCACTGGCAAGTCTCCATTACAACTGCATGTCAATGCCTGATTTGCCAACTCAAAAAACAAACAACAGATATGCAGACAGATTTCTGAATGGAACAGTTCTGCCAGTGATTGCTAACCCATGCATGGCCTACAACCTTCCACTGGTCACAAGTATCTAGTCTCTAAATCCAATGAAACTGAGTTTAATGAAGTGGTTTCCTAAGAAGAACAGAGGAAAATGGGCCCTGCTCTGAGACTCTGGACCAGCCCAGTTGGACCAACTGCTGCCTCAGTAGTTTTTCCAGATTTTGCATATATCGGCAATACTGATTTCCTCCTATACATCAGCTGAAGAAGTTGTGTGTACAAACATAACATGCAACTATGCATGCAAATGCACACATTATTTCTCACTGCATATGAATTACTGATAATGGCCAATGTGTCTACCTACAGAATCTCTCCAAGGCTGAGACAGCATGAGCGGCACTGTTTTACATTCAACTACAAAATGCAAACCACAGGATTACAGAATCACAGACTGGCTTGGGTTGCAAGGAACCTTGAAGCTCACCCAGTTCCAACCCCCTGCCATGGGCAGGGGTACCTCACGCTAGATCAGGTTGCTCCAAGCCCAGTCCAACCTGGCCTTGAACACTGCCAGGGATGGGGCAGCTACAGCTTCTCTGGGGAACCTGTGCCAGTGCCTCACCACCCTCACAGAAGAGAACTTCTTCCTAGTATCTCATCTCAATCTCCCCTCTATCAGGTTAAAGCCATCCCCCCTCGTCCTGTCCCGACATGCCCTTGTAAAAAGTCCCTCTCCAATGATGGGGTTCTGGTACCTACTGGCTTTCTTGGGTCTCATGGCAGTTCATGTTTCTAACTAGGCTGCATGGTAGAATCCACTAAGCAAGTATGGCAACTGGAAAGGAGCATTGGGCTCAAAGATCTGGCCATGCCTGAGATACAGGAAAAGAAACCACCTATACAGTACGTCCTGAATGCCTGTTTCAAGAGACCACTGTCACAGGTTTGGCAAATCGTTGGTTACGAAACAGGAGCGCACAAGGGGGCAAAACGTAAATACTTGCTGGGGGGGGTGGTATTGTTTTATACTGGGAGTAGCCCTTTGCTCAGTAGTCTACTTACTTTTTTAGGTCAGCTAGAATTAGAGAATTTTCATTGCTAGGCAGCTCAGAACATCTATGAAGCATTTTTGGGTGTTCAGACCTGAAGCATGAGCTGTCTGAAGGGAAGATTCATTGCCCCATGTTACACAGCCTGCCAGGCCTTCCCCTCACCCTGACGGCACAAGGGCTTGGGCAACAGGAAAGCACCTTAACTTTGTGAAGAAACATATTACATGACCAGAACACAATAATTAGCACATTTGTAAAGCTTCAGGGGTAGGAACAATTTAATAGCTTTGTGAAGCAGACTAATTTTCTGCAGCTTTTTATCTTTTTTTTTTTTTTCTTCAATCATTTTGCTTTTCATGCATGGACAAGTTCTTTGCTACAGGTATTTTCTGAGTCTGCCTCACAGGATTATTAGGTGTAGAGAAACAGAAATTATTCAATCACTTTAAAACAGTGCTATGCAAGTGCAAACTATCATTACTAATCTCTGTTTTAAAAGAAAGTATCATTTACATAGATAAAGGTATTGCTGGTTTACAAAATTCTGCACATTTACAGACCAAGGCTGCTAAACAGAGGACCAGTTTGTTTATGTTTGTGGCTTTTCACAAGCTTCAAAATTCTGCAATGGCAAATGCCACTGTCAGATGCTCCATGCTAAGGCAAAACCCAGGCCAGAACAGAAAAGAAGTATTTCTGCTACCAGTGTCTTCTCACCCTAAAACTGTCACTGATAATGAAGAATGCTCAGACCCTGTAACTCCCACGTAAGTCTGTAGACATCATATATTTTAATATCTCTTATTTTCAGTACTAATCCTCCATGACTTATGAGAACTGTAGTTAAAAACTCCAGCTAACAAAGCTTTTTGTAGTGTTA